>NC_042507.1:683750-1367500 GCF_003054445.1 Pichia kudriavzevii
GTTACAAAATCTTAAAGATTATATTCGAGTTGCATCTTCTGATGATTCTCAAATGGAATATCTATTACAACCAATTTCCGGAGAAGGTCATTTAACTTTGAATAAATTGGGCTCAACACAAGAAATTCCTCATTATCAATTAGATTTATTTTTTGATCAATTCAGGATCAATCTTAATAGGTCACAATATTTCAATTTGTTGGATACAATAACTGAAATGAATTATTATATGAAGACCCTCAAATTTAAGAAAAATGCTCCTACTTGTACAATAGATGAAGATCCTTATAAATGGTTGAAATATTCCTTCCAAACTGTATTCGATGAAATACATGAAAGAAATTATAAGAAAACATGGAGTTATATGAAGAAAAGAAGGGATCAAAGAAAATTGTATATTCCATTATGGAAAAAATATTTATATGATAAAAATTCACTTACACCAGATGAGAGGCAAAAAATGCTACAATTGGAGGATGAATGTAGTTATGAAGATTTGAAATTTTACAGATCTTTGGCTAAACTTCAATATAAGAAGGAATACAATTCTTTACCCAAATCTTCAAAACAGGAAAATAAAGGATGGTTTTCCTCATGGTGGAGTGGTAATAATGATTCTAATGTGAAAGCTATGGATATAAAACCATCGGATGACACTATTGAAATCACGAATGAACAGATCAATGAGTTTTATGATGCAATTGAATTCGATGAATCAAAAGTATTGGCTGATTCCTTGGATATTCCAAGAGATCGAATTCAACTTTCTGTTGATTGTAGGCTAAATACCGGATCTTTTGTTTTACGCCAGTCCCGTTCAGATGCTAACATGGCAGAGTTTTTATCCCGTGGTTGTCATGTGGATTTTCTTCAACGTAAGGATTCCTATTTTGTTGGATTTAAGTTAAATGCATTTTCAGTAGTTGATGGAGATCCAAATACCATTTTTAATCAAATAATCAATGCAAAGAGGAAAGATTTCAATATTAATGATCCAACAATTGAAGATGTTTTTAAAGATGAACCTTTCTTTCAAATTTCTTATGAACAACATCCAATAAATGAAATTGCCGATTCCGAGCTAATTTTAAAGATGGGAAGTGTTTCCATTTTCCACAATCGGAAATTTATTGAATCTTTAATGCACTTTTTCTGTCCACCAAGGGCACATGTTGATACCATTGGTTCTCTAATGAATGCAGCAGATTGTACCCTTCAAGATTTCACCAAACAGACAAAGATTGGTTTACAGTATGCATTTGAAGAACATAAAACTATGAATGTAGTATTGGATGTCCAGTCTCCTTTGATTATGCTACCTGCCGACCCAACAAGTTGGGAGGCTCCAGTTGTAATTATTGATGCCGGTCATATCGATATGGTAAGTGATTTAATATCTTCTGAAAAATATGAAGAAATCAGAAGTGAAAGGAAAGATTCTTACACAGAGGAAGATTGGAAGAAAATGAATACTTATATGTATGATAAGTATAACGTTGGATTACATGACGCACATATTGTTGTTGGTCCGGATATTTATACAACAACAAAGATTTTACATGACACTGATAATGATTCTGGGTTAATTTTGCATGATTTTAGTATGAACCTAATTTTTGAAGTTTCCATCATACCGTCATTTTATAGCCTACCGAAGATAAAAATGAGCGGAGAGATTCCTGACCTAAGAGCACAAATGAGTGATTACCAATATAAGATATTATTGGATCTAACTGGAAACTTAATGCCCGATTTTTCAACTCCGGATGATGGTTCCACAAATTCCTCCGTTGATGATTACATGGATGCAAATTCTTTCTTCAATGAAAGGTCTGATGGTGAAACATCGATTTATTTAGAAGATTCAACATTGTTGAAAGATCTGAAGGAAACTTCACTTGCAGAAGGCAACAATCCAGATAGTGCTACAAATCAATCAAATTCAAGCTTGAAGGATTCACCTGCTTTGCAGCAGCACGAAATTGAGTTTAATTTCACTATGAAACATATTGTACTTTCATTGAAGAGATGTTTGGATAAAGAAACTATGGAATCCGAGATTTTGGTGGATATTGTCGGTGATGAACTAAAACTACATTTCTACCAAACACAACGTGAGCTTCATGTAGATATGTCTCTTGCCGATTTGTATGTTCGTGATTATATTCAGACATCAGAAATCCCAGAATTTAAGAGACTGATTGGTGCTAAAAATGAAAATGATTCAACTGAGAATCTATTCTCCCTAGCTTATACGAGGACTTTAAGGTACGCTCATTTTAAAGGTGAAGAAATTGAATGTTTTGATCAGGATATTAATATTGATGTGTCTGATTTACAGTTTGTTATAACTAGAAAATCTTTGTTAACATTAATTAATTATTCACTAAATACATTCACTGATGTTAACGCCCCGGAAATTCCTTCTGATAAATTGAGACATAATAATGAAGAAGAAATTAATGCGCCTGCTCATATAAATATCGATTTAAAGTTGAAGAGTATTAGCCTTTTACTCAATGATGATGGGCTTAAAATTGCAACTTTGGTTTTTGCCGATGCTGATGCCTCTCTTTTCTTACTACCCGATAAGATGAGAATTAATACCAAAATCGGTGGTTTGAGTCTAGTTGACAATGATGTCCACGATGGGTCAAAATTAATAAATATACAAGGTGACGATTTGGCTGATATATACTATGAAACATTTGATCCAGAGATAAATGATTTACCTTATGACTCTCAATTCAAGTTTGAAAGTAGATCATTGGTCGTAACTTTTATTGAAGATTCATTTGCAAGAATCTACAATTTCTTATACCAATTCCAACGAATGAAGTATATCTATGATTCGGCTAGAGAAGCTGCCCTTAATCAAGCAAGCAATGTGGAATATCCAAATAAAATGAAGTTTGACGTTCATGTACGTGCACCAATCTTTGTGTTTCCTAAACCCGTTGACCCTGTGAACGAAAAATTTGATACGATTACAATTAACTTAGGGGAAATTCGTACCTCGAATACTTTTACAGAGCACAAAGATCATGTCTTGAACCTAATAAATGCTGATTTGTTTAATACTAGAATTACAACTAGTCTAAACATAGCGGATGAAGGAGTCCAAGAATTAGATATAATTGATAGGTTTGATATTCACCTTAATATCGACTATAGCGACAAGTCTACTGGTGAAAGAGCGGATGTTCTTGTAACCGGTGGTTTACAAGGAAATGATATGAAATTGACAGAATTACAAGCTTTTACTTTGATTCAACTTTCACAATCTCTACCCACGATATTTAAGCACGTGAAACTAGATGATGAGGATTTAGAAGATTTGGAGATGGATGCCCATAATGCCAACTTGCTAATTTCTAATGGTGCATCACAAGAAAAAGTACAAGAAAATAAACCTGGCATGTTGAAGGGAAAATTTGATGCTATGGAAGCAACAGATGATACTATTCAGAGTTCCGGTTCTTCAGTAAACTTTAAGTTCCACATTCCTGTTTTAAGTTTGACACTCTTTAACAATACTTGTCATACTTTGAATATTTCAGATAGTGAATTAATGAGGTTTTCATTAAATGACATGGGCATTATGCTTGATATTGCTAAAAATGGTGATTACACTTCAAATCTACACATTAAATCGTTCACGATTAGGGATGTTAGACAACAATGTAAAAACTTTTTCAAAGACATCATCCCCGAAGTTGATGATAAGGAATATCAGTTTTTAACTACAATCAATTCGAATAAAGGTGTTACCACCGTTGACTTGAATATTGATCATCCTCGTATTCTTCTAGCTATGGATTACATAGTAGCTCTAAAGTCTTTTATTGACTATGCAACTTATCAACCCAGAAACATTGTTGATCACTACATGAAGCAACACCCAGCTATTGATGAAACCCTCTCAATTACTCGTGATGAAAATGACAGAAACACAATCAATAATAACAATAATGAGAACAGTACAACTAACTACCATATTAAGATTAATGAACCATCAATTGTTCTTCTAGCAGATACAGAGAAGGAAGATTCAGAGGCGGTGGTATTCAAGTTAAATAAACTTTTAGTCGATGTTTCTGAAACAACAAATGTTGACGCATCAGGAATCGGTATGTTCTTAACCAGAATGTCCACTGATTCATCACAGGATCTAAGAATACTAGATGACTTTGCCTTTAAATTCGTTATGGATTCCCGAGGTTCTTGTGATACGGCGTTCTTAACGACTATAGACGCTACCGTAGAGCCATTATTGTTGAGATTGTCGTTACGTGATATTTATTTGGCTATTGAGATCTTTAATAAAGCTTCTAAGATGTACAATAGTATTGGTCAGTTATCAATGAACGATAACGATGTTACCTCTATTGCCGAAGAAATAGGAAAAACCATTAGTAAATACGCCCCATCCATTATCTCGTCATTATCTCGGAGATCCAACGAGATTTACAAGAAATTATCTGATAAGAAACCAGATGTCATTGTTAAGGCTGAGCATATGAATATTGTATTCGAAGGATTCAGAATGGTTTTAATTGGTGATGTTCATGAGTTGCCCATCTTAGATTTTGATGTTGAATCTTTTGAAATCACCGCCAAAAACTGGTCCACCGATTTCGAAGCGGATACGAGAATTGAAACATTGATCAATATATTTAACTACTCGTTATCTCAATGGGAGCCAATGTTGGAGCCATGGATGTTTGCAATTCACATTGAGAGAAATCAAGATGGTAAATTACACTCTAATTTCGTTTCTAAGCAAACCGCGGAATGGACTGTCACTACACGCTCAATTGCTACAATCTCTCATTTTGCAAACTTGCTTACCGAAACTGGTGAATTGAAACCACGTGGGGAAGATTCTCCTTTCAGGATATCTAATCATACTGGATATGATATCAACGTTTGGATAGATGAAAACAAAGATGAAAAAAGGCAACTGACAGTTATTAGAAACGAAGAGACTATTCCATGGTCTTTTGAAGATTGGAGAAAAATTCGTGAGAGATTATCAATCGATTCTGAATTAAATTCGATCGGTATTGAATTGGTTGATTCTATATACAAGCCATTGAGAAATGTTTCTCTTAGATGTGTTGGTGAAGAGGTTTTCACTTTGGATCCTCCAGTTGGCAATTATCACAATCGAATTGTTACTGAGATTACACTAGCTGAGGATAAGGTTAAAGAAGTTATATTGAGATCCACGATATCCATAGAGAATGATACACCTACAGCCATTTATATTGGAATCGGAAGTAATTATGATGGCAATTTTGCCATTGATAGGCAGGTAGTCATACCTGGTGGTGCGAGGAGGGCTTTACCGATAGATTATGTTTACGGGGGAGCTTTGGTTGTCAGACCAGATACAAGCAGTGAAATATTTGGTTGGTCAAAAGCATTCACAAAAGAAAGCCACGATATTACGGAATTCAACTGGAGGAATATTCGAGAGAACGATTTATTTTTGGAATGTTCAGCAACAGATCCAAAAAGGAATAATTCCTATTTTTTTAAAGTGCATTCTGAATCACATAATGATGTTTTGAACAAGTATTATCCTTGTATGAATGTGGTCATTTCACCACCATTTGTATTTGAAAACCTGCTTCCTTATGACATTGATTGGAAAGTATTCCAATTGAAGCATGAGAAGTGGGGAAGTTTCCTGAAGAGAGGTACAAAAGTACCTGTGCATGTGCTCAATATCAATGAGACGTCAATTCTAAAAATCGATGTTTTAGGATCTAGCTTTGGCCCTTCTCAACCGGCGATAATAAATTCAGCGATTGCAGGTGTTTATCCTGATAATGAGATTATTCTCAGGAATCATCATACACAACTAAGTTTGAAACTATTATACTCCACAGATGCGAGATATGGCACAAAAGTATCCATCTACTCTCCTTATCTGTGGGTCAATAAAACAGGCAAGGATCTTCGTGTTGTTGATAACGCACACTCGATTTTGTGTCCAGGTCGAAAAGGTGACGTTGAAGGCGAAGAATATCCTGAGATGTTTTCCTTTGATTCTAAGAACGATGTTTTGGGATTTTTGAAAGGTAATTTGGAGGCCAATAGAATTCAGCTCAAAATTGAGGATTCAAGGTTAAGTGATAGCTTTAGTATCGATAAAATTGGACAATCATTTGAAGTGAACGTTGGACTCAGTGATAGGTATTATGAAGATAACATTGGAATCCATATTACAGAAGGCACTGGTATTTATAAAATTACCAAAGTAATTGTTGCTTCTCCTAGATATATTGTTAAGAATGATCTCAAGGTCCCAATTATTATAGGTCTTGTTGGTAGTAAGGAGAATATGACCGTTCAGCCAGAAGAAATATGTCCGTTATATAAAACACCAGCACAGAACAAGAAAGAAATGGTTATTGGATTCGAGGAGGTGCCAAACAGTATGTCAGCATCATTTGTTATAACTGAAATAGGGGAAATCTTTTTGAGAGTTAAGAAGAAAGATTCAAACGCCCACCAACTATTGAAGGTTAACATATCGACTGATCACGCTACAGTTTTTGTTAATATTCTCGATGCAGAAAACAAATGGCCATATATGATCAAAAATTATACCAACGAAGAGTTTTTTATTTTCCAACAGAATCCTAATATCAGTAGCGATGGCAGTATAACATCAGATGTTCCATTCACTCCGGTGCTTTACCGTGTTCCGGGAAAAAGTGTTATGCCATACGCCTGGGATTTTCCTAGCGCAGAGAATAAGGAACTGATTGTGAAATGCGGCGATTATCAAAGGTATATACGGTTGGAAGAAATTGGAGAACAAGTTCCTATATTGATCAAGGAGAAAAATATGGCTTTTGATTTAAACGTTGTTGCGGAAGGTGTAGTGCAATCTTTAAATATTACCGACTATGATTATTCCAAGAGTATGTACAAGTTGAAGAGTAAGAAAAATAGCAATTCGTCGAGTATATCGACGAGTACGTCCAATAAAGATGCTGATTTTGAGGCTGTTGTTGACAATGCATCAGACTATTATACCAGTTTAATATTCAATTTTGAAGGTGTAGGAATATCACTTGTTAATACAGAGGGTAGGATCCAGGAGTTATGTTATATTACAATACGTGGCATTGAATTTAGATATAATGAATCTGGTGTATATCAAACTCTTAGTATGAAGATGAAGTGGCTTCAAATTGATAATCAATTGACAAGGAATGTTTTCCCCGTTGTATTATATCCTACGGTGATACCTAAATCCAGCTTTGAGCTAAATAACCATCCTGTTTTTTCTGCATCTATAGCTAAAATGAAAGATGATAAACATGGCGTTACTTACATAAAATTTGCTACCGTCTTATTGCAGGAATTATCGATTAAGGTAGATGAAGATTTCCTGATTGCACTACTTGATTTTTCGAAAATTCCAGGAGCATCATGGAACAAAGTTGAGGAAGATGAATTGTGGGCTCAAAATTTGGATATACCTGAACCACCTAGCATTAGAACAACGGATGACCTTTATTTTGAGGGTTTGCATTTACAACCACTACAGTTTAACATATCTTTTGTGCGGACTGAGAACTCCAACCTGGTATCTAATGTGATGTCGACACAAAATATTCTATCGGTTGCTACTGATGTGTTGACAATGGCCATCGGTAACATTAACAATGCACCGGTAAGACTAGCTGCCTTATTATTAGAAAATATTAGAGTACCAATTCCGTATCTCATTAAGAATATTTGTGATCATTACACCCAAGCATTTCTATATCAACTATACAAAGTGCTAGGCAGTGCGGATGTATTAGGAAATCCTGTGGGACTATTCAATAATATCAGCAGTGGTGTCATGGATATTTTCTATGAGCCATACCAAGGTTATATAATGACTGATAGACCGGAAGAATTAGGTATTGGGTTAGCCAAGGGTGGATTAAGTTTCCTTAAGAAATCAGTTTTTGGTGTCAGTGATTCTGTCTCACGGTTTACAAGTTCTATGGCCAAGGGGTTGACTGTTGCATCTATGGATAAAAATTTCCAGGAGCAGAGGAGATTAGCCAGACAAGGAATTCAAAATAAAAATCATCCCGTAAATTCATTATCACTGGGCGCCACTTCATTCATCAGTGGTGTGTCAAGTGGTATAACTGGATTAGCTACTGCGCCGCTGGAAGGTGTTTACAAGGAAGGTGCCAGTGGATTTTTCAAAGGATTGGGAAAAGGTCTTTTGGGGTTACCAACAAAGACAGCAACTGGTGCTTTTGATCTAGCAAATAATATCAGTGAGAGTATAAGGAACACTACAACTGCGTTTGACAATGATAATATCGATAAAGTGAGGTTTCCTAGGTATATACCGTATGATGGGTCTATTATTCGGTATCAAAATAAGGAAAGTCAGGGACAGTATTGGCTGAAAAATTGCGACAATGGCGAGTTTGAAAATGATCATTATGTGGCACATTATGTTTTTCCTGGCGGTGAATATGCTGTAATTATAAGCTTCCAAAGAATAGTGCTGATGAATGTTTATGAGTTAAAGGACCAATGGATGATCCCATATGATGGTATCAAGGATATCACTTTAGAGAGAGGCGGAATTCGGATCAAAGAATCGCAATCGAATTCGAGTGTTGTCATTCCCTTGAGGAATCCTGAGGATAGAAAGTATTTGTATCGACAGATATCTATTGCTGTCAATGAATTTAACAAGCGTAGCATTGTGGAACTTTAAAAATAAAAACTCTGAAGGTGAATATATAATTAAATAATCAAATAAATAAATAATGATAATTATATAAGTGGATATGTACATGTTAGATGGAGATGAAGATATTTTCGGTATTACCAAACTTTTTTGATAAAGAGTTAACAAATTTTGTTGGGGATTCCGAGCCAATACCTTCAGTTTTGATAGTACCAACTGAGGCAAACGAATCATGACACTTTATATCTAACTGGTCATTCTCGCCCAAAATAAAGGTACCATTGGGCAAGATTTCGTCACTCACGGAAAGTATACGATTACTCTTAACTATATTATCCAATACGATTCTTTTATGTACGGTCGAACCATCCTTTTTCAATGCTGGCTTAAAAGTGTACAATGGGCCCAACGTATTGAATTGCCTAATTACATAATCTGAAGGCGAAGACCAAGAAATCTCACGTTCTGCTGGTTTAATTTTAGCAGCGTAAGAGTAAGGATATTGAGGCTTTAGTGTTTTATAGTTGGGAGAGCTTGGATCGAAGAGGCCATTAGACAGGCAGTAACTGAGCATCTCTCCACCTTTATTTGCCAAAGATTCAGATAACGATAACAGAGTTTCGTTTTGCTGGATTGGGTGTGTCTCTTGTAATAAAATATCGCCTTTGTCAAAGTGTGTTGGATGCAAATTCTGGAGCGTGACACCAGTAATTTTGTCATTGTTCAACAGAGCCCTCTGTAGAGGGGCCGGACCGGAGTATTTTGGTAGTAAGGAAGGATGTACATTCAATCCAGGGTATTTGAGAGTATCCAAAAACAGGGCTGGGATCAGCTGACCAAAGGAGACAGCTACCGCCAAGTCGTACTGGTGTTTCAATTTCTCAAAATCCTGTTTGGACTCTGCGTATAGGAGGTTCAGGTCATTTGACTTTGCAAAAGTAGCCAATGGAGACTCTTTGATAGATTTCAGGCCACGGCCTGAAGGTTTGGGCAATCTGGTGATTATATCCAGATGGGAGATGGATGGATGGTTGACGATGTGTTTAAGGGTGGATATGGAGAAAAAGTCGGTCCCAAAATATGCTATTTTCATAAGGTTATCTTGATGTATTGAGTAATGGGGAAGGTGATTATCAATTTTGGTTTCTTTAAAAGAGTATATAATTGATCATACCATTAGATGCCTCTTTGGCGGTTTTCCAAAAGGGGAAATTATGGGAAACGGCTATGGAAGAATTTGATGAATTCCCAAATTCATGTGGAGCGTTAAAGCCGAAAAGACGCTAAAGAGGAAATTTACGTATGCACATAGAGACGTTTGTATGCCGGATTGCAAACTTATGTTAACAAAGAGATACATATATTCATACATACAAATATCCTAGACAACAAATATAATCCTCTGTGATTGAGAACATGACCATGTCGGAGGACGAGAAACGGACGAGACGATTACAACGGTTCCAAGAGACGGCTCCCAGTGGACCTGGCTTAGTATCACGAGGAGGAGACACTTTGTTACGAGACTCTCCTGAGGCTAGATGGGCGCTTCTCCGACGCGTCGAGGCGTTTCTTTTCAGGGGAGTAGTAGATGGTGATGGAAACAATGGTTATGTCGGTGGTGTCCATGAACCGTATAAAGTCCGAGTAAATACAGAGATTTCTAATAGAGAGTATCACCTTGGCGATGAAGGTCTCAAAAGTGGTAGTATTGATCAAACATGGGTGTTGCTACAGTACAGAAAATTAAGAGAGGGGGTAATTTCAAGTAGAGATACTGATCAAGAGCTATGTCGCCGCGTGTTCGAATCTGGCGGACGGTATTTCTGGACACATGGATTAATTAGTGGGTATCTCCCCTCATTAGAGAAGATTCTCAATGGAGAATCTTCTAATGGGTGTTTCGATTATCAGTGGGCAGTCAGTTGTCTCTGTGTGCATCTTGCCCTAGTAGAGGGGGACATTGAGGGTGCCTGGGTTCTGTTGGTGCGAGTGGAAGGGGCGCACTGCATGGGTCCTTTATGGGTGCTGCGCCGGGTACTTGACGGGGCGGCGCGGGGGGAGTGGTTTACTGTTGGTCGGGCGCTGCGAGATCTCCCCCGGCAAGTTTGTGCGAGCTGGGTGGAGGCTCGTGTTCGCGAACGCCAGTTAGCGGCAATCAAAAGGGCGTATCGTTGTAGGGGGAAACCACCTAGTGAGGAGGAAATACAGAATGTATGCGACGATCTCGAGTTTGGTAGGAAGAAAGAGGAGAGAGCAAACGAAGCCGTCAATATAATATAGTCAATATAATATAGTCAATATAATATAGTCAATATAATATAGTCAATATAATATAGTCAATATAATATAGTCAATATAATATAGTTTATGAAGTGAAGTTTGTTCAGGAGAAGAAGTTTTTGCCAAAAAAAAAAAGAAAAAACAATAAAAAAAATATTAGAAACTATTAACCAACTACAAGAGGTAATAGAAAGATACAACATTCACTATTGGATATAATCAATACAAATATGGCCACCACCACCAACAACAACAACGTGAAAGAGGAAGCGCCAATATCGATCCAGGCTCTTGAAGCTGGAGAAGTTGATGTTGGGAGTGTCTGTCGTCAGCTTGAGTCTTTAGAATCGCTCCTTGGTTCTATTCGGTCGAAAATGGTACAATTATTAGAGACATTAGCGACGGCCGATGCAACTACGGCCTTGGGTGCAGAATCACTTGTTGCTCAACAAGCACAGGAGAGTGTTGCTCAACTCATTGGTGAACGAGCCACTTTCCTAGCAGAGTATAGGAGGCTTATGCCACTTGTTCGATACTGTAAAATTAAAATGGGGCTAAGTCCTGATCAGCAGAAGGTGGCGCAGCATCACGTGGTCTGACATGCGCAGTGGCGGAAATTATGTGTTTTTACTTGTCTTTTCTTGTCTTTTCTTGTCTTTATTTTTGACTCTTTTTTGTAGCTGTTGAAACGGTTGCGACAAAAGGAAATGTTGTGAAAAGAAACGAGGGTACGATCAAAAAAGAAAGGAAAAAAGAAAAAAAGAAAAAAGAAAAAAGAAAAAAGAAAAAAAAAAAAAAGAAAAAAGAAAAAAAAGAAAAAAAACACATCCACATTCACAGCCTACTTTATATACCATGTCCAATTTATAACGTACAAAACAATGCGCGAGTGGAAGAAAACTAGTAGTAGCAGCAGAGACTAGAGAGAAAACAGGACCGATCAATCGGTAACGATGACTAACAATCCCACTTATCGGTGTCAATGACAGTCATTTAACTTTTGAAAAATTCAACTTGAGAAATATTTATACACTTCAACCCAGTACTGGTTGTATCAATAGACTTTCTTCTTCTTCCTCTTATTCTTCCTCTACCCCACTTTCATTCTTCCCCTATTTTCTTGTTTTCTTTATTACCATTGTCCTCTCTAGTTAGAATTGTATTTATTTCCATATTTCCCTGAAGAAAGAAATCCTTTGATTGAACAACATGTCCTCACATCTAAGAAGCGCCTTTGTTAAGGCTAAAGAACAGGGCAGAAACGCACTGGTCACATTTATTACTGCATATTACCCAACTCCTCAAGACACTATCGATATTCTCAAAGGCTTGCAAAATGGTGGAGCCGATGTGATAGAATTGGGTATTCCATTTTCCGACCCTATTGCAGACGGTCCTACTATTCAAGTTGCCAACACCAAGGCCATTGAGAATGGTTGTACGGTCCAAACCTGCATTGATCTTGTCAGGAGGGCAAGAGAGGAAGGCGTGACGATTCCAATTGTCTTGATGGGCTACTATAACCCTATATTGAAGTATGGAGAGGAGAAGATGGTTGAAGCTTCTCGAAATGCCGGAGCTAATGGTTTCATTGTCGTTGATTTGCCTCCTGAAGAAGCTGTCAAATTCAGAAACATTTGCTCAACTCATGAGATGTCATACATCCCACTAGTTGCACCTTCGACAACTGATGACAGATTGAAATTATTGGCGGAAATCGCTGATTCCTTCATCTATGTTGTTTCTAGGATGGGTTCAACAGGAGCTTCCATCACTGTCACCGATTCAGTGGGCCCTCTATGTGACCACATTCGGAAATTCACAGGGAACACACCTTTGGCTGTTGGTTTTGGTATTTCAACTAGGCAACATTACCTGAATGTCGGTAAACATTCGGACGGTGTAGTCATTGGCTCCAAAATTTTGAGTTTGATTAGTGATGCACCAGCTGGCGCAAGAGGAAAAGCTGCTGAAGATTATGTCAAATCGATCTTAAATGGTGATGGTGAAAATACTTTTGCAGACTCGAAAATCGGATTATCTACAAATGTTGTTGAAAATCCGGATTTCACTGAATCCCATAAACATAACCCTAATTTCGGTAATTTTGGTGGACAGTATGTCCCTGAAGCTTTACACGCTTGTCTTAGAGAGTTAGAAGTGGCATTTGAGGATGCAATTGCAGATCCTGTCTTTTGGGAGGAGTTCCATTCCTTGTACGATTATATCGGCAGACCTTCAACTCTGCATAAGGCAGAGAGACTCTCTGAATATGCCGGCGGTGCCCAAATCTGGTTGAAGAGAGAAGATCTGAACCACACTGGTTCCCATAAAATCAACAATGCCTTGGCTCAAATCTTAATTGCTAAAAGACAAGGTAAAACTAACATCATTGCAGAAACTGGTGCAGGTCAACACGGTGTCGCAACTGCTACTGCTTGTGCCAAATTCGGCATGACTTGTACTGTCTACATGGGAGCAGAAGATGTTAGAAGACAGGCATTGAATGTTTTCAGAATGAGAATCTTGGGTGCCAAGGTTGTTGCTGTTGAAAATGGTACTAAAACCCTCAGAGATGCAACTTCAGAAGCTTTCAGATCTTGGGTCACCAATCTAAAGACAACATACTACGTTGTCGGTTCTGCAATTGGTCCTCATCCTTACCCAACATTAGTTAGAACTTTCCAAAGTGTTATTGGTAATGAGATCAAAAAGCAGTTTGCAGAAAAGAATAACGGCAAGTTACCAAATTTGGTGGTTGCTTGTGTTGGTGGTGGCTCAAATTCAACTGGTACTTTCTCGCCTTTTGAAAATGATACCCAAGTCAAATTGCTAGGTTGTGAAGCTGGTGGTTCAGGTGTTGACACCAATCATCATTCTGCTACATTGACAGTTGGTGAACCCGGTGTTTTCCATGGTGTTAAGACATACGTCTTGCAAGATGAAGACGGCCAAGTCCACGATACTCACTCGGTTTCGGCAGGCTTGGACTATCCAGGTGTTGGTCCGGAATTAGCAGCCTGGAAAGACTCCGGTCGTGTGGAATTTATTGCTGTTACCGATGATCAAGCATTGGAAGGTTTCAGATTGTTGTCCCAATATGAAGGTATCATTCCAGCATTAGAATCATCCCATGCTATATATGGTGCAGTTGAAGCAGCAAAGAAGATGGACAAGAACCAACATGTTGTCATCACAGTAAGTGGCAGAGGTGATAAGGATGTTCAAAGCGTTGCTGAGGTTTTACCTGTATTAGGTCCAAAAATTGGCTGGGATCTTAGATTTGAAAGCGGCAGTGATGCATCCAAGTAGAAAACATTACTTTTTTTCTTTTGATATAACCTTTTTCGTTTTTATATTTTGATGTGGCCGTGTACATAAATTATCCCTCCCTTTTTTTACTCCATGAAAAGGGACGATAGTAGAGATCTATACATCTAGATATGTATACATATTCAAAATGGAGATGCGACGCTGAGCCGCGTAATTGAAAAATTTCATAACTTCTGATGTAAAGATTTGTTCTACTTATCCTAAGCATACGCCTGTTTAAGAAGCCAACTGTTTCCAGCAGACAACGATGCTTCCCTATGTACCTAATATAGGTATTTCGGAGACATACGGTACAATAACTCGGGCGAGTCTTTCGGTGCATCCGACGCTGCACTGGGAAACGTCTATTGCAAAGGCAAAAACCAAAAAATTGACAACATCTTCAAAGCAAATCTTGTTTGCACCCAAATTAGAAGAGCCATTGGAACGTGACAAGTCACAGGAGGCAAAAGATAGAATGCAGAAGAAGCTTGAAAGGGAGCAGTCTAAAATAGATGAAATGGAAAAGAGAAGGACCTTGTCCAGCTTTGAGAGTTCTGGACTCTATGATCCCACATTGTCAACACTTATGCCATATATTCGTGATGATAATAATGATGCTGATGGAAATTCAGGAAACGATGATGATGAGGGGGAGGAGGAGGAGGAGGACGGTGACGAGGATGTGGTAACTCATGATAAAAGTGATACCGACGATTCCAGCGGTGATAGCTCTTCTGAAGGAGAACAGCAGGGGAAGAACAATGAATCAGAAAATACAAAGAAACCAAAACTCAAGAAAACATTCAGACTAAAGAAAACAGATTTTTTTGATCCAAATATCTCAACACAAGTACAATTCTTTTATCTTAGAAAAAAGTTACATGTCTTGTTTGTACTTGAAGACAAAGTACTAACCTTTGGAACTATGTCTAAAAAATTTAGGTTCTGCAAATCTATCAAGCTAAAATCATATATCAAATGTATACAAATGGTTCAGATTAATGACGGACTAGCATTATCACTTGTTCGAACAAATGATGATGTCTATCTCCTGAAATGCCTCTATCGAGAAAAATCGTTGATTGTAACGAAAGTTTTCTCCTTTACAAGGGATGACACTTGGGCAGGTCTAGCTGATGTTAAAATTCATGTTGGTGACACTTTAAAACTATGTATCATTGACAACATCGGTAAATTTCAGATTTGGGAGACCACAGGTATCGGGAAAACAGATTTCAAGAAGTTAAACAATAGATGGGATAGTATCTATCAGCCACAAGAACTATCTAATTTTAAAAGAATCGTTTGGGTTAACGAAAATCGCCTGTTTTTCTACTCAAGATCCCAGGTGTTTAACTACGAGTTGCAAACAGATGAGTTGATATTGAAAGTTAACGGTGGGACATGGACTAGGTTTCTCGATCTGGTTAAATGTAATAATGAGTTATACTTTTTCCTTACTACAAAGGAATTTATTGTTGTTGATGTCCGTGAGGGGAGCTTCATGAAGCTATTATCGTGGAAACATTATTGGAATGATCAAGATACTTCGATGTTTATGAATGTTCTTAACGGTGAAGATACAAAATTATGTGTAGTCACTTCTAAACACACTGGTATCAACTTCGTAGTTGAGTTTAATCCCAAAACTTTTCAGTTTGTTAATCAGCCGTACCATTTTTTCACTACAAACCAAGACCCTGCGATATCTATCACTTTCAATTTTGAGGCATCTCAATTAGTAGCTCTACAGAAGACAGCTGGTAATGTTGTCTCATTTTTAAAGGTGGAATATGGAAATGGCAATGAAAATGTGAGGATTGATGACTCAAACAACACTAGGTTTGCAAAGTTTAAGTTTCCTTTTTTTCAAGAAAATCATTATAAAATACTCGATGGTGAACCAGTCCAATCAAAAACCGAAAAACCTGCAGAGATAACGGCTCGAATTTATGACAATTTGGAAACTTTTTTGGATACACAGTCCACTGCTCAGATTTCTTTGATACAATTGATTGAAGAACTGCGTATTCCAAGAAACACAAAGAATGTGATTAAAATTGTGCAGCATATGATTAAAAACGATAACCATAATGATACTTTGATTAAGATAAATAAATCATGTTACAAGAAAGGTTTTAACGTTACAGGAGAATATGCAAACGAGGATACACTAAACAATCAGTTGGATCAGATAACTGAATTTATCAATTCAAACATTAGTGATGAAAATTCATCAGAAGTAATTTTTTACCTATTTTTGAGCTCCATTGAAATTTGGAAAACCAAACAAAGTATGAAAATGGAAGAGACCAAGAGAGAGTATGCGTCTTATTTCAATGATTTGCCCCATGAATACAGAGAAATGATTGATTCTTTTGAGGAAGATTTTTATGCCGTTGGAATCAATGAGTCGGAAGATGAATCCACCTATTCTAATCCCAGGTCATCTAATATTTTCTCCGTACCTTCTGTTTCAATATCTCAAGTTGTCCCCACAGTCAGTGTTTCACAGCCAAAACAAAAAATCGTTCCAAAGAAAAAATCTAAAATTGCCCCCAAGGGAAGCATCTTTAGTTCTCCCATCAGAAATTCAACACAACCATCCCAACCCCTTGAATCATCACAGCCTTCTCAGCAATCCCAACTTCTCACTCAGAAGTTCTCGCAGCCTCAATTCGGTATATCTCAATCCAAGGGGCCTAAAAAGAAAAGGCGAAGAACAGGATTCTGAGCGAGATGCGGACATGACCGAGCCATTTTCCATTTTCTGTCAGAATTTTTTATTGTATTTCCTAACTGATTTTTTTTTTCCGATTACAATGGTGTTATCACAGCATAGATGTGTCAAATAATTTGACAGGTATATCACAGCTTCTCATATGTGGTAACTCTCTTGTATTTCAAACTAGCAATCGAACGGAATGACAAGGTTACAAGACGTAGACTCGCCAGACAACCCCCACACACTAAATACAGCTCTTTCACAGACAATTGCAGTTCAAACAACCGCTGAGAGTGGCATAAGCAAAAGCAGCAGCAACAGTTTTGAAGGCTCTCATGAAACTGAAAAGGAGGCAATTGAAACAATTGCAAAGGACGATTTCCCGGATGGTGGTCTTCGAGCTTGGTTTGTTGTACTAGCTTCCTCATTCATTATGGCCATGTCATTTGGAATGTGCAATTCATATGGTGTTTATCAGACCTACTATGAAATAAAATATCCACATGTTAGAACAAATATTCTTTCAATTATAGGTGCCTTGCAGACAGGTTTGACGATGTTTTTGGCTGTTCCCTCGTCTGTATGTATGGTTTACATTGGCCCGCAGGCGGTGGTTGCAATTGGTTCGTTGTTAGCGTGTCTCTCATTCATGTTTTTGTCAATCACTAAATCTGTTGCTGAGGTATTTATTGTTCAAGGGCTAATGTATGGAATAGGTTCAGGACTCATGTATGTTCATTCAACGGGTGTCACATTCCAATACTTCAAGAGAAGAAAAGCACTTGCACAGGGATTAATTACCACTGGTGCCAGTTTAGGTGGCATTTATTGGCCCGTTGCCGTGAAGAGACTAATCAATAGTGTTGGATTTGCGTGGGCTAATAGAATTATTGGTTTCATCTATCTCCCCATGGGTATAGTGGCAACGGTGTTTTTAAAACCAAGAATTAGAGTTCAAAAGCGTAAACCTGGTGAAAACATCTTAGGTATTAATTTTGCAGTTATGAAGGACTGGAAATACTTGGTTATTTCTTTCGCTTGGGTTTTGTATCTTGTTTCGATGGTTCCAGGGTTTGTCTTCATAGATTTGTATTGCTTGCGTGCCGGTGTAAGTCCAGGCTTTCAAAAATATACAGTGACAATAATGAACTCGTGTGGGGCAGTATTTAGAATTCTTTGTGGATTCTTTGGTGATAAGTTTGGCAGAATCAATATAACTATTCCATCCTTGTTCTTTGCAGGTCTTTTCCCTCTTGTTTTGTGGCTCCCATCATCATTACAATCTTCGCCATCATCTACACTTTCCATCGTCTTTGTTGTTTTATGGTCTTGCTTTGCGTCTATGCCTATTGCATTGATTCCTACAGTTATAGGTCAAATCTTTGAGGGACCATACATATATTCCTACCTCTCTGTCTTCCTTGTTCTAGGTGGTATTGGCGATTTTCTTGGTCCTATTTTAGGTGGATTGTTTTTACCTCAAGGTAATACCCACAACGTCGATGGTTTTGATAACCTTGCCATCTTCTGTGGAGTCATTTCGCTAGTCTCTTCCTTTCTAATGATTTGCATGAAACTTATTTATGGAGGAGTTAGGGGGAAAATTTAACTCATATGACGAATAACAATGTTTTATAGAAAATAATAGATAATGTATAATGTAAAAATCATCAAAATTGTAGAGACCACGACTGAGCCACTTTCATGATTTCGCTTCATGAATTTCACAAGCAAAATACGTGGCGACAGCATTGCGAGTCTAAACATCTCACTTTTCTTTCCTTGGTGAGAAGGTCAGAATGGTGATGAACATTTTACTGTATATATCACTCTTCTGTGGTATAGCCGTATCTCAGGGCTTTGTTGATATTGGTCAGATTGCGGAACAGTATGAAAAGTTAAATCAAGAGTCTTTGAATTGGGGGCCGTATCGTTCTAACTTATACCTTGGTTTAAGACCTAAAATTCCTGAATCTTTGATTGCAGGACTTTTATGGTTCCCCACTGAGACTTTCCATGGTGTGTCACTTGCAAAACATGCATGTGATCAAAGTCACAATATTAAGAAATTTGGATGGACGAAGTATGACCCAAGATATGGTGGGTTAGAGAGAATTATTGATGGCGATTCCGGTTTGGAATTAAGCGTAAAGTTTGTAAAGACAGAAGATGGTCTTAATTGGGCACTTCGTATAGAGGGTACAACTAATAATCCACACTCTGTCCATTCTGTCGTCTTTTACACAGGCTTAGAAAGTGATGGTGATATTGAAAGAATTAGTGACCCTGTACCAGGTACTGATAATCTAGTTGATGGAGATTTGATTATCAAAGGTAAAATGGATAAAATTGGTGGTGAGTTTGATATTCAAATTATCGATGATGTGAAAAATGTTATGCCCAAAAGTAATACCTTGGATTATGATCCATCATTCAACCCATCACTAACACACCACGTTTCTTTGACGGTTCCATATGAAGAGGTTTGGAAAGCTAGTGATATATTCTGGACACTCTTAAGATTGAATGTTGAGGAAATTGAAGAGTTGGAGAAAAGGCCCTATGAATTTTCACCTATAGAATTATTCCAACTGAGAAACCCTGGTGGGTTCCAAGGTAATTTGCATTTTGTGGAAAAAACGTTCATCGGTAATTTCCAATACGACATCATATTCAATACAAAAAGCTCTGCGAATAAAATTCAATCTGAGCACTTAGATCAGATGATTACCAAAACATTAAATAGAATAGATGAAAAATTCACAAGGAAGTTTCAGCTTAATGCACCATTCAATACTGACAAATACGTCGACTTTGCCAAAGAGATATTGTCTCAACTTATGGGTGGTATTATTTATCAGTACGGGGACCAGTTAGTTGACAGAAAAGCCATTGTTGATGATGTCAATTTCTCACATGCACAGTTGAATGGTGAAAAGGAAGGACCTTATGAACTTTTCACTTGCGTTCCAAGCAGGCCCTTTTTCCCGCGGGGTTTCTATTGGGATGAGGGGTTCCATTTGTTACCTGTCTTAGATTACGATTCCGATTTGACTTTGGAAATTGTTAAAAGTTGGTTTTCTCTAATCGATGATAACGGATGGATTGCAAGAGAGCAAATACTGGGAGATGAGGCAAGAACCAAAGTGCCGATGGAATTTACTATTCAAAATCCAAATATTGCCAATCCGCCCACCCTTATGCTTATATTTACGGAATTATTAGATATGGCGAACAAGCTGAATCTAGAAAGACTAACTACTCAAAATGATATCGAGTCGAACTTATACTCATACTCAAAGATGAAAGATTCTCTGGGTGACTTGCATTTAGAAAATCCGGAATTAATGATCGATTATGCCCACTCGATATACGAGAAGTTGCAAAGGCATTATGAATGGTTCAGAAGGACACAGCGCGGTAATACAGACGATATTGAAAGATCATATCCACACAATGAGGAAGTATATCGTTGGAAAGGCCGGACAAAGGACCATTGTTTACCCAGTGGCATTGATGACTATCCCCGCTGTATTGCCGATATTGGAGAATTGAATGTTGATTTAATTTCTTGGATGGGTGCTATGACTAGAGCAATGCATCAAATTGCACAATTATTGGGCAAACAAGATGATGCCAAGCTATATAAGCAAAGATACGAATTCATTGTGGAGAATATTGATAGCGTCCATTGGTCAGAAGAAGACCAGATGTATTGTGATGTATCTGTTGATGATGATGATTTGGACGTCTTTGAATGCCATGAGGGTTACGTTACATTGATGCCGTTTGTGCATAGACTAATTCCTAGTGGCAGTACCTCAAAACTTTTAGCTACATTGAGAAGTTTAAGTGACCCTGCGAAACTATGGTCTCAATTTGGCATTAGGTCATTATCCAAACAGGATGCTAACTTCCATAAAGGTGAGGACTATTGGAGAGGACACATTTGGATCAACATCAACTATTTAGTCTTGGAATCACTGTTTGATTATGGTTCTCGAGCTGATGTCGATCCCGCTGTCAGGGCTGAGATCAGTGATGTATACAAGAAAATGAGAGAGAATGTGGTTTCTAATATATTTGAGGAGTACCAACGTACAGGATATGCTTGGGAGCAGTATAATGAAGAAGACGGGCATGGACAACGTACTAGACATTTCTTGGGATGGACATCACTGGTGATTTTGATGATGAAGATGCCAACGGAGATTTTATAGTGCGCTTAGGAACAATTTTGTTTGTAGAAATGCTAGTAAACTGAGCCAACCATGTTTTGAGTTGTTTCCCTTTTTCTTTATCCTTCTTTTTATAAAGTTATACTTTTGTTTTACAGACGAACAACGCAATGTCATTGAGAAAACAGGGCGGGCGGCTAGATGAAGAAACGGGTAAGTAGGTGTATCTCTTAACCCCAAAGAATAGACACTAACCATGACTGTAGCAAGGAAAACCCTAGTTAAATACATGGAAAAGGAGTATCGTCCCTATGCAGTTACTGATCTTATTGGGAATCTACACAATGCAATAACCAAGGCATTAATTATCAGACTATTAGACGAACTAGTTGACAAAGGGACACTTATTGTCAAGAAGTACGGTAAGTCAAGTTTTTACTGTTATTCCGAGCTTCAAGTCAATGAGGATATGGAAACTACTAATTTGGAGAAATTGCAAGCAACAAAGGCAGAAATTTGTTCATTAGAAAAAGAAGCAACTAAGTTAAAATCCAGTATGTAGTCTAAACTTAGTACCGAATTTTATAGATGGGATAAGTCTTACTAACATTTTGACAGTTTTGGAAAAAATCAAAGCTGAGCCTTCGGATAAAGAAATACAACTCCAGGTGGATGAATTGACAACAAAGCAGGCTTATTTGAGGCAAGAAATTGATAAGCATACCACTTTCCCGAATAGCATAGATTCTACAGAGGTGACTACAAGAATTAAAAAAATTGAAATGAAGGAAAAGAACGTTACCGAAAACTACAAGAAGATCAAGAAAATCGTAAGTATTGCTACCACACAAGAACCTACTCCAATAACAAGGACTAACAAGCAGCAATTTTTTCATCAAGCACACCGAGATCTACGCCACTTTGCAGGAAGGGGTGGATGGTTTTGAACGTAAGAGTGTAAGTACTGAACTTATCAATCTCAATAACTTCAACGATTTGAAACCAGTGTAAATACCAGCGTACTAACAAGTATCTTGAACGTTGCATAGGAGGAACTCGGAGTTGTTGAGATTCCAAATTATTGAGTGGATGCGAGAAGGGGAAGGAGTAAAAAAAACCACTGAGCCTCCTCCCCCTCCTCCTCCTCCTCCTCCTGCGGTTGCAAATAAACCCTTTATCCGCGCACGTGATGCTGAGGGTTTTTCCAAGAAGAACGCAAATTTCTGCATGAGTATCTCACTTGTCTCACTTTGAAAGTGGAAAACAAACATGTTGTGAAAAAGAAGGAGTGGGAAAAAAAAATTAAGAAAATGAAAATTCCTACGTGAAATATCTGTGCTTGAAGTTTGAATTTGATTCTATTTATCCTTTTTTTTTTGGTCTTTGCTATCCCCAACCAACTAATACGTAAAAATGGCTCCAAAAGGTAAGAAGGTTGCACCAGCACCATTAGCATCTAAGACCACCAAGAGTGCATCTGCAAAGAACCCATTATTTGAATCTACTCCAAAGAACTTTGGTTTAGGTCAAGCAGTTCAACCAAAGAGAAACTTGTCTAGATTTGTCAAGTGGCCAGAATATGTCAGATTACAAAGACAAAAGAAGATCTTGAACTTGAGATTGAAGGTTCCTCCAGCTATTGCACAATTCTCCAATGTCTTGGACAAGAACACTGCAGCTGCAACCTTCAAGTTATTGAACAAGTACAGACCAGAAACCACTGCTGAAAAGAAGGAAAGATTGACCAAGGAAGCAGCAGCTATTGCAGAAGGCAAGAAGAAGGAAGATGTTTCCGAAAAGCCATATGTTGTCAAGTACGGTTTGAACCACGTTGTTGGTTTAATTGAAAACAAGAAGGCTAAGCTTGTTTTGATTGCTAACGATGTCGACCCAATTGAATTGGTTGTCTTCTTACCAGCTCTATGTCACAAGATGGGTGTTCCATACGCTATTGTTAAGGGTAAGGCTAGATTAGGTACCTTAGTTCACCAAAAGACTGCTACTGTTGCTGCATTAGTTGACGTCAAGTCTGAAGATGAAGCTGAATTAGCTAAGTTAGTCTCCACCATCAATGCCAACTACACCGAGAAGTACGACGAATCCAAGAGACACTGGGGTGGTGGTATCATGGGTGCAAAGGCACAAGCAAAGATGGCAAAGAGAGCCAAGGCTGCTGCTGCAAGCGCAACTGCAGGTAAATAAGTATAGTTTGTTTATTTATTGTAGGATGATAGCTCTATATAAAGAAAATAATAACACACAACTTTGGTCCAACAGAATATGTATTGCGGGGGTATTTGCTACGAGCAAGTGCCACTATTAAAGAGTGGTATTAGCGTTTTAAAAGAGAGTTAGAGAGGAGAGAACTTGAAGAATAAATAGTTCGTGAGGTTGATTAGACTAAGGTAAATCTATAATAATATAAATATAATTAAACCATGCAAGGATAATTTAATAAAGAAATGATTTGAATTTGGTTATAGTTTATTTTAAGTTTTTTTGTTTATTGACCTGACCCTTCAACAGAGAGAAGGGGCAAGAATGAGGGGGGGGGGCCTCAATTTTCGGCAATTGGATGTTTTCGACAATCGGGAACTTCGACAAACGAATATTTTGGCAAACGAATACATGGTATATTTATCAAACTTACTTCAACTTGCTGAAGAGCTTTGGAGCTGCACAGTCGTTAAGGGCATGTTGCAAATGGAAGAATTCCTCGACACAGTCCTCCTTGTAGTGTTTGTCCTCATAGCCAGGTTCTTGTTGTTCCTTGGTGACTCTTTCGACACATTCTTCGTAGTGGTGCAAGTATGGCTTAACGGATGGAAGTTGAGAACATTCCTTCTTCAATGCATCAAACTGGTCTTCGGATTCCTCCTCGTCGTCATCGTCATCGTCTTCTTCTTCTTCCTCGTCGTCGTCGTCTTGCTCTTGTTCCTTTTCAGCAGCTTCGTTAACTTCAACAGGTGCAGAAACCTCTTCAACTGGCTGTATTATTACATCGAGAATGGCGACAAACTAATGTTAGTACTTGTTCGATTTAAAAGTGATAAAACACAACAGGTGCCCTCAAATTCCCCTATAGAAATCCCACTACGCAATTCCAACTAGTATAGAAAACAACAAGGTTAGAAAATGGGGGAGTTATGGGCACAAAAATACATACTTCTTCAGCGTAAGCAACAGTTGGAACAATTGCGTTGATCAAGTCTGTAACAAAGGACATTCTGTGTGGTCTGGTGTAGTATAGGTCGAGTGTATTAACCGTCTATTACGTACATATACATACACCAACTTTGACCATCTCAATTCCAGTCTCCTTCTCTCTCACTCTATCAAACATTCTCAACTTCTCTTTCCATGTCGCTCTGGTGCGACTCTATTGGTAATTGACAGTTTCTCCATGGGAGAACCGTCTATATCGACGGGTCAATTTCCCCCCACCCCCCGCGGACCCTCTATGTGCAATTGCCGGAATGTGATTGGCTGGCGCTGCGCGTCCAATTAAGGAGAATCAGCTATGCGAAAAATTGTTGTGAGAGTAAGAAGAAAAGTAGCAAACCAAGACGACGCGTCGATTTTGCAAACACTTTCTTTTTTTTCCCGTTTGGGAGGAAAGTTTCGACGCGTCGACGAGAAAGGGAAAAAGGAGAAATGGGAAATTAGCGAGCGATTTTATAAAAGTGTTTCCTTGAAAGTCTATTGGGCAATTACGGCGCCCGGGAGAGCAAGAGTGAGAAAGCAGTACTGCAGGCGTGTCTGTTGTGCAAAGACAGTTAATAGATGTCCAAAAGTAGAGTAGAATAGAGTAGAATAGAGTAGAATAGATGACTATATGGGGGGGGGGGGGTGTAAAAGATCTGACGGTATATAGCCAAGGTGTTCTGTAAAGGGTGCCAATTCTGGTCCTCCAATAGTACCGGGCAGGAGTTTGCGAAATAGCATGTGCAGGAAATAAATTCACTCGCAGCCAAGTGACAGTAGTTCCCGAGTTCCGAGAAATGAGGTGCTTCACCTCGTTGTGGGTTTGTATACTTCTAGGTTGTTGATGAAAAGCACCTACTTTGAGTGCTTTATTGTGTTTTGTAGTTGTTATTGTTATTGCTGTTGCGTTTGCTGCACTAATCCACTCTAGTCTTGAACGTGTTACTCTGGTGTTGCAATGACAATTGATATAGATACCGTCCAACGTAGTATGGCTGTCTCCGAGACGGACCCTAATCCCGACATTGGATCGGCAACACAAGACTTGAAGATCCAAAAAGGCCCTGTTGTCTCTGAGAGGAATGTTTCTGGCCCTGAGATGCTTGCGGAGCATGAGAGTGATGTCAGAGGCGGAGCTAAAGCAAGCGGTGAAGGTGAAGGTGAAGGTGAAGGTGAAGGTGAAGGTGAAGGTGAAGGTGAAGCAAACGGTGAAGCAAACGGTGAAGCAAACGGTGAAGGTGATGGAGACGAAAATGGTGAAGCCGATAGAGAGGAAAATGGTGAAAGAGATGGTGAAGGAAAACATCCCCAGCACCTCCAGGAGCAACAGCAGGAGATCATTCCTGATAGAATCTTTGTTGGGAATCTTCCATATGAGGTGACGGAGGAAGATGTCCGGAATTTGACTCCTGAATTTGAGGTTGTCTCTGTGGAGATTCCAAGAAAGACATATTTGAACAGGGCCTTGAATAGAACTTTCCTACAATCTAAAGGTTACGGTTTCATCACATACACTAATGCAGATGATGCCAAGATGGCCATCGACTCAATTGTAGGCAAGTTTATCTCTGGAAGAGAAATCTACGCCAAATACGCATTACCTCAGAACAAGGAAAAGTTCAAGCAGCAGCAGCAGCAGCAACAGCAACATCCACACCATCATCAACATCAACATCAGCAGCAGCAGCAATTGCAGCAAAATGGGGGTTTTATGCCATACCAACAATATCCTAGGTTTGCGAGATTCCAGGGAACCCCTCGTTACCACCAAGGCCAAAGACCTATTCACCAAATGCAATTTTATGCTCAACCTCCTCCTGGCGTCGAGTACTACTACTCTCAACCCCCTTCTCATGTGCCAGCTCCTCAGGGAGTATATTCTCCTAAGCAGCAGCAACAACAACAACAACAACCATATCAGGTACCAGAGTCACACCAACAAGCACCTATGCAGGACCAAGCGGAAGAACATGGTGAAACATGTGATTCGGTGCAGCCTGTTGATCGAAAATTCTTTGATAGCTTACCAAAGGAGACAATCAAGCCCTTTATTCCTCAACCTATTGCGATTTTTGCACCCCCATACCAGACAATACCATTATATAGTCAACAACAGCAACAAAGTAGAGAGGACAAGCAGAGGAGATTGGAGAATGGTGTTCCCTCAAAGACCACCATTTTTGTTGGCAATTTGGAGAGAAACCTAACTGTTGAAGATGTTGGAGATTTCATGAAGGAATTGAACCCAATCAATATCAAGGTTCCAAGGAAGGTTTTACCGCCGGATGTTTATAGAATGCTCAAGCTACAAGGTATTGCCATTCAAAATAAAGGTATTGCGTTTGTCAGGTTCTCTAACGAGGAGTCGCAAAAACGGGCAATTGACATGTTCAACGGGAAGGTCTGGAAGGGCAAGAAACTAAATGTTACAATAGCCATCAACGTCAATGATGATCTCCAAAGCACCCAGCAACCTGGCGAGGGCGTTGGTGCTGACGCCGACGCCGATGTTGTTGATAATGGCGATGCTGTTGGTGTTGCTATTGAGGAAGACAAAACAGACTGTGAAGATGTAGAAATAAAACTCGCTGAAAATGACGGATGATGATTCTCTGCTGTCTCGCTCTCTGAGAATGACCCCCCGCATTCACCACATTCACAACAATTCTCTCCCTTTGTACTCTATCCACGTATAATACTGTACCTGTATATAGAGAGACCCCCTTAATGATCCCACCAAATACGTGTCATTATTGCCATTATTACATTATTACCATTATTACCATTATTACCATTATTACCATTATTGCCATTATTGCCATGGCTTGTATCCCTAGTCAAACTCGTTTCTCTGCTATTGTCTACCCCACAATCGCGCTAATCTCAAAAGAAAAAAAGAAAAAAAAAACCGTTATCTCGCCGTTGTCTGCAATGGCATTGTTGAACACTTCTATGTGTGCTAGCCCAACCTTTACTCTCTTCAGCAGGTCTCTGTATAAGTTCTCCTTTACTGCGCCTTGTTCTCCTGGTTTATGTGGCATTCGGAAGTACTGTGTCGTTAAACTGCACATTACCTTCACTTCACTTTACACTACACTCTGTTAATCAACACCACTTTCCTTTTTTTTCTTGCTCTCCATCGTCATATGTGGCCTGGCCAAAGGGTAGGTTCTGTACGTCGTCACTGCCACGTATCTCTTCTCAAAACAGTGTCACTCTATGGAAACTATGTTTCGTTGCTATGGTATCACCTCCCGATAGTCTCTGTAGAAGTACATCACCGAAAACTGTCATGCACTCTGAGACTTTCCATTAATGTAAATTAGGACGCGTGACTGCGAAAACAGCATGTTTCCCCTATACACACCCGCGCACCGCACGTGTGCGCGCAGTAAGAGGGAGAACCGGGGAGGATACTCTCGCTTCCCGTGAGGTTCTCCCCAATTGGCAATGTGCTGTTTGGTGAAAAATGGCCATGTTGAAAAATGAGGGACGCACGTTTAAGTGGAGGGAGGCACCATTAAGTCTTCGTTAGGGAACAACCGTAAACTAATCAGAAATGGGTATGTAAAGCACCGAGCGACAGAGATGTCTATGGGAGCACGAGAAGCAGGAGGGTTTCCATGTCTTCATATTAGATCAAAGTTGACACTGCGGGAAATAGGCCGATTGATGTACCATGGAGAAGAATAATAAGACAGTTCCCAATAACACTTGGATAGAGCATATGGCCAGAATATTGCAGAGATGTTGATGTATAGAGCATCATGGAGAAGTGACAAGTGTTTTCAAGGTTTCTAAGGGGCTCTTCATTCTGTGGAAGACAGTGTATCTGTAATATTGGGATAATATAATAATAAATAATATGACATGACATGACATGACATTGGAACCCGGCAATTCAAAATAGACTGAAAACTAACATTTTTTTATCTCCATGTTTTTTCATATTACAGGTAGAGTTATTAGAAACCAAAGAAAGGGTGCAGGTTCCATTTTCACTGCTCACACCAGATTAAGAAAGGGTGCAGCAAAGTTGAGAACCTTAGATTACGCTGAAAGACACGGTTACATCAGAGGTGTCGTTAAGCAAATCATCCACGACCCAGGTAGAGGTGCACCATTAGCTAAAGTTGCATTCAGAGACCCATACAGATTCAAGCAAAGAGAAGAAACCTTCATTGCTAACGAAGGTGTCTACACTGGTCAATTCATCTACTGTGGTAAGTCTGCTTCTTTAAACATTGGTAATGTCTTACCTTTAGGTTCTCTTCCAGAAGGTACCATTGTCTCCAACGTTGAAGAAAAGGTTGGTGACAGAGGTGCTTTAGGTAGAACTTCTGGTAACTACGTTATCATTATCGGACACAACCCAGAAGAAAACAAGACCAGAGTTAAGTTGCCATCTGGTGCAAAGAAGATCATCTCTTCTGATGCTAGAGGTGTCATTGGTGTCGTTGCTGGTGGTGGTAGAATCGACAAGCCATTGTTGAAGGCAGGTAGAGCATTCCACAAGTTCAAGGTCAAGAGAAACTCATGGCCAAAGACCAGAGGTGTTGCTATGAACCCAGTTGATCACCCTCATGGTGGTGGTAACCATCAACATATTGGTAAGGCTTCTACCATTTCCAGAGGTGCAGTTTCTGGTCAAAAGGCTGGTTTGATTGCTGCTAGAAGAACTGGTTTACTCAGAGGTTCTAACAACAAGAACGATGACTAAAGGTGATGTGATGTATATTTCATGGAACATATATCTATGTTTTTATAAACAAAACTTAATTGATAAAGTAAGAAATAATCAAAAAAAAGACGAAATCATGTAGGAAAAGGGGCGGACCACTTATTCCCAATGTCTTTACTGTTTTCCAGAGTTTATTGTTATGGTGACTAATTTCAATGTAATCTCTAATGTACCAAAAAAAATGACATTTCTTTGTAAACCGGATAACAGTGCAACTCCTGATTGATACCGGTTTCCCGCGACTATCGCTTGTCCAGAAGGGGAAACTAGTACTGCCGTTCGATAAAGATAATTCATTTGCAGCTGTGGCACGTAGAGCGGTTTTCTCTACGTTTTTTTTTTTCGTTTATTATCTGTTTTGCCTTCTTTTGCCCTGTATGAGGTTTGTGTATTCTTGTTTTCTTCAGGAGAGACAACATTGATAAGCCGCTGAACAATATGTCCAACTCCACATGCGATGTTGTGTGGCAGGTCGACGATTTTACTCGTTGTTCAAGACACGATATCTTGGAATTAAAAATTCCACTGGTTTTGACTATTTTGTCTGTTATTTCTATTGGTTACTACTTGGCAAAGAATAATTGGCTTTCCTCTAGCAACATTAAGCTAGATTATAAATTTTCTAACAACGACAGCTCTCTCGGTCCAGACTTGGCTCAAAATTATGGATCAGTTGAAAACTCTAATACTGAAAATCCTGATAAGAAAACCAATATTATTGATGCCCATTTTGATATGAATTACCTCTCGGGAAGTTCCACGCAAGACATGAAGGTCACTACAAAAACTGTTTTCAGGTCGAACTTTGATCGTTCCATGCTGGCCCTGCTGGAATTCCTCTCTTTATGCCAGTTAGTTGTGGCAGTTTCTCCTTTTGTCATGAAAGACTTGGCAAGAGAATGGCAAGACAACACTCTAGTACCTTGGGCTAACGCTTTTTTTTGGACCTACTTTTTTCTTCTAACTACGTTTAGATTGAAATGTTCATCAACTGGATTACCTGAAAAATACCCTGATTTATGGTACCACAGTTTCAATCTGATCTTTGTCTACTTTTTCAGCGCTTTATTCTTGATCAGATCTGCCTTGCTAAATCACACCCTGAATAAACTATCAAAAGATTTTTATATCGTCGAATTTCTATTAGTTTCTGCCATGTTTTTGATATTAGGTTCCGACAAGTTTGGTGATAGGCCCATTACTGTTTATGTCACCCAGGGTTTAACTCCTTCTCCGGAACCTATGGCTTCATTTTTCAGTGTTAGTTCCTACTCTTGGCTTGAAGATATGATTTATGCAGCTAAAAAAGTCACACCAACTGTGAAAGATGTCTGGAGTTTGAAATTAGAAGATAATGCTTATGCCGTAATATTGAAGTTTCATAAGGTTAAATTCCATTCAAGGTTTGCTGTCAATCTATTCTACCAGTTCCGTAAATTGTTTCTTTATCAAACAATTTGTACTTCTGCAGAAGCTGTACTCACATTTTTTCCATCAATGTTATTGAAGAAGATTTTGGAATATGTTGAAAGCCCAGATACTGAGTCTGCAAGTCTTGCTTGGTTGTTTGTTATTCTTATGGCCATCTCTTCCCCAATCACATGTGCCTTGTCTGGTCGTGGTCTTTATCTTGGTAGAAGAATTTGCACGAGAATGAGAGCAGTTTTAATTGGTGAAGTATATTCTAAGGCTTTAAGAAGACAAATCTCGAGCTCTTCGAAGATTACTGACAATGAAAAGGAAGAATCAGATTCTCCTCCATATACTGGTGCAAGTGCTACATCTAACACCCTAGTTAGTTCCAATGGGTCCCAAAAAGACACCAAATCAGATGAAGAGGAGAAATCGACACGTGATTTGGGCTCTATCATCAATTTGATTGCCGTTGATTCCTTCAAAGTTTCAGAGATATGTGGTTATTTACATTATTTTGTAAATTCATTTATTATGACTGTCATTGCAATTGCCGTTCTTTACAGTTTGTTAGGCTGGGCGGCATTGGCAGGTGCGTTAACTATTATCCTTATGATGCCATTGAACTACAAATTAAGTATGACATTGGGAAACTTCCAAAAGGAAATGCTTAAGGTTACTGATTCAAGAATCCAAAAGTTGAACGAGGCATTCCAAAATATCAGAATCATCAAATACTTTGCATGGGAAAATAAATTTATTGAACAAATTATCGATGTTAGATCAAAAGAGTTGAATATCCTTTTCAATAGATGTTTGGTTTGGGTTGTTTCCTCGTTTGTATGGTTTTTAACTCCTACAATTGTCTGTTTGGTTGCATTCTACTGCTACACAATCATTGAAGGCAAACAGTTAACAACCCCAATTGCATTCACTTCATTGTCTCTTTTCAGTTTGTTACGTGCACCACTAGATCAATTCGCTGACATGCTTTCCTTTGTTGTTCAGTCTAAGGTTTCTTTGGAAAGAATTGAAGAATTTTTGAAAGAACCAGAAACAACTAAATACGAACAATTGGTTATGGAAAGAGACGAAAATTCTCCTGATGTTGGTTTCCAGAATGCGACTTTCTCTTGGTCCACCTCATCAAATGCGCCAAATGATTTCAAGCTTAGATCTATTGATATTGCATTCAAGAAGAACAAATTGAATGTTGTTATTGGATCAACGGGTTCTGGTAAAACATCCCTATTACTTGCTTTATTAGGTGAGATGAATTTAATCGAAGGTAAAGTGTTTTTACCTGCTTGGACTCCTAGAGATGATTTAATAGTTGACTCAAGAACAGGCTTAACGGAGTCTGCTGCTTATTGTTCTCAGAGTGCGTGGTTATTGAATGGTACCATCAGGGAGAATATTTTATTTGCTGCTCCTTATGATGAAAAGCGTTACAAACAAGCGATTGAAGCTTGCGGCTTAAAACGTGATTTTGAAATTTTAGCAGCTGGTGATAAAACGGAAATTGGTGAAAAGGGTATTACTTTGTCTGGAGGACAAAAACAACGTGTCTCTCTTGCCAGAGCACTATACAGTAACGCTTCATATGTTCTATTAGACGATTGCCTCTCTGCTGTTGATTCTCATACTGCGGTCCACATTTATGAGAACTGTATTACTGGCCCACTGATGGCTAATAGAACATGTATTTTAGTTTCACATAATATTGCATTAACTATCAAGGACGCAGAGCATGTTGTGGTTATGGACAATGGTAGGGTGAAAACACAGGGTACTGTTGATGAATTGATCAAAGAAGGCGTCTTTGATGAAGAAGCTACTGCTTCCGTTATGCAATCTCGCTCAGCTTCTACTGCTAACTTGAATGCTTTGGTGAATGAAGAATCCGACGCATTGCATTCGCATTTGCTTAACTCTACTATTGCGGCACTTGCATCAGATCACAATGCTGATCAAATTGACTCCATCCCCGTTGAAGATGAAAATATTGACAAATCAGGTAAATTGATTGATGAAGAAACAAAATCCGATGGTTCCGTTTCCTTAGAAGTTTATAAAGCCTATATCAATTTATTTGGTGGTACCTATTTTTGGATTCTTCTTGCTATTGTCTTATTAAGCACTCAGTTAGTGAATATTTATCAATCCTATTACTTGAGAATTTGGTCCATGGCTGAGAATGAAAGAAATGGCATTACTGTTCTCACTGCAATTATTTCAGAAATTCCAAACAAAGTGTATGCAAAATCAGATTTTGCATGGGATAATGTTCTAAATGTTTTTAAATCAATTGATTGGCATAAACCCATTATAAAGACAAGATACAACGATTTTGATGTTTCAAAGATGTCTGCGATTCACTCGACAATGTATTACCTCGTTGTCTACTCTCTTATTGGTCTTGTTTATTCATCTATTGGCTCTCTAAGAATTATTATGGTTTATATTGGAGGTTTAGGAGTCTCACGTAAAATTTTTAAACAGTTATTGCAGAAGGTGATGAGAGCGGAGGTAAGGTTTTTTGATTCGACACCAATTGGTCGTATAATGAACAGATTTTCAAAGGACATGGAAAGTATTGACCAAGAATTAGCACCATATTCAGAGGCGTTTGTCGTTGACATACTTAGCTGTCTCAGTACCATTGTTTTGATTACATGGATTACACCTGCATTTTTAATTTTTGGTGTTTTTGTCTCGATTCTTTTCGGTTATGTTGGTATTCTCTACTTGAATTTATCTAGAGAGTTGAAACGGTTTGAGTCTATAACCAGATCTCCGATCAATCAGCATTTTACCGAAACTTTAACCGGAGTTACTACTATTAGAGCTTATGGTGACGAAAGAAGATTTTTGGTTCAGAATATGCAGAAGATTGATACAAATAACAGACCATTTTTCTTTGTTTGGGCGAATAATAGATGGATGTCTTTTAGGGCTCAATTTACGGGATCCTCTATTGTCGCCATCTCAGCTGCTCTTGCAGTGTTAGCAGCTCGTCAAATTGATTCAGGTCTAGCAGGTATTTCTTTGTCGTTTGCAGCATCTTTTTCCACCAGTGCTTTATGGGTTTTACGTTGTTATGCGGATGTCGAGATCAATATTAATTCAGTTGAAAGAGTTCAAGAATATATTACTGATATTAAGGAAGAAAGCGCAACTGAGACTCCTTTTGATCCCCCTGCTTCATGGCCCGAGCATGGTGAGATTTCGGTTGAGGGACTATCACTCAGATACGCTCCAAATCTGCCACTTGTCATTAAAGACATTTCTTTCCACGTGAATTCTGGTGAGAAGGTTGGTGTTGTTGGTAGAACAGGTGCCGGTAAATCTACTATTATTACTAGTTTTTTCAGATTCATTGAACCTGCCCAGGGTAAAATTGTCATTGATGGTGTTGATATAACTAAGATTGGTTTGAATTCTTTGAGAAGAGGTTTGGCCATCATTCCACAAGAGCCAACTCTTTTTACTGGTTCACTAAGAAGTAACCTTGACATGTTCAACGAAAGTGATGATCTATCTATCTATGAATCATTAAGACGTGTCGGTTTGATTTCCAGAGACGAATATAACAGCCTCAGAACTGTCATCGAAAGTGGCCAGTCTTTGGAAGAATACAATAAGTCCAATGAGAACAGTGAAGAAAATGTCAATAAGTTTACTAATTTAGAAGCCGAGGTTACTGAAAATGGTGGTAATTTATCTCAAGGTGAAAGACAGCTAATTTGTTTGGCAAGATCCCTATTGAAAAGTCCAAAAATTTTGCTACTAGATGAAGCTACAGCATCTATTGATTATGAAACTGATGCGATGATTCAAAACACAATCAGAGAAGAATTCTCTGAAAGTACTATTCTAACTATTGCTCATAGATTGAAGACAATCATAGACTATGATAAAATTTTGGTTTTGGATCACGGTAATGCTAAAGAATATGATCATCCTTACAACTTAATTACAAAGGAAGGATCTCAGTTCAGATCCATGTGTCAAGACACTGGTGAATTTGATGAACTTGTTCGTTTGGCAAAAGAAGCATATGATGCCAAAAAATAAAAAAATCATTCTGCTTACACTTATTCCCTCCCGCATAAACACACGTATTGTACAACATAAAATTATTTATAAGGAAACATTTCAAAGAAAAGTTGTATAATGTTTGTAGCATCTAGTCGTTAAACATTCTAAATCAAATTATTCTCAGCAAAGTGTGCTCGCAACATGAAGAAGCAATCTCGAATTCTGTTTGTTTATATTTTTCCTACTTGGGAAATTTGATAAAATTTCCTTTTTAAGACCATCAAAAACACTGAAACTTAAGGATTCAGATGCCTACTCAAAAAGGAGAGAAATGATCTAGATGATTATTTCGTAACAAAGAATTTGTTGCTTTCAAAACAGCTCTACTCCTTTCCTTACAGTTGGAGTAATCTAAGAACGGAGTGTACGATTTTCATAAATACAAACCACTAAAGTGTATTAGCTAAATATGTCTGATCCGTTTAGACCTAATCCTTTTACGGTGTTGCAATCACCAGTGAAAAAACCAGAGGAGGCATACACACCCACAGGCTCTCCAATTAGAAACTCACCAGTTAGAAACTCGCCATCCAAGACAGCAATTAAATACTCGCCTGCAGTGTCTTTCAGAAGAGGTGATGATAATCATGAATTTATCAATAGTTCCATTGGTCGTAACTTCATCCAAAGAGCTACTGAATCACCCTTTAAGCCCACAGCAAGGAAACTATTCACAGAACATGAATCTCCAAAGAAAGGTGGTGCATTGGCAAGAAACCTTGACCCGTTCAGTGATGTAGACGAAGAAAATGATGAGAATGACATTATTAGCCATTATTCAATATTCAATACAGACAAAACCCACGAATTCAAAAGGTCAACTAATTCTAATAGGACAGAACTGGAGTCGCCAAAACCGGTATTTTCTGCAAGTACATTTGCAGCAGCTGGTGGTGATGTTAATTCGCTACAGTCATCATTAGGCGAAATTCCTATGCTAACGCCTAAATCATCGAGGTTAGGCTACATTCCGCCACAGCAAGACTTGGGTGTTAGAGTTACATCTGCAAGTTCTGATTCGACCGCTGCGTCGTCTTTTGGTGCCGAATTAAATGAGAAGAAAACTAACCACTCGTCATATTTCTCCTCTGATCAATCGACAATCAATGCCCCAATTGACAATACCGAAGAGTTTGGTTCCAGCCAGCTCACACACAGTTCTAATTCAACCGACTACTTTGACAAGAATTTGATGGATGGTGCACCAAGAATTCAAGTAAGAAGAAATAATTTCCACAAGCAACAAACAGTTTTCAGGTCAAGAACTGGTAACCTTGTTCTAGATACCCCAATTCCAAGATTACTACATGATTTACTACCAAGAAAAGGTGATGACGAGTACGATTTTATGAAATACTCAGCTGTCACCTCTGATCCTGATGACTTTGTTGAAGATGGCTTTAATTTAAGGCAAATTGAATTAGAAAGAGAGACGGAAATTGTCATTTGTATCACAATGTATAACGAAGATGAGGTTGCCTTAACAAGAACTCTACATGCAGTTATGAAAAATATTGAATATTTGAATAAAAGAACAAGATCTCACACCTGGGGTCCAGATTCATGGAAAAAAGTTGTTGTGTGTATCATTGCAGATGGTAGAAATAAAGTGAGTCAAGGTGTTTTGGAAGTTTTAAGTGTTATGGGTGTTTATCAAGATGGAATTGCTAAGTCTTTTGTTAATCAAAAGGAAGTCAAAGCGCATATCTTTGAATACACAACACAAGTTTCCGTTGATGAAAATTTGAAAATAAATGGTGGTAAGATTACACCGGCCCAAGTTGTATTCTGCCTAAAGGAGAAAAACGCAAAGAAAATCAACTCACATAGATGGCTGTTTAACGCAATCTGCCCGACTTTGGACCCAAATGTTACAGTCCTGCTTGATGTCGGTACTGTTCCAAATGAAAGTGCTGTTTACAACCTATGGAAAGCATTTGACTTAGATTCTAATGTTGCCGGTGCAGCTGGTCAAATTGTTGCAATGAAAGGTAAATATTGGTCAAAATTAGTAAATCCGCTAGTGTCTTCCCAGAACTTTGAATATAAAATGTCCAACATCCTAGACAAACCCTGCGAATCTGCATTTGGTTACATTTCTGTCTTACCTGGCGCACTGTCTGCATATAGATATTCCGCTCTTAAAAACCACCCAGATGGAACTGGTCCATTGCAAGCTTATTTTCACGGTGAAACACAAGATACAGCAGAAAATGCCGATATTTTCTCTGCCAATATGTACTTGGCAGAAGACAGAGTTTTAGCCTGGGAGCTGGTTGCTAAGAAAAACGCACAATGGGTTTTAAAATATTGTAAAGATGCAAAAGGTGAAACTGATGTCCCCGAAACTTTATCGGAGTTTGTTTTGCAAAGAAGACGTTGGTTGAATGGTGCATTCTTTGCTGCTTTATATTCACTGAAGCAAAGCGGTGCGATTTTTAGCACTGACCATTCTTCTTTAAGAAAGTTTTTCTTTATGGTTGAATTCATATATCAAGGTCTAACTTTACTATTCAGTTTTTTCTCCATAGCAAACTTTTACATCACATTCTATTATTTGGCTGGTTCTTTGATTGTTATTGGAGGTACTGGAGGCAAGGTTGTTTTTGAAATCATGAATTATATTTGCATTTGCACATTACTAGCAATGTTAGTGATTTCAATGGGCAACAAACCAACAGGAGCACCTATGCTATTTTGGGTTTGTGTTATTCTATTAACTTTGTGTGGAATGTATGCATTGATATCAGGTTTTTACTTTTTGAGCTTAATGATTCAATCACACAATGCTGGAAATGCAGGTGGCTTAAGTTTTGCATCAATCTGCGTGTCACTAGCATCGACATATGGTTTGTACGTTTTAATGTCCTTATTGTATTTGGATCCATGGCATATTATTTCTTCTTCATTACAATACTTTCTGATGTTACCAGCTTACACTTGTCTTCTGCAAATTTATGCATTCTGTAATACACACGATGTCTCATGGGGTACAAAAGGAAGCGTGGAAGCAGTGCAGGATTTAGGTAAAGCTATTATTCAAACTGATGAAAAAGGACAGCAAATTATCACAACAGAAGTTTTGGCCCAGCAAGACATCGATTCCATGTACAGTGAAACTGTTTTGAAACTAAAAGACAGAAGAAAGAAGCCAGTTAATATGAGAGGTAAGAACAGTAAAAGTGGTGGCAAAAAGAAAAACGTCATTGGCAAGGAGGATTATTATAGAGATGTCAGATCTAGAGTTGTCTTGGTTTGGGTGATCTCCAATGTAATCTTGGTTATGACTATTACCCAAATCTGGGCAGCAGACTCCATCAGATCCAATAAATATTTGGCGTTTATCCTTTGGTCTGTCTTTGGATTTAGTGTATTTAGATTTTTGGGCTCATCTTCATATCTCATTCATTTGCTCTTAAGAAAGATAATTGTGTCCAAAAACAAATGGGATTTAAGGAAAGAAGAGGTGCCTCATATGAACGAGCTTCCCAACATCTAGCGTTTTCGATACAACTCAACGTAGTTTTGTAAACTGTGAATAGAGAATTAGTATTTATTTATATGTTTGAAAAATAGTAGGTACACAGATAAAAAAGTTAGATATACAGGAGCCAACATGGATAATAAAAGACAAGAAACGGACAAGTTATAAACACAAGAACTAAAATTCGAGAAAGAAAATGTAATAAAAGGCAAGTTATATTTAAAGTAAGAATAATATGGGTAGCAACAATACTGAATAAGTTGTTTGACAAGCAAAGTAATAAAGGAATAAAAGAATAGTTGTATCATCAATGTGGTGTAGATTTCATACTCATTACATGTTTTCTGAGTCTCATTATATCATCATCATCAATGAAAACCTTTTCGTTCTTAGCTTCTTTTGCAGAAGTAGAATTGGAAGAATTGGGTGAAAAAGCATCGGAAATGCTGCCTTTGGCGTTATTCGATTTGAATGCCTTGGAAAAGTCATTTTTCCTAGCTTTGTTGCTATTACTATCCGTTAATGAGGAATTGAAAGCATTGAAGCTGTCTAAAATGTTGGAATTAGAAGGAAAAATGGTGTTCAAGCTGAACCCAGTATTCCCGTTAATTTTTTCAGCTGGCTCAATAGCACTTGTCTCCAACGAGGTCATGATATTCATCAAATTACCTTCAGATGGTATTGTTGGTAACAAGCTTGAGTTGTGCTTAAAATTGGATGGTTTGGAAATCGGTTTGTTTAGGATTGCACCGACATCTGGGTCCAATTCGGAATCCCCTTGAGAATTCAAAAAGTGTGATATAATGGAATCGTCAACTGTAGCCTGGGTATGTGTAGCTGGGATGTCGCTTGTGTCACGGCGACTCTGAATGGAATCAACTGAGTTTTCCCTAGAAGTGACAGCTGCACCTGAATAGTTACTTCCAGACAGTCTTCTGTCCTGAACTCTAGTTTTTCTCAATCTGTTTTCCGATGATAACGATCTGCTTCTGTTCATTGACGTCCTCATAGGTTGAATGGCATAATCAATGATCCTCTTCTTGGCAGATGTAAGTAAGTCGGAACTATTAATACTACTAGAAGAATTATGATATGGGCTTGTGGCAGAAGGAAATAGAGTGGGCATGCTGTCATTTGAGGATCCAGATAATCTCCGAGACATTGAAACAGAAGACTCCCTTGAAGTTAAAGACATATTTGAAGAAACAACACTCGATGTAGAAGCAGTCGACTTTCTTCTTTTGTTGGATGTTTTATCAAAGAAGGAAGTATCGGAAGGAATACTAAAAGCGTTGAGATCAAATTCCATTTGTGTCTGTGGTGCTGGTTGTTGAAGATTGGTTTGCGGCTGGTTTGCTGTGCTTAATATTTTTGGGGCACTATTTTTCAACACTTTCTTATCGAAAAGAGAACCATTGTTGGACCTGTCCAAATCTACCGCAGAGAATAATTTTAGAGTATCGTCGTGAATTGTAGTTGCATCGGAAAATGAAAACATAATATTTTCCTTGATGTAGATGGCAAAAGTGGTAATCAAAGGATCAACATCTTTAAAATTTACCAAGATGTGATAGAGTTGGATTAATTTGTAGATTTTTTCACAGACCGCTTTGTCTTTAGAATTTTGCAAGCTGGTAATAGAAATCAAAGTAACCAGGTGGAAATTGAAGCTATGCAAACATAAACTTTCGGCTGCTTCGATGGAAATTTCATGTGGCTTATAACTTGATTTTGGATTGTTAAAAGTTAAATCATACACCAGGTTAATAAAATCAATGAAATAGGAAGAATCAATTGTGCCATTGATATTAACCAACACTTTGAAGTAAAGATAGTAGGACTTTAACTTATTAAAAACTACAGAGTCATCCTCATTGTACAACTCCTCAACGGACTTTTTCCACTTTGATAATTCTGCATCAATCTTCATTAAAACGTTCTGATTTTGTTCATTTACAAACACCATTATGTTCCACGGAATTATCTTTAGTAACCTGACCAAACAAAGCGTAATCTTTATGTCCTTATTAACCAAAACAATAGATTCAAGACTAGAAGGATGTGACTTGGAGTTGTTTTCGTTCTCAACGATTGGATTTATATCGTACTCCTCGTCCGTCAAAGGGATGTTGAAGTATATTTCGGACAATTTAACAAGGATTCTGAAGTTCCAATAAAGTTTTAATCTCTGTATTTCAATCAACTGTTTATTTGTCGTCTGCTTTGTTTCTAACAATTCATTGGGTTTGTCGATGTTCAACGCACGTACCAACCCAATATTCAAATTGATAATATCTAACAAAAAGTCCTTGTGAGAATGCAGAGAGTCTGTATAATTAGGTAAGTTGTAATTTTCAAATTTGATGAGATAATAAAACATAAGTAGAGAGATTTCCAATTTATCCCTATTTGGTGATAGCAAGAAGCCTATATTTTTGAACATCAACATCAAATGTCTCAAATTGATTAATTTTATTGATTCTTCAAGTTGATCTGGTGCCGACTTGTCGGGCAAAAATGCAGAAGAGTAATCATTCTCGTTGATCTTCGGTTGACAGAGAGTGTACCTTAGAATCAAAACTAGTTTAACCAAGATATCCTGATCCTTCTGGTTGAACTCATAATACTTTTTCTTGATTATTCCATTTTCCACATAAGTGGAATTTTTGATAGTATAGGTGTTAACAAAAGTTAGGTAGTCATTGTAGAACAGCTCAAAATCAAGTATAGGAATCAATTTGTTGTAATCATTGAAAAACAACCATATCAAATGGTCCAAGTTTTTATTGGATTCATTGCCAGAGTTAGTTGAATAAACTAAACCATTTGCAGATTTAGAATCCGAATTGAAAAGGGGGAAAATCAACTTGTACAAAATCAAATTGAGGTACCTATTTAAATTCATGTGGTAATTTGCAAGTTGTTTGGAAACAGCTGGATTCAACTGTTCTGGAGATACTGATGAACTATTCCCGGTTGATGTAGTTGAGGTGAGATCCGAAATGTTATCCTTCTGAAAGGCTAAAGACCTGTACCCTTTGAATGGGTTTGCCTTCAAAGATGCAAATATGGACTCAAATGGAGCCATGACATTCTGGTCAAGAACTAGTAGTCCGGAAGAGTCTATCTTAACTTTTTCCTTGTAGAATGCGTTTTTTCTGGAAGTCTCAATAGATTTGTCAAGAAGTGGTAACGGTGTATCAAAACCACAATCTTTAGACATGAGTTGATCACCATCACCGTCCGTTACACATTTCGGCATAAAATTGCATGTGGAAAGAACACCATGCGGTGCAACTGAAGGGGTTGTCTTATTATTGGTGGTATTAGTGGTGGTAATGGTTGCAGCTGTAGGTACTGTCGGTGCTGTTGCAACTGAAGGCGATATTGATTTTGGTGTTGGTGTTGGTGTTTCATTTGACGTAGGCGCTAGAGTTGGTTTTGGACCTGCATTCTCCAATTGTGAAATTTTCTGTTTTAGTTTCTGGATTTCCAATAATAGCTGGTTTCTGTTAAGTTCCACGTCCAATAACTTCTTCTCCAAATTCTTTGTGTAACCCTTGGGGAAGGAGTTCCGCGTGAGTTTATCAGAGACAACACACTGGAACCCATCTTTTTCACAGTTTGTACACCTGGGATTTGTATCTGATTTACCGCTGCATTTGATCTTCCTTGCTCTACAACGATCACAGGCCTGGGAGATCCTTGTTCTTCCATTGGAGGGGTTCTTGATGATGTTCCAGTTCTTAGTTCCTGAAGAACATGACTCCGTTTCGCCGTCATGGTGATGGTGTGTTCCATCACAGGTATTGCTAACGCATGCATTGTCGTTACTGAACTCAGCAGCGGACTCACTCGATTGTGAGAGGTTATTTGGGTCGCTGATATGCTCCACCTCTTTCAATCCAAACATCGAGGCAGTGTTGTCGTTCATGTTTCAATGTTGTGAATATTTGTGACTTTATCCTAGTATTTTAGTATCTTCTATTTCTTGCCTAATAACAGATAAGAAGCTGTGTCTTGTGATAAATAGCGTCAGCTATATGACTCTTTAAAATCAAATAGTTGACCAAACAAGTAACTGTACGGAAACTAAACCGGACGCAAAAAAATAAAAACCTTCTACGAGATGATTAGGGAGATTGGGGCTGGAAAGGAATATACTGGTGACTTGTTTATCAATATGTGTGAGTATGTAAGTGTCTCTCGATTGGCGTTAGTGTTTCCTCCAAAGTTGTTGTGCTCTAAAGTTTAAGTTACTAGCTGCAGATATGCTCCTTTGTAAGAAGAAACAACGTTGCAAAGAAATTGGGGCTGGTGGAAACGGGTCTTGCCGCCCGCTACCCCACAAATTGGACGGAACTGGAAAATAACGGGGAAAACAGGGGTTTTCGTGAAGGCGAAAAATGACAAAGAGAAAAAGGACGTTGTCTTCAATACGTCACGCGCCGTCCGTATTGGGAAAGTAACAGATAAATTAGCACAACCACATTATTAGGTGTAGAAGTTGAAGTAGATTACTCTAGTTAGTTATACAAGAGAAGAATGGATTAGCTAGAGACCCAGAGGAGGTGTTCCTTCATGTCCTGGTTACAGAAGGCCTTCTTTTCGCTGGCCTGAGACGCAGTGAAATGTTTGTTCACATAGGCACAGTCGATGGACAAGTAGCACATGTAGTCGTTCATGACTCTCCAAATGTCTGTCTCCAACTTGTTGTCAAAATAGCTCGTGCTGGAGACAAGACGGACACGGTCGCCGTTCTCCTTCCTCACGTGGCCATCCCGCAACAACTCGATCGGCCTTAAGGCAGGATTGTTCATGTTCAAAAAGAGCGGGCTTCTTCTCTCACTCGATGCAGATAGCCATCTCTGGTAGTTCTTCCAAGTCAACTTACTCAATCCCTTCTTGGAGAACTTCTTCATGTAAGCCTCGTAAGAGTACGAGTCGACAATGGGGTCGTATTGCAACATCGACACCCCATGGTACTCGTCGTCATACATGTACCCATTAGAGTCGACATTGGTGTTAATTGAGTAGTATGGGTTCCCCAAAACATGTGCAGATGCAATGATGGTCTCCTTGCTTCCCCAATAACCTTCCTTTTCACCTGTTAGAAGTGGATGGTAGATTCCATGGCCATTGAAGTTATAATACATTGATAATAATAATGTGCTCAAGTGTTTCCTCTTGTCAATGATGATCTCACTACTCTCACTTTGCTTGAACGGTAAGGTTCCCTCTAAGTCATGGAAATTAGTCTTGTCTTGGAGTACCTCGTTGGAGAGATTCTCTAAATTCTCAATAACTTCTGGAGTTAACGGTAATCCAAACTCGCTTTTTTTCTTCTTGCCAATTTCAACATTGGCAATTTTGTAGAAATCAACCAATGTTTTTCTTAACCCAAAGTCGGTCCATACAAACAGACCTTTATCCTTGAAGAGTTGCTTTGTAAACACGGCATGTTCCATTGGTTTCAACATGATGTTTTCCGGTGTGATGTATAATACGTTATCAAAACTAGACATTAGAATGGCAACCTCCTTTTTGATATCATTAAATCTGTTCCAAATATAAGCCTCAATAGATTCAGATTCATCAGTGAATTTCTTAATAACTGGTGTTAAGCCGAGGATATCCTCCAAAATGACACACTGTGCATTCAACTGTGGGAGGTACTTATCACAAATTTCTGCATCTTTTTTATAATCTTCCCTTGTAGGGATTATGACTTCGATTGGCAAGGTACCTCCGGCTTTCCTAAAGAGCCTTGTAGAGATTAGAGCCAACCATGTCTCGTCATTGGCATGGCCTCCTACAATGACTGCCCCATTCCCCCTGGATTTAAACAATAAATTGCTGTCCATGTTGATGGTTTCATCCGGGTGGTTGTTTGAATATTTGACTTTTGCAGCCATTTCCTTATTGATTTCCTTGACTTTCTCTCTTAATAAACCAGTGACTAAAGAATGTTTCCCCCTAACCTCTTCAAGCCATTTGGGAGGAATTGACACCGAGTTTTCAAGGTAGCTCTTAGAGATAATTCCATTCTGTTGTGGAATGTTAACATATTCGACCTGGTTTTCATCCTGCGCTAGTAGTTCATAATCCGGCCTTAAGTCATACAATTCCTTGACATACTGTTTGAGTAGACGTGCATTGAAATTGTGCGTGCTCACTGCATCCAAGCCACTGGCTCCATTGGCCCCGCTGGCCTTGCCCTGTGGGTTCGCCTCACTTTGGATATACTCGGTGAAGTAGTCCTTTTCTGTCTTGTGGACCTTGGCGGTGTTCGTTCCCATAGATGCAAACGAATATAGGATGAAAACAACAGCCATCAAAGCCAGTAACAGCGTCGAAAACCTCCTTTCCACATATCTCTGTATTTGAAACCTGAGTCTTTTTAGTGAGGCCATAATAGTACTGACCTATACAGTGTAGTTTCACTATGACGTGGTGTAACGTTTTGAGTGAGAGATCAGTTCCAGATCTTTGGCGACGTTCTAAATAAAGCGATGTCCACATTTCTCTGTCCACAGGAAGGAAAAATTAGAAAATTAGAAAATTAAGAAAATTAAGAAAATTAAGAAAATTAAGAAAATTAAGAAAATTAAAAAAATTAAAAAAATTAAAAAAATTAAAAAAAATTAAAAAAATTAAAAAAAAAAAGACAAAAATTAGGAATTCCGCGCAAATTCGCGCAATACCGTAAACGGAAAGACGCTGGTGGGGGACAAAAAAAAAAGGAAAAATCGTTCTGGAGGCTCGGCCCATCTACCTTTTTTTTTTTTTAATATTTTTAATTTTCGCATTTTACGCCTTTTACGCATTTCCCCCATTTCCAGCTTTCTGTATTAGGAATCGCACATTCTGTGGCGATAGAGAGAAGGAGAGTAAAAGAAGGAAGAGAGAGAAATCAGAGATAGAAGGAGGCATCGATAAGAGTGTGTTTTTTAGAGGGCACATAAAGTCGAATTAAGTAAAGTATAGCCAGGTCAGTTGTGCAGCCATTAGGAGCCAAGAGAACATGTGGAACTATCTGTTTGGAGGCGCCAAGCAAAAGAAGGAGCTCCCTAAGAAGGCCATTGTAGATTTACGGGAACATATCAATACACTCAACAAAAAGAGTAGCTACCTCGAATCACAAATTCAAGACCAAGAGGCGTTGGCTAGGAAATACGTTACTACAAACAAGAACTTGGCGAGAAATGCCCTCAAGAAGAAGAAGAAACTTGAAGGAGAACTATTGAAGATTGAGAACCAGATTGAATCGTTAGAGGTGCAATTAGGCGCCATTGAGTCGGCTAATTTGAATGTGGAAACCATGAAGGCCATGAAACAGGGCGCTAGGGCAATCAAACAGATGCACAGCGACTTCGATATAGACAAGGTGGACGAGACAATGGACGAAATCAGAGAACAGGTTGAGGCCAGTGAGGAAATCTCGGAAGCTATTAGTAGACCTCTAGGTTCTGAGTTTGTCGACGAGGACGAGTTGGACGAAGAACTAGCAGCCCTACAAGAGGAGGAGATCAACTCCCATATGGTGGATACCCATAACGATGTCCAAAATCAAAATATTCAGACCCCAATGAGGCTAGAATCGCCAACCTCTCAAAGGATAAACAACTTACCTTCAGCGCCTACAAAGAAGGTGCAACCACAGCAACAGCAACTCCCCGTAGAGGACGAGGACGAGGACGAACGTGCCTTGAGAGAGTTACAGGCCGAGATGGGGATGTAATGTCTAGGTTGTCTTTAAAGACACGACCAACGAGGAGGGGGGGGTGTTTCCTAATTTGGCTTCCCAACCCTTTACTTTCCCCCGTTCAGAAGGGGCTTGTCTCTTTTCCCCGTTATTGGTGCTGTACTACATCAAGGTATTGTCTGTATGACTGAACCCTTTCCTCCTTTCTCCTCAGAATACTTGCTTTCTATTATTAAAATACAACTATAGGTAATTCTCACACGATAAACAATTCTATAAAACCCTGTTTTCGTCTCATGCTTCTTCTCTTTTAATCTGTAATGTACATATCATCGAGAATCTCTTTATTAGTGGCTCCAATCATTCTATCCTTACAGAACAACAAGAGCTTACCGATCTCTCTAACCACCGCATAGTCAGCCGTCACAAACTTATTCCCCACCAATTCCAACAACCCAATCATGTTCTCCATACCCTCAATCTGATTCACTACATTTGCCCATTTCATTAGATACCCATAAAACGAAGCACCCGGTTGATTGTTGTACCATGTATGTAACGAAACACCACTCTTACTTGAAAACTGCTCTCTCATCTTCTTCAAATAGAGGTATCCATTCTTGTTGTTCGTATGATTAACGTCAATCTTATCAAACCTATTCTTTGCATATAAATAGCCCCATAAAACCAACACCATATATCCTAATGAGTAACTCCTGAAAAATAAATCGGCGTCAGGTAGGTAATTATACTGATACTCGAATGTAGCGTCTTCAGGCGATAGAAACATCTCAAATAGGCAAAGATAACATTGAACAATCGAAACTTCACAGTGTCTAGTTTTGGACCATTCAAAAACACGATTTTTAATTGATTGTCTTTCAAGTAATGAAGAGGGCTTGACGTTCATTCTCCAAGGGGCACCACACACAATAAAAATGTCATAATGAGAAATCGACATATAGATGTGAGCCAAGTGATACGATATACACTTGCACCTTGTGTCGGATGTGGAAAACTGAGATGAGTTCCCCAATGCATTCAAATTTTCAATTGCGGTCTTGGACGAACAACACGAACCCCCCACATCATTCCTCCAAATGGCAAATGCCGCTGTCAAGAGATCTCTCCAATTTTCACTTATAGTGTTTGTAAACTTATCCAACCCGAAAAACAACTGTAAATCACGCTGTTGAATTTGAAATAGAATTGCACTTAAGCCAGCTAGTAGTATCTTTTTACCAAATGAATTGGTTCTAGCAGGCTTGCCGTTCATCACATTTTTCAACACTATTAAAAACTGTTGTGGTCTCTTTGAGTTTTTGAAGTTCCTGCTAAATTGATTGAAGTTGGATTCCCATACAACATCCTCAACGGGCATTGTCATTTGAATTTGATGAGAATAGATGAACATCTGATGTCCCATACAAATAGCATCAATTGCATCCATATAAAAGCACATAAAAGTGGTTCTCTTCATAGACTCGATTTCGATCCATTTATACCAATTATCAGTATCTTCGGTGATTGATTCATTATTGAACTTTGTGGAAGCACCACCTAAAGTGGGGGATCTTCGTAGTAATTGGATAGTTGTTCCATGGTGTAAGTGGGAACGCTCATGTAATCTTCTGTTGGAGCAATGTTTTTCATAGAATTCCAACATAAGCAAACTTTGAATTATCCAAACCTCAGCGGGCGGTTGGAAAAAGGGTGAAGCAAACAGTAACCATCTTAAAGGCTCTGCAATTGTATCGGATAAAACCTTCGGCTGAGATATACGCTTATTATCAGGACACGTGATATTATCAACGCACATGAATAACTTGGAACCAATTACAATCATGGCCAAAAGCAACAAAATTGGAGAATCTGTTGAATTAAAAGTAGGTCTATGTAACATTGGGAATCTTGGATGAAAGAAATTCCAATAAGTTTTCAAAGCTTTTTCAAATTTTGGTTTTGTAAAATCATGATTGTTCTTTAAAGCAGGTATTAATATTTCAAACTCTTTCATTTGTTCGTCGGTCAAAGTATACAGTAAACCTTCATCGAATTGATACGCTAATGGTTCACTTACTTGATGACCTTGAGATTGTTGAAACGAATGTAGGCCTTTTTCTTTATCCGATTGCACATTTTCTTTTTTTGAATTGGAAATTTCAGGATGATTTGAAACCATGCGATCCGGGGTTGAGCTATAATAACCACTGGAAGAAGCTGGTGAAAAATCATCTTGAACTATAAAGAAATTATGGGTATTGTTATTCATATGGAATTCATTCAGTTCATTGAGGAAGTTTGAGTTTGAAATATCATTGTTTGAACCAATAGTGGGATATGAACTGTTAAAGTTGGGTTGTGACGATTGGTTGTTGTTACTTGCCCCCTCGTTATCTATTTTAGCCTGTAAAGCTCTCTCCATTGGATTATTCGAGTTGAAATAGTGTTCTGTGTTTTGAGTAGGCAACAAATTGTTGGAATTTGAGCTTGGGTCTGTAAATAGCCAGCTAAACAAATTAGGTGCAGCACCTGAAGGTGCATTAGTCATGTCTGTATTCAGGTTACTTGTTGCTACCTGAGGACTGTTTACTTGGAGGTCCATGTTAGATAATGGAGGTAGTGGAGGAGTGGCAGAATGTTGTTCAACAAGGTCCTTCACTGTCACTGGATTAGTGTTTGATGTTTTATTAGACTGTGAAAGAATATCATTGTTTGGGGAATCGTTTCTCTTTTTCCGCTTTGAAGAAGGTTGTGTGGTTTGGATCTTGAAATTGTTGGATACAACAGTACTTAAAAATTCCGAAGGTTTGTTTTCCTGCTTTTGCTTTTCGAGTTTGATTTCGTGTCTCTTTAAATGTCTTGCAAGTAAATCGTGCCGAACAAAAGTTTTCCCACAACCAGCATGGCTGCAGGTAAAGATAGTCTTCGGATTGTGGTTCAATTTATGGCGGGACAGATGTTCAGACCTTTGGAAACTTTTCCCGCAATTCGGGTATTGGCAGACATAGGGAGGTCCGACTAAAGTTTTCTTTCTTCCTCTTGTTTTCCCCTTCTTTGGATCTTGTACTGGCGTGGAGCATTCTGTTGTGTTTGACGAAAGATCCGTGTGTGTGTTTTGTTCCTGATTATCTTTCTCCTGGGGGGAGACGCTCTCCGTAGAATCTGCCATAAGTATGGACGCTAAAGGGTAGGACAAAGAATGTTAATGAATGACCTTGATAAAAGGAGGGGAAAAGGGCTGAAATGGAGTTGTAGTAAGTGGGAAAAAAAAATTCAAAATTAAACTAAAGAGAGTATAATTAAATGGAAATTTAGTGATGTTTGTAAGATCTCCGTTGTTGAGTTAGTTGTTGAAAGATGAAAACTCATTTGATCCCACTTCGACGCCTGCATTTAAAAAAGCACTTTACTTTTTTTCATGCACTGAAATTGTTTTGTCCTCAGGGAGAGAGTTGAATTTTTCACAGCCGCTCCGGGATAAAACTAGGTCCGGAAACTTACACGCAGTGATTTTGTCAATGGGATAGAATCAATCAATCAATACTTTTAAGAATGGGGAAAAACTAACAACATAAGGCCAACCATTTTTGTCGGTATACCTTCCACGCCTTTTCCAATATCCGTTTCATCCGAGAACGAATAACATAGGGAAGGTGGCAGGAGGGAGAATCTAAAAGAGAGGGGGGGTCTTAATATCCGGCGCTTCTAGAAGTAATTCTCCATCGTTTTCTCAAGGTAAACTTCGTAATCCTAATTATTGGAACGTAGAAATCCATTGAATGAGGAGACATCCCACGCGCACATTTTCCCCATTGGGACGCTGGCGAGGGTGGGCTGTTTATTAGACGAGATGGGATGAAATGCGGCTCAGAGCCAATGGGGATGTAGATGCCAACCACAGAAAGGAAAGAATGGGGGGAAAGGGGAGGGGGGTAACCCGTGTCTATACCCCCTGTAAGGACCAGTAGGGCATTCTACACCATACGATGGTATGGTATTGTAGTGGTGAAGCGAAGAAGCTAGAGGATACCAGCCATTAGGGGACAGAGAAGAAAAAAAAAGACAAGAAGTCTAAGAATGAACGTTATCTAGATGTTAGAGGAGCCTTGCTAATCTTCCGATAGAAAAATTACAACGAGACCGAGAATCTGGAAACGAAAAGGGTGAAAAAAAAAGGTTGGAGGGCTTGGTTTCGTCTATTGAAGGGGAAAGAGTTACTCTTATAGGGTCTGTCATGCTATACAGAGACGAACCGGTTGAAAAATCTACATACTAAGCATCCAGGAGATGTAGTACTTGAACAAAACAGTGCCAAAACATAACCAAAGACATATACATTATGGACATGTAGATGTACAGGTATGCATTTACGTGTATGCAATAATGCGTATTTATGCTTGCACAGTATTGCGAATCAGCTCCTTCTTTTTGGTTTCTTTTTTTTTCCCCGTGTTTCTCTTTTCCTACTTCTTGCTTTTCCGTTCATATTAATTCTTTTCATCTAATGCCGTAGTAGCACATCAAATGCCGAATCCTGTGCTGACCACTTGTAACTTGTATGTCTACACAAAATAAATGGGTAACCACCAAAGTTCAACTCTGTTGGCGAAAGTCGCGCCTCCTAGACGGTGTCGAGGAAAAGTACATATATAGTTTGCACGTTGAACATCACCGACCCTTTAGGTCGCAACGCTTCTTCGTTTGTTTAAAAGGAAGCAATTAGAAGACCACAGCTCTAATTACAACAACTACACTAACATATATGGAACATCAGGAAATTGTTGCAACGTATAAAAAAGAGGGACATTTTGATGAGAGAAGGAAAGAATGGTTTGAATTATTGGCCAATGATGGGCCGAAAAAGGAAAAATTGTATTCATTGATTAAGGAGATTGTTCAATGTAAAATTGAGAGAGATCCTGATTTGCTCACTAGGAACAAGGGGAAAGTTGCTACACTCATTCAAACAGAGATGGTGAAGGCGCATGTCCATAGACAACGACTGAGAAAAGGGCCTCGTATAAGTACTGGCACAACAAGTGAAGATACAACCACAAGTTCAAGCACAACCACAAGTTCAAGCACAACCACAAGTTCAAGCACACGTGCAAATACGAGTATTGTTAAGGATAGGGAGACAGAGCTGTTAGAACTCGTCGACACTTTATTGGACGAAGTTGCATCTGATGCTCAAAGGACGTTGCCAGTGGAATTCAAGGACATTAATGCTTAATATCTCGTTTTTCTTACTGAGCCGCCCCATTCTTCTACTTCTCCTTCTCCTTCTCCTTCTCTTCCTCCTTCTCTTCCTCCTTCTCTTTCTCTCTGGCTTTCTAATTTTCCTTCATTGGTGATGAAACGGTGCCTTCGCGAAAAAAAAAAAAAATCCAAGTCATTGAACGCTATGAAAATAATAATCGGATCAATTAGTAAAACAATGTAACCACCACGGTTGCTTGAAGACTTTGATCAATTAGGAATTGTTTTGGTACTGTAGAGGTTATCGAATTCAGGAACTACTTTCAATTCCAACTTGACACCAGTGGAAGTTCGTCATCGTTAATTTACTATCTTTTTTTTTCCATCACGAGCTTCATTATTTCACCTCATATTGAATAGTTTGAAATTGCTTACAAGTTATATCTCCAACTTTTTTTCTCTTCAATTTAAAGGACTCCTTACAGTTCCTTTGATATAAATCAATAGAAGAATACCATAATGCTATTGAAAAATACCGAAACACAGCAGGAGAAATGTGAAATAGACACAGAGGTCTTCAATCAGCTACTCCAATGCTGTTTTGATCCTTCACATGTGGCGTCTTCCGGTATTGACAACTCAAGTACAGTATATCCTAATACAGATACCAGTAATCGCTCTCCTTCTGTCAAAACCGAAACCACTAATGATAACGATCTCCCCCCATCTTGTACTAATGCAAATTCTTCAATTGCATCCTCCAGTATAAAGTCAGAAAATAGTCCTTACCCTCCCGATATGCCAGCTACTCTACTTGAGTCATGTACTCCAATTGATTTGAATCCTTGCTGTGTAACGAACTGTCAAGATCATCATAACCAACATCAACATCAACATCATGATCATATTCATGAGAAATTCACCGATGATTTGACAGAAATGGTAATGTTAAACAACTTCTTTACTGCCTGTTGTAATGATACCGGAGATTTGAAATTCCAAAATGATAACAATAAGAGCTCCCTGATATCGCCCCCAATATCTCTAAATTTCAATGGAATATGTGATGAATCTAACCAAAAGCTCCAAACTACCACTTTACAAAACACCAGTAACTTAAGAGAATCTTTGAGCAATCAGGATCATCAACACATTCAAGAAGGAAGTCATAAGATTCTTACCGATCCCTCTGGACATCATCATCATCTACTGCATCTACATCACCATAATGGCAAGGATAAATCACAATCACATACTCACGATATTATTCTGCATCATCACAATTCACATGTCTGTTCCCATGGTGATCCATCCACTCATCATCATCATTTACTATTTGAAAATGAAATAAACGGACAAAAAGTTAAGCACGATTTTATCCTACCCGATTGTGACGTGCCCATTAAAAAGGAAGAAAAAACAGGCGGCCTTAATGAAAACACATACGATCAATGCACAGATTTCCTAACCTCTTCAATTTGTAGTTTTGAAGAGTTATTTGGTGAAAAGGAACATCATAACTGCTCACATCATACCCATGGATCAGCTTATAATAATAATAATAATAATAATAATAATAATAGTCAACGCCATCAGCAAATGAGGACTTTTGATTCAACTCCTGTCAAGTGTGGTTCGGCATCTTGTCTCACAAAGAATATCCATCATCACGACTTGAAGCATGAAACCCCCGTCCATAGAGCTCATTTTCATTCTAACATTCCAGGACATTCTTCCTTTCTAAAACCAGATGGCTCGGATTCCTATATCTGTAAGTGGGACCATTGTAACGACAGGGTGGATGGTTCTGACTTGGAAAAACATATCTTTGAAAACCATCTACAGTATCTACCTTTATCTCCAAATGGTATGGATAGCGGTTACCAATTGCAGTGTGAATGGGACGACTGTGACTTTATAACTGAAGATTCCAACGAATTCTTAAACCATGTTCCCGAGCATACCAAGGACGTCCCGAAAAATCCCAAGAACTCATCCGATTCAGAGGAAGAGAGTGCTCATATTTGTAAATGGGTAGATCCTGAATCCGGTGTAACGTGTAATGAAGTCTTCGAGTCGACTGAATTGCTTACAAACCATTTGCTCAAAGAACATGTCAAGTCGGGAAAGTCCTCATATCTTTGTCATTGGGAGGGATGCTCAAGATGTGGCAAGCCTTTTACACAAAAACAGAAGATTACAAGACATTTGAATACGCATACCAAACACAAACCGTTTCAATGTGAGATTTGTAATAAGCGGTTCTCACTTGAATTGATGTTGAAACAACACATGAGAATCCATACAGGTGAAAAGCCATATAAATGCGACATTTGTGGTAAAACGTTCAAAACTTCATCTAGTCTAACTATACATTTACGTGTTCATTCAGGTGATAAACCTATGGAATGTAAGATTTGTGGGAAACGGTTCAACGAATCTTCAAACTTGAATAAACACATGAAGATCCATTTTAGAGAATTCAAATGTGTGCATTGCCTGAAAAGTTTTGACTCAAAACTAAAATTTGATAGACATCAGCTACTCTGTAAGAAGAAGCCGAAAACTTGTGCACACTTTTAGTAAAATAGGATTGGCGGGATATTGTGTTGAAAAGAGATTGCATTCACGGTGATACATATATAATTTTGTTTAATTATAGAGAGTTCTATATATCCGGTATATAAGATGAACTTATGTACATAGCAGCTTCAGTGAAACGTTATTCAAAGAAGTTGTCGACAGAGCTTCCCAAGTAAACTTTCAACTGACCTTTAGTGCTTGGTAAAACTTTGCACCTCACCATGGGCACGCCAGCCTTCTCATAAGCTTGGAACCTGTGACATCCTCCAAAGGCAAAATATTTCTTCACCCCCTTGTCACTCACCATTAGAACATCAATTGGCGGCAACTCCCCCGCTATTATATTTTCCATTGTGCACGTCGCAGAAGGTGTCGGGTCGCCCTTTAGCGTGCTTACCATGGTATCTATTTTAGCAGAGTCTAAAACTGGCATAATCGGTCTAATTATGTCCGCTAGTGGCACGTCCTGGATGTTTCCGTAGTTTCTAGTTTGTAACGACATTTGACGATATATCTTTGTATAAAAGTGGTTAACCAGCAAATACTAGTAGAGTGAATAACAAGTGAGAGTCATAGCAGGGAATGAGACCAAAATAAGACCGGTTACTCGCCCACTATATTTAAATGTATCTGGGTGCTGGAGGCATTCTTTGCATTTGTCTTGCTTTCGTTTTTGCTTATCAATAATCCCAAGATTCCAGAACACCAGCGGTTTATTTGACATTTTCTCTACTATGCGCCACATTGGGAGGCTCAAAAATGGAATGCGCCACGCAGTTTTCTTGGGAAGGAAATGTTTTGTTGATATTCCTGGTACTTCCGCATAACACGAAAACGGGTTTGAGGTAACGTGCTTTGTTATTGTCGGATGTGCACCGCATCAAGGTGGAATTTGCTCTGATCGACTTTAATACATCGAAGTATATATTAGATGTCTGAGGAAGAATTCGAGAAACTCCCACTGGATCAACTTCTAGCTCATAAATTATGGAAGGCACGTCAGCTTGGATACTCTAAGTTGAGAATACTAGCTGAAAATAATGTAAATGATCCGGAAATACATGACCTGCTAGAGAATCCAGAGAGGCTTCGCAAGATTGTTGCCGATCCAAATGTTCTCTCCCAGGAAACGGCAATTCATACATTATGTGAGATTTTAAAAAGGACAGGCAAACAAGCTGTCAAAACAAGAGAATTTATTGTGCCAGTTCTAGTAGAAAAAGGTATAATATCCTCCAAAATAGGGGCCAAGAATGATTCTATTGAATGTTTGTTGATATACGTTGAAATAGATACCCCTGATCCTGTCATTGAGTTGATGGTTCCTTCATTAGGTGTCAAGAACCCAAAACAGGTAACTGCCACCATCAAGGCCATCAATGCAATATACGCTGAATTTGGATGCGATGTCGTCAGTCCAAAACTTATAATGGAGCATATAACTAAAATGTTTGCACATTCAGATAGAAATGTACGGGCTGAAGCAAGTAGTCTCTCTGTTACGATTCGTTCTTATATGGGTGATTCATTCGATGTTTTTATCTTTCCCAAGCTCAAGTCAATACAACAGAAGGACCTTACGAAATTGTTTGACAAAATTGAGCCAGGAGTTAAACCAAAAAGATTATTATTTAGAGATAGGGAGAGACTAGAATCTAACGTTAATTTGGTGCAATCAAAGGGGGATGATGATATTGTAATGCAAGATGCAATAACCGCTAATCAAGAAGAAGAGAAATTTGATCCATATGAACTTGAGGAACCTGTTGACGTTTTAAGTAAGTTGCCGACTGATTTATCATCTAGAATATCTGATCCTATTTGGAAGGAAAGAGTAGCAGTGCTTGAGGAAATTAGCAAGCTTTTCAAAGTGATGAAAATTAAAAATGACGATTTTTCTGACTTTATTGGATTGATGGTAAAATGTCTAAAAGATGTCAACCTTCAGGTCCTTTCTCTCTCCTGTAGTATACTGGTAGATTTAGCTAATGGGTTGAAACGTAATTTTGAAAGATATGTCCGTACAATCATCAATCCCTTACTTGAAAGAACCAAAGAGAAGAAGAGGACAATTTTGGATTCATTAAACAATGTTTTAGACCTATGTTTTAAATATGGAAGATTTGAAGATATTCTAGAGCCTATAGTGGAACATATGTCACATATTGCACCCCCAGTTAAAGTCGAAAGTATGCATTATCTGGTTAGATGTTTGAAAGAACTTGAAGAGGTGCCCAAAAAGCATGAAGTTGAAATCATTATGGAGCCTGCTATAAAACTACTACAGGATTCTCAGCTACCTGTTAGAAACGCTGCTTCGGAAGTTATAGGTGTCCTACTAAAAATGATAGGTCCAGATAATTCGAGATACTTTATAGATAAAATTGACAAAAGGCATGTCAAAAAAGTCTTAAGTATCTGTGATTCGACGACGGTTAAAGCCCTTCGTAAAAGTATCCACCGAAAATCTCCAATAAGTGCCAAAACAGAAGCTATCCCTGACTTAAGAAATAAATCTACAGTCTCGGTAAATGATGAGAGTAGAAAAGTACAACAGCAACACAATGATACTTCAATGAACACCTCATCGATCCCTTCCAAAAGAATGGCTACTTCCCCATTGAAAAAGGATAGCATAGGCTCGAAGAGTAACCTAACCTCAAGGTCCTTGAAAGCATCCAATATTAGTAATTTTGGGATGGCGTCTCAGCAAGTGAAAGAGTTGGAAACATTACGAGCTGAGAAATTAGAGTGGATGTCCCTTAAGAAGAACTTGACTGCTGAACTTGAAGACGCAAAGCATAATAATGAGACTCTACTGAAAGACATAGTCACGCTAAATGGGAAGCTGGATGACTACCACAACAAGTTCACAACAATGAGTATGACCCTCAAATCTAAAGATACGCAAATCTTCCGACTTAAAAGTGATTTGCAGAATTTCCAAACTAAAAACATTCAGTATCAGCAGAAAATAAAAATGCTGGAAAACCAATTGAAGAACGCCTCTACATCATCTTCATCTGCTACTTCTTTTTCTTCAACTAAACCTGTGGACCCCGTGAACAGCACCGACTTGGCTACAGAATCCAATGATATCAATAGAAGGATATCTATTCTAAGTATTGACTCGAACAATGGAGATGGTTCATTTCTTGCAAGGGAAGAATCCCCTAGTCTACAGTTGAACCAAAGTACGTTATATAACTTTGACGACAATGATGACGGTTGGAAACGTGCCACTGCCGTAACCAACGACCTCAAGGCAAAGATACAAATGATGAAGGCACGAACGCGTGTGCTTGATCATGCTGATGATTGAACTACGATCCATGGTCCCCATGGTAGAGTGTTTCCACCCTATATCGTTTCTGCATTAAGTAAATAAACTCTGGCAGGTAAATGGTGCCTTGTTGAGAAGCGAATCGGCTTGCCATTCTTGGATGAAATTTCAGTAAACACGGTGAGGGTGGAAAGAGTCAAGTCAATCCAATTCATAGGTAAAGTTTACTCACCGCTAGATGTACTCCCTCTCCCTCATATATTTGTAGTTCCAGCTGCTCTTGCTGATAGAAACGTGTGTATAAAGTCATGTCAAGCAAAATCAAGATTTTAGTCCCTGTGAAGAGAGTTATTGACGCAGCTCTCAAGCCTAGAATCAATGCAACAAACAACGGCGTTGAGTCTACCGGCGTGAAGTACAGTATCAATCCGTTTGACGATATAGCTGTTGAAGAAGCATGTAAAATGAAAAAGAATCACAAAACCCTAGTGGAATCAATCCACGCAGTCTCTATCGGTCCTAGCAAGGCGAAGGATGTTTTAAGAACAGCCTTGGGTAGAGGGGCCGACACTTCAACATTGGTCGATGTTGGTGATGCACAAGTTGAACCTTTAGTTGTTTCGAAAATTCTCAAGAGCATTGCAGAGAAGGAAAAGGCAAACTTGATAGTTCTTGGTAAGCAAGCTATTGATGATGACTCTAATCAAGTTGGACAAATGCTTGCAGGTTTATTAGGGTGGTCGCAAGCTACAAATGCTGCCAAAGTTACCATTGGAGAGGACGGCTTTGTTGAGGTCGAAAGAGAGATTGATGGTGGTGTGGAGGTGGTCAAAGCACCACTGCCAATGATCATCACGACCGATTTAAGGTTAAACGAACCTAAGTTTGTTACGTTACCAAAGATGATGAAAGCTAAAAAGAAACCTTTAGAGGTAATCTCTCCATCTGACCTAAATGTAGAAATTACCAGCAGATTAGAGACGATTTCATTGAAAGAACCAGAGGCTAGAAAGCCTGGAGTTATAGTCAATAACGTGGATGAATTGATCTCTAAACTGAAAGAATTGAAGGCAATTTGAATTTATGCCTTTAGAATCCGTCAAATAACGTTTTGTAATACAAATTGTATAAAACTTTTCTCCCCCAAACTAGAGAAGTACCTTGATAGTGAAGGCAATCTACTAAAACTGTTCTATTTGTCCTCCATTTACAACTAGAATGGTGTCTTTCGGAAGCCCAGATTAGCAACTGCAAGATGTAGTAAAAGCGACAACGGAGAATTAGTGCGGGGTCCAATCAAAAAGGAAAAGGTTGGAAATCGCTTGATGTGAGCTTGTCCCAGTTGGTACTTCTTGGATAGATTCAACCAAATGTCATTTCTAAATATTTCTCTGGCAAGTATAAAAACTAAGGAAATGAGCAACTCCAGTGTCGTCGATGAAGCAATTAGGTTCCTTGCACCCTTCTTAGAGAAAAAACTTTATTGCCAAGAGAAAAAACCCTTAGTTATTGGAATCGAAGGACCACAGGGCTCTGGTAAGACCACAGCTGCTACCAACATCAGAGTGAAGTTATTGGAAAAAATCAATTGTAACATTGTGCAATTTTCTATGGATGACTTTTATCTGACCTTTGAACAACAACTAAACTTGAACAGAGAAAACCAAGATAATAAACTGCTACAGGGTCGAGGACTGCCTGGAACACATGATGTAGAGTTGTTGATGAAAATATTCAAGGATTTGATTGACATTGATCACGACAAATCACCAGTTAAGATTCCCGTCTACGATAAATCGTTGCACAATGGAAAGGGCGACCGTTTGCCCCTTGAAAAATGGAATGTAGTTGAAAAGAGAGTCGATCTAATTATATTTGAAGGCTGGTTTAATGGATACACATCCATCAATACTGAGGAAACGCTCATTCGAAAATGGAATAGCATCAAAGCTACCCATCCCCGTAAGTTCGGTGATGTGGAAGACAGACATATCCAAAAAATTAATTGCGACTTGAGGCGATATGAACAGATTTGGGGGCTTTTCGACCTCTTTGTATGTATCAAAACTGAAAACATCAACAATGTATATAGGTGGAGATTACAGCAAGAGCATGCTTTGATTAAGAAAAAAGGATCAGGAATGACTGATATGGAAGTAGAGACATTTGTTGATCGATATATGCCTGTTTATTATCTTTACTATGATGGCCTAGGGAAAACCGAAGAAAAGATCAACTCCCTAGAACTAGACATTGATGAATTCAGAAATCTGGTAAACTCTAACTATATCATGCAATAGAATTTAGAGAAGTTTACGAGTGAATGTCTTTCCTCGGGCTTGTTTCGGTAGCTTAGTTGATCGAGATGGGGCCTTTTTGTTACGCCTTAAGGGTGCATGTTTCTCCTTTCTCGAACTTAATTGTAAAGATGGTTGAGAGGATATCCCCCTTTGAGAGAGTGGAAGACGCACAGATGACACCTCAGCTAGCTTACCTTTGTTTTCCTCATTTTGTTGGAAGGATTCGTGGGAGAATTCCCGTTTTGGGAGTGAAGTTCCACTTGAAGAGCTTTCAGGGGTTTTCAAAAGGTTTATATATTCTTGTCTTTGTAGTAGCAATTTAACCTGGATCTCTAATTCTCTAATTTTTTCATCTTGCTGTTTATCTTTACTACGTTGCTGGTACTTACTTCTTTCAATGTTGCTGATAATCTCTTCAATTTTGTGATGTTCAAGTTTGTATATACTTTGTTGGACATTTTTAATTTTACTTGAGATACCAGCCAAGTTGTTATATGCAGTGTCTAATTCTTCTGCGATGGAAACTTCAATGAAGTTTTTGATCTTCACATCTCTCTGTCCCATCTCATTTTTTAGCTGGAACAAATAAAGAGACGTATTCTTCAAGTTATCAGTTAAAGTCTTGGATAATTTTGATAGCTGTTCGATCAACTGCATACTTGTATTTCTATAATCAATACTTTCAAGCTCCAACTTGCAGGCCCATGTTATCAATTCTTGTTTTTCAAATTTTTCTGTCTCATTTGGAGTAATTTCGAAATCACTGGACAACTCGGTAATGTCGGAATTTATCATACTATGTCTGTATATATTAGGGACAAGAAAGCAAGATGATTCTAAATCAGAGTATACGACTCAACTGAGCCTCCCTGGAAGGGTTTAATTAGTGCCAAAGGTGAGAGTTTTTTTTTTGGCTTCAACCTGATCTTGATCTCTATGCCTAACGATTTCTTTGTTGTCATGGGTCCAACCAACACTGAATAATTGAGCATACTAGATGAGCTCATTAAAGGATTTTGTATCACAACCAGTGAAAGTGCTGACAATCGATGGGCACTTGGTTATGGGGAACTTAGAGGGATATGATCAAAACACAAATGTTGTATTGACTAATGCTATTGAACGTGTATTCTCTCCTAATCAGATTATAAAGCCAAAACCTTCGAAAGGAGTCATAATACGAGGTGATGACATAATTTCAGTGGGTACCTTTGACAATGAAGAAGAAAGTCAAGTGGATTATAGTAGAGTATTTGCAGATAAAATTAACGACTCGAAAAATTGCTCCTTAACCCCAAAATCGGTGACAAGAAAGTAAAGTCAATTCAAACCGTTAGGTTACTAGCTAAATAGAGCATTATGTACATTAGAAAGTTTTTAAGAGAAATATAAGTTTTCATTAACTATAAAAAAAGTGAGAAAAGTGCTTGTCTAATCAAGTTTGACAGTTGGAATACCCATTTGTTTCATCTTAACAGCTAATTCCAGTAGATAATCGATGGCTTCATTGTAAATTTTGGCTTTCCATACCGTTTCACCCCAAACATATATGCCGTGTCTTCTGACTAATACGGCGGTTGCAGCTGGATACTCTGCAATTGCCTTGCGTAAAGATGCTTCAAGATCCTCCTCCTTTTCGGTGTTTTCGATTATAGGAATCACCAATTTATCAGAATACCACATGTTCCCCTGTTCGACTATTTTCGGCAACGCCTTTATTTGTTCAATAGATGAAATTTCGAATACTTTGTCGAACAACAAGGTGCACATAACTGCATTTTGGGAATGAGTATGAATACATGCGCCAGCATTTCTCATGGTGTATGCAGCCATAAATAGCGGTGTACATGCGGATGGCTTGTAATGCAATGGTTTTCTGAGATACTTTTGAGTTTCGAGAGACATGACAAAAATATCTAATGGTTGGATGCGTTCCTTCTGTACCCCACTTGGTGCTAGATAAACATAATCATTGTCTCTGATCGTGATTCCGCCACCAGTGCCGGTGACCCAACCATTATTGTAAAATATTCTACAAAACTCGCAAATCAAATTTGCCGGATGATCAGGATGTTTGGATAATACCAAGGCATCGGTATCCTGTATAACTTCATCTTCATTTGCTTCAGAGCTTCCCCTGCAACACAATTTAACCTCAGAATTCAATGAAGTTGATGATGATGATGACCCTGTTGTTTCCGCCATTAGTGGCTTTGATGCCATTGTAGACTCTGTTTTACAGCAGGACTTTCCAGAAGATTTTGGTTCAGCTTTACAACATGAATCGGACTTTGACTTTTTCGAACTGCAACTACATCCCTTTTTTGGTGATGCAACTCTTAATGGAGGAGCAGGTGAAGTATTTGAAAAGATCGACTTGAGGTTGACCATTGTGAGACGGTTTAGTACAGAGCCAGCTGGAACTTTTAAAAAGATACAGTTATGTCCATTAGTCTCCGGGGTTATTCTTCTTGTTCAGAAAAGCAGTTGGCGCCACATATATCCACAGGGAAAAAAAAAATACAAATCTCGGTATGTCTGCCCTCACTCCTTTTTAAGTTGGCCCCATCTCTGCGCTTAGTTGAGACATACCAGTCAGAGAGTATCTTGCCATTATGCTATCGCTCCTTTTATACTCATAATTAGTGTGACAAGGTCATACAAACTGCCTACCATTGTATATGAACTTTAAAATGCATGTGGACTGATTCTGTTTTCTCTTTGTAATAGTAGATCCAACCTTTCAATAATCTCATTCAGTTACACATTTACATGTCTATTTGGAATAAATAAAGTGAAAAAAGGGTTTCTCTGCTTTATGTCTCTATATAAGAAGATTTCTATGCTGTTCCTTCTATAACAAGCCTCGGTTGAAACACTACTATTTGAAGATAAAAATATTCAGAGGAGTGACAATAAATAGTTCTTCAGTAACGAAAGGTTGATCCTCAAACAGACAAACTTAACTGGTGAAATAGTTGCATGCACACTGGAAACATAAAAAGAGAAAGGCATTTTTGACACAGTGAAAAGCTTCAACACAAACCAGATCTTTTTACTGAGTATAAGTGATACTCCTACCTTATAAAGGAGTATACTGTGCCCTTCGTGCTGTAGAAATCTTTCTACAGAGTTGAGAACCATTCTATCAATTCTTTCTCGTTTGATATTGACAACTGTTGAGCTATCGAATATTAGTCTAACATAATAAGTCCGGGCTACCCATTCCGTTTTGCTGTTTATAATTCCCCTTTGGGTTTTTCAAAAAATTGGCCTATCCAATTTCAGCATGTCTCTGGCAAGAACAACAGAACATTTTTCTTTATAAGTTTAGTTTTGGGTACCGAATGCCAAGAATTTCAAAGTTGTAGTTTGAATGTACCTCATATAATTGTTATTTACAAGTTTAAGCTGCGTCATTCGCCTGTTTGCAGCATGGTCATCTATAAATTCACTCATTCACTATTAATTGGGTTGATCTGGCTATGCAAGAATGTCTCATCTTTTTTATACATCTCAGCATTGACTTATAGCAAGGAACTTGTATAGGATAAATTAAAATCTCTTGAAAAGTGCTAACATCATTTATGAATCATCATTATACGAAAATTATTCCCGGTCGTCAATCTACTTAGGACACAAAATCGTATGAATTGCATTCCATGTATTAGTTGGTTTTTAGTATATTGCCACCCTGTAAAGCCACTCTCCCAAATTGAAATGAACATTCAACTAAGTATTTTTCTAAGAACCTTATTTGTCAACATTCGTTCTCCTGTCCTCTTAAACTGAACGCACTCACGATCTCCATAACAAAGTTTTGCGCCTCAAACTCATGCGATTAATACCTACTGCACCTCGACCAGCGGGTTCCACTTTGACATTAGCAGCTCTTAACGTCTGGCTAACTGTCGCTACCCTACCTTGTAACTCTCTTAGATCCTCACATTGTTTGTTCATCGTTAGTTACTTTTTAGTTCTTCTCTATCACTGTGAACCCCAACTAATTGGTTAATAGGCTTTACTAAGTTTAACAGATCCACAGCAATATAAGTAATGATACCTTTGATAGTGGCCCAAACATTATTATTATAATCTATTAATATAATATAATTGGAAGATTTAACCTTGAGCAAACAAAAAATCACTTCTGAGAGATGTATTTGAAACTTCAAAGACGAATACAGTAAATGCAGGAAATGAAACATGGGGTGATTTTGAATGAAGTTTGGAAATGATTTCTTTGATTCTGATTGAATCGAGGAAACGCCAATTATTTAATTTGGAGGATTCGATGCACCTTTTGAGGTATTTAATGAATCTTATTTCTTAATGTTCTTCTGATCTAGTCTTATTTAAGAATTCATCATAAGTCGTTTTGATGATATAAAAAAGTTCTATGGGTATTTACAAAACGGAATAGTAAGTTCTAGGATGAACATACCGTAACTGGATGTATTGATACACATGCTGCAATATGTTTTTGCTAAGTGCGGATGAACTTTAAATGAATGAACATACTGTGTTTTTTTTCTAGATCAGTTTTCAGTCTCTGAATATTTTTCTAATTATTTGTAGAAGAATCCAAATAAACCTCCCATAAAATAATTCAATTGAGTCCTTCTAAGTTGTGGAGTATATATCAACTTTTTCACCTCCCTGTCGACGACATCTCAAAAATACTTGGTTATGTTGCCTGAAGACGATACCATTTTCACAGAAGGTAGTGGATTCTTAAAATAAGCTAAACCTGTAATAGTATGGGAATTAATTCTCACTCACTAACTTATTACAATCACTAACTCCATTCTTAATGTCGATATTGAAAGTTAAATGTTAATGTTTTTCAAGAAGAATGTACACAGAACACAATACAACAGCAGACTGAAGAATAGAAAATAGACCGGTAGCTATTATGATAGTATATGTAAACGAGAACTGAATGGACAAATAGGACAGAGCCCCGGATGAAAATATGAAAAAGGTTGTATAGTGTAGTGGTTATCACTGTCGGTTTTGATCCGACCAACCCCGGTTCGAATCCGGGTACGACCTATATTTTTGGTTTAAGACTTTGTAGTCAACATCGGATCAAGTATAACTCTTTTTACAAAGTGGTAATGCCAACCTCAAAATTTCATAAGTTGGTATGGCTGTATCTTATTACCAGAGTATGCTCTCTTTTACGGAAATAAAATGTATATACTACTAAAATATGTGGTGGTTCATTTATGTTATTTTTGAGCGATGACTATAGGGAACGCTAATACTAAGCCTATGCAACTTTGTCTTCCGTGGTAAAGCTCCATGAATTAATAAATATTGTAACTATCTGGAGGCTTAAATATTCGAAAAATGGAATAAGATTAAAGATATAAATTCCATTGTTTACCGGAATAAAATGGCCCTTCATTCATATCAGACTGTACGATCATGAATTGTATGTGAAGTATAAATTTTCTAAAAGTAGTGCTGTAGACTTTAAAGAAAGCAGTAATCAATGGCGCATAACAAAGGTCTATTTGACGTTAAATCCACATTGTGTAGTACAATCGTCAAGAACTTCTCGTAGGAGTTTTCACCTCGTTTTATTGCAAAATAGAACAAATATAAGAAACGACTGTAAAAAGAATTTTCCGACTCATTTCTATCGTTTTAGGTATTGTTTAAAGCCTTAAGTAAACCGTTCGATATGTATATGTGCTTATTCTAAGGTCACCAAAATTTATTTATAATATAATGACTAGCCTAAGCATGTACAAATTTTATATCCTACACTAATGAGCTGTGTAGCCACGTTTACCGGAAAAACGCAATCAGATAGTTTTAGAAACTTCATGAGCTGTCAAAGATCCAATATTTGGAAGGATTGAGAAAAAGTTTATTAATTTACAGTTATTTTGACAACCGATCTACAAGGACCCATTTCTTATCTTGTGCTGGTCTATGAATTAAGTATAGTTTAAAAAAAAAATTCTTTACTCTTGAAAGGTTTTCATGAAGGTTTAAATGAACGTCATTCAAAAAAACCTATTTGTTGCATGGAAACATAAACTATAGTCTGTGAGACCATATTTATATGACCTAGTGATGATCAAATTTGATATCTGATACTGTGTGTTTTATTTCTAAAAAATCTACATAGTTTCATCATTGCTGGAATTCACAACTATGATTTTAAAATAGCATTTCCAGACCGTCAAATTGACTTTTAGTTCTTTAGCCCAGAAAGTGCATTGGCGTAATTAGTATTTCACCTAACTAAATCAAAGCACATACTTCTCATGAACAATCAATAGGAATCGGTAATCTGTGTATACATTTTAGCAAGATAAATTTGTTTTTGCGATAAGTAGTTAACATTTCAGCAGATTGGAACTAAAAACACCCTCACTGGTGGCAATTGCACTACACAGACCTAATTTGGCCAACTCTCTGGATTATTAAGCTATATTTCGTAACAGGTATAGTTAAGTTTACGTTTTCTGTTTTCTAGTGGTTAATTTAACTATGAATCTAGCGCAGTTAACACATACTTTCTCTAAAAATATCAGGTTATTTCCTTTGTTTTTGGTTTTTTATATGTATTGTTTTATGTATGTTCAGTTATTGAGCTTTCAACCCTTAAAATTTGAGATTAGTATCTAAAATAGAATTAATACATGTAAATATTTGTTATTGCTATTATAAGGAGCATGAATTATCGGTCATGTGTGGTATGATTAGTTATCATTACAACAATCCAAAATATCAAAATATATAAATTTTGCTTAATTATAAGACTCTGGAGGTATTTCTTGTTAGGCCTGATTAGCCTCATTGAAATTGCTTTTTACCGAATTAACTTAACATTTATATTATGGAACTTAGGTCTTTTGGTTGGATTAATATATTTTTTGGTCACTATTAAAACTTAAATCCCACGTTAGTAAACGCACATATTGATATAATACAATAAGACAAGTAAGTAACCTATAGTTTTAGCTAAATAAGAAAATTTAGTATGTTAAATCCCGTGGAACGGATTTTTCCGGTTGTGTTCCAAAAAAGTAAGTGCCAATAGATTGACGATAATATACTGATGTTAAGATTTCGATTTTAGAATAGGGAAGTTAACAAGGGTTGGGCATCCGGAGTAGGAAGCAAAGAGAGTTAGTCCCGTCGAACATGTAGAGCATAGGCATAGAGAAGCCGTCGGAGACACTGTCATTCGCATAAATTAACTATTATTTATCAACTTGCTATGACAAGACTGGTACAGTAAAAAGAAAGTCCTAGAACGTAGTAAGCTTGTACAGGAGTCTGCTCTACCAAAAAGGGTAGCAACTGAGGGTAATTCTAGGTTGCGGGCGTGAAGTATATAAGACAGACAATATCCTGTTATATAGAATTGATATAGCTGATATAGCTCCTAATCGGGAGTGAAAGCAGCAGAAGGAGAAAGAGAGAAATCTATTACTACTTCTACTACGACTAACTTCCACCACGCTCATTGTCTACTCGTGCGATTATACACCTATTATGTACTTACTAATAAGTGTATCACAATTATTATTATTGTTATATACAATATCATCGCTATTGATAAGATTAGTGATTATTCTTGAAAAAAATTCAATTGTCAAAACATTTTAAGTTAAGATAAGATTGTGATATGTTACTACAAGCGCGTTTCATCTCGTGAAAGTGTTGCTGGTGGTGCGTACTTTAGAATCTGATTATTGCTTCTTTATATCTTGTATATTTTTATACGTTAATTCTCTGAGAACATATATGGAATGTCCTCTGTTTAAATAGTAATTCTTTAATTTAAAAAATAGCATTTTGAGGGATTTAATTATCTTCTAGAACTTTTGTTTAACCTTCTACAATCTTCTTCAACCTTCTATATGATTACCCGATGAGGAAATAGAGAGATAGTCCTTTGTCTGATCTCTTACATTACTCCGCCGCTTTAGAAACTTCGTCCCGAAGTTTATTGTCCTTATCAATTGCTTTTGCATTATCCCATAAAGTTCTCTGTAAATCTTCTGGGATCTCTAAAAATAATGAAAATGGGATGCTTGAACTATGACAAGGGTCACAATCTTTCCAGTAGACATCCAATGTATCGTTTGTTTCGTCGATACCAGCTATACCGATAATCTCGGTCAGTCTACTTCTTGCTTCAGCTATTGTTCTTGGGGGTACCTTGGGAAACTGTTTATCCGTTTGTAAGAATCTTCTAAGCCATCTGACATTGATTACTCTATCCTTTTTATTCGTTTTCGGTAAATCAACTTCGTAAGCGTTGTCTGATATCTTTTTGACAACCTTGTAGGGTCCGTAGTATACCGGTTGTATTTTGTAATACAATCTATCACTACCATATGCATCTTTGTGTAATAGTATCCAATCTCCAACTTCAAATGTTTCGTACACTCTCGACTTATTATGCTGTGTTTCCTGACTTCTTTGCGCTTCAATCATGTTTTCTTTCACATTTTCCATGATGACTTTCATTTCTAATGCGAATTCTTCAGCTTTATTGCTGTACCTTCTACTTGAAACACGACTGCTAGAAATAAACATTGGCGAGTCTGGTAAGTAACCATAGCAAACTTCAAATGGTGATGAACCTATCGAGACTTGATGGGAACTATTGTAGGCAAATTCGGCCATTGACAACCATTTGTCCCAACTGTAGAGATCGTTACTCGCATAATTTCTTAGTAACTGGTTTAAGATTCTGTTCGTTCTTTCTGTTTGACCATCGGTTTGAGGATGATTAGTGGTCGAGAAAAGTAAGGATGTACCAAATATCTTGTACACCGTAAACCAAAATTTATTCATGAACCTTATATCTTTATCCGAAACCATTCTTTTTGGAATCCCATGTAATTTAAAACAATTATCTACCATCAATTTTGCACATTGCTCTGCGGTTGCAGTTTTCCTAGTGGGGATGAAATGTGCCATCTTCGTGAATCTATCCACCACTACCAAAATCATATCGTGTCCATTTTTGCATCTGGGAACACCTGTGACAAAATCCAAACTGATGTCTGTCCATCTTCCTTCAGGAATTGGAAGAGGGGAAAATAATCCTCTTTGACCAGTTGTCTCGGGTTTGGTTTTCTGGCAAACCGTACATCTTTGACAATATCTCTTCACGCTTTTTAGCATATTTGGCCAGTAGAACATAGGGTGAAGTCTCATGTATGTTTTGAAATACCCGAAATGACCAGCAGAGTTACCGTCATGAGCGTTACCAATAATTTCCTGAACCAACTTAGACTTAGGGGAGACTACTATTCTTCGATCATTTCCTCCTTTAACCACTGAGAAATATAGTAAATTATCCTCAATTGAATAATGTTTGATGTGGTTATGGATTGACTTCGGGATCGGCAAATTCTCTTTCAATATGTCGTATATCTCCTTAATTTCATTGTCTTCATCGTACGACTTAATGATCCGTTCTAGCAGTTCCTGATTTGGTGTTAACACCGATTCTATTGTGTTGATACCAACTTCTTTCTCCTCGTAGGGGTACCTAGACAAAGCGTCTGCTACTGAATTAGTAGGACCTTTCACGTACTGAATGGTGAAATCGTAATCAGCTAAATAATCCAACCATCTGGCCACTCTATGGCTATCTATTGCATTCTGTCGCTTTAAATAGACCAACGATCTGTGATCTGTTTTCAATACAAAGTGCCGATTTAATAAATAGTAACGCCAGTTCTTTAATGCTTCGACAACAGCGAGAAATTCACGGTCATATATTGAATAATTTAATTCTGAACCTATTAATTTCCTGGAGCCATAGGCTATTACACCACGTAATTTTCCATCTGAATCAAGCTGTTCTAACACGTAACCTAACGCAGTACCACAAGCATCTGTGTGCACCACAAATGTATAACCATCTTCCCAAATAGGATGTACTAAAATTGGGGCATTAATCAACTTTCCTTTCAGCTCTTCGAATGCTTTATCTTGAGGTTCTTTCCAAACACATTTCTTATTTGCGAATTCCATTATAGGAGATGCAATCTTAGAATAATCTTTGATAAATCTTCGATAATAACCAGCTAATCCTAGGAATGATTGAGCGTCTTTGGCGTTTTTCGGAATTGGCCAACTCTTGATTTTGTCTATCTTAGCAGGGTCAGTCTGGATACCTCTGCTTGAAATGAGATGTCCTAAGAAACCTAAGGTTTTGAAGTAAAATGAGCATTTCTTTTTCTTCGCAATCAGCTTATTTCTCCTGAGCAATTCCAATATTTTTTCAATGTGACTGTAGTGTTCTTCGACAGTCTTTGAGTAAATTATAATATCATCCAGGTACACCTGAACAAATTGGTTCAAATAAGGTGCTAGAATCCTATTCATCATTCTTTGGAAAGTACTAGGGGCGTTGGTTAAACCGAAAGGCATCACAACCCACTCGTAGTGACCGTAATCTGTGGAAAAGGCTGTTTTTTCCATATCATTTTCTGCGATTCTGACCTGAAAGTACCCTGACATCAAATCCAACTTGGAAAATACTGAAGCTCCTCCAAAACATGTGATTAATTCATCGATTCGTGGTATTGGGAACTTGTCTTTTACCGTATTGTTGTTTAATAACCTATAATCGACACACATTCTCATACTACCATCTTTCTTCTTGACAAATAATACAGGACTATTGAAAGGACTGGAGCTAGGCTTGATAAAACCTTGTTTTAGCAGTTCATCAACTTGTTTATTCAGCTCTTGTTTCTCTGAATAACTTAATTTGTACTGGCGTCTGTATGTACTCTTGGTAGGTTCAATGAGTATAATTCTGTGAGTCAAATCCCTTTGGGGAGGTAAACTGGTGGGTTGGTCATTGGTCACCACATCTCTAAATTCTTCATGAATTTTCTTCCTAATTCCAACAACACCACCGTAAGGTTCTTCTAAAACATTATTGTTTTCTTTTTCTTCAACTGACTGCACAAACAGTAATAATGGATAATTATCAACATTCTTTAAATTTCTTCTAACTGCACGCATGGAGTTAATACCTATAAGTTCATTTTCTTGTGTTTCTTCTAAGTCGTTTTCGTCGCTTGACTCTATTTGTTCTTCGATATCTGGGATTTCAGGAGTTTCCGTTTCCTTTTCGATATTTTCCCAGTCAACTTTATTTCCATGATCTTTAACAAATGGGAAACCTAATATCATTTTATGGTTGATATTCTCTAAGACTAAGAATCTAATATTCTCATTTTGCCATTCGTCTCTTAGCTTAAATTGTAATTCTAAGGTTAATTCTCCTTTAACGCTGATCGTTTTCTTATTAGCGGCGACAACATCTTCAAATTCTGTAGGCTCTAAATAATTTTCTAATTGATGTGATTTAACGAATTCGTAATCCAAAAAGTTTCTTGACGCACCGCTGTCAACTAAAGCAACACATTCCTTAAATAATTCATTTTTAACTTTCAAAAGCGGAAGTTCTTTCCTATCCATGTAAACGTTCGAAACACTTAAATTTTCTATATCCTTGTTATCTAGTATATACTTGTCAAACTTAGTAGAGTGTTGAATCTCGTTCTTTAATTGCAGATTTGCATTTTCTATTGTAGGTGGGTTTATAGCAATATCGGAACCAACCACCTTTTGGTTCCTAACTAATTTAAATTTTCTCTGTCTTGTTTTCTACCAGCGTAACCACCATTATAGTTTCTGTTGTAATTCTTGTTTCTTTTATAACTGTCAAAATTCCGACCACGATAATTTTTATTTTTAATGGAGTCTATTTCCATTGGTTCACCTCTCCATCTATCTTGATGCGAGAATCTAAAGTCTCTAGCTCTGGGTGCTGAGTCCTTCTCAAAGTCTCTTGCTAAAAATTTGGCTTCAGCAAGCGAGTTTGGTCTATGTTGGAATACGCGTCCTCTAATTTCTGCACGTAATCCTTGCACAAACCTATCTCTGGTGGCCCATTCGTTCTCATACTCACCTGGGAGTAAGGTCCGGTACCCTTCAAATTCCTGGATAAATTGTTCCACGGAATTTTTACCTTGGTGACAGCCATTGTATTTTGCTGCCACTTGTCTCAACTCAAATTCGTCTGTTGGACAGAATTCGAGTGTAAACTCTTCGACAAATTGATGCCATAAAGGTAATTCGGAGTTTCCATACCTGTTAGTGAACCAGGCGAGAGCGGATCCATCGAGGTTGAGCATTGCGGTTGCTACCTTAAATAATTCTGAGACATCCTTTCCCATACTTTCTTGTAGTTTAAAGGCCATGTCAAGTTTGAACAGAAATTGTTGGGCTAAACGAACAGAGTTCTTTTCGTTACCCTTGAATACCATGTTTAAGTTAACTTGCGACGGGTTAGAACCTGCATGCATCGCGTTAACTTCTGAATTCATGTTGTTTAATTTCTTTGTTGAACTTTTCTAACTAGCCGGTGCTACCAATTGAAAGTGTTGCTGGTGGTGCGTACTTTAGAATCTGATTATTGCTTGTTTATATCTTATATATTTTTATACGTTAATTCTCTGAGAACATATATGGAATGTCCTCTGTTTAAATAGTAATTCTTCAATTTAAAAATAGCATTTTGAGGGATTTAATTATCTTCTAGAACTTTTGTTTAACCTTCTACAATCTTCTTCAACCTTCTATATGATTACCCGATGAGGAAATAGAGAGATAGTCCTTTGTCTGATCTCTTACAAAATCGTTCTTGGTTGTATAGTGTAGTGGTTATCACTGTCGGTTTTGATCCGACCAACCCCGGTTCGAATCCGGGTACGACCTTATTATTTTTTGTGGCCTTTGCGCTTGGTTCATAATTTGTGAAATTTTTCAGTTCAAGCCATACGTTTGAGTTCAGTCAGCTTTTTTTTGTGATGTATGATATAGCGTATGCTCATTATTTCGACATTGAACAGGTGTTTCTTGTTTGATCTTTCCACACCAAACTTCCCAGCGCCACCAACGTCTTTTAGGTAATTTCTCGATTTGTAACACAAGGTATTCAATATTTGGTTGCCGAGGTAGTACTTTCTTTCAAAATTTGCATTTGAAATAGATCAATCGAGACTTCAATCTTAAAAAGGGAATTCAGACCACTCAAAGCGTCTAATATGGAAGAGCAAATTCAACAGGCTGTCGAAATAGCAAACAGTCCCTCAAGTGATCCAGTTATAAAAGAGCAAGCATTATCATTTGTCAGTCAAATAAAATCTTCTACTAATGGATGGCAACCATGTTTAAAAATTTTACAGTTGGATACAGCATCAACTAACTCCAAGTTCTTTGCACTTCAAGTTATATGTGAAAGGTTGCCGCTTTTATCTGACAGTGAAAAGATTTCTTTAAAGGATATGATATTTAACTATTTATCTTCCTTGATCTCACAGAATAAAGTGGAACCTATTTTTCTAAGAAATGCCCTGTCCAAGACCCTTGGACTACTTTTTGTTCACTGTACTCTGAACTGTTATGCTACATTAGTTAAAGATGTTTTATCACTAGCGTATAATGGCTCCACTTTTAATGATATTGCGACTGACTATTATGTTAGAACTTTATCGGTTATACATCAAGAGATAGGTGATCAAATGATTACAAGGGATAATCGATCACAAGATCAACACAATTTGTTGAAGGACTCAATCAGAGCAAACGATATGCTTGATATGACATCCGTGTGGAAAAAAATTTTGGGACATTATACAAGCGATGCTGTTGTGAACAGATCATTGGCTGATGAAATTATCAACAACACAATTATATGTATCGGATCTTTTGTGTCATGGATTGAAATCAATTTGATTTTAGACGAGCAATATATGTCATTTTTGTATCAGTTTTTGGGTGAAGGAACCAATGCCAAAAGAAGAGCAATTACGGCAAACACTTTCAATGAAATTCTACACAAAAAAATGCCACCAAGCAAAAAATTAGAACTGATTAATTTTCTTAACCTTGGAGGTATTCTAAACCAGCTGAATATTAATTCAAATGCCATTGAGTTTGATGTTTCTATGGCTCTAGCTAAATTGGTGAATCAAATTGGTGAAGAGTCTATTACAGTGCTCGATAAATGCTCACCAGCAGAATTGGGAAGCGCTGATTTTAGAAGTTTGGCATGTTCCAAGATTCTTGAGATTTTTCCGTTGATCTTTGAGTTTTTATCAAACGAATTTGATGATATCTCTTTAGAGGTTTTTCCATTCATTTCCAATTTCCTTTTACTTTTAAAGAAGAACATCACTAATGAAACTATTGACCTGTCTGCTATCAACAATGATGAAATTTTAACAACTTTGTCGAAAAACATCATTTTAAAGCTGAAGTTTGATGAAGACGACGACGGTGACGATGATGATACCATTGAGCAGTTCAATGAAATTAGGTCGAAATTAAGTGTCTTTTTAGACTCCATTGTTTTGCTAAACGAAACATTGGCATTAGAGGTTATAATCAATTGTATTAACGAGTTTCTATTCTCTAAGATTGGTGATGCAGGTTCTCAACCTGACTGGAGAACAATCGAATTGGGCCTGTACGTTCTCACATATTATAGTGATATGTTAAGGAACAATGTGATGAATTTGCCAAAGACAATGATCAACAATTCGAGACCTTACTTTGTATTTAATGAGATGTTATGCAAAGTCATTACTAGTTCTACACAGATTCTAATCAATCATCCATTGATCCAACTCTCATTTTTTGAATTACTTCTAAAACACTACACCTTTTTCAATAACAATAACATTCAAGTTGAAGGCGTAAACAAAGAGGATATTTTGCTGAAAGTTTTGAATATTTTCATTTCTAATTTTGGTGTTTTCAGTGAGAACGATAAGGTTAAATATAGATCATGGTACTTGTTTCACAGATTTGTTAAAATGACCAGACCAAAGGTAGGTGATTTTATTATTGAAGAGTTGATCAAATCGTTACTCCCATTGTTATCATTTGATTTTCAAATTGTTTCGAATAAAAATAAATTATTATCTAACGACCCTTCGGCTGCATTATTTGATCTAGATATGACATTAATTGAAGAGTCTGGCTCATTTGAAAGTCAATTACATGTTTTTGAAAGTGTTGGTTTATTGATCACTTTAGTATCCAGCGATGATGGAAGAATCAATATACTTGAAAATGTGTTGCAACCGATGTTCACATCATTAGAGGCAGCAATTACCAAGCTCTCCTCATCACAATTAGAAATTGTAGGTTTGGTCCAAGTTCATCACTATTTAATTGCAATGGGTAATATCTTAAAGGGGTTCGAGAGCTTAAGAGGCCAACAGTTCGATCAAAGTAAGATCTTAAATGTTTTAAACCAAGTCTCTCAAGTCATTCTTATTACACTGGAAAATTTCATTGACTTTAACATCATCCGAGAAGCCATCCAATTTTGTATAGTCAGACTATACATAATTCTCAATAATAATAACCATAGTGAGAAGGAACTATTACAGTCAATCTTATCCAAGTTTATTTCATGTATCATGCTCAATTTTGAAAAATTAAAAGTCCTGGAAATTATTAGTTTTATCAACTTTGTTTCTCAAATATTCTATCAATCATCAACAGATGAAAGTTCTTACATTTTATTATCTTCTTTATTGGCTCCACTGTTGTCTAAGATTTTCATGAAAGTTGAAAACGACAAGAATAAGGTGACTGACGAATTTAGTAAGCAGGAAGTCCTTGATTTACAAAGGTCTGTTATGTCAATGCTTATTGCTATTTCCAATGACCATTTGAATTCATTATGGCTAGCCAATGAAGATAATAAGGCCATGTTAATCAATGTTATTAATACTATGCTCTCCTACTCCTACAATCACCAAGGAACCGATTTATCAATAGTTAAGTTATCCATTCTTGTTTTAAACATGTTATGTCAAGGTTTAGGTAGTGGTATTGTCGTTGATCCACAGGATAACTTCAGAAGCGATAATAACAAGTTTGAACAAGTTAATGAATTGTTGATCAATAACAGTATTTTATTAGTTGCAGAATTAGGGTTGAAGGTTCCTGCTGCAAATAAAAATCTATTGAAGGATGCCCAGTTCAGAAACAACATTACTTTAGAAGTTTGTAGACTTCTGAAAGGTATTGCACATATTGGCTTTGAGTATCCCGACTCAAATACATTACAGAAGAAGAAGTCTGAAAATGCCACCGATTCAAACAAATTTACACCGTTACCTGTTGGTTTTAATGAAGAAACATGCCAACAAATATCAAATACCTTAGTTGGTAATTTTGGGTTTCCATCCGAACTGGCGGCACAACTAGTTCAAACTCTAGTTTCTACTACAGACAGAAACTTTATGAAATACCTTATAGACCTAGTTGAGAAGTTCTAGTATCACTTATCAAACAATTGTACAAAGATTCGCCTGGAAAATATATATGTACATATATAAATATATAATATGTGTTTAATCCTGCTACTCTAAAAAGGGTAACAAAAGAACAAACTAATTTCCATTTTTGATGCGGTGCCAAGAATTCAGCTCCAAAGATTTTTCTCTCGTGCTGAGCAAACTCCTTATCTTTCAGCGAAGTAATTGTGTGGCTTTTGACGTATAAAAACACCAAGATCAAACCTTCAAGATTTGCAGAAGCTGAGTTGCCAACTTTGAGAATAAAGGTAGAACAGACCATAATGTCGCTCCCAGATTCGGAAGGCCAAAATAACCTTCATATTGATACCCCTGCTCAAACTATTTCTTCCTGCGGAAACCAGCTAAAAGCCTGTGATCCAGCTGAAGAGGATACACCAAGACGGTTAACTGATATGAGTTCAGACGAAGTACATTGTGGGTCAGAATACAACATGATTGAAAAAATTGCGATTTATTCAAGTAAGAACTGGGATAAAGATCTGTCAGATACCAAAAGATCATCGTCAAATGATGAAACTAAGATAAAAAATCAACAAGTGCTCATCCCTGTTGATGAAATTGGAAATAGTATTAGATCATATACTCCAGTTTGCACGTTGAACCATTTGGATAACCAACAGTCCACTATTGGATCTTCTTCAGGCTATATACAAGTATCCACATCAATCAGTTCTGCAAATTCATCATATGCCTCCATAAATGAAGACCCCCCTTATTCTCTAGACTCTTATGATATGAGGGAGAGCAAGGTAAAATCTACTTCCGTTTCGAATGTCTCTAGACCTGTGCTATTAGCACCACTAAATGATAGAACTGCAAATAACATAGCTATATATGACGAAGACGATGATAACCAAGATTTGGTCCAGCAAGAACGTAGTAGGCGAAGTTCCAAACGTGCAATGTCCTTATCCTTGGACGAGAAGGGAAAATCCAAAGCTAGAATGAGCATAGATGGATTACGGAGTAAAATCTCACCAGGTAAGTTTACTGATTCTATTGGTCTAGACACCCACAAGTATGGTGAGTTTCACGTTTTTGATGATCAGTATCATACATTTATCAACCATCCATTTGTTCCTTCTTTGAGGCATGTTAAATTGTTTTCAAATGATGAGGCCATTTTCTATTTGATGAATTTCCAAAATACCAAGCTACCAGAGGTTGAAACCATGTTTCCCTGGCTCCATGGGATCCATAGGGAGAATTTTGGACAAATCAATTTTTTAAGTAGTTCCTCCAACGTCATCGAGGGCAACAACAATAACCGGAAAGTCATCACATTTGATAAACCTACTCTAATAAATCAGATACGACAAGAATCAATTTTTATTAAAAGATCGGAGGGAGAAGTCCAAGAAGAAGAGGAAGATCCAATTTCTAGACTAACGAATACTCCTGACGCACGATTTTTAATGCCCATACGATCTAGTAATTTATTAGGAGAAGTTTCTTCAACTTATAGCAATGTGATTGTTGAATCAAGTGGACTTATAAAGGGTAGTGTGTCTATAGAAGATGTGTTAGTCAACTATTCAAGTGTCTCTAATCTAGAATGTTACTTGTTGAAGAATTTACCAAAGGCTATATTTAAAGACTATTCATTAGAGACCATTGTATTGGATTGTATTATTACAAGAGTTTTACCTGTTTTCAAAAAGTTAGATCCCGAATTAGGTATCAATTTAAGAAATTTTCATATCCAAGTGTCAAAAATCAGTCACATATCTGATTTCATTGTCTATTGCTTCAATAAAGGAGATCACCAGATTTGTATGGATCGGAAAAGAGAGGATTCCTTTGAAAATAATAAATGTAAATGTTTGAGCATAGCAAGATTATTACATGTTGCCCAAATAGTTTACCAACATGAGCATCCTGAGATACTGAGAGGCTACAATATGGGAACTTTGCTAAATGACAAGAAGTATAATACTTTTATTCTGGAAAATCCGAATATTGAGAAATTATCAGAATACGATCTGATAAGTATTGAACCTTTGAAAGTTGACGCATCTTCCAAAAGAGATGATGAATTATGCTCTAAATATGACTTGAATGTATTTAACAATTGGGATTCGAATTATCTGTACAGGGAAAGGTTGGAAATCTCGAAAATGTCAACAGCAACACCGTTGCCTGATGATGTATGGCTGGGAAATATAACCGACTATGAATGTCTGAAAATACAACTGAATAATAACAAAGACATAAAAATGTCGACGAAGATAGATGTTAACCGGATTCTTGAAGAACAAAGAAACAATCCCTTATTTTGTAGTCCTACAAACACCATTACCAATTTGAGAAAAATTGATTTTTATGAAGGTTTGAGGAACGACGAGTATGACAAACTACTGATCACTTTCCCTCGTACTATATGGAGGTTTTACATAAAATGTGTTGAAAATGCGAAGATTCCCACTTTAGAACAACTTAGATTAATCTACAACAATTTTCAAGATTGTGATTTCATAAATATAGAATTTCCACCTTCTGGGTCAATCACAATGGCGGATATGTCAGATGAAGAGATACTTTCCATCATTAATATCTGCAAGTTCTTATATTACATCACCAATAGTGAGTTTCCTGGATTAATTTATTGCTCTGATGGATACACCGAATCCTCCTTATTGACGTTATGTTATCTAATGTATTCTCTGAATATATGTCTTGATGAGGCAATTTTGAAACTACACGTTCGATATGGACGACCTTTTTTCATCTTTAAAACGGACTACGTATTACTTTCCAAACTGGAAACTATTATAAACAAATTTTCACCATTACAGACGAATATGCAAGAGACGAGGGATGATTTCAAGTTTGAAGACGATACAAGATCTATTAGGGTATTATTGTTACTAATGCCCAAGAAGAAACGTAGTGTTGGGACCGCCTGCAGTGTTGGCAGTGTTGGCAGTATTGGCCACGAGTCCAACTCATTTGTTACGAACACAGGCCATCATGTGGTCCAACTCAGGGGAAAGCCAAAACGTCATAACATCACACACGCCAACAACTTTACCAAGTTTGGCACCAAAAACCCCAATGTCCTAAAATGTAAGCCATCAATTGATGGCTCATTTGAGGAAGTTAGTGGATCTTTGCCATCAAAGATTTTAGGGCACATGTATCTAGGCTCATTAACACATGCATCCAGTATTCCCATGCTATCAAGATTAGGGATAGAATATATCGTTAGTGTTGGAGAGACAATTCCATGGAATAACGAATTCAAGCATGAAAAAATCGAGAGTTCCGATCCACATTTGGAGAAATATATATATGAAGATAGTCAATATGACGAAAAATCTCAGTATTTTTTCCCTATTAAGAAAGTCATGGTCTTACACAATATTAACGACGATGGCATGGGGACGTTAATTTCGACTCTTGACGAAACAATAAAGTTTATCGATGAGTGTTACCAGAAGGGCAAGAAGGTTTTGGTTCACTGCCAAGTTGGGGTTTCTAGGTCAGCCAGTGTGTGCATTGCAGAAGTTATGAGTCGGTTGAAGCTAACGCTTGCACGTGCGTACATGTTTGTCCGCGTGCGTCGATTAAACGTGATAATCCAACCTAATTTGAAATTGATGTATGAGTTGTTCAAATGGGAGGAAAGTAATAGATTGAAGAATAAAGATGATGCGGTTATCACTAACTCAGCTAGAAGTTTGAGAGAAGTTGAATGGTATGTTTTATGTAGGGAAATTTACAATTTAAATAGGGCGTATATAAAGTAGACGAGAGATGTAAATGTATATGAAATGTATCTTAGTTTTGAAAAAACCAGAAACAAGAGGAAAGAAACGTATATTCAGTCTTTCTTCTTTGTACTTATTAATACAATTGAATATATAAATATAGTTGCACTCCAAAGAGCCAAGGTACCACACGTTAGAGCAACTATTGTATTCAAGATCGAGCTATAAGCAATGAATAAAAAGGGAGAAGTTGATCCTTCAGTTTTCAGTTTCTTCAGCAACTGATAAAGAGATGTCGATTCAAGGTATAACCAAATGGAGATTGAACAATTTAAAAAGGTCCACCATTGCCAGTTATATTGGGAGGTGTTCTTCAGTAGTCTAATATAAGTGGAAATTATACCAATTTCAATCATCACTATTGATAATAGGATTGCCGATAAAACTAGGAATCCAAGTAAATAGGTTGTTGCACGTTCACTCAATAGGGTCATATAGACAAATCTAGACTCAATAAAGACTATACCGCAGGGAAACAATCCAATAATTAACATTGAGAAAGGAAATCTTAGGTATAATGGAGTTTTTGCCACTGATACTTTATTTGAAGCATAGGTATAGGGTGCCGAATCCAACGAGCTAGAAAGTAGATTTGTGAATAGGTTGAATTTCCTTGATATCAACCCTCCAATCAAAGAGATCGGGAGCTGGAAGAAGATGTAAAGGATAAACAACTGTAGGAAATTGGAGAATTTCATCGATCTTGGAGAATCTTTGCTGAAGATAAGGGTATTAACAACGACAACTATAGCCAATCCTAAGGAGATCAACATTGATCCGGATAATGAAGAGATGAGTGAAGTTTTCCAGATTGACAATTGTTCACCTCTTGTGGAAAAGAGTTTCAGAAGCTGGATCGAAGAGAATCCAGCGAAGAAGCCTCCAATTATTAGAATGAAAATAGTCAAGGCCAAAATTTTGGAGTCGTTTGCAAAAGATTTTCTCAAGAATAGAGAAGACAATATACCAGAGGCCAGAAGAGTGAATACCAATTGAACACCCGATCCTGTTAACAATGATAAAAGTGGCAAGAATCTAGGCTTAGTAAATGAATTTTGTGAGATTTGTGCAAATGAGGATTGACTAGCAGATTGAATACTGGAGCGGAAGTTGATTAGAATGATGAAGGCTGCAACCAATGAAACAAATGTAGCCAAGACCAGAGAGTTAATCAACGAAACCCAATGGATTGCCTTATTATTATTGGAAGGTTTTGACAAAAGTTTCCCATTTGAGTCGATCAAAGAGGGGTCAATAAATAGTTTCATCCTATTATTGTAATCAATTTCGGGTTCTTCCTTCCAATAGACTGAATAAGTGAAGTGGATCAATTGGAAGTCATTTGAAGCGTCCAGTTTTGTATGTTCAAAATTTTTCGAAGCACCAGGACATGTGAAATCATTAACTGATTTAGGGTAAACTTCAAACCCAACAATTGAATATTGGTTGTCCTTTTCCTTATGGTACCTGATAACCATTAAAACGTGATTATTCACGTATGCGTCATCGCCCTTAACAAATCCCATGGGGAACCCAGGCACGTAATATTTCTTACGTTCGGTTAGATTGTCAGAAATAAACGTAGTGGAGGCGGGCAATCCATCAATCACCCAATCAACAATATAGTTTTGTTTGATAAGGTCGATTGATTTGATAATGTTACGTTTTGCCATGATTCTATCACACAATCTCAAACAGGGAGAATCATTTCCGAAAACCAACTGGTAGTCCGACTGCATCAAGTTATCACCATTGAGAATCTCCGCCAGACTCAAATGAACAGGTTTAACCGAGGAGGAAGGAGGACAGACAAAGGGAACCTTGTAATATGCATAGGGGATATTGCTCTGAGAAGACGAGACTGTGTTTACCAAGAGATCGATGTCGTCGCCAAATTTGTAGAGATGTTTTGAATGCCAAAGAGAGAGGAAGTTTGACGGAGAAAACTGGGAAGAAAGGGCCAACGAGGAATGGATGGATATGAAGACAAGAATTACGTAGTGGAGTATGTTCATCGGTGGGTGTGTGTATTTATTGACGGATATATTGTTCTATCTGATATTCAGTGTATGTGTATACGTATATTTATGTGTATATGTATACGTATATTTATAAGTAAGTAAGTAAGTATGTATCTGCCTATGCCTATGCCTAGGTATATGCCTGTGATGATGTGTATCTATTGTTTCCTCTGAATCAACTATTGGGGCGCAACAGAAGGGGAGGGGGGGGGGGGGGGACAATTGTAAGGTATGTAGGTTTAATTCCTTCCGTACTTCAGAATGATGACTTGTTCAATAAAGAACATTCAGTTTGTGTATTGTTTGGTTGAATCTGGCAAACTTGACCTTGTCCTTTTTTTTTCAGCTCTCGCGTTTGTTATGGATTCTTCACCTGGGTCTGGTGGAATTGGCAAAATAGCGAGAAATTTCGTTTTCGCATTGTCAGTTTCCCATTTCTTACCGGGTGTTGGTGACATCCTTCACGCCCATTCTGGAATTCCCTAAAAGGGAAGGCGGGTGCCTACATGATTGTGCAGATTTGAATTTGGCACGAAAATTCAAACAAGCAATATGAGATGCACATGGTGGTAAATGATTCTTTTAAATGGTCCATTTTATACTTAATACCATTCAAAACGGTGTTTCTTCCTCACCCCCCAGTCACCTGTGTCTCATCTTTCCTAAGTTTCAAACACACATGTCAGAACACGCTTGCTTCACAATAGAGGACGAGTTGGTACCTGAAGTTGCAGACGAGCTTCTCAATTCCCAACTTGACGGATTCGAGGACCTAGACGCAAGGAGCGTTAACTATGTCGAGTATGGTTTTAACAATGACAAGGATGACAAGAAAGACAACAGTGGTAACAACAGAGACATTTGCACTTATTCACATGTACATGCACATCCACAACGACAACGTACATACTCTTCACTGAGATTGAGAGAATGGACCCCACGATATTATCCGCCACTCAACTTCGGTCTCGTCGAGACGGGCCTCTACCGGAGTGGCCATCCGCAGCCCGTGAACTTCCCCTTCTTGGAATCGTTGAATCTTAAAACCATCATTTACGTTGGAGAGAAAACAGACAACTACGACTATTACCGCTGGCTGCGCCACAACGGTATCCGCCTTGTGCACGTGCCTCTCTCGGGCACGTGCCGTGGCGCAGCCGACGAAGATGAACGATCTTGTTCACTTAATGATGCGCTGAGCCATGTTCTCTCAATTGTGGTGCGTGCAGAGAATGCACCTATACTTATCCATTCAAACAAGGGGAAACATCGTGTTGGAGTCGCAGTCGCGGCAGTGAGAGCACGTCTTCAAGGATGGGTGCTTGCTGCCGTCTATGATGAATATGCAAGATACGCCAGAGAACATCCAACTTGGGAAATGGAGGCAGTGGAGTTTTATCAAGGACCAGTGTTTGTGAAAAGAGGTGATACAGCTCCATTTGTACGTAATATTACAAATACGATTATTTCAGAATAGAGTTGCAACTTTGTTTTTTTTTTGTTTTTTGTTTTTTTTTTTTCTTATTGGTTAGTAGCAGTGGCAACAGTGTTGTTCACCCCTCCTCACCCCATTGCATCAATTCTGAACCCATTGCTGAGCCAACCGATTTTCAGCGTGATTTACTCTTCCTCCTCCTCCCCCCCACACTCCTCCCATCCCCCATACTCGTTTCTTTTTTTTTTCGCCGCCAGCACTCCGGAGAGGCGATGGGCATTTCCTCTATTCACCACCGAGATTCTCACACTAAAACTTCAACAGCAAAAAACAATTGCCGCACACATAACGCGTGCGGCTCTATAGGGGAGAGTAGGCCACTAATATGGTTCCGTAGAGTATCTCTCCTTTACAGACTAGACCAATTTCCGGCTCTACTATTGCTATTGGTATTAGAATTTAGTCTGCATGCGCGCGTGCGCGTGCTCTTATTGGCTGGCGGGCACGCTTATCAGTTATCCTCTTCTTATCTTTCCAGAAGCGCCTCTTATTGGCATGGAAAATGCAGATAGTTGCGAAAACGGGTTTTCAAAGAAGGAAAAGAAAAAAAAAATCAGAAATTTATGAATGGGGACGTTAAAATAAAATCCTGGAAAAAAAAATATTTCCTGTTTTGTTGGCTTTTTTTTCTCCTGCATAGGTTAATCTAAAAAATGGAAAAATTCACCCTCAAATTAACTCTGGATGGCATAAGATGTGTCAAGTGGCCCCCTCTCTCACCCTTTCTGCGTGTGTGTGTTTGTGTGCCTGTTTGAAAGTGTGTCAATGACTCTGTCAAATTGAGTCAGAACCTTGTTAGCCTTTCCTCTTCAAGTTCTTCCCTCCTCTTCAACGTACAACCAAGCAATGGCGACATCATCCCATGTGTGGACCCAGGCCTATGACTCGACTACTGTCATCACCCTTGTCTTGGGTACCTGTCTGGTGTTGATTATGTGTTTTGGCTTGGCATATCTATATTCTGGTCTTGCAAGGAGGAAATCGGCCCTTCATATGGTGTTTTCCGTTTTCTTCATTTTACTGATTTCCATATTTCAATGGTATTTTTGGGGGTATTCTCTTGCATTCTCTAGAACAGCAACTAATAAATTCATTGGAAATTTACACAATTTCGGATATCAGAATCTTGAAGACAATTATACAGCAGGGGCCAATTCTAATATCCCGGAAATGGCATTTGCAAACTTTCAGGGGATGTTTGCCTCAATTACCGCATGTATCTACATTGGCGCCATTTGCGAACGTGGTCGAATCTTACCTTTTATTCCCTTTACCTTTTGTTGGCTAACGTTGGTTTACTGTCCAGTAACATGTTGGATTTGGAATTCTAGTGGCTGGGCTTATAAATGGGGGGTTTTGGATTACGCTGGTGGTGGACCAGTGGAAATTCTTTCTGGCTTTTCGGGGTTTGTTATTTCCTATTTTTTAGGACCTCGTAAAGAACATTTGATGATAAATTTCAGGCCTCATAACGTATCCCTAATCACTATTGGAACCATGCTGCTATGGTTTGGTTGGCTAGGATTCAATGGTTTGACTTGTTTGACACCAAGCTTGAAGAGTGTTTACGCTATAATGAATACTAACTTATGTGCTGCATTTGGCGGATTCACTTGGTGCTTGCTCGACTTTTTGCGTACGAATCGTTGGTCAACTGTTGGTCTTTGTTCGGGAATAATTTCAGGCTTGGTTGCTGCAACACCAACATCGGGGGTTATTCCCTTATGGGCATCTGTTGTTTTAGGAATAGTGTCTGGATTCATTTGTAATTGTGCAACCTATATTAAGGTCTGGTTGAAGGTTGACGATGCATTGGATGTCTTGGCAGAACATGGTATTGCCGGAGTTATTGGCTTGTTCTTTAATGCAATTTTCGCAGCAGATTACGTGCTCGGTTATGACGGTTACACCGAACACCCAGGCGGTTGGATCAACCACCATTGGTCCCAGATGTATAAACAGTTGGCCTATATCGGTGCAACTGCAGGATACTCCATGATGGTTACTGCCCTCATATGTTTTGTCCTTGATAAAGTGCCGTACTGTAAATTAAGAGTCGATGAGGAAGCAGAGGAAGCAGGTATGGATGAAGACCAGATTGGCGAATTTGCCTATGATTACGTTGAGGTTAGAAGGAACTTTTTCGATGTAAATGGGTTTGAAGAATCTGGAAATTCAGAGAAAGCTATGCCACATTCGTCATCCTCTTCGTCATCCACCTCTTCAACAGCTAACAACCAAAATGTCTAATTCAGTATGTCTTGAAGCATCAAGATTATCATTTCAATTATTTTCTACTTATACTTTTTTTTCTTCTACTACTTCTTCTACTTCTATTACTTCTATTACTTCTTCTACTTCTATTACTTCTTGTACTTCTTGTACTTCTTCTACTTCTCATTTTACTTCGTGTTTCTCCTATACATATGACCTATGCTACTTTTTGTCTCTATACCTCATAGTTTTAACTTCAAGCTCGCGGAAAAATTCCCTTTTATGGTTTCATCCGCACAGCCTCGCATTAGCGATTGTACCTTTTGAGTCATGATATGATTAACGCCTGTTCCCTGATCCTTACCCTCTTTAATCTGCTCTTTCTTTTGTTGTCTCTTCTCTGGTCTCTTTTGTTTTTGCTGTCCTTCCTCGTGAAATAATGCGAAAGTTAACAGATTCACCCGAGGTGACATCCTCATGCCTTACAGCTATAGCTTCAATATTCAAATCCAAACCGCTCCCAGAAGACAGTGAAATTGATCCGATAGACATCTTCACCCAGTTCAACTCAGCCAAGAGGTTAAATAGTCTACGTGCCCTAATGAGGGAAAACAACATATCCGCATACATCATCCCCTCTGAAGACGAGCATCAGAGCGAGTACACTGCCCTCAAAGATCAACGGAGGGAATACATTTCTGGATTCAGCGGCTCCAGTGGAATAGCGGTAGTTACTTTGCACTCTGCGGCATTATCAACTGATTCGAGGTATTTCCTCCAGGCCGAAAAACAACTTGATGAAAACTGGATCTTACTTAAACAGGGTGTTTGTGGATATCCGAGCTGGATCGATTGGCTGGTTGATGAATGCGTCTATGGGATGGATCAGTTAGATGAAGTAGGTTCAGTAGGGGTTGATCCTAGGTTGATTACGTGGAAGCTAGGAAACGAACTTGTTAGCAAATGCCATGATAACAACATCACCTTTGTTAATGATCTGGATCACAATTTGATTGATTTAATTAGAGGCAAACAAGAGGCAAATAAGGGTAAGTTGTATAAATACGAGCTGAAATATGCTGGGCTACATACAACAAAGAAAATAGAAAAACTGAGGTCTCAAATGGCTGAACATGGTTATTTCGTTTACGTCTCCTCAATGTTAGACTCTATTGCATGGTTACTCAACTTAAGAGGAAATGATATTAGCTTCAATCCAGTATTCTTTGCTTATCTAGTCATTACAATGGATAATGTGGTCTTGTACGTAGACAAGGTAAAGATGAATTCCGAAATTTCCGCATATTTAAGCGAACTGCAAATACGCACCAAACCATATACTTCGATATGGGATGAATTACCGGCCTTAAAAGGTGACGGATGTATATGCCTAGAGAAAAATGCAAGTTATTCAATTTTCATCAATGTCCCACAAGTCTATGAGATTGTATTCAGATCCATAATAACTGAACTCAAGGGAGTAAAAAATGAAATTGAGGTTGCCAATATACAAGAGTCGCAGAAAATAGATAGTTTGGCAATAGTACGGTTTTTGTCTTGGTTCAATTTAAACAAATGTAACACCTCTCTAAATGAGCTGGACTTGGTTGATAAATTGTACGAATTCCGAAGGAAATCAGAACATTTTAGAGGCTTAAGTTTTGCCACCATTATAGCAAGCGGAGCAAATGCATCTATAGTACATTATGAACCAACCGAAGATAGCTTTTCCTTAGTCAAGCATAACGACGTCCTTTTGATAGATTCAGGCGGTCAATATTTTCAAGGTACAACCGATATCACTAGGACTATCTATGTAAATAATGGGAAACCTCCATCAAAAGAACTAAAACGTGCTTACACATTGGTGTTGAAAGGTCATTTGAATGTGGCGATGCTAAAATTTCACAAGGGAAAATCATCTTATGAGATTGATAGGCTGGCAAGGGAACCATTATTAAAGTACGGTATGAACTATGGACATGGTACAGGACACGGTATTGATAATTTTATTTGTGTGCATGCCGGACCTTGTGGGTTATCACCCTCAGCTACTTCTTATAATTATAAACCACTCGAAAAGGGAAATTTTATAAGTGACGAACCAGGTTACTATAAAGATGGTCATTTTGGAATAAGAATAGAGAGCGATATATTGGTCAATGAAGAGCAAGATATGCTAAAGTTCGAGTACTTCACGCTCGTACCATTCTGTAGGGAACTGATTGAGACAAAGTATCTTTCAAACGCACAAGTTGATTGGATAAATGCCTACCACAAGAGAATTTACACTGAACTGTCTACGCAGCTCGAAAATGTCAAGGATTTTGGTGCTCTTGATTGGCTTGCGGATGAAACAAAAGCACTTTAAAGTCTGAGGACGTTTTTCATTATATCGATATATACACATGAGTTTGATAAGTAAAGATGACTCGGGAATAAATTAGAGACGGAAATATAAAGGGACGAAATTAATCAAGAGACGTTGCTGAAGAATAAGGCGTTATTGGTACATTTTTTTTGTTTTGTTTCTCAAATAGTGAGTTTTTGTTTTAGTTGAACTTCAAGTGGTGAGTCAAACTGGACAATGTTTTCTTCCAGGTTAACATAATAAAATTGGCATAATATGGAATCATAACGTAATTCCCACTCATTGGGTAGCTTTTCCACTTCCTGACTATAAAACTGTGAGTCTGAGCTATTTATTGTACTTGATTCTATATTAGTGTTAGGTCTTTTTTGTTTTTTAAACTTGCCTATGAAGGACAGTGGTCGTTTTGATTTGAACGTAAGCATGGTAGAAGTTAGAAAAACAGGTCTGGGTTAATAAGAAGAATACTAATCAAAGAAGGAAAATACCCAAAAGGCAGGGTCTACCGTTATATATATAAGTTACCATTTGTAATCCGAAGTCCACGAAGTGAAAATTTCGGTGTTAGATGTATTCATGCTCCGAAGACCGAGAAGCCGAGTAATTTTTTCCTAAATTCCGTGACAGAATTCCGAGTGCTGCGGAAATTGGATGGATTTAGTTATTTGCAGGTACGTGATTTGTAATGCGGTGGTTATCGAGCCGGACCTGGAATATAGTTTGTGACAGAGATAGAGACAAAGATGCCAGTCAAGGGGTGGCGTAGGGATGACCAAGATACCAATTTCGATACAATGCTACACAGTGAGGGGATGTCTATAGACACTTTTCTCTTCCCCAAATCAACAATAAACAAAATTTGCAAAAATGCATTGCACGAGAGTGATCCAGAGACAAACTATCTAATTGCCAAAGACTCACAGACAGTTATACAAAGATCATGCGTGTTGTTCATCAATTTCATCTATCACCATGCAAAACAGTTGGTTAAGGCGCAGAACAGGAAGGTAGTCAATGCCGATGATATCATGAGTGCATTACAACAAGTAGGATATGGTGAATTCACGCCAATTTTGCAGAATGAGCTACAGTCTTTCAATAAGCGTAAGGAAGCCAAAAAAATAGCAAAAGCACAACAGAAACTGAACGATGTGGAGGATGCAGATATTGACGATTCAATTGGTAATCACAACAAAAGGTTGAAACTAGGCACCTCTATACATGGAAATGATGTAACAATGTCTGATCATGGAGACACCACCGAATTCAATGATCCCTCAGTAGTTGTACATGATCAGGACACTGAAGCTGAAGAAGAAGAAGAGGAGGATGAGGATGAGGAAGACGACGGAGAGGAAGACATGGAAGGTAAAGAGGCAGATGAAAATGATGATAGTACGGAAGAAACAGGAGAAGTAATTCGACACGGTCCTTCCCAGCTTGAGCTTGAGCAAAAGGAACTAGTAGGTGACAAGGACGAGGACGAGGAAAAAGAAGAAGAAGAAGAAGAAGAGGATGAAGATCCCGTTTCAGCCGTGGCAGATAAGATCGAAGAAGAAATAGATTAGGAAGTTTCAGTTTATGGAAATAATCAAACAACATGCAACCTTCTATAGCTTTGTTTTGGTATTTTTAGTTAGGATCAGGTTGGCTTGGTTTTTTAGGATGTAAACATTTTTCATAGAATGGTAATCCACATTCCATACCAAGAAAAATATATCCTAGTATTGCCAATGTGACAATTACCATTCCTGCAAACTTGAAGTTAGACCAAAATATTTTCCTTTTAGCATGGACAGCTTTTTTTCTAAAAGAGCTAGCGTTGGTATTTAAGTTTGATGTTTTATTAATTAATGATTGTAGATTATCACCTCTTTTTAATATTTTATTGATGTTTTCGTTCATTAAATCTCGCACTAGACTGACATCTTCCTCCGTAGCACCATAGTTTTGCACAAGTGTCACCAATTTTCTCTCTTCATCTTCAATTATTTCTCTCATTTTCAACTTAAATTCATACTTTTTATTTATATTGAAATATTCTTCAACGTAACAGTCCAGTATTTTTTTCAGTAGGTTTTGCACAAAGCTCTCTAATAGTTGAGTGCCACAAAGAATAACAACAGTTATCAAATCATTACTATCATTAACCATTACTTTCTTATTGTAGTATATTATCAAACTAGTCTCCTGGTTGTTGGTGGTGATGCTCTGAGACACATTCATACTGTCGATACTATTTTCCTGAACTTCATTGACCTCACCTAGCTTCTGTGTAATAATTTCTAGATAGTTTAAGCTAGTATGATGTGAAATAAATGGGTTATCGTAGGTATAGAGGGTGGTAGAGTTGATACTTAGATTGCAATGTATAATATTCACATTTGGATTAAAATTTCTATTCAAGGGCCCATATAAAGGATCAGTAGACATGACGGATATTCGTAGTTACTGCATAAGATATTGACTTGCTCTTATGCGTATGTTTCAAATCAAAATAAAATATCTCAAACTTTGAGTCCAACTCAACATCACATTCTACATGCATGTGCGGCTTGAAATTCCGAGGAAAACTTGACACATTAATGGATCGTAATTGAAAAGCTATACAATCATACTACAAAAATATACGCAAACTGCTTTGCCATGGAGATACGGCAACACCACCTATATACTATCTATACACTATCGCTGCTTTTCAAAGTGACCTTCCCACGATAATAAATGTCAGTAAAATCACTAATCACGACAACGTCGACTTTTTTACCGTAAAGATCCGGGGAAACAATAAGCTTTGAGGCAATCATGTCAACATTTCCAATTTTCTTAGGTGATTCTCTTTTTATGACATACAGTTCATCCTCATTCAAATCACACAATAGAACGAACCATGTTTCTCTTTGTGGCTTTGGATACTTAGGTGCATAAATATTGTAGTCTTTACGGTACATCTTATTATGATGGACTAGTTTGATCTCAAGTTCCCTCAATTCGTTTTGCTTACATATCTTAAAGTCACCAGTCGGTAAAGTTCCTGCAACTCTTAAGAATTCATCTCTTTTTCTTTTATTCACCCTCAGTTCATCCATTAATCTATCTATTTTGTTTTTATTGCCCCGCAGTGCTCCAATTGACTTTAATGTAACAGGTGGATCCTCTAAAGTAGATACCCAGTCACTACCATCGTGATCGTACCTTTCATCATACTTATCTATTTTCCTCACTTTTAGGCCTGGGAGCGTCCACACAAAGTCATCATCAAACCAGCAGGCTTGTTTTATACATTGCATCAATTTGATAAAATTTAAAGTAGTCGACAAGTATCTCATTTCTGATGATGCATCAATATATGCCTGCAAAATACGCAAACTTTGGTCTAATGTCGAAACAGTGTCTTGTGCATAATCTGCAATGGGTAATTCTATCCTACTCATATATGCCTGCAATAGTAAAAATGCTTTAATGTGGGGGTCCCAAATAAATTCATAATCTTCAAGATCGTCAGCTGAATATCTCATTTCTTGAGACATTTCCATATTTATTAATTCTTCACCATGTCTTGTAGGCAATTCATCATACTCGGTTGCTTCGCACAACCACCTTAAACATTCTCTGAAAGATGCGTTAGGTTTAATCTTATTCAAAAGATTCCTGATAGTCCTATGTGACAAATAATAATATGAGGAGATGTGCAAAAACGGCGTTGGTTCAATCTTTTCCCCTGTGGTAATCAGACACTTGGATTCAACTAAATTATCGATAACTTTATCAACTAATCCACTTAAATATGAACTTATACCTTCTTGTGATAAATCTTCAATTCCATAGTAAGTTGGATTATGGTGTGCTCTCCTATAAAGGAAGGTCCAAGTTAAAAAATCCATTGCTTCCTGTCTACTTTTGATTGTACCAGACGATATTTCTGCACCGATATGATTATCCATAACTTTATGTAGCGATGATTCAACAGGGAAACCAACATTGATGAAATGTTTATAAAACGTTTTCTTTGACTCTTTAGTGAAAACCATGGCGATACCGCTTGTATCGAAGGCAGGCCTACCAGCCCTACCCATCATTTGCAAGATATCGGTCAAATCCATATCCCTATATCCTTCAATTTTAGCATCAAAGAATTGAGTACCTTTGATAATGACTAAGTGTGCAGGTAAGTTAACTCCCCATGCCAAAGTAGACGTTGCAATCAAAATTTGGATCTTATTTTGTTCAAACAGTTTATGAGAAATTTGCCTGTCACTCTCAACTAAACCCGCATGGTGAAGTCCGATACCAAATTGTAACGACAACTTCAATGTGTCATCTTTAACTTTCTCCACATATGGCGTTAGTTCATCTTCCCTCATCTTCAAAAACCTACGTGGATTATCTTCCATACCACAAAGATGAATAATATCTAGTGCTGTCAATCTTGTTTGTCTTCTTGATGCGACAAAAATTAGCACTGGTTTGGTTGGTGAGTGCTGTTTAATAGCCATAAAAGCAGGCTTATTCATTGTCTTCATCAAAGGACAGAATGCCAAGTTGTCTGGAAATCCATCAATGTACATTTTTAAAGGAACAGGCCTAACACTCTGAGGAAAGTTGAAAAGTCCTTCTTTGACACCCAACCAGCTTGCCATATCCATTGCATTGGACACTGCTGTAGATAAGCCTAGTAACCTTATCGGCTTCTTAGTAAACGAGGAAATATAGTTCATTCTACTAACAATCATTTCCAAAATTGGACCTCTATCACTTGCTAATAAATGGATTTCATCCATTATGACCAAAGAAACTTGTTGAACGAATTTTCTAGATTGCCAGTTACGTGAAATACCGTCAAACTTTTCTGGTGTTGTAATAATGATATCAGCTTGTCGAACTTCTTGAACCCCAGGTAAAGAATCACCTGTAAGTTCCACAATTCTATGACTGGTATTACCACAAATCTTAACTTTCCAGTCATCAACCCTCTCTCTAACTAAAGCTTTCATGGGTGCAATATAAACAACTTTAGAGTCAGGAAATCGATTGAAAGCGTTCCAAATGGCCATTTCTGCAACAACGGTTTTACCCGAACCAGTTGGTGACCCAACAAAAACAGAGGAATTTAGATTATACAAGTTGTGAAACACCATAGTTTGCATTGGATTGAAATATTTAAACTTAGCATTGTAGATTTTCTCAATTTCTTTATTATGAAATGCAGTGATCGGTAATGGATGTAACTTCAATAATTTTGTCTTCACTGTATCATTATGAGGTTTAATCAAATGTTTGAATGAAACTGCAACGTCTGTCTGAGAACCAATCCATGTGTCACTTATTGCTCTAACCATAATCTGCGGTGGTGGCGGATCACTTAATGGGATCATGAAATCTAGTTCATGAGATAAGCCAAATGATTTTTTGTTCAGAATAAACTTCTCAAAATGTAGAATATTAGACGCATGGCTGTCTTCAATCAAAATCCAGAAAAATTGTATATTTCCATGATATTCAAAATTCCAGACAAAGTCAGCTTCTATGGTTAAATGGATCCTCATCACATTTGTGGTAATGGGGAAGCACTCAACGTCAAGCAGTAAGTATGGGAAACGACCGATAAGCTTATGCAGTTTTGGCCCCATACCATGATTGTGGACTAAGTCACCTAATTCAGCTGGATTCAAGTCTCTCAAATGATCCATAGTTGGTTTCTTTGCTTCAATCATTTTAATAATTTGTGATTGTAAATTAAATTGATTCATTGGGTGTTGAAAAGGCCATAGCTGTTTATCAACCGCCTTACATATCTCTAACATATGGCGGGTGAATACACCCCATCTTCTATTGAGACCCATGAAAAATAATGAACGACAGATACGTGCAGCATTCTGTGCAATGTATGCCATATCTGAACAAAGGGCCGAATCTTTGACAAATGCCTTGGATATATAGGCTTGTAGCAAAACATTTGTTTTTTTTTGTGAATTTTCAAGTTTTGGGCCTATTTCACAAACGACTTTTTCATTTTGCAGTTCTTCTAACTCTTTTGCCTCTTCTTCTCTAAATTTGACATTATCGAACTCTGAACTCATGGAAATGATACTTAAGACATCTGCTTCAGAGGCTTGTGGATTAATCATCTGGTTAAAAATTTCAACAGATTCGTTCAACAAATAGAAATCAGAAGAGATTCTACCAATATCCTTTGGAATGAAGCCCGAAGACCTTTCATCAAATACAATCATTTGTAATTTGTGCAACTTTCTAGCCGCTTCTATGATTAAATCTCTTCTTCTTTGAACTAACAAAGGATCATTAGCCAGTTCTTTCCAATCAATACCGTATGCAAAGGGGTTTTGTTTCATTCTAACATATAAATATGTATAACCTAACCACTGAACACCTTCTTCGACATTTGTGACTGTTCCTAATGATATTTCAGCATTTAAATTGTCAACTAGTTTAGCAGATAGCTTAGATTCAATAGGATGCTGTTGCAACAACAATGAAATATAGTGGTCAAGAGAGTCCGCTGTTGTACACAAAATACCAATACCATGAGCTTCGAATTGCGGTCTACCCGCCCTACCAAAAATTTGAATAACATCGGAAATACCCAAGTCTACAAAACCTCCGGCCTTTGAATCATAAACCTGGGTACCTTTCACAATGACAGCAGCTGCGGGTAAATTAACACCCCAAGCCAAAGTGGCAGTACATACCAAAACTTTGATAGATCCACTCAGAAACAATTTTTCTGTTAGGTTTCTATCTGCTCTACTCATACCAGCATGATGACATCCAAATCCACCTATGAATAACTCCCTTAAATCTTTGTTCTTATTTTTTGACATCTCTCTTTCAAAATAAGGATATTTTTCTTCAGTAGAACAGTCAAAGTAAGATTCATATGAATGGTCTCTAATTAATTTAATATATGAACGGGCTGTTTTAACCGTGTCCTTACGTGAATGAACGAAAACCATCACCTGGTGTCCTTCCCGGATCATTTGCATTAACTTTTCAAAGGACACTTCATCTAGGTTTTCTCTTGCTTGTTTCGATCCCGCTTTCCCTCTAACTCCAACCAATTGTTGTTCTAAGGGAACAGGTCTAAAAGATTGATCAAAGTAGAACATACCAACGTTACGGTTGACTCCTAAGAAGTCTGCAACGTCCACAAAATTAGGCAAGGTTGCTGATAGACCAACAATTCTAATCATCGATTGCGAGCTCTCAACTTGTCTCAATGTTCTTGCCACTAAAGTTTCAATAACACTACCTCTATCTTCATGTAACAAGTGAACTTCATCAATGATTAACAATTTAACTTTTTCAACCAACTCAGTGTCACCGTTTGACTTACGCGTGACAACATCCCATTTCTCAGGAGTAGTTACAATGATCTGTGTTGCCAGAATCTCCGCTTTAGTCAATTGCATATCACCAGTTAATTCTCTAACTTTTATACCCAGCCAAGCTAACTTTTTAGTAAATTTCTCGACAATTTCTGACGCCAAAGCTTTCAGTGGGGCAACGTAAACAATTTTGAATTCATCAAAATCAATATCAATGTTAACGGCTTCTTCCCCAGGATTTTCGTTTTCAGATATAAACTGCTTGATTGTATGTAATACTGTCAATAATGCAACGTCGGTTTTACCTGCACCAGTAGGTGCACAAACCAGCATATTCTCATTGGTATTATATCCAACATCGTAAATTAAAGACTGCATACGATTTAAGGTTTCATACCCTCTAAAGGTACCTTGACACAAAAAGTCTAATTCTCTGATTGGTATGAAGATATTAGGAGCAGAAGAATTTCGTTTTTCAGACTTTGGTATAATAACCTCCTCGTACTTTTCATAGGCTTCTCTAGTTGAACCCATTGGCAAAGAATAAAACTTGCCCGTAAATGAAACCATGTTACCGGGATCATGCGACCTGAAAACATGAGGGTATCTAGTGACTGTTTGATCTTTGGATAGTGGCATCTCTCTAGCACGCCGAGCATTTTCAGCAACCTTTGCCTTTATCTGCTCAGTCGTCATCAATCCATTGTTTAGTAAGTTTGAGCCAGTAGACTTCCTTTTCAGTGCCTCTTTTTGTTGATCATATTCTCTAATAATTTCAAGCTTCGAACTAACTATTTTTGTAATTAGATCTAGTTCTTCAAATCCTAGAGTGTCGAATAATTCACTCTGCAATCCCACCTCACTTTCTTGTGATTTCAACAAGCTAACTATACTTTCAAATAGCTGTACATGGTCATCATTCTCTTCGTCACTATGTTTTCTATGGATCCTCCTACACTCTTGTTTAATTTCCTCGATAAGAAAGAATTTCGCAGATTCATCATCACTGTAATGTGAATAGTCATCATCTTGTAAATGGGTTTGCTCAGAATCCATCATTTCATAATCTAAAAGAATATCATCTTCTATATTCTCAAAATTCTTCAACAGATCATTGACTTGTTTAGTTGCTTCATCCCTTGCATCTGACACAATTTTTTCATTTAAGAGATTTGCTGGAATTTTTAATGCCTCTGCTTCACCTGGTAATACCAATTCGGCCAGTTTTTCACGCATCGGATTCATGGCTTGCATATATGAACCAGTAGATGCGACATTGTAAGAAGACATGGCTTTAATGAATGACTTTTTGCCTTGTCACCCCAAGATGCTTAGTTTACAGTTTCAATTTGCATCAAGGAAAAAATGACAAATGCAAATTAAAAAATAATGCGAAACAGGTATTTCAAGTCCGTAAAACCAACATGCTCTTTTTTTTTGAATTTTTGCAGAATAGTTTTGATACAATTTTTATTTAAATATTAAATATATAATGGACCGGAATAAATTACATCGATCAAAGTTTTTATGATTGCGAAAAAAAAAGCCAAGAAGAAAGAATAAACTAGGGATGAAGAAGATGATGAAGAAGTAGAAGAGAAAGAAGAAGGGTAAGAGTAAAAAAAAAAAAAGTAAATGTCTTTATAGGAGTAACAGTAAGAAATGATTGTATTAGGAAAGTAGTTGCAATTTGAATGACTGCACCTTTAATAATATGGAAATGATAATAATTATTGCAGGGACCAGAAGAAGAGATATGAAAGTCATGAGAAAACAGTAAAATTATGCTCCGGGTTTGCAAGTTTGCCTTTGCTTGTTATGAGCATTATAAATCAAATTGTCCATTGACAAATTCGTCATCCAAATCCATGTCATCCTGATTTTCTTCCTCAATTTCACTGACTTCATCTACGACCTCTTCATCAGGTGGCAAATTTGGATTACCTGGAATAAATGAACCATATTGTGGTTTATAGGAACCTCTGCGTCCCATTGAAGGATTGAAGTGATCAAACATAGTCGATTCGTCAACATAAGTGAACCCTTTGAAGTTTTCTTGCACTGCTTGAGACAAAGGAGTCGTTCCCATAAATAGTTGTTTATTAATTGCAGATGTTGAAGCGTTTGTAAATTCAGGATCAAAATTGGATGTATCTAATTCATTGGCAATATATGGAACAAAAGGTGGCGCAATTTTCTTTTCTCTCAAATTTCCCCAATTAATATCATGAAAGAATGGATGTGCTCTTAGTTCACGTGCATCATTGATAGCACCTAATCTATGCTTTGGATTTCTATTTAACAAACCTTTAACAAAAGACCTTCCTTCTTGAGACAAGACTTCCTTTGGAAACCTAACTTTGCCAAAAGCAATATTTTTATACATCTGCTGTGTATTTTCTGCATAAAATGGAGACCAACCACAGCACATTTCAAAGATTAAGACACCTAATGACCAAAAATCAACCATCTTTGTGTAGCCCGATTCATCTAACAAAACTTCAGGAGCTAAATATTCTGTGGTGCCGCAAAAAGTATTGGTTGTTCCGTCATTTGATAGATTTGCCTTAGATAAACCAAAATCGCATAATGCAATATGACCATTTGCATCTAGTAAAATGTTTTCTGGCTTTAGATCTCTATAAACAATGTCATTATCATGTAAATGTTCCAAAGCCAGAACCAACTCTGCAATATAGAATTTGGCCCTTTCCTCACTAAATCTACCTTCTTTCTGTAAATGCCAAAACAATTCACCACCGCTCATAAAATCTGTGACCAAATATAAATCTGTTGGGGTTTGAAAAGAAAATTTCAGGCCAACAATAAAAGGAGACTCTGTTGTTGCAGTTCTAACTAAAATATTTCTTTCACCAATGGTATGTGCAATCTCCTTCTTCTTCACAATAACTTGCTTGGACAAGACCTTCATTGCATAGATTCTCTTTGAATCTTTCTTCTTAACTTGAAACACCTGACCAAAGGTACCTTTACCTAAAAGCCTTAAGATTTCGAAATCGTTTGGACCATAATGTCTCTTACGGATATTGGAGTACTCTAATTTAATTCTTATCTTACCCGCAACAGGTTCATCAGGCAACCGTGGCTGTAAATCATACCATCTTTCGACTCTGGAATCATCAATAGTTTTAGGGAAAATACTAACATGGCCTAGGAAATTGCCATCAAGGGCGGTATCATAAACAGACACTTGCAGTTGAGATTTAGCGCCAATGACGTCAAAAATAGCAGTGTGTTGCCACGAGGGATTGGCTGGATTATATTCACCAGATAGTGAGGTTTTAGATGAGTTGCTGTTGGTTCTGTGATTGGCCTTGTGAGAGAAATCATGACTTCTAGGATCATAACTTTCTGGACGTTGCGTAACAATCTCCGATGATTCGAAAGTGCAGACAACATAAGGTTGAGAATGTGGAGACTTAACGTTCAATCCAACGGCTTCCTCAATTACTATACGTAGCTTGCCTCTTTGAACACTGTCATAAGCATCAGAAGCATTGGCAATTGAGTATCCCTGAATTTTGTTTAGGGAAGAATAATATTTATGCTGTCCATGGGACTGCTGAGAATCCTCTGATACATTGATTTGTGGCGGTTGTTGATTGTCATTGTTGCTATGATTAAGATTAAGGTTAAGATTATTATTGTTCATATTATGATTATGCTCTTGTTTATTATGCAATATTTGTTCATTGGTGTGGTTGTTAAGGTCAGTGTTTTCATTGTTTAGTGACTGTGAATTGTTGTTACTCAATTGCGCAGTCAAGTTACTGCTTTGAGACTGTGTATATTTGTCTTGGGATTGATCGAACTGTGTGATAGATCTATTCAATGCTGTTGGGTCTTTTATGGTGGTGCCCATAGCGTATGATTTTTCGTTTAGTCCTATAGTTGGAGTCGCATGAGGCAATATTTCAGCAGGGAAGCCCGAATTGGATACAACTCTGCGAACTGCGTTTGTGTTGTGGTGCTCATTGGACTTAAATTGGTTGTTGATAGCACCGTTTGACGAATTCATGTTGGCTGTAGCATCAGGGGATTGTGTTTTCTGTTTGCCAAAGCCAAACAAATTCTTGGCAAAATCCGACATTGTATAAGAATATGCAGCCAATACTTGTTATATCAAGGAGGTGATATGTTTGTTGAACCTCAAAGAGATAGCCTATAGAATGTTGCCTTTACAAAAGAAGCAAAACGGCAAAATCTCAAAAATGAAAGCCGGAAACCAATTCATGGTTAATTAATATGTGCAATTTGTTTTTTTTTTTTTTTTTTCTCTTCGTTTTTGTCTTTCCTATTGATTTCCGTTTTTGAATTTACACTATATGGCTTTCTTTTCTTTTTCTTTGTACTGTTAGTTCCAATTATCGCGCAAACTATTCAATTGCAGAGACGTTTAAAAAAAAAAAAAAAAAACTAAAAATGAGAACCCAAAAGACGAGCTAAAATGAGAACCCAAAAGTTGAAATAGAGCCTAAAGGACTATAACAGGAGAAATAAAAACCGCTCGGGGAGGCACCAATTTCCTATTCTGGAGGCTCGTCAAACGGTTTTTTTTTTCGCCTTCTTGATTCGGATGTATCTTTTATGTCACTAATTGCTGTTATAATTTACAGGTACAAAAGACACATGTTGTCAACTACATGTCCATCCATGACAATGCACGAATCTTCAGTGAGAGAAATGTTGTCTCTGTTGGATAGAAGAACTGCCGTGGGTGATATCCATACATTTCCTCCTATTGGGATATTTTTCCCATTCAGTTTTGTCACGTGCACCACACTCCTATTGTTGTCACTCTGTTTCTGCAATTGCTTTAACTGGATACGCAGACCTTCCAATTCGGGCAGATATATATCGTCGCTGTAGTTGAATCTGTATATTGGAGAGACGTTGAATGTATCGTCGCTGGAAATCAATAGCTCCCATACTTGGCTATGTTCTTCAACGTCACAAGTAGAGTAACCATCTACAAACCTTTGATAAAATCCTTCTTCAACCTCTAGTTCTCTACCGTTTGGCATATAGGGTGGCCTTCTTAGCGTCATTGCATACACCCAGTCCAGTCTGTAAAACTCTTTATCTTCACTTAGCAGCGCCGATTGAATAAATGGTGACACTTGTGGCAATTGACAGGTATTCAACCCTAGATAATCCTTGACAATCTTTAGATTTTCTCCTTTCAACTGATTACTAAGCATCGATTCCATCCGGGTTTGATCGTGGTTCTTGAAGCTCCAATATTCTCGCTCAGTGACTCTTAAACGCTTTCCATAGTTTCTCTCAATACCTCCATCTTCTGTGGGAATGGTGGAATAGAAATCGGAAATCCTATGAATTATAGGGTCCACTTTGTCGATATTTGCATAAAACTTCTCCCTTAATCTGCTAAACTCCCTATTCAAGTTAAATGTCTCCTGGTGGAAGAATTTGTTCAATATCCCCTCATTTGCTTGAACAGTCTTCTCATCCCACTTATTCATTTCTTCTAAGCTCGATGCAGCTAGGGGATTATACAAATTAAGACTCTTGTCGTACCAAAATGGGTGTCCTTCAGTGGTGAAAACCGTATTACCTTGCTGAACTTTATTTTCAACATCAAAGAGTAGATATAGGTATTTTAAGGTTTCACTGAGGACAAAACTTTCCTCCCTTGTATGTGGTTTATCAGTTGTTATATCCAATGACCCAGTAAACCCACATGGAGCAATGGAATGCTCTCTAAGTCTCTCTAGGAAATCTTCGCCAATCCTCAAGTAAAATGGATCTTTGGTTGCTCGATATAAATGATACGTAGATTCAATGAATTCTGGTCTCAATGGGTACCATTCCAAGCCAATTGAATTTTTGAGCAAAACTACATTAGTCATAGCGTCATCCAATCCGGGTATTAGATCTCCATCTTTATACCCTCTTGTTAAGTGGCTGAAATAAGTCTCTGATCTAAATGGCATAAAATTCCACCTTTCAGGTATAGCACCATAATTATTCCAAAGTTTGAAATAAACTTTATGCAGCTTCTGGGCGTTGTCTAAATCCCCGCTCAAAACCTGCAATCCGGGGAAAAAGGCACTCAGACTATCAATCCATTCAGAAGTTGCTAATCCATTGTTAGCATTCAAATTAGCAAAAATGCCATCGTTGTTTTGGGAATGGGTTAATAACGCACTATACGAATTTAGCCAGATATCGTAAAAGAGATCATCGTTGAACAAAATTGAATATTTTAGCGCATATTCGTAGAAGGAGTCGATAGAAGCTCCAATCCCTGTTGTGGGATCATCAAAAGCTCTCAAGGAGGTATCAAACCCCCATGGTATCAAGTCTAGTTTGGTACGGCGTGACCAAAAGTCAAGAACCGTACGCCTGGATATATCTTCGAATATTGTATCATTAGTTAATCTAGACAAAAGTCCAAATTCTAGTGTTAGGGTAGTTGCCCCAGCTGTACATTGTTCAACTTTTAACTTGGTATCAATTTTTGGACCATACTTTAGGTTTGTTCTTGGATAGTTGAAAACAAAATATTTTAGATATTCATCTCCTGAATAATATTCATCATTCTCATGTTGAAATGTTACTATTAACCTTTTACCTAAATCATAAGCTAACTTCAACAAAAACCCATCATATCCATCGATTGTAAACCCCCGACGTGGATCAATTGCATATAGGTGTGCGCTTAATAATGAACCTAAAATTCTGATGTTGGTTTCAAAGACTTGGATTGTAGAATCAATCTCAAAATCTTTGTATGTTTCCTTGATAAGTTCAAGGATCTCTGCAAACTTATCCTTATTACCCATTATAATAAACGTGTCCATTGAATCAAATAAAGTTGCAGAATAATTACCCATGGCATCGTTTTTAACAGTATTGAATTTGTTTTGTGAATCTCGTTTATTAGGTTTACAATCTAATGGACGCACTTCATCATACGGAAATCCAAACTCCATATATTTATCCCATGCATATTCAAAAAGATCTCTTGTTTCATTTTTCAGTACTGATAAATGTTTTTTCGTGTATGTTGATTGGAAAATTGCAGAATCATTGTATTTTGATTTGTAGGTGTATTTCTGAAAGTATTCGGCGTTATAATCTGCACAATAAACGGAAGTCAATAATGGCAAAAGTAGCAGAATAGGCCAAACCAATGGATATGAACCACTACTCATGATTGCAACTTCTGGTTATTTATAGTATTGAATAATATTTAATTTTGACAAAAAAAGAAGTACTTTTAGAAAAAAAACGAGAATGGCAGAGCCGCAGCATGTCGAAGTTTCTATGATCGAAAAGCGATTGTTTAATGTTTACATGCGTGGAGGATTTATAAATATTAAATTAGAAGGCGTTAACCACCATACTACACTAACTGGATAAAAAAGAATGTCCGTATCTAGACGTCGGTCAGAGAGAATCGCTGCAATTCAGCAAGAATTTGAAATTGTAAAAGCCCAGAAGGCTGAAACTCCAGCTTCTAAAGTCACAAAACCTAAAAAGTCGAGAACAAAGACACAAACAATAGCTACGAAAGTTACAGAACCAAAGAAGAGTACTAGAGAAACCGAAAATCTTAAACAAGGATCTCCAACTGTGAAGGTAGATTTGCCAAAGACGACTAAGTCTAGATCTGCTAAGAAAGAGGATGCTATTGAACTTGGAGACGACTATGAATTAAATGTTGGCGACGAAATACCAAGTGATCTCGAAATAAAACTTCAAAACGGTGAAGAACAAAACTTATTAGAGTTTTCCAAGAAGGCTGGGGTATTAGTTATTTTTTCGTATCCAAAAGCATCAACTCCAGGCTGTACAAGACAAGCGAAAGGTTTTAGGGATCATTACAAGGAGTTGAACGAGAAATACGGAGCAAGTGTCTTAGGTTTAAGTGCCGATAATGCAAAGACACAAACCAATTTCAAGGTGAAACAAGAGTTGCAGTATGATTTGATTTGCGATACAAAAAAGGAGTTGATTGCACTATTAGGTTGCAAGAAATTCCCTAGTGGTATTATCAGGTCCCACTTTATATTTGTCGATGGTGTCTTAAGGTTCAAAAATGTAAAGGTTAGTCCGGAGGAGAGTTTTACAAACGCGTTGAAACAAGTGAAAGAGCTATCCAAGTCTAAGTGAACATTCATTTGGGCAGTAAAGGGAGCTAGAAGTTTCAGATTCCATATGTTGATAATTGCTATTAAAAAAATATCAAGATTGTCGTAGTTATTTCAAATTGTGCACATGCTCATCTGTATTTTAGACGTTCTTTTAAGTGGATGGATCTTCGAGTTATAACTTGTATTCGTCTATTTTTATTTAAGTTTATTTTATTTTACTAATAACATTAATTTTTTTATTTTCTAAATGGATTCCATAAAAAATTAAGCTATATAGTAAAAAGGTACGACTAATTTTGAAAATGATGTTTCAAGAATTTTAAGTGTATAAAGAAATTAAGAGACAATGATACATTGAAATAAAACAATAAACCAAACCAAGTATCTTAACGGTTGGACTTTGCAACTCTCTCTAATTCATCCTTCTTCTTGATAGCGTAAGAGGTGGAAGAACCCTTTGCAGCGTTGACTAATTCTTCAGCTAAACATTCAGCAATAGTCTTGATGTTTCTGAAAGCAGCTTCTCTTGCACCAATGGTCAATAAAGCAATAGCTTGGTTGACTCTTCTTAATGGAGAGACATCAACAGCTTGTCTTCTGACTGCACCAGCGGAACCAATTCTAGTGGTATCTTCTCTTGCACCAGTGTTGACAATAGCATCGACAATGACTTGTAATGGGTTCAAGTCGGTCAAAATGTGGATGATTTCCATAGCGTGCTTAATGATTCTGACAGCCTTTAACTTCTTACCGTTGTTTCTACCGTTCATCATCAAGGAGTTGGTCAATCTTTCAATGATTGGGCATTGTGCCTTTCTGAATCTCTTGGTAGCGTATCTACCTGCAGTGTGGGAAACGAAAACTGGTTGTCTGACTTGGATGTAGTCAGTCAAGGAGATGTCCTTAACAACAACATCTTCAAAAGACCACTTGTTGAACAACTTGACTTCAGCTGCACCTTGTTGGACATCCTTTGGAATTGGAGTTGCTAATTCAACGTATTGAACTTCGACTGGTTCAGAGATGATTTCTTCTTCAAATTGTTGTTGTTCTTCGACGTCAGACATGTTTTATTGTTTGTTGAATCAACTAATTTCTAAATAAGCAGAGAGAGAGTTAAACTTAATGCAGACTAACTTCAGACAAAAAAAAAAAAGGCCATTGGAAATTTCACTCTTGTCTAGACATTATATTCCCGGCAATCTCTGACGTGGGACCTGGAAAATCCCCGAAATGCGAAATTCGCTTCTAAACTGCAGTCACAGCTTCTGCAATAGGAAGGAGGCCAGCGACACCGCACAAGCAAGGCGCGAAATCACCCTCACTCTTTGGCCCAAACAGGCAACCAAGCAGCAAACAGGGGTTACCCGGCCTTGCGGTATGGACCAGACGCAAATCTTATCAAAAGAATTTCCTGCTTGTCCCAATTAGGAAACAGAGCGACAACATAGTGTTACCCGGCGTGGAATCCTAAAATAAGGGGGAAAAAAATACTTTCCACAACACGCATGCGCCACATGCCGGTGCTAATAAGCGTGTCCGGGGTGGCTGATGCCCTTGCCCTGCACGTGCACGTGCACATGTGTATTCTCCTTTTCTTTTCTGCTCGCCACTCTTTAATGGCTCAAAGTCTTTTCTCCATTACGCTTAATGGCACCCAATCCAAAAAAAAAAAAAACAAAAGAAAAGAAAAAGAAAATAACTCTCCCTTATTAACCGTCTAATATTTAAATTTTGATTACGTAATAGTTCATTGCAGTTATGTTCTCCTCGCCCCTCTCTTTCCTTCCCCGCGTTTCTCCAACCCCGCATTTGGGGGCTCGGCACGAAGAGGGCAAATCAGCTGGATACTTACGATGGCTGTCATGGAGCTCCGATAGACCCTGTCGAGTCATGAGATATCTGTGATTACTGAAATGGAACTTTCTTTGTCTATATAGATAAAGAGGTGCCTCTCCTTCTTCAGGCCTGGTACTAAATATCCGTCCCTTGCTGCTGAATCATAAAAGGTAGCAGTTCAACTGATAGAGACATCCCAATCCTATATACTACTATGCCATCCACGTTTGACAGCGAGAATTTGTTACCAAAGCTTCCTCTCCCAAATGTACAATCCTCAATCCATCAGGCCTTGGAGGCGTTGAAACCAATGGTACCTGAAAATGATTTTGAGAAGCTAGTCCATAACGCAGAAGAGTTTGCCAACTCGGAGATTTGTGAAACCTTACAGTCTCATTTGAAGAAAATCGCCGACTCTACTGACAACTATCTACATTCAGAAGGAATATCCACAACAACTTCCAATGTATACGGAGATTTAAGAGGCCAGACTTTACCTCGTAACCCGTTTTTCATTCTTGAGGATGACCCAATGAAGAACATTGTGCCCTCCCAAGAATACAGAGCTGCTGTTTTGACTTGTTCAACTTTGAGGTTTATTGTTGCTTTGAAATTCGGATACTTAAAACCAGATTATGATCGATCTTCAAACAACCCGCTCTCCATGACTGCGTACCATAACTTGTTTGGCACTACAGTTATCCCTATGAATAACGGTGTCACAATGAAGAAGTCAGAAGGCTCCAAACATATCATTTTCATGTCCAATGGCCAATTCTATTCGTTGACAGTCCTATCAGAAGATTATCAAATTTGGTTCTCCAAACATGAATTGAGCGCTATAATTAAAGAGATTATTCATGATTCAATTCATCGGAAAAATAACTTTAATGTCGGCACCTTTACAAGTGAAGCTAAAACAACCTGGAAGGCGGCAAGGTTTGCCTTGGAAAAAACAAATTCTCAACAAATGGAGGTGATTGATAGCGCCTTATTTATTGTGTGTTTAGATCATGAAACATTTGACTTGAATCACGTGAACAATGAAAGTAATAAAATCCAATTAGTTTCACATGGTACTTCTAGAATTGATAAAAATGGTCATCAATTTGGTACTTGTATCAATAGATATTATGATAAATTGAATATAGTTGTTACTAAAAATGCCACTGCAGCTTGTATTTATCCAGCCTCCATTATTGATGGTACTTCTGTTTTGAGATTTATTAGTGATATTTATACCGATTCAGTTTTAAGGTTGGCAAGAATGATCAATGGTAAAAATTATACTCTATGGACAGAAATCAATACTGTTCCTATAGATAGTAAAATTGTCAAGCCTAATTATCAATATCTTAAGTTCAACCTAACTAATGAAATTGCGAATGGTTTACATTTGGCAGAGTCTAGGTTGGCAGATATTATCAACCAGCATGAATATGTTGCCAAGAAGATTGAAATGGGAAAGTCATATATTCGTGACAAAATGAAGATACCAACGGATGCCTTTGTCCAAATTTGTATCCAAATCACATATTATGCTCTTTACGGTAAATGTCCTTCAACTTTTGAGCCAGTCTCGACTAGAAGATTCCGTGACTCGAGAACAGAACCAATCTGTGTCCAAAACGAATATATTCTGGAGTTATGCCAAGCGTTTATTTCTCAAACCACAGAAGAGGAAAAATGGAAGTTGATTCTACAAGCTATAGAGAAACATCAGAAAAATGTTAAAAACGCAAGTTCTGGTCTGGGGTTTGAAAGACATTTGAGTGCTTTAAGATCTGCGTTTATTCAAAGAAATACACTTAACAACTTGAATCCAGAATTGCCAAAGATTAACCCAACTTCATTACCTCCATTTCTTTTCGATTCCTTAATTGAAAATCTCTATAAACCAGAATTAATTGCAGCTAATTGTGGAAATCCAGCTCTTGACTATTTTGGTATTACGCCATCTGTACCTTCTGGATTTGGTTTTGGATATATAATTAAAGATGATTATATTACAATTGTTGGATCATCTCAATGGAGACAAACTGGTAGGTTTTTGGATACTCTTGAAAGAGTATTTTTGAACATAAAACAGATTTGGAGAAATGTTGTCATTAACCAATCGAATAACAGAGATACTGACTTGCAAGAGTATATCAAGTCAATCCCAATGTCTCTTGTTCAGTCCAATAATTCATCTTGGTTACCCAATATAAATTCAAAATCAAAATCAAATACGAAGGCTGATGCATATATTATGGGAGGTTATGATTACTTTGATGTTGGTCAATTACACGTCAGATCTGAAATGGCTTCAAGGGCCCAAAGTCAAGCTGTCAGTAGGGCAATCAGTAGAGCTGGAAGCCAAGTGAATCTAGCCAAAATTCCAAGTTTCAAAAATGTGGATTCCGCTCACAGTGAAAAACCTCCTACTGTCGGCAGGCTATTAAGTTTACAGACCGATCTATAGTTTTTCACATCTCCTTCAATACAGGTCATTTATCATCATTATGATTATCATTACCATTAATTCATCCTTTTTATCTATAACTACTTTCAATTGTAGCTTTTTATGATTTTGACAAAATCCTTTATTACATATGCCTATTTAATTTGCGAATATTTGATTGTTTCTTTGTGACAAAAGTTACTCCAACCTTTAGACAATGTCGTGATTAACTTGTTCCAACTTTCTTACCTTTTCATCCAAACAAGAGAACTCTACCGCAAGAAAAAGATTTGCCATAATTAAGAAGGTACCCGTTAGCTGGAAACAAAGCCATAGTAGCCCATCCCTAGCAAAAAATCCTGTAAAACAAGGACTGATTGATCTAGCAATTTGTTTGCCAATATTAACACTTCCCATGACTTTGGATAATTCTACTGGTGGAATCAATGAGGTTAAAATAATTTGTCTGGGAACAACGTCAAATGCGGTTGTAACTTGGTTTAGCAAATAGAAAACAGCAGCTACGTTGAAGTTATATCCTAATAAAGGAATTGCCATGAAAAATAAACCACAGGGGATTTGTGTTAGAACAGATGATTTAATAGGTCCAAAACGTTTAGCAAACCACGCCGAGGGTATAGCTGAGATTGACATAGCAATCCCTGAGAATCCAAATAGTACTCCAAGAATGACTGCCGATATTTGATACCTTTTCTTGAAGTAATAGACAACCCATGCATTTGTCATAAACCCATAGCCAAATGAATCAAGCATAAATGGTACCATCAATTTGAAAAGAATAGATTGGGTTTGCGGTGATAAACCTGTAATTGTTGGATGCTCGACCGTTGATTGAATACGCAACAATGGTTGACGCTCGCCATTTGCTGAAGTCATAGTTGATGTAGAAGCCTGAGAATCAATTGTCCTATTCGATTCCTCATTATCCTCATTATCTAGTTGATTTTCAAGTGTTAGTTTGTATGGCGGAATATATGAAGGTTCTGCCTTTTCAGATATGAATAACAATGAAGCAAACTTTAGTACCGAGGTAAAAACTATAACATAAAAAGTGCACCTGTAAGCGTCTTTTGTAGAAAATCCATGATTCAAAATCAATGTTTGGACAATAAGACCAGCCAAAACGGAACCAAGCGATGCGCCAACAGAACCAAGTATCCAATGGATTGCATAAATTTCAGGCCTGTGATTCGGTGGAGTTAAGTTGGCCAAAACGGTCTCCTCGATTGTTTTGAATGGACCAGCCTCGTTACCTGAAGGCGATATAACACCGACTATAGCTGCAAATAGTAAATAATGAAAGTTGCCTGTACCCGTGGAGAATATAAAACCAGCAACAATCATCAAGAAGCTCCCTAACAGCATGATGAATCTATTTCCCAGCTTGTTGGCATTCCATGTCAACGCATATGAAATCACAGAATCTCCTACCATGGTTAGTGACATGAACAAACCGATGTTCACCTCGCTGATATTAAGTTCTCTTAAATATAGCGTCAAGACTTGGTTTGTGAGACCGAATGAGATCATACGAATAAATACCGAGAACCATAAAAGCCTGATATCAGTTGTGGATTGTTTTAGAGAGTGCCAAATATGTGTAGACATGCTTGAATGTATATCTGTTGCATTCCTTCCGCAGATGAAGTCCAATACAAAGAGTATGTTTCTAAATTTATAGTATCGAGTTTTGTATCGTACCGACACGTCAAAGTATGGAAAATCTGCCTCAATTTGGAAATAGGAGCTGCAGTAACTGGATTTTCCTGGGAACCCTCAGACAACTTTTTCTTTGAGAAAGTGAGAAAATCTATTTTTTTTTTTCGTTTTCTGACAATTCAGGTCCTGTACAGGTTATATGAATCCCTAAGCGGCATTTGAATACTAAATCACTACATCAAGGCAGCTGCAAAATTTACCACTCACAAAACGTCATTGATAGGACATTGTCTAAATTGGATAGATTACTCCTCAATCACGTGTATTTTTCCAAGAGTGAAAAAGTTTATAATTTAAACAAGCAACAAGGAAGAAGAGAAATTCGTTGCTAGATTGTAAGTGAAAAACTTTGGCGAAAGGTTGGAATCATTATAGAAAATGTCCACCACATCAAACAATTTGACACAGTTCAAAGCTGAAAGCCCCGAAGCCATCATGAATAGCTTTGATACAAAAGGATCTCAAAAGAGAAGTAAACGATCAAAAAAAATTGCATGCACTGAGTGTAGGCAACAAAAAGCTAAATGTGATGCTTCAGAGAGACAACCACATCCTTGCTCTAGATGTGAAAAACGCAAAATACCTTGTAAGTTGGATTCTGAGTTTAAGAGAACCTTTAAAAGAGCCAAGATAGATGAACTGGTAAAGGAATACGAAATTATCAAGTCTAAATTAAACTCAAACATGTTAAATGATACCAAACAGATACCTGTACAAATTCAGCAACAACCTCCACCACTACAACAACAACAACAACCACAACCACAACCACAAGCTCAAACACAGCAATCATTCTTACCTCCAATCCAGTATGTTTCAAACTCACGAGCAAACATTTCAGGTGGGAGCTCTTACCCAATCCAAGCGAGTCCAAGCAATGGTTCACCGTTAAATGATACTGCTGGTTATGGCTCTGCTGTTCCAAGTAATTCTTATAACAATCATGCTACGCATGTGTCAAGTTCCGGAATCCCTGGATCAATCAATCGACAAATGGGACCCAATATTTCCGGCAGTGGTAATGTGAAACCTGCAACCCCGTTATCTACTCTGAATAGACAGTTTTCTCCATTCAGTATGAGACCAATTTCACCGTTAGGACAGGATATGTCTCTTATAAGTGGTATGCAATTATCTTCTAGTTATAACCAGCCAATAAAATCTCCGGTTATAGTCGCCACACCTGGGATACAGTACTCTACAAACATTTCCAGTCCTAATATTACGAATAAGATAAACAGTTCATTAAATTTGTCTACCCTGATATCCGCAGCAAATGCGTCAGATAATCTCAGCAAGGGGTTCACCAATGGATCCGCCATTACAGCATCCAACAACGTAAACAAACAAGCCGCCACTGTTTCACAATTAGAACCGGGAAAATTATCAAACTTGAGGGTGTGCCGCCCTGTTAGAAAGCCAAAGATTGATCAATCTTTGTTGAGTTGTACTCCAAAATCACTGGGTGAAGTGACATTGAATGAAGACCAGATTGTGGTTCTGTACAGCACATTCCTAACTCATTATCATCCATTGTTACCAGTGATCGATATGGAAAAAAGTATCGAAAAAATATACAAGTTATGCCCTATTTTGTTTTGGACGATGATGTTCACCGCCTTGAGAGGCCACCATTCGTTAGAACCAGCCATCAGCCCAGAAGAATGCAAGGAACTTTATTTTACCTTATCACCTGTTATTAAATCTGTCTTGGCAGAAATCACAATCTCTCCAATCACCCGGTATGCTCCATCTGAGGCTGATGAGTCGATTTTGAACGCATCAAGCGTTTACTCGGTGCAAGCCTTTTTGATCTATACCTTTTGGCCCCCCTTAACTTCTTCTCTAAGTGCTGATTCCAGTTGGAATAGTATTGGTATTGCATTTTACCAAGCTATTAGGCTTGGATTGCATACGCCGGGATTAACCTCGGATAGAAGTAAGTCTAGCGATTTGTTGAATGAAAATATTCGAACATGGATTGCATGCAATGTTGTCTCTCAAACCATTGCGTCTGTTTTCGGATATCCTAGTTTTTTCCAGCCATATGGTTCGTTAACTTTGGCATTGTCAAAGGAGGGAAATGATGTACCTCATTGCTTAAGACAAATGCTTGAAATTCAAACTTTTGAGGAGCAAATTGAAAAAACCTTGAACAGTAACTCTTTTGACTCCTTGAGATTAAACCACACATCCGAGCAGCTACCAATGATCCATTTATTAGAGAATGAACTAAACCAACTTGAGTTAAAATTATGTTCCGTTCCGGATTCTCCTATGGATGATTTCAGAATGTTGTCGTTGTATGCTGCAAGATTGCATCTACTGTGTTATTATTTCTTGGATAATGATCAATCGAATACATTTGAGTACAAAAGAGGGGTAATTAAAGCTTATAATGCAGCATTAGCTATTATTCAACATTGTAAAATGTCTAACGAGAGGGAGGATTCTTTTATCAAGAACTTACCAAGCTCCTATATTTTGACACTGTGGCAGGCGTCCGTTGTCATTTCACGTTTAGTCAACTCCTCTTATAAATCACTGATTGATGTTGAAGCTGGAAAGTTATTATATCAGAATGCGATCTCTTTGGCTCTGAAGGCTTCTGTCGTAAAACACGATTTAGCCTATAGATCATGCGGAATAATGAAGGCCACTTGGAATTTATTCAGAACTCTAGATATGAACTCGTCAGGTCCTGTTAAAGTCACTGTCCGTTCAAGGATGTCTGCCAATATATTTTTTGATACTTTATGGATTGTTAGAGAGAAATGTGATATGATCAAACTTAACTACAGGAAAAAGAGCGATTCTAATAGTGGAGGCGAATCAGATGATGATGTTGAAGTTATAGAGGACGATCAAAAGGTATCTGATGATCATCAGAATGTCGTTACCAACACACTTTCAGGAAGCGTCGGAAGTGAGACTAGATCATCAAGCAAAAGGAAAACAAACTATAGTGCCGAAAATGCCGCACGTAAAATTATCAGTACCATCCCGCTAGATCCACAACCCATTTCAATTGCAGAAACTCCGAATGATAGTACCAGTAACAGTAAAGGTGGTTCCCCCTTTGCTTCTTATAAATCACCGAACACATATTCTGATGCGTCTAAAAAAATCATTACTCCACAAAGTTTAGCACTTAATTCAGCATCAAATTATCACAGTTCTCCAGATCACAGATCCAACCAAAATTCCAAACGTACCCCCAATGATACGAAGTCCGTTTCTTCTACTCCATTAGAAACTGGCGCTGCAGCGGTTCTCGCACGACCTGCTGAATCTCAGAATGCTAATACAGAACCCGTGAAGAGTGATTCCACAGTGGGTTTAACAAATAGTAACGTGGATGCATTAGGACCAACACCAACAACAAACACCGGATTTTTCATTGACAACTGGGACCTTAATGCTGACTTCGATTCCGACATGCTTTTCAAAGATATTGCATCGGTTATGGATGAATTTGGTTTTCATGCCGGTTGAGTTGTTCAAAAAAAAACAATCATTTTTTTTTCTCTTTTCTCTTTTTTCATGTAAAGAAACTGCTAAAGTAATGTATAATAAGTAATATATAGTTAAACTTCTAGAAATTAAAAAAAAATACCTGTTGGTGTCCTATTTATTAAGTTATTTGTAGACGATGTGGCATATATATCACTTCTCCTTTTGTTTGATATGCCCAAGGTTCATCTGTGCACCACATTCCATCTTTTCTAATAATGAGTTTTTTTCAAATATTTTCGCATTTTTACCGAATTGTTTTACAATTTTTTTTTCAAGCGGATAGTGAAAAATGAACATTAAAGTTGATCAAGTCATCATAGGAAGGGGCTAGAAGCTTTAAGCAAACACAGAGTAAATAAGCATAGGGTTCAACTAAAACATGCCTTCTGAATTACAAGACGCAGTCCCAGATATTGTTATTGGCGGTGATCAACCAGTCGAGGAAGCAGAATATGAGAGTGAAAATGAAGAAATTTTAGATACCAAAACCGAAAAGAAGACAGTTAGTTTTGCAGATCTCGATGAAAACGAAAATGGAGAAAGTGAAGAGGACATCAGAAAAAGAGAATTCGAAGAAGGTGGTGGTTTGCCAGAACAACCAGTGAATCCAGATGTCGCATCTCTTACTCCTATTTCTCCAGAGATTATCAACAGACAAGCTACCATTAATATTGGTACCATTGGTCATGTTGCCCACGGTAAATCCACTGTTGTTAGAGCCATTTCTGGTGTCCAAACTGTTAGATTCAAGAACGAATTAGAGAGAAATATTACCATCAAGTTAGGTTATGCAAATGCAAAGATTTACAGATGTAACGATAAAAACTGTCCTGAACCGGATTGTTATCGTTCGTTCAAGAGTGATAAAGAAATTCATCCAAAATGTCAACGTCCTGGATGTAATGGTAGATACAATTTAATCAGACATGTCTCCTTTGTTGATTGTCCAGGTCACGATATTTTAATGAGTACCATGTTGTCGGGTGCAGCTGTCATGGATGCTGCTTTATTATTGATTGCAGGTAATGAACCATGTCCACAACCTCAAACTTCCGAACATTTGGCTGCTATTGAAATCATGAAATTAAAGCATGTTGTGATTTTACAAAATAAAGTTGATTTGATGAAGAAAGAAGCAGCTTTAGAGCACGAAAAATCTATTTTGAAGTTTATCAAGGGTACTATTGCTGATGGTGCTCCTATTATCCCAATTTCTGCTCAGTTGAAATACAACATTGATGCAGTTAACATGTGTATGGTCAAGTCTATTCCTGTTCCAATTAGAGACTTTACTGCAGTTCCAAGATTAATGGTTATTAGATCTTTCGATGTTAATAAGCCTGGTGCAGAAATTGCAGATTTGAAAGGTGGTGTTGCTGGTGGTTCTATCTTGACAGGTGTTTTTAGAATTGGTGATGAAATTGAAATCAGACCGGGTATTGTCACTAAAGATGACAATGGTAAGATTCAATGTAAGTCCATTTTCTCTAGCATCGTCTCCTTATTTGCTGAAAACAATGATTTGAAATTTGCAGTTCCTGGTGGTTTGATTGGTGTCGGTACTAAAGTTGACCCAACTTTATGTAGAGCTGATAGACTTGTTGGTCAAGTGGTTGGTGCAAAGGGCAACTTACCTTCAGTTTTCACAGATATCGAGGTCAACTATTTCTTACTAAGAAGATTACTTGGTGTTAAGACTGACGACCAAAAGAAGGTCAAAGTCAGAAACTTGGAGGTTGATGATGTGTTGATGGTCAACATTGGTTCAACTGCTACAGGTGCTAGAGTGGTGGCAGTTAAAGCAGATATGGCTAGATTAACCTTGACTTCTCCTGCATGTACTGAAATTAATGAAAAGATTGCATTGTCCAGACGTATTGATAAACATTTCAGATTAATTGGTTGGGCGACTATCAAGAAAGGTACTACCATTGATCCAATAAACTAGTAGGTCAACGCGTTCTTTTCTATGAGAATAAGGATAGTAAACCATCGATTTTATTTTCAATACACGATTGTTAACTCTGTTTCACAGTTGAAAAATTGAAACAATTCCATCTTCGATTCATTTTTTTTGTTTGTTCTCTTTTCAGGTAAGAGAACGATGTATACTTAGCTGCAATCTTCTTTATACATAAAGTAATTTTCATTCATGTATTGTTACTTTACTACTACCTTCTCTAATGAAAAAAAAAAAAAAAATAAAAAATACAAATAAATGCCTGGTATAGATTGTTTATAAAAGGAGTCTCCCCACTTTTGTAGCACTCACCGCCAAACAACTAAAATTGTAGCATTGCTTACATTTTTAGAGTCCTTACAATGTTTTGTTCTCTCTAAACTGGTCTGACTCTAAGAACTTAGCAAATGAGTCTCTCTCCATTATTCTATAAATTTTTCTTTTAATCTCTTCGAAGTAGACAGACACATCGTCTAAAAATTTAAGTTTTGGAGTAAACAGGATCTCAGTAGGAGAGCACTCAGAATCTGACATCTTCTTTATATGACACATTTTCAATGCTAGAGTAGGTGGTTGTTGGGGTATTACTTTCCAGAGTTGTGCTTCCTCGCAAAAGAAACTTGATGGTGTTGCCGGTGGGGTTGCTAGTGGTTCTATAACTTCCCCTTCATGCTTAACCTCCTTCAAGCAAAAGTCACTCTCCTGTTCATTGCTTACATCTATAGACATTTTTAGATCTAAGATATTTACAAGTGTTGTTTCAAAATTGATTTTAGCCTGGAAATAGTTCTGAACTTCAAAACGTAGCTTTGAGTCGATATTGACTTCATTTGGAGCATCTTCTGATATATACATGGAAAATATGGAGTATACTTTTGAAAGATTATACTCCGAAAGTTTGTTGATTGCTGTATAAATTGTGAGCTTTTTTTGTTTCATTGCATTTGATCTGAATTCATTAAAAACTGTATCGTACTGTATCTCTTCTAAGTACCTAGTCTTTTCCCTTGTTTTTAAAGATATCATTTTCTTCAAAACCGAATTCTTTTTTTGGAAATCGACAATATCATCGTAAACATCAAGATTCTCAACACACATATTTTCTATCATAAAATTTCGGAAAAGATATTTTAGGCCTGGATCCTTCAAGACTAGTTTAAAAGACGTGGTATCTTTATGGAATTCATTGGAAAAGGGTGTACATGGAATATCATACTGAATACTATTAATATAATTTTTCCATTTGACTATTTGATTTCCTTTCTCAGTTAAAATATATAGGGCATTTTTTTTGGGGAAAAAAATGTTTTGACCATATGTTTTGCATTCTATTAGGCCACTTGAAAGAAAAATGGTAGCAATTTTCAAGGCATCTTTTGGATACATCAAATCGGTACAATCCATAAGATATTGGACTAAAGCTTTACCCGAGAAGCAGTTAGTAACAGTGACGTTAGTCCCATTAACAGCCACGGTTTTTTCTTTGAAGAATCTAATACCTTTATCAGAAACATAATACTGACAATGAGAATCCGAATCTGGGTTTGTAAAAAACCTATGATGAAATGAGGAAACGTGTAAGTTGTTTTGTCTTGTTGTTTCTTTGTCATTTGCCTCTAGGCCATCGTTTTCATCTTCGGGTGCACCGTCTGTTTGTCTCTTCCTAAGGTACAGTAAAAAAGCTGCTCCATCCTGCAACGGATTTGTGTTTGCGTTTTCTGAACTATATAGATTAGATTCTTTAAATTTCGACTTGAGTTTTAAGATCGAACCTAAGTCTTTTATAGAGTCTGGTCCATTTTTTGAACTCCAAGTATTCATTATTGGTCCCATGATACGAATAAAGATCAATTTATCCGAGTGATAGTTGTGAATAATTTGGTCAGTTCTTGAATGCCGATCAAACTCAAGCAATTGCATTGTGTTGAATTCAGTCGTTAATATTTTAGGCACATGTTGTTTTTCTATATCTGGGATCCCCATCTTTAAGCAGAACTGGTGTAAAATTGCTAATCCCTTTGGGGTCGGCTGTAGAACCGTATTTTTATCTGCTATTTTCTTACAGGTTTTGTCTGCTGGACAATGGAGTAATTTAGCGAAGTAAAAGATTTGTAGCAGTTCCATTGAAAGATGTTTGTTGATTTCGTAGGAAAAAATAGTCAATGTTGATTTGTACTGGAGTTTAATGTACAGTCTCTTCATTGTTTGTATCGCCTGTTCTAATGTAAAAGTATACGGATATTCTTTCTTCAAATTAATTTTGGATAAGATTGATTGTCTTTTGCTGCAGTCATGTAAATCTAGACAGTATAGCAACACAGAAAAGATGTTTTTCAAATCTTGATGGTATATACTTCCAGATGGAGTCCTAGTAAGCGATGTCAAGGAGACCTGATTACTCACTTTGCATGTGCTGGCTACCATTCTGCCAAAGAAGGGTTGAATTATAAAATTCTTGATTCCATCAAGAGTCAAAAGGAAACGAATAGAGCATAGAAAGCAGGCCAATAAGTGATTCAAGCCTTTAAGAACATTTGCATCCAATATCAGCGTATGTACTCCATAACAGAATGTAAAACAACTGGAACAATGATACACTCACTGTAGATAACAACCTATTTCCACATTTCAATCTCGCCTTTGCAGTGGCTATTATTCGTCAGTATATAACCACCGTTTGGTCAACATGAAACATGTGCTACCACTTGGCTCCTCTATTCATAGAGGAGACAGCAATGCCGCGCCTCGTTTCAGATGAACGTCTTCCTGTTTCATCTAGCATGGGGGAACGTGATTGGTACTCTGAGTATTATTAAATAATGACTACACAACCTTAGAGAGGGGGAGAGAATAGTTAATATGATTATGTACAGATCGGGAAATTGCCAATAAAGTCTCGTATTTATAGGTTCTTTCTCATATTTTCCATGTTGATCATGTGTCTTGCCATCATTCTTGCCTTTAATTCAGCTAGGTTACCAGGTCTGCCAACATTGCTGTATTGTAGATCCTCCGATCTGATGATAGAACCAACAGACATAAACATACCAAAGAAGGCACCGGAACCAAGGATGTATTGACCCAATGTGTTGACGACACCGTTTGGTGCTCCACCTTTCAGGATGGCATATCCACCGAAAACTAGACCGGAAACTGCACCGACTGTAGACTGTAACATTTGGATAGATATACCCCACTCACAAATGCAGTTAAGCCTCCGCATTCGAGAATTGGATAGAATGTTAGTACTCGGTTAACTCAAAAATAGGACGGGGTTCATCTTCCAGTGAGATGAAATAACTTATTGCAAAAGACATACACCCATAAGGAAGCCCATTTTCATCTTGTCAAACAAAGTTGGCTCCTGGTATTGCACTTGTACTTGTTGAACTGGTGGCATTGTTGTGTTTGTTTAGTGTGTGATTTCAAGAATTCACTAAAGATGGAATTACATGTCGGTCGTCATGACCCTTATTCAAAGTCACTGAATTTTGTTCTGAAAACAACATCACCATGAAAATCTTAGAAAAAAAAAAAAGCAAGCGCGAGTGCGAGAAAAAAAAAGACAACAAACAGGGAAAGAAAAAATTTCGAGGCTCAGCTACAAAATGGCATAGATGATAATGGTCAAATTACATATTATGGAAAAGACAAGGGTGTTTATAGGGTAAGTCCTTTTATATTTGCCAACCAGACCAGTTCCCTGTATTTTGTGGCCGTTGTTGCTGTTGCTGTTGCTGTTGATGTTGTTGAGGATTGGTTGTGGTCAGGTACTGCGATGGCGCCCATCCACCACCCGTAGCTTGGTTCATAAAAATGTTCTGAGTATTGAACGAGGCGTTTCGTACTGGTATTGCACCGTTCATTTGATAAACTCCACTTCCAACATTGCCATGGTATTGCGGGTATCCTTGATTAGATCCATTGAGGCGTGCCGTTTGAAGTTGTTGATTGCCCGTTCCATTTTGTGTATTTGCATCAGAAAGCCCATTGATTTGTAAGTTCTGAATGCCCATCCCATTAAGAGGCGATGGGCTGTTATCTTGCATCAGATTAACGCTAGATAGAGCAACAGTGCTGCCATACTGGTTCAAATGAGCACAGTTACCCAAAGGGCTGGTGCTGTTGAAGGGTCTGGAAACTTCATCAGTTACGGACAAATATTGTTTTCTCTGAGTGTCATTCAACATGGGTTTCGGTGGTAAAGCTGGGTTCATATTCGATGCTAAGGAAGGCGAAGTTGCTGCTGCTGATGGCGGAGGTATATTAGACATTGCTGCACTTGCCCTGGATGACTTCCTAGATCTAGGTGGCGGTGGTGGTATTGGTGGTGGTGATGCAGTACTGGATGCCCTTGAACGTGTTATTGTAGGTGGCTGCGGTAAAGTAACAAAGTTTGTATTTTTGTTACTATCATTTTTAGTATTGTTGTTTGTATCATTGTTGGAACTGATATTATTATTGGCATTAGAAATACTCCCCCTGTTGCCATTGATATCACCCATAAACTGTAGACCTACACTATGATTATTATGTGAAATCATTCCAAAATAATCAGCCTGTTGTTTTTCCTGACTGAAGTCAGCCAACGTGGTATTGTTTTGTGGGTTGGTGTATTGTATCTGTGGTGAAGGATTGTTAGGCTGACCAGAAAATAGATTTTGGATATTTGGAGATGCTGCATTCAAAGTATGAGGAAATTGAACTGGTGAGTTTTTCTGTGTGAGAGATGTTGGGTTTGAAGAGTTTTGGTTTGCCGTTAGAGCTGCCAAAGTGTTCGACATTGCTGGTGGGTCTTGTGATTGCGCAGAGAGAGAAGATATATCAGTATATGGCGCGTTAAAGGAACCGTTGGTACTATTGTAGTTGAATGTTTTCTCAAATTGCTGCATAAAATGCTCCCTCATAGATTTAGATGCACTACCTGTTAAATTTGGTTTTAAGGGGGTCAATCCATCATTCTCATCTTGAGCTACTACTCTTTCTGTGACTTTCTTAAAGGTATCTGTCTTCACGTCTCGTAAGATATCCTCCTCATTCTCCACAGATTGAGACAAAGGTTGCGCTGCTTGCTCTGCAGTGTTATGTGGTACTTCATTGGTGACTCCCTTGATTTTGTCTAGCAGTTGATTCATCGGCAAAGAAAAATCCAAAGAATGTGTGGATGAATGCGTAGCACTTTCCACTAAGTTACTTTCTAGTGCACTATCCTTCTCAGAGGAAGAATATACTAAAACATCCGAGAACTTAACTTTTTTGTCCTTAGTTTTCCCAGTTCTAAGCACAGGTCTTTCTCCCGTCAACAGGAATTCAGTAAAAGAATCTATATCTAATTTCTTCTTGACCCCTTTATTCTGTTCATCAAAAATGTCTGAATCATCAGTCAATTCCACTTTCCTCTTTTTGGTCAGTATAGGAACCGGCGAGGGAATCGGTGCAACTCGTCTTACCAAAGACCTAGTCAAAATTTCCCCATGTAAAGAATGCGCCAAAAGCCTCATCAAAGCAAAAAACTGTCCAATATTTAAAGAATGAGCCCATTTGGAAAATGATGATTTTAGTCTCTCCTTGATACTGTCAGGAATTTTGAAGTTCTGTAGAAATGAAAACACATCTTCAATTGTAACATCTTTCGAATTGATTTTCCTGGTTCGAATATCCTCGTACCATCTTAAATAAGTTTTCAACTCTTTAGGTTCCATGTCAGTAATTGCTAGTGACAATGGCACAGAACTATCATTTTCGGGAATTACAGTGTCTGCACTACTGGAATGTTTCACGTGCTCCATTACGTTATTTAAATGACTTGGCTTCAGCTCTGATGGTGATGATGATGTCACTGCTTTCAAATTGTCCAACGCATCATCACTATAAGATTTATTTTTGGGTGATATTTTCATTTGGCTTAACGCATCAGAAATATCTGAATCCTGTTTGTTCGAATGTAAGAGGTTTGTGTATAAAGTTTGCTCTGCCGTATGTACAGTAGAAGTCAATGACTGAGAACTGAAATTCTGGTTTTGGTTTTGTTTCAGTTGACTATTGAAAAAATCGTCAAAATGGTCCGTCTGAACAGGAGAGGCAGCCGGGTTATCCGTAATCCCAGGAATAGTATTCCAATCAAAGTTTGCTGCCATAATCTATAATAACCTTTCTATTTTTAGTGTAACTTAATGTCTATGTACTTTTGAATTTATAGTATGGTACGGTAACTCTATGTTAAATGGCAAAAATATAGTATCAGTGGGGGTTTTACACTGAGGTAACAAACAATTATTGAAGGAGAAAAAGCAAATGCGTCCAGATAAACCAATTGGGACAAATATAAAAGTCTTTCCACCTGTATACCTTCCCTTAAATCCCTCTATTGTTGTACTCTTTAGAGAGAGAACTATCCGACTCCTTTCACTCTTCTTCTTCCTAGCTACATATTATCGCAGCCTCAGCATTAAAGGGTGTATTGTGATTCGCGATACAATGTAGCTCATACGAACATGAATAGTGGAAATGTTCTTCTATTGAGGTATTGCCGTTTCGGGAAATCACTGATGTGTGAAACTAATATTATATTACTATACAAGTACATCTACTATTCAGATTTGAGCTATGGTGTATTAAAACATTATTTCTCTTAGTTCGTTCTCTGTAAGGTGTGTGTGGGAGAAAGTTACGTATTCTCCCTCCCTCCCTCTCTTTCTATTAGAACTTAACGTCAGACTCTTATTATCACTTTCAACCAAACAAGTTTTCTTTGATGGTCTTGCTTTGCCGTATGCCTTGCATTTACTTTTCGGTTTCCTTTCCATCTTATCTAGAATATCTGTTGCAATCCGTTCAATCAGCAAATCCGTAGTTGAGTGATCTTCATCCTTGCACACTTTGTTGTTCTTTGATCCTTTAAATTTTTTATCAGCCTTTCTTTCATTTATTAAGGCGTCCCAATTCTCTTCTATTATTTTACCAGAATCCAGAAGTTCACCCGCTGTGCAATTTGGCACAAAAAGACCGTTCAGTACGACTTCATCATTTGAGTTATCAATATTCTTGAGTTTCTTTGCGAAGTTTTCAAGAACTAAAGTATCAGCAGCTTGGAAAAAAGCTTTTTTTTTCTCTTTGAATTCTTTCTCTGTTTTAGATATTTGTAGCTCAATCCATTTGAGCTTAGTTGAAGTGTCAAATTTGATATCAAGTTTTTCAACTGGCCTACTGGTCTTCTGCTTGTTCTCAAGCAGATTTTCACAATTGGGCTTATCGTTCAAACTATTTAGCATGTCCTGGACTTCTTTTTTCTTTAACAAAGAGTAGATATCCAGACTCTCACCATGAGAAATCGGGCTAGGGTTCGATGGAGTAATACAATCAAAGTCTACTTCTTTTCTTAAGACATGGTCGATATCAACACATGAAAAAAATGCACAACTCTGCGGTACATTTTCAATTCCTAGTTGAAAACAAAACATAGCTCTCGTCCATAAGTTTGCAATTTGAAGAAGCATAGCACATTTATACCTATCCTCTATCTTAGAAAGGTACCTTACCTCGTCATGTACTGTAATTGATAGTCGTGCATCGACATTATACAGTTTCGTCAAGTATTCCATTGATACTAACAGAAGATGCAAATAATCAACTCCGGAAGATTGAATGGCCCAATTTATACGAGACGGTAAAAACGAGTTTGAATTCAAGTTTGTTCTATTTAATGCCGCAGTTATGCCTGCTCCAAGAACAGGTGTCTTTGGATTATCTTGTTCGGCAATACTTTCTAGCCTATTGAAAACCACACTTTCGGATCCACCATACCATACTTTAATCTTTTCACCAGACTCTGGAAACTTGACAACACTAGTTTTACCCTTGGTTTCGGCATATAAAGTTTTAGCCACTTTATCAGCATCTATTTCACTGATTGCTGGATTGAACTTTTTGAGTAAAGATGTTGCAAATTTTACACCAGCGCCATAAATCCTACCATAGTTGAAAACCTTAGCTTCATTACGAGAAATCCCTAATATGTTGGCAGTTTTAGAATGTAAATCAGTACCTGAGTTTTTCGTACCTTCAAGAGTCATCCAGCCCAAGGCAGTACCACCATGTAGTCGGAACACGGAATCACCTACTAAAGATGCAATCCATAACTCTTCGCTATCAACATCGGCGCCAACAAAACAATAACCAGGGGGCGCTTGTATTAGAGACTTCAACTCAGATCCCAATCTATTCTTTTTAGCATTCGAAGCTGTAAGCCATGTTTTCTCAACTGCACGACGAGTGATGGTTCCCATAGGAACTATCTGGGGAATTATAAACCCAACTTCTTTCTCCCCTTTTTGCCGAAAAGGTTTAGCTTTGTTCAAATCTGATTCATAGACAACATATTGATTCATTATACGCTCTCTAGAAGATATCCAATAGCTGTTGGTAACGTTGGTTTGGAAAGCCTCCCTAGCTAGACTATTTTCAGAGGATAAGATACCCTCCTCATAATACCTTAAAAATGGCTTTGATATGAGGGAGGTAACTCTGGCGTCTTGTCCATTTTCATGTGGTATTTTAAACAAAGTTTTTCCATTTGCTATCAGCTTTTTAAGATTCTCACGTACAATGTGGTCGGATTCTGCGTATCTAGGAGGTAAATCTACAGCAAGCAAATCTAAATTAGCATCCTCGGTTGACATGTGTTGTGTTGGCTTGTCTATGCTTTTACTTGTTTTTTTTGTCCTTGAAGACTCCTTAGACTTTGTGGAGGAGCTTTCTCTTGAAACCGACTTTTTTTTGGGAGACACTTTTCTTTTGGGGGTGTTGGCATGTATTTGCATTAAAATGTCAAGTGGATTCACCTCCAGGTATTTGGAGTTCTGAAACTTGGCACTCTCTTTTTGATCAACAACAAAACACCAACCTTTAGTTTCGGTCCAAAAGATTGGCTTTCCTTCCCACAAAAGTCTCAGAAGTAAAATACTAGTTCTAGATTTGATTGTCAGGTTTAGCTTATCCTTAGCAACCAGTTTTTTATACCACTCCGGATAACCAGGCAGCTTTTGGTTTTTATAAGGCACTCCTGACTTTGTTAGCCTTACAGGCTTGATTTCCCAATCTAGTTGCGATAACCATGGGTCTTCTTCCCATGGTGGAATTTCATCCTGTGCATTTTTCCTCAAAGAAACAACTTCGTTACAGATCTGATGAACTTTTTCCTCCACTTCGGTTTTAGACTTCTGGTACATTTCCTCACACCTTCGAATATAATCTTCCCAGTCTGTGGAGGTGGGTAAAATAGAGGAGGTAATGTGCCTCAGAGCAGCAAAACTAACCGGATGGGGAACAACTTCCTTAAATTTAGGGTAAACTTTGTAGAATACATGATATGTAGCTACAACATCGTTGGCACAGTAAGTCATTAGTTTCTGAAATTGCTCACGTATTTCTGCAACACTAGTTGTTGCAAAGTGATCTCGCAATTGCTTATCCATTTTAATCCCACAATGAAGTTCAGCTACGTCGCTGAGTTTGTTTAAACTGCTATTTTTCATCCAAGGATCATCACGAAGCGCTGATGTTGTCCCTGTATCTCCCTCTACTGATTCATCGTCAAGAATCATGTTGGCCATTGTTAATCTCAAATCTTCGTTTCGGATCATCTCTCGATACTCATCTAATGTTTTCACTGAAGAGTCTTTTTTCTCTTTTAGGTTTTTCTTATATTTCATCCACGTATTCCTTTGTCTGGTGCACATGCCACTTACAGCAACATGTAACGACATTGTGTCAAGAAAAAATGCTTTGGTAGTGCTCATATTGTATTCTTCAAGGATACGTGCACGATCAAAAGAAACATTATGGCCCACAATAGTACATTCTCTTTTATCTGTCGCAAATGGAATTAAATGGTTATTTGTAGCACTATCTCCTGTCAAATACGGCGAGCACCATGAATACCATGCTTTTGGAGACAGGCATGTTGCCATAACAGGATATGGAGAGCATTTGTACATCACTTCACAATCGTATACCAACTCATTTTCTAATGGATAAGGAACATTTTGGGGCTCAGAAAAAGGTGCATATCTGGTCCATCCGGATTCGAAAACCCATCGTTTTGGCTTTTCTAAAGGAGTCAACCCGATCTTTATAAGATTCTCAGCATGATCTTCATAACTGCTAATACTCTTCAAACCTAAATTTTCAAAATGTTGACTGATGTTTGTACCTTGCAGTGTTGGTAAATTGATATTTATGGGAGGATTCACCGAACATGGTTTTCCTAATAGCTCATTATCTTCAAGGTATTTCAATGAGAGTTTGGTGAGTCTCGGTAACGGCCCAGGTAAAGATTTCACTGGGAAAATCTGTTTATGTAACTCATCCGAAAGTTGTTGAATTCCACAAGCATTTGTATTGATTTTGGGATTATGGTCTTTTGAAACAGTTGCAAAACTTCGGCAAACAGTATATGGCCAAGCAAATCCTCTCCCTCGGATTCCAATCAGCATGAAGGGTATATATCAATCAAAAGGAATTAATCTCAAAATGGTAGACACTGGCTTAATATTGAAGCCTTCAAAGGAAAAAAAAAATTAGTTTCCAAAAGATATGTTGACATGCAAACTTTACACATCCGCTCTGGGATAAATAAATAATGAGTCTGCGCAATTTTAAAAGAGATTACACCAAAGTCCTTTGAATATCTCGGAAACACTTAGTCGTACCAATTGTATACATTTTCTTATCTAGTAATCGTATATATTTATTCTCACGTAACCCTTCTTACTCAAAGATAATAAATACTGGCCCCAATGTACGTCTTTTGAGAAAGTTCTAAAATTCCCCACCATTACAAAGCTATACTGAGCTCTAGTGATCGCAACATTCATTCTCCTATGATCAGCCATAAATCCTATATTACCCTCTGAATTTGACCTAACACAAGACATTACAACTATTTTCCTTTCTCTCCCCTGAAAGGCATCAATAGATGCAATAATCAAACCATTGATGTCGCAGACTGTACTGTTCTGATTTATGCTTAGATCTTCGTTATCTAGAGAGAAGCTGATATCGCAGCGTTCAGGGTTAACAACGAGACTTTTCTTAAAAGCATTTATCAAGAGCTCCCTTTGGGCAGAGTAGCCTGTCATTACACCAATATCAGATGGTTGCAATTCACGGTCTCTGATCAAATTCTCCACCATCTCCACCACATAGCCCACTTCCGCCGTATTAATCCATGAATATGTCTGTTCTTCACCATTGGAGCAAAATATCCTGGATTCTTTAGCATGGTTCCCCTGGTGGTCATAAAAGAATAAAGGAAACTTGATTTTTTTAAGTCGTCTATCTTCAGCGGTGATTCCGTTTCTTAATTGACCTTTATAAAATTCAGTGTTGGAGTATTCACAAATCTCAGGATGCATTCTATATTGAGTATTCAGCAAATGTGGTTTAGTTAAAATGCTATGGTCAATGACTCTTTGATATAGCGAGGTTTTCAATGTTCTTACGTTGGTGAAAACACTCAACTGTTCGGTGTCACCGACCAATGCCAGTTTCCTACATCCTTTCACTCCCAAAGCAATCATAGTTAGTGGTTCAGAAGATTGAGTGGCTTCGTCCATAATAATAACCGGAACACCTTCAATTGATCTCAAATGCTTGTGCAGTATGCTTGCAGTTGTTGTAAAAATAACTTCGGCTGAATTAACAATTGTGGTAGCAGCTTTACTACTCTGATCAATGTATTTGTTGAGTTCCTTACCGTCAATATTCCGTGGATCCTCACGAAACCTATTTTCGATATCAACTAGGTCTTTAGAAAATTGTTTCGTGAGTTTATTATGAAGGCAGATGGAACCGACTTTATGATCACGATTGTACTCTCTTTCCTTAGCTGTAGAACACACCCGAAGTATTCTATCTTTATATTTGTCAATCATTTTCTCGGCAATATTATCAACTGCTAAATTGGAGGATGCCACTACCATAACGGGTTTAACCCCGTGATCTAAAAGTTGAATAACTGTTTCGTGAATAGTACTGGTTTTACCGGAACCAGGAGGGCCTTGGATTACAGTGACTTCATTGCTTAAACAAGCATTAAGAGCTGTTTTTTGTGAGTCATTTAAAGTTGAGTATAACCCAGTGATTGGTTTTTTTGGAGAAACAGACTTGATTTTCGTTTTACCTAAAATCAAATCAATAAACGTCGGATTAGAAATCCTAGACATTGAGTCGAAAATTCTGCCAAGCACAATACTGCCTGGTAAAATAGTAAAATTATGTGGTGGATCCTTTTTGGGGAATGAAAACTCATTCCAATTATACATTTCAACTGAGCACATTGAAATTGCGTTTTCTCTTTCTCTTTTATTTGACTTTTTGATTGTAACAGCAATCAATTCGCCTGTTTCATTATTGAATCGACATACTTCACATTTCTTAACCTTGACAACCCAGAATTGAGGTCGGTTTTTCCAACATAGTGACTCGTCAGATTTCCTAATAATAAATAACGGTTGATCTTTGACAAAAGGGTGCTTTCTTAGATGGTGTATTTCTTCTTGAACATATAATTCAAAAGCTTGTTTAGTTGAAACGAAAATATTCAGATTGTTATCAGAACTTTTCTTGATGTAAGTCTCCGAACAAAAATCCTGATGGTACAATTCTTCTAAAAACAAAGAGTAGGTCATATATTGAAAGTAGGTAACAAGATTGTCGTACCCTGTTGGTGGATTTTTAGGTAAAGTTTTATCTTGGATTTCATCCAGTTTATAAAACTTGGTTTGTATACGTAGTTGTTCCTTAGATAAATCTTCTTTACTCATTATACGTAACCCGTACTTATCGAAAATGTCTACTTTACCTTCATCTATTTCTTCGTCAAATTGGTTTCTAAGAAAGGGAGCCTGTTCTCCGTCTTCATTTTGGGTTTCCAAATAAGTATCATTAACGACTAGTGGAATAGACTTTACACCGGCACTTCTACTAGGCGTAGATATCTGTCTCTGACTTTTTGCCAGGACCCAGTTAATATCTACATTATCTAGATCAATATCATAAACATCTTGTATATTAATATGTTTCCAACTTTTAATCCACTTAATGATATCGTTCGAAAACCAATTGTTTTGAGTCTCCAAAATAAAGTATTCATTCCCTAAGTATTTGTTGGCTTTACAAATCCAAGGATTTGGACCCAGTTTCAAATAATCACTGTTCCAATAATTCGGCACAGTTTTGTTTAAAGAGATTGACAACGTTGGAGTTCTAATTCTAAAACGAGGAACATCATTGTTGACTGATTTTTTCTTAAAATTCAAGCCAAGGTAATGTTTAGATTTCAGTAGTTCCTGCTCATCAAAATCATTGGATATAATTATTGCAGTTGTCAGGTTTGTATTGAGACTACGCTGTGATAAGAAAATAGCAAAAACTAGATCACTTTGTTCATAAGAAATCATGTGAATTTGTTTGCCATTGTTTTTGGTAAATTTGCTGTTCATTCTGTTTATTAAAGAGCCAAGCAGCTTGCATAATTGCTTCAAATCAGAAGTGTTACCCTCCGGTGGTCTATGGACAAGTAAGAAGACCCTAATACCGTAGCAGCTAAGGTCTCTTAATAAATTCTGTACAAAACATAATCTATCATCTTGAACCAAAACAATGGATATCTGTTTTTCCTCCTTTCTCACCTTGGAAATAAACTCTTTATGCTCTTTACCTTTAAAACTCACACACTCTAGTATCTTTTCCGTACCCTCTGATATATGATTTGATTTTGAGACCGAATTGAAAGAATATAAGTCCAACACAGAATTAGGACTGGGGGTTTCGTCAATCACCACTTTGCCCTTCTTATCAAGGGACGCACTATAGACCAAATGGGCATTTATTTGCAATTTGGAAACCTTTACACAAAATTTTCTTGTTGAATACCGGGTGTCTTTCGGTAAATCGGGTGGTTCCTCCTTTGAATCAGGATAAATATTTTTTAGAGTGAAGTCTCGTAAGGAAACGTATCCTGCGTCAGACGCACATGGTAATCCAATAGAAGCTACTGGACAATCGACATACACCTCTCCTATAACGTCACTGGAAGCACCCATCACAGGGGGGAGGGGAGAGGGGAACGTGAAGTTTGAAACATTTTGAATAAGGTGGAAGCCTTTTAAGAAGATGTTTCAACCTTAATTCCATACAATGAAAATGAACGCTTGATCTTAGTTCAACGGGCTGAGCCTCCCAACAAAAGAAAAATTGAAGGCATTTGTTCCCCCCCCCCACCTTATTATCCTCCGTGCACCGCGCAACTACTTATATTCTACAGCAAGCTGGCTGCTTTCCCTTTATCTTTATGAGTTTTACTATGGTGAAGCAATTCCGGAAACAGAGTTTGGTGAGATATTCCTTGAACTGCAAAGAGGAGTAACAACAGCAACAACAACGACAACGAACACTACTACCATGTCTTCCACCAGAGCACTAACAGATGACCAAGTATGTATAAATAGCACTGATTGAATTGCTGTTCAAGTCATTGACAGTATACTAACAACTTCTACTATCGCATCTATCTTAGGTTCAAGGTGAACTCAAAAAAATGGAATCTTTCATAAGGAAAGAAGCTGAAGAAAAGGCAAGGGAGATCCAACTAAAAGCTGATGAAGAGTATGAAATTGAAAAGGCTTCTGTTGTGCGTGCTGAAATCAATGCCATTGATGCAGCATACCAAGACAAGTTCAAGAAGGCGTCTCTTGCCCAACAAATCACAAAGTCCACCATTGCAAATAAAACAAGATTGAAGGTTTTAGCTACAAGAGAAGAAGCATTGGAGACCATTTTCTCTGCAACCCATGACGGGTTGAAGAAATTGGCATCTAACAAAAACAAATATAAGACTTTACTCATAGGTTTAATCGAGGAATGCTTATACACAATGATGGAAAAGGCAGTCACAATTCAGGTTAGAGAAGTAGACGTAGCTGTGGCAAAGGAAGCTGCCAAGGTTGCAGCTGAAAATTTTGAAAAGAAAGCCGGATTCCCCGTTGATATCACTGTCGATGAGTCCAACTTCTTGAATAAGGACCTAGCAGGTGGTGTTGTTGCCATCAATGGTACTGGTAAGATTTCTGTGGACAACACTTTAGATGAAAGATTGAAACTTTTATCCGAAACTGCGTTGCCTGCAATCAAGTTGGAAATGTTTGGACCTTCAAAGACTAGAAAGTTCTTTGATTAATTTGTTTCGGCTTTGTGATTGAACAAAAATTTAACATCCTCTTTTCCGTTTCGAGAATCTCTGGTATATTTCTTATACATCTAAGTATGTTAAGAGCTAGAATATATAACTTACTGCTTAATAGGCTATTATGGTTCAATTTTGGATCAAAGAAAATAAGTTTATAGTGTTGGACACTCAGCGTAGCAACATTTATATAATCTGTTGAATAATTGATTATCCAAACTGTGCGTTCTCACCTTTCTTTTTTTTTTCCATGCTCATTTCCTCAAATAATCTTCCCATCCCCTTCCCTTATCATACTATTCAACTTACTTCAACAACCAGATATCTTGGAGTTATGCAAATATATATACCCTTAGTACGACAGCAAATACGAAAAATTGGTTCAGCTTCAGTTATTTCTTCAACCTCCAAAGTACTGAAACCAATTAAACCAGATTTATCGACAATCTCCTGCACTGTGGTTGATCAAACAGGTACAGTACGTGCTGTATCCAAAAAATTCCCACGGGCGACATTCTTACAACAGAATAAGCTATTTCCCCGTGATCTGAGGAAAATCGATTCATCGAATGTTGATGTTGCACCGAGTATTGCTGTTAGAAGCAATGGGATACTAGTGAATTTGTTGCACATTAAAGCATTAATCAAAAGGAACGAAGTGCTGGTGTTCGACACAGCGTCTCCTCAATCTGCTAGCAAACTAAGCTTGTTCATGTATGATCTAGAGAGTAAGTTACAGACTAAAGTTGTACATAGTGGAATGTTAGGAATCAACAATGGAAATCACCAAAACATTTTGAACCAAACCTATGAATTCAAAACTTTGGAATGTATACTTGTTAATGTCATGGCTGTGCTGGAGACAGAACTAAGGGAACATGCAGCTAAAGTCGATAAAATCTTAAAACAATTAGACTCACAGATTGATAGAGCTGTCTTGAAAGATTTATTGGTAAATTCAAAAGATTTGACAATGTTTTATCAAAAATCTCTGCTAATCAGAAATACATTGGACGAACTATTAGATAACGATGAAGATCTTGAAAACATGTATTTGACGGAAAACTATGAAATCAAAAGGTTGATAGTAGATCAGGAGAGTGACGGTAAGTCTTCAGTTTTGAAAGCCGCAAAACAGGATGGAAGTAGTAATGTCAACACTAATAGCAATCACCATAGTCTGATCCAGGAGGGAAGTGAAAGTAAAGACACCGGTGAAATTGAAATGTTGCTAGAATCATACTATAAACAATGCGATGAAATTGTTCAACAAGCAGAAACTATGATCAATAATATTAAATCGACGGAGGATATTGTCAACATAATCTTGGATGCAAATCGTAACTCACTGATGGTTTTTGAACTAAGGGTTGCAATTTTCACTCTGGGTATAACAGTTGCAACAATTATACCCGCATTTTATGGTATGAACTTGAAAAATTATATTGAAGATTCAAATATTGCGTTTGTTGGAGTAACGGCTGTTTCTGTTGTACTTGGGGGGATAATGGCAATAATATATTTGCGAAAGTTAAGAGATGTCCGTCGAATGACGATGGTAAGTTCTAAACAGTTAGATCAGTTCGATAATGATACCAAAAGGGGTATTCACGAGAAAGTAAGAAGGCAAAGAGAATCCAAAACCTTAGAGCAACGCCGTAAACTGGAAAAGGAGATTGTTTGGAAATGGCTCCTGGGTGATCATAAATAGATATGTTACATATTATGCGACAAAAGTTTACTACATGTATATAAAATACTAGAAAAAAGAGCAGATAGACTGTTCAACATTTTTCCCTGCTTTGGTTTATATAGATTATAATAAGTTTTGCTCTTTTTTCGTTAAGCTTCTGTGTTACAAAACCTACGTAGGTTTAGTCCTACGTAATATCAGGAAGCTAAAAACATCCCATTCTTCCTCAAAACAGAAAAAATACAAGGGATAAACAATGAACGCTGATAGAAGAAAAAGAGCCGCGTCACAGCGATTTGCAACAATCCTTTAGTAAAGATTCATTCATTGGACACCACCAAACAACTTATCTGGGGTATTTCAAAAAGAAAATCACAACCTGCATCGTGTTTACTTAACTGTCGTTTAAGAAGCAATGGAACAAACAAAAAGTGACATTGTTAGGAAAAGTAGCGGTGATGAAAACAATGGGAACAAACCAAGTGGGACCGGAACACCATCACGACTTGCCCATGAACCCCCATCTGTTAGGCAAATTGAAACACTGTATCCAATTGATGCCAAACTATTACAATACCATTTCATTCTGGACAAGGTCGATGTTTTCTTAGGCAAGGTTCAAAAACTTAAGCTTGAAATTAAGCAAGATACGAATTTTGTTATTGATCCACAAACCATATTACTACTATCAGGAACAATTTTCAATATCAATGACAACTTCTACCGTCGTTCGGAAATCCTACAAATGTGTCAAAAGTTTAATCCCTCCCAGAAAATCAATCTGTCACCTATAATATCACCAATATCTTTCGATTCATTAGAAAATATTGGAAAAAATTCACCAGTCGGGCCGTTCGGGATAAGTCTAGACAAATGTGTTCCTTTGCCTTCGAGAAAGAAGATGAATGATACCTTATTTTTATTAGAGAATTTACTAAATTCCGTTTACGATATTACTTTGCAAAGGTTTGAGAGTTTATTGATAAACTTTAATAATCAACATGGCCTGAAGGAGACCAAAAGTTCAATAAAGGAAAAACTGGTATTTTTGGATTTTGACGAAATAAAATCAATAGATAAATTCAATTTTCAAGACGTGCCAAAAATTGATTTGAAAAAACAAGAATATATCCGTAAATATTACCTAACTTCGCAGTTTCAGTTCCTAGAAGTTTTAATTGGCGATTACATACATATTGTTGACAATATTAAACAATCCATCCACAATTCAATCATTTCTTTAACTAAACAGAAAACTCAAAATAATAGAACCAACCCTCTATTTGCTATGTATACTAACCTATTAAGATTGGCGGATCTTTATGTCGAAATCAGAAAAATTGGTAAAACAATTTATTTCCAGAATATCAATTATTTCCAGCCGTATACAAAGCAAAGAACCGCACTAAAGGCCACGTTATCACAAATGAACATTTTGTTTACTCAGTCAAAACAAAATGGCATGCTATTAAGTTTAATATCAAAGTATGCTAGGCGTACCGAAATCAAAAATTTGAGAATGGATTTTAATATATTTGTCTCTGAGTTCAGAAAAGTTTCGCTTGAAATGGTTACCCTGCTTGACAAAATGATTGGCGTATTGAAGGGCATACATGGCGAATTTACATTAATAGTCGGTGAGGGGAAAGATAATGATTTCAGTACAGAATATATCAGAAGCAAGCTCAGAGAGCGTGCAAATTCGGAAAGAGTAAAACGTTTAAGTATGATTCATATGCAGCAAGAAGAAATGAAGGTCAAACTGGAGCATCAAATTGCAGGTGCTTCGGTAGCAAATAATATGAGCCATATAAATAAAAGACTAAATTTAGTCCAAGCAGGAAAACAGGAGGTGACACCCCAGCCAACAATTGTAAGAAGAGTTGAGCACAGAAACATAACACCAAACACTCAACTTGCCAGACGTGCTTCAATAAATGGTGTTATTCCAGCTCAATCTTCTTCTCGATTATCTTCATTGAAAGGATCTTCTCACTCTCCATTTTATAGACCTAATGCTAGTGGAAGTGCAAGCCCATCTGTTAACAGTTCAAGGTCCAATTCATTAACAAGAACAGATGGCATGAGACAAATCGCAAGGAAAGTGAGCCTTGATAGTCTTACAATAGGATCAATATCCGAAGATGGCGCATTTGTTGAACCACCTAAGATCAGCGAAGATGGGGTTGTCAGTTCACAATCTACTAGCAGTCAAAGTAGCACACCTACATCATCTAAAATATCCTCAGACACAACAAAAACACCAACAACGCAAAAAGTGACAAGGAGCAGCTCAAGATCTAATTCCCTTACATCTTCGCCTAGCTCAAGGGCACAACTATTACAAAGAAGGGGAAGTGTTAATCTATCCACTCCTCCTGGTATTGCTTCACCAGCATCCAGGTCGGAATATTTGAGAAGGAGAGCCAGTGTGAATCTTTCATCGCCGTCTAATTCAACAAACAGCTTAACGCGTACTAATGATCAAAGGGAGGTAGTCCAGCGAAAACCAAATGTTAACACTTCTTCTCCATCAACATCAAATTCTAATAAATTAGTGTCACAACCATCAACATCGTCCCCAGGTAATCTTGAAAGGAGAAGATCCGTCATTGGAGTACCCAATGAAGTTTCCTCTTATAGCAAATCTGCAGCAATACAGGCTAATAAGAACTCTACACCAGTACATCTGACTGCACAACAGAGATTGCAACAGCATATCATGAAAGCATCGCGTAATGGTACCATGTATGCCCAGCAATTGCAATCCCCTAGAAAGACTCCAAATTCTAGTACTAGTCCACCTTCTGGGGAGGAGACCCCAACCTTAATTGTTAGTCCCCCATCGCCAGCTGCCAAACCGCCAATTGATGATTTGCCGACAAGCCCTTTGAATTCCTTGAAGACTGGATCTATGGAAGCACAAAAGACAATTAAAATGCAATTGCTGAATAGAAGTAGATCAGGTTCAGATGCTAATCTCTCAAATTATTCACTCCAGGATAAATTGTCACCATCCAAACCCAAAGGGCTTACTTCATCGTCACCTTCTCCTACGAAAATTAGAAGCCGAAGCAACTCAGCTTCAGTTGCAAGAAAATTGGCGCTTACGTCAGATAAGGCTAGTAACTCAGGTAGCGCCAGTGTGAGTAGAAATAGAAGCAGGGCAAACAGTGCAAGCTCCAGGCAAACGCTATCAAGAAATAATTCTGTTTTGGGTGGGAATACTATGGTGTACAAACCAGAAGATACTCATTTAGATGAAAGTGAGGAGAAACGAGTTAGATTTACAGGAGTACAGGAGTATACAGAGGATGAAGACGCACCTACACCACAAAGAATGCAAAAACAAATTAGGCAAAAGTGGGCAGCTTACAAACCGTTGTTTCGTAAACTTAATTCACAAGAAGGTCTTGCTTTAAAACTGCATAAAGGTGATGTAGATGACGTTGTTCAACTACCCAGCGTTTTGATGAGCCAATTCAACGGAGAAGCCCCTCCCAAAGTGAAAACAACACTGAGAGAGTCAACACAGATCAGTGCAGCCCAATCTGCAGCATCGAAACTATCAACCAAGTTCAGCCTGTTTCGTAAAAGGAAATGAATCTTGTTTATGCCAATCTTGCCCAATTTCTCATTTTAAGGTATTTTTTAGATGTTGAAAAAAAAATGATTTTTTTTTTCTTTCGTTGTCTCGAGATGTTAAAATTTTTTTTGTTAACTTGGACAATCAAAACTGTTAAATAGATAAGTTTGAGTATCCTCTCTGTGAAGCAAGCAAAGACAAATTCCAACAGCCATTGAACACAGATACCCAGCATGTCTGAAATTTCCCACAAGAGGCGCTTTTCTGATACCGTACAAAATGAAACTTCTAGTTCCAAAAAACAAAATACAGGTATAGTTTCCACAGTAAGTATTGCAGATGAAGAAACTGGATTGGCGAAATGCTTCCATAGAATCAGAGCTAAAATGTACTTATCGCTTGCCCCATGTCATTTAGAACACCCGATTCTAGGGTTACGCCAGCAACATCTAGACCCACTTATAATGACATACAATTCCACAGTTGGCGGTATTATAATTTCGTACAACAACATAAAACTTTCACAGGATAACTATAATAACAATGAGAAAAATGATACATTCAAATATGTTGCACAAGTTTCATATGAGAATCCATTTTCGTTCTTATGGGTTTACGTCGATTTTGTCGTTTGGAAACCTCAGGTTGGAGACAATCTTGAGGGATACAGCATTATGCAATCCCAATCACATATAGGTTTGTTAATCCATGACGTTTTCAATGCAAGTATAAAGAAATTTTATATTCCACAGGACTGGTATTTTGTTGCCAATCAAGCAGATGAGCCTAATGCAGACGATAATGCGGCCGATAATGATGAACCAAAGTCGAGTTTCAAGAAATTGGGCCATTGGTGTGATGCGGATGGTACACCTGTTGGTGGAAAAATTAAATTCACTGTACGTGCAATCCATGTTAGCGGTAAGGGACTAGCTGTTGAAGGCACCTTGTTAACACCAGAGATGGAGAAGGATAGTTTACCTGTTGTTATGGAGGAACAGATCAAAAGCAATATTAAGAAACATGTTAAGTTTGATGGAGAAGAGGTTGATGACACTGTGACCACCGATAGTAAAGCTACAGATGTTGTGGTTAATGATGAAATAGAGGAAAAAGAAATGAAGGATGCAGTATCATCAATCGAACCTCTTCAACCAGAAGATGAGATTGCCCCTGTATATAACGATGATAACAGTGATAGCGGCTCTAATTCTAGCAGTAGTGATGAAAGCGATAGCGACTCTGGCAAGGATGCCGGGAAAAATAATGCCAATTCAAGCAGTAGCGACAGCGATGGTGAGAGTGGTAGCGACGATGATAGCAGTAGTGGCAGTGATGATAAGGCCAACGACAGTTCCGAAGAAGGAGACAGTTCTGATTAGACGTCTACAGCATTGTGTATTAGTTAGTAAACAAAAAGATTATATTTATAGATGAAGTATTAAATTTTGTTAGTCATCTACTCTTGATACTGTTGAGTGGTATGGACCAAAATACAGTAATTGCAACTGCCTGATATGTTTAAATAAGAAAAGATCAAAACTTTGCTTTTCCGCGTTTAAAGATCCACCAAGTGCTTCTCTTTTGTATATAGTTTGCGAAGGTGAACTCTTTCTAAGAAAACAGATTACCTGCGGCAAATAGATATACAATGAGCAACGATGCAGCCATTGAACTGAAATCAATGCGTCTTTTAACCGAACATTTTGGATATCCACCAATTGAGGTCATTGATGATATAATAAACGCGATCAACGACATCATGTATCGGTGTACTGAACAGCTTGAACAGATATTACTCACACAAAAAGAACAGTTGGATGAAGAAAAACGTGTTAGAACAAGAGAAATACGGAAAAAAAGAGAAGAGGAAGACATCATTATTGATGAGGGACGGCTAGATGATGGTTCGGCGACTGAAGCATTCACGATCAAGGATATACAAATGGGTACTGCCACTTTGGAATCATACTTTGAGCACCATATCAATAGGAACTTTGATAAATTTGAACTATACGCATTCCGGAATGTGTTTAATCTTCCATATGACTTGGTGAAGGGGGGGTATATTCGAATGAAGCACCATGAAAGTATTAAGTTGGACGACGTTGAAGACATAAATGAAACAGACAATCAATTGACTCAAGAAATTTTTGAAAAGATTCAGGACATTCGTTTTGAGATGAAGCTTAACAAAGTTCTAAATGAATCTCTTGAAAAGTGTACTAAGCTATCCAAAGTTGCAAAAGTGATCAAGCTAAAGCTTGAACCTTTCCTCTCTGAAAGAAATAAACAAGTCATGGCTAAACTATCGCCATTAAACGATACATTGCTGTATTTGATCAAGCAAGCACGGACTGTAATGGCGAAGATAGATGAGATAAAAGATTCGATAACTGACGAACGTATAATGTGCAAGTTGCGTGAAAAAAGTGAAGAAGATGAGCAACTAAATCATCGAATAGATATGATGATTGATAATATGAATAGATACAGTAGAACAGTGGACTCAAAGGCACAGCATTCAACAGGAAAAGTGGAGCAACAACTAGCTAATTTTTTCACCTGATGTACAAAGAGTAAGCGACGTAAATTCATTGTAATATTAGAAATAACATGTATTTGTATTGTGTAAAATATAAATGTATACATAGAGATATAAATATATTTCATTAGTTATGTACAAAACTTAGAAATGATGAAACACTATCAACATGGACATATATTAGATATGAACATTCATAGCTGGCTCAAGCTAAAGACTTTCTAGCAAAATGAATAGCAGTTGGAATTGCCCACAAACCAATTGCAAGTAAACCAGCTAACTTTAAGGTTAAGTTGGTTTGCTCTTCTTGTGCCTTCTTCATTTGTTCTTGATAAAGCATAGCATTCTTAATATCTTCTTCACTGTATCCGTTCATTATTTGAATTGTTGTTGATTACAGATAGTAGGGGAATATTGAGATATTATGAAAAAAGTGGTCACAAATAACTTTTGATGGTTTCATGATGTCGGCGAAAACTACTAACGAGGGCGGATTTGAAAAAAAAAATGGAAATTAGGAGTTGCATTCGAAACAGCACAATCTGGATTAGCCATAGGGGACTTGCTTAAGTTCTCTCCTACGAATCATTGGTCTAGTGGCGACATGTCGGAACATAGTAAAGAAACAGAACTCTCGAGGGAAATTCCTGTTGAGAAGCAGGAGACTTCTTCGAATGTTATTGATAACGTAACATCACAATCTGAAGAGAATAAAGATGAAATCGAAGCTCAAGAAGTCGAGAGGGAAACCGAGGAGGAACAACAGGAACGTAGTGGTGCATCCAACGAAAATATAACACCATCGGCACCTGCAATCGCAGATTTAGAAGAAGATATTCAGAAGTTGAATAAGTTCAAAAAGTTACAAGAAACTAAACAAACGAATGAACCAACAACTGCTACAAGAACGAAAGAATCAATCAAAGATGTAAGAGACGATGATACCAAAGACAGGTTTGAAGAAGGGGATGATGTGCTTGAAGAAGATATTGAAGATGAACAAACACGTAAAAGACGAGAGTTCGAAGAAAAATTCAATGCGTTAATTAAAAAACCAACAAAGAGAAGAAAAAACAATGATGTTGATCTAGAGGCCATGCAAGATGAAGCAATTTCTCAGCTAAAAAATATGATGAAAGAGGCAGCATACATGGATGTCGATTGCGTTAATAATAAAAAACCCGCTACCAATAAATTGAAATTATTACCTCAAGTTAAGGAAACATTAATCCGGTCTAACCTCTATGATTCAATTCTAGACAACAATATGTTGGAGGCTGTTAGGATTTGGCTAGAGCCATTGCCAGATGGGTCGTTGCCATCCTTTGAAATCCAAAAGGCGTTGCTTAATGAATTAACTAAGTTACCAATTAAAACCATTCATTTAAGAGAATCCGGATTAGGGAAAGTGATGATCTTTTACCAAAAATCCAAGAAAGTTGATTCTGGATTGAAGAGAATAGCAGAAAAGTTGATTGGAGATTGGACAAGACCAGTCATGGGTAGATCAGATAATTATAGAGCTCGTGATATTCCAACAGCCAATTTTGATATCATACAGTTTCAACAAAGGACAAAGCTACAACAAAAAGCTGATGATAGTAAGAATACAAGGAAATCATTATATCAAGAAAGTGCAGATAGAAGAAAAAGGGCAGCTGCTCCTGAAGCTAGAACAACGGTGTATACAATTGCACCTCAATCTAACTTAACTGCTATTCAAGCAAGTAACCACAGCGTTTTAAATATGGGAGCTGCTTCATCCCTTCACAGAGATGAAAGGTTCAAGGGACTAAATAGGAAACTGACCAAACTGTCGCAGAAAAAGAAAGGCACAAAGAAGGATGGTGTTTCTATCGAAGGTAGAGGATTAAACTATTGAATCGTCGGTACAATTAGGCTTACTTGAGTTATAGTAAAAATTCGTACCAGATCTAGGGAGAAGCTCTCCATTTGTTTGTTTATATAATTCGGTTTAGCTTGTAAGGTTGTAAAATACATTGATCAATCACCATATCATTTAATGCTATTAAAAAAGCCTTAATGTGGGATGATACAAACATTAAAAACCTTTCTTTTCTAAACCCTTCCCAGACTAAATTAATTACCGTTCTCTTTTCGTGTAACTTCAGGATATTGATAAATTTTTGACAGGCAACTAAATTTAGAAGATTGACTTATATTATAGTTTTTATAACTTGTATGTAAAAAGTAAAGATGTGTTGTATACAGAGAGAAGCACAATTATGATCTTGGCTTTTCCTTCTTTTCCTTCCATAAAGCTAATAAGGAGACACCGGAGACCTTGACGACCTTGAATCTAACACCTGGAATATCACCCTTAGCCTTACCTCTTCTACCGAAACCAGCTAATAAGACTTCATCGTTTTCGTCAACGTAGTTTAAACAACCATCGTTTGGAACGAAAGCAGTAACTCTCTTACCGTTTTTGATCAATTGAACTCTAACACACTTTCTAATAGCAGAGTTTGGTTGCTTAGATTCAATACCAATTTTTTCTAAGACGATACCCTTAGCGTGAGAAGAACCACCGAATGGGGAGAACTTGAAAGCTGTACCTAATAATCTTGCCTTATAGGATTGATCAGCCCATTTGTTGTCTCTTCTGTGAACTCTCAACTTTCTTGCAGAGTTTAATCCTCTTGGCTTACCCTTACCCATGTTGAAATTTGGTGTATGTGTTGTCTACGAAAGAATAGAACAGAAAAACCAAAATTCTATCAAGTTGAAAAGTAAATGTATTAGATGAAGTATACCCTTCCAGAGAACATACTCCAAATTGAAATTTACTATACCGGGAGAGGAATGAGGGAAAGTGGGAGGAGCTAGGGGGTTCTCCGTGGCATACGAGATTCGGGGAGGAAGGGAGGGGAGTACACAAAAAATTCGTGGGCAAAAGGGGGAAAAAAATAAAAAACTCAACATTTTTTTGGCCTAACTCTAGTGTGTGGTGCGCGGGTCCCTCATAATGATACTTCTGCTGAGCCTCCGTGTTGAAGACCTCTACCTTTACACGTGATGCAAACAAACCCTTATGAATTTTACTTTTGCTTTAAATATAAGGCAAAATCAATTGCTTATCAAGAGGGCTAACAAAGGATTGACATTATTATCATGTATGACATCGTAATATATGCGACGGCGGGGTACGCAAAGAGATGGGTTTAGAGAAAATGGACGATTCTATGTACATTGAGTCCCTAGTTGCACAGTTTCTGCACTCTAAAGGGTACTATAAGACTCTCAGTGCTTTAGAAGAGGAAACACAAACCAAATTTACCCCCACTACCCTAAATAATGATGAGTCCTTGCAAAGCATTGTAGAAGATAGGATCAATTTCAAAACACTGCAGTCGCATACGGAAAATGCACATCATCTTGAGAATGGAGACGTGAACACACTGGACAGTCTCAGCCAGTCTGACATTGTCAGAAGGAGGAATATAATTCTACCCAATTGGGAAGTCAAGTATCCTGATAGCGTTGAAGTGTTGAACCTGGGCACACTCAATTCATTGATAATTGATTCAAGCTACTTCTCATCATTTATTGGTGGAAAGATCTACAACCTAGGATTGTTTGTAACAAATACAAAGTACCTTCTAGTTTATGATATCGACGCCAATCAATTACTTCTATCTGTTCATGATCCATTGAATGGACAACCGATCAAACTGGTTTATGGCATTCCGTATTCCAACCACCTTTTTTTATGCGATATGAATGGTAACTTGAGAACAATGTCTCTGAAAAGAGATGGTTTGCAGTACGATATGGAATTGGTAACTAATTCTAACGATTCCGTCAAATTGCACAGGCGTTTAATTACTGACTTCACTTTCAAATCGGTCAAACTGGAATCAGATTCAACCTTGTTAGGATATTTTTCATCAATTGGCTGGGACGGAAGAGTCACTTTGGGGTTGGTAAGAGAAGCCAACAATGAATTAATCATTAAACAAATAGGCGAATACAAGTTGTTTACTAATCCTACATGTATTTTACTTACCATTGATAAAGAAACAAATTTGCCTCTACTCCTAGTGGGTCGTTTAGAAAGCTCTTTATTGACCATCTTCAGCATTAACAAACATCCCCTGGGAGCCGAGGAAGTAAAGTTAGTTGAATTGGGGAAGCTGTCTTTGAATGATTCTGAGTTTTCCTCACACTCATTCCAAGCAATGTCAATTGGTGAAATCTCTTACAACAATAAAGATTTGATAATAACTGTTGCAACTGATCATATACCTTATATGCGGTTAATAACTGTTCTTGTCCCGTCAATCGAGGAAATCTTATCATATTCGAAAAATATAGACCCCAACTATTCGGTTTTTGAAAAACTGGACAAATTGGTAGTAAAAGATAACAACCAGCAATTTACTTCAAGCTCTCCGATCTTAAGATCATACATAATCTCCAATTTCAACTCGTTATCTCCACAAGACAAGTATTCAAATGCCATAATATTGAGCAGGCCAAATTGCTCCGGCCTATGGATACCCGGTGACGATGGAAAGCTAAGAGGGTTTGACTTACGTACAGGTAATGTCATAGAGACGCTAGATTCCAACGATGGTCGTGCAAAGTCTGCGTTTATAGGTCAATGCGGTATGGAATCGGAAGTTGTAGTGGTTTGTGGTGCCGTTGATAAGAAGATCGTTATTTGGCGTTGTTCTTAAACATTATATATATGCTTCTATACATTAGAACACAACTTCTTCCGGTAGCACGTGGAATTTACGTCCATTTTCTCGTATTGACTCATTATTTACATCTCTCGCAAGGCTAAGACGCATATCAAACGCATCAATTTCATCATTGGTTTTTTTCTTGTTTATATTGGACATGTCTCCAGTTTCATAATAACCAACGACTCTCCGATAGACGCTATACCCTAGCTTCTCATATAAAGTAATTGCAGTTTTATTCGAACACTTGACAAACAAATCAATAAACCACGCATGGATTGGCCTCTCTGGTTCAACAACAATCCTAAGCTGATCACAAAGATACGAGCCCAATCCGACACGCCTATAGTTTGGATCAACTGTAACAGCACTAATATGAGCATGCCATTCTTTGTTCTTTCCCTCTGTCTTGGCTAGCATATATCCTGTTGGTTGATTATCATCATCAACTGATTTGTAAGACAGAGTTGGCCATGTATATAAATACTGGTGGTAAAAATATAGATAGAAGTTTTCTGTCAATGGGTCCAAATTTATTGGCGTAAGCTCAAACAAATCTGTAGCCTGAAATGGTTTGATGGATGTCATGTAGTTGTGTTTCGGCACGCTATCGAAAGTGATTAATTCTCCAAAAAATATCAACTAGTATCTCTAGACAATTATTTTTTTTTGATGTGCGATCAAACCTACGATGTATCCTTCAATCTATATACACCAAAAGAGCTGGACTACAATTATTTATTTACAGAGTCAATGAGTGTTTCCATTTTTTCGCCAATAAAATCAGACATCAAGTCATCACTCATGCGACGCCTTAAGGTGCCCATGCACCCTTTAATGTCATATAAATATTTAGTTCGTCTCTGTGAGGGGACTTGCCCGATGCACCTTTGTACCAAATCAATAAACAGTTCAACAATCGGAGGTGCATGAGCCACATAAGGATCCATCAGGATTGTAAGAATAGTGTAGACAGTTGGTTTAGCTACCACTATTGCATACTCTCCGCAGTAATCCAGAAATTTCTCAAGGACCAAACACAATGCAGTTGACAAACGTACATAATCTTTGCATTTCCCCAAAGACGGTAGAATACTATCATTTAACATTGAACTTAGAGTTGTATAATATTCTAGTTCGTTAGGAATGGCGAGTTTATAAAGACGCAAAACGGTATCGTAAGCAATGGGTAAAATGACAACACTCTTGCTTTCACTGGTCATAGAAGGAATAGCCAAAATTAATGGTTGAAGAGCTCTTCGGAACAATGGTAGTGTTTGTGACTGAAATATTATGTTCGTTTCACTCTGTTCTTCCGACAAACGGCGGCAAAGTAAATTCAAAGTTAAGCATGCTTCACGTTTGACAAGGAGATCTGTATCATCGAGAAATGTCAAAAGCAGCGGCAAAATAATCCTCCAGTTGTCTTTGATATTAAAATGATGAATGAGCACATTCAAATATCCAATACTGGCGACGTACATTTCCTTAAATTCGGACATTTTGTCCAAAGTCTGAGTGTAACTTGCTCCAATGAGCTTTTCGTTAATTTTGATTTGTGATGTTTTACGGTATCCTGAAGGAGTTGTGCTAGTCGATAAATTACGTTTCTTCATCTCTGTCAGTACAGTATGCAGTTCAGATACAATTGTGTCATGCAATAATACGTCGCCTTCGTACTTGTCAATAAAATCTCTCGCAATGTCCCGGCTTTTCGACGACGCCCACGGTGCCAACGATTCATCACTAAAATAAAACTTAGAAGCAGTTTTGATCATGCCACGAGGTTCTTCATGTTTAGAGCACTCTGCTAGTAAATCTTCACACTTTGATACAACAAGCTCCTGTTTCTTCCAATCCTCTAAACTGGCATCATCCTTCCACCATTTCCAGTCTCTACGCAAGACTTCATCCATAGTATCCTAGCAATGTCCTCAGGTTTCGTGTGTACGGGAAAAGGAGAAGGCGCTTTGGATAACTGGAATATCTAATGGAATTTCATGTTGAAGGCTCTCGCTTACAAGGTTAAAAAGGTATCACTATTTTCAATTGTGCCCAATTGGTAATCCTGTGCGCAGTTTCACCAGCAAAATTAGAGAATCTCGTTAACAGGTGTACATGGGTATACTTCTCTGCCACATTGAGTTTCTTATTGGAAAAGTAGTGATCTACCCCTACCTTTCAAAGAATAACATATCCATTCTGCCCTAATGTATTCTCTTGTTAGATAGCTCGTAGCAGTCTGTGAGAGCATGTTTATTGAATATCCAATCCGCACTCTTTTTTTTTTTCATGGATTTCTTTTGAAGCAAAAAAGAAATTTGCAGACACTCTAAGGTAGACTACCATCCTTTCCAAAAATTCAACACTACCTAAACTATCCACGGTTGAAGCAGGCACATAATGAAACGAGTGCGCTCCCAATGTTTTGACGAAGAAGCTTCAGTAGGGTCGAAATTTGCCAAACTGAAAAATACAGTGGTTGGTGCCTTCAAAAGACAGTTATCTGGTGTTTTAAGAAAACATCGTTTAAACACGCAGAAGAATGGCGATATTTATATTGATGAAAATGGTGCTTCTACTCCGATGACAAGAAGCAGAAACTCGTCATTTCAAAGAAGTACTAATTCACCGATCACGGCGAGACAATTACAAGAATACTATAATTCCTTAAGATTACAAAATGAGCAACTGTTTGAGAACCTGAACAGCAATGACCAGGATCACAAAACCAACGGCAACAGCGACTCAAATAACAATTTGAAGAGCACAGAGCTAAATAGAGTCGGCTCAGAAAAAACAAAGGAAAACACGGCCCCGCTCAATGATAAGAATGAAATTGTACTAATTGATGAAACCGCTTCCATCATTTCAAAAGGCCAAACAAACAGTGATAGCGATGATGCTTCTCAGTTTGGTATTCCACCGATTTATTTGCACCCTGATCCCTTAGAACGTGCTAATCTTGTACAATTAAAGAAGCTTATGGAACTTGAAAAATATAGGAGATACCGCCTTAACTACCTACGTGAACATTCTCGTCATTTGAAACACGGAGATGTCAAGAAAGCTAGTAAAATGATGAAAAAAGGGAGTTCGAAATTTGCAAAGAAATTGGACCTCAAGTCCATTCCGGAAACTAGAAGGAATAAGAGTGGCACTTTTGGAATTAGCTTGTTAGACACAGTCCCTGATGACGAACCCGAAACTGTCAAGCCAATTGATACTAATACAGTTTCTAAACTAAAGTTCAATGATACAAAAAATGAAAGCGCAAATTTTGATGTACCCTCTAAGTTGAGAAGCTTCAATCCAACTTCAGAAGCAACTACAGAAATGCCTGAAGATAATACCACCAAACCCGTTGGTGGCGAGGAACCTACGAAGAATGCTTTTAAGTCAAATAATGTTGGAGATAAATCTTTTGAAGATCAACCATCTGGTGCATTTACCTTTAAACCCTTGGCATCTCAGGAAAAATCGGGGATTAACCAAGAAGCAGAGTCACTCTCCTTTGCTAAACCTAGCACTGCTGTCACTAATGAAATGACCAAATCTAAGCCACTCAGCTTTGGTGGATTGGGTGGGGTACACTCGCCGGTCGCTGTGATTGAGGCAGACACTGAACCTAAGGCAAAGTCAAGTCTAATGGAAAAAGATGCTGGTATTGATTCAACAAACCCAAAAGAAATAAAACCTTTCCTAAGTGCCCAGGAGCATCCTTTCGTCAAAGACTTGAAAAATGGGAGTGCTTCCATCGACAATAAACCTTCTTTGTTTGGATCCAAAGATGAAAATAAGCCAACCGCATTTTCCTTTAATCCTCCTCCATCGAATGCTTTGTCATCGGACATTGAGAGGAAAGATGAAAAACCATCATTTTCGTTCAATGCTAGTACCAAAAAGAGTGGTTTAGAGGAAAAACCTTCTCTGTTTACGCCTTCATCCGCAAATGACTCAACGAAGACGAAGGTATCTTCTACTCCTGCATTCACATTTGGTTCATCGTCAAAAGTACAGGACATCAAGGAACCATCTTCAACTTCTGGTTTTTCTTTTGGTCAAGCCGTTTCAGTTCCTAAACTAAACTTTGGTTTACAAGCCTCTGCGGAGAAAAAACAGCCACCTAATTTATCAGTGGCGCTCACATCTGGTTCCAAGCTAAATTTCGGAGCTAAACCACAACCATTGACCACTGAAAAAGAGGAAATTTCACGAGGTTCTTTACCTTTGACTAACTCCAGCGAGAATGACAAGAAAGGCGATTCCAAAACGACCTTTTCTTTTGGTACAACTTCTGCCATAAACCCAGAAGTACCGGCGTCCAAACCACAATTTAACTTTAGTCCAGGTACTTCTTCTGATTCCACAGCTCCAAAGCTTGCATTTGGCGCAGGTTCAACTAGTATAAACACTCCAAAAGATGCCGAGACAAAACCGGCAACTACATTCAATTTTGGCGTAGCATCAACTAGTATAAACACTCCAAAAGATGCCGAGACAAAACCGGCAACTACATTCAATTTTGGCTCTGCTCAGAAACCTTCTCCCGAATTAAATGGTGACAATCCTCAGTCAAAAGGTGATAGGCCAGCAGCGTCTAGTATCCCTTTCAAACCTAAGTTAACTAGTGGAACATTATTTGATGCTAACCCAGAAAGCAAACCCAACTCTACTTTCAGTTTTGGTGAAAACAAGAACAGCTCGGAGTTCAGTGTTTCCGACGGTAAAAGAAAACAGTTAGCGCCAGCTGATCCTAAATCTAGCTTTAATTTCACTTCTTCTACATTCAGTACAAACACGACACAGCCAAACTCAGCCGTTGCAGTAGGTGACAAACCATCTGCATCGGCAGCTTCTGGGTTTTCGTTCAGTAGTAATGCAAATACTTCTAATGCTCCTATCACTTTCGGGGGACCCAACGCATCAAAAACGTTTGATACTAAAACACCAGGGGGTTTTGGTAGCTGGGGTTTAAACAAGAATACCTCTACACCAAACGGAAATCCTGGGTTTTCTTTTGGAACCCCGGGATCTAACAACAACCAGTCCAATAATCTTGCGCAAAATAGCACCAATTCTAATCAAACGCCAGGTAAACTTTTTTCATTTAATAGCAGCAAATTTCCATCGATCAACGAGCTTTCAAAACCAACTGGTTTTGCAACATCGCAGCCTGCACAATCTGCATCGCTTCAAAATAACAGCAACGGATTCAATTTTGCTGGCAACACAAACACAACCAATAATATGCTAGGAGCAGGTGTTGGTGGAAATGGGTTTGGAATGAATATAAACAATGGTTTAAATTCTTCTAGCACTGCCTTTGGAACAGTTATGAACCCAAATAATAGTGTTACAGGTGGATTTGGAATGAACAATAGTAACAGCAATAATAATGGAGGATTTGGCGGCGTTTCTAATAACAGTCAAAATGGATTCAACTTTGGAGGAAATAGCGGTCCTGGTTCAGCTGCAACTAGCAGGTCTACAACGCCGAATATTAACTTTGCTGGTCCAACCAGCAACATGAACCCAGCGGCCATTTTCAACAATACAAATCTTACGCCGGATCAACAACAGCAGATCAGCAACAGAAGAAAAATTTATCCTCGTTCTAGGAGACGATAGTGTGTTCTATATAACAAGGTTTCACTATATACTACATCGCCTTGTAAAGTATGTAACTATCTATGTACCTAAATTACTGTAACTAATAGCAATATACTCACTGTTTACGTAAGTTATTTATGAGAAAAAGATCATTCTAGAATATATGTCAATGGGGTAGCAGCGAAGCTTCCAAAATTTAAATAAATATACAGCCAGCTATTAGGTTCAGAATGTTTTGCCCCCAACCTGTTTTATAACTGTATCTATCTCCATTACATACTCCCACCAAAAAAAAAAACAAAAAAACAAGCAAAATATCCAATATGGCACCAATTGCACCAGAAGGTATGTTTTACATTTGCAGTGATTGCGGGATTACTGTCCGAATTGACTTATCTTAACTAAATACTAACAATTTTTGATTACTCCACATAGTTTTATGGGCACAAAGATCAAGCACATCTGATCCATTGCATAATATCATCTACCTTACAATCAACTTGAAGGATCCTGAACAATCAAGTGTCGAATTAGATATTAAGGACACTTCTTTGGATTTGAATGCAAAGAGTACTACATCTGACGAAGAGTACAGCTTACATATTGATTTTTACAAAGAGATAGATTCTTCATCAGTTCGTGAGGTTATTACTGGCTCTCATATTTTCCTGGTCTTGGTGAAGAAGGAACTACAGGAAGAATATTGGCCACGGTTGACTAAGGAAAAGCTAAAGTACAATAATATCCGTACTGATTTTGATAAATGGGTTGATGAAGATGAACAAGATGGTGCTGATGACGAGAAGTTGGACCCTATGGCTGGTCTCGGGGGAATGGATGATCTGAGTGCATTTTCTGAAAACAATATGGACTTCTCAGAGCTTGCGAAACAATTCGGAGGAAAGGGTGGCTTATCAGCTGGTGATGCTGGATCTGATAAGTTTGGCGATTTGGCCAATGCAGAATTTAGCTCTAGCGGTGATGAAGACGAAGATAACGATAAAGAATCTAGCCATGGTCATGAAGAATAAACCTGTAGATTTGTTATATATGATGAATTGATACTCATGTAATTCATGGAGTTTGTATGTTCTAGTAATTTCATTGCCCAAATTGTCGGAAAAAGATTTTATACTATATATGCGATTATTAAACTTATATTAGGCATATTGGCTGTCCAACTTATGGTGGTGTGTATCGTAGCAGAAGCTTAAAATTTAGAAAATCTTTCGTTCAAATTTATTGCCTTTTGTAACAGTTGATCGACTTCGAACGGTTCATCGGTATCGTTAGATTTCATCTGCTCCAAAAGGTCGATATATTTTTCTATAACTTTTTTTTCAATCTGTATTTTCTCTGATTCGGTTTGTAATATATCGTGCATACCAAAATCATAGATTGATTTCAAGCCAAATAGTGCTATAGCAGTGCATAGAAATAGTGCAAAATAGCCCTTGGCCGTAAATCCATCAGGTAGGGGTTTGGGTTGGACATTTTCACCCTCTAGATTCAAGAAATCCTCTGCATTACCAGCGGCATTACCCTTTGTCGGAATACCTGCAGTTTTACAAATGTTCAGCTGATCGTCTGGTAGCGTGATATTAATTAAGTCTGGTGCTTCGACCAAGGTGAGAGCCAAACCCTGCTCAAGGTGGAAATCTAAATGGCAGTGGAAAAACCAGACACCAGGATTATTCGCCTTAAACCTCAGGACAAGAAATCCGCCACCTTCGACCATGACTGTGTCTCTCATCATTGGGAATGGCGGGAATGTTTGATTTTCGGGATTGTAGTGACTAGGTTCTTCCAATTCAGGTGAACGTGCAACAACTTGGAACTGGTGGCCATGCAGATGCATTGGATGTTTACCGTCATCTTCATTGTTGACAACAATTTCTACTATCTCATCATGATTTAGAATGAAACTATTGGTATTAGAACCATAAATTCTGGAATCTTTTACCAAGTTTTCAGGTGCACTCAAGGCAGTCAATAGTGTGGGAACCTTTGGTGCAACATAGGTCACATTATTGAAAAATGCGTAGCTGATACCGTCACCTAAATTCTCCATGTGTAGAACTACTTCTATTCTGTGATCTGGATCTTCAAATAAAGGTTTCTTTTTCATAGGAACCAAGTCCATATCGTCAATTGGATTGAAACTTTCTCTATCCGTTACCCAGTTTGGAATTTTTGGTTCCGGTAGAGCTCCATCATAACTCATATAGTTATAGGAATTTAATTCCAAGTCATCGGGAACAATATCTAGCATATCCTCATCCATCGCCGTGAAAATCAAAATATTAGAAGAAACATCTTCCCTAGATTTGGTTTTCAATATAATAGACATTCTTTGACCAACTGCCAAATATGCCATGGTTGCTGTCTTAGGGTGAGTGTAAACACCATCAACTTCAATAATATCAAATTCGTATCCCGGAATACTAAAATATTGAGAAACCATAATACCAACATTAACAATTCGAATTAGATAAGCAGTATCGTAATCGATGCTGATTGTAACATTCCTTGAGTCGTTAAACAATATGTTTTGTGGTACAGGTTCGCCGCCTGTTGGGTTATATTTTGTCAATTGCTTTTTCACTAGCACGGAACTCGAATCATGATACCAGTCACTGATACTCCAACTTAACTCTTTATCAAATTCATATAATGATTCCAACTCCTTATCATGAACAATTAAGAGCCCCCTCATACCATCACTATATTGTGCCCCACTATGACTATGATACCAGTATGTGCCTGCTTGTTCAACAACAAAGTCGTACAGCATGGTCTCACCCGGACTTATCGGACATTGTGTGACGCCAACTGGACCATCCATATGAACTTTTCCCTTCATTTTCAACCCATGAAAATGCAAGGAGGTAGTTGTATCCTCAAGACTGTTCGTAAGGTGAACTTTTACCCTATCCCCTCTACTGACCTCAATCGTAGGCAGTGGCCACGAGCCATTAAATGAAATCACTTGTCTCTCAAACACGCCATCGGGGTTTGCATTGACATATTCAACATTGAAGTAAAATTCATGAACTTCGGATGCAAACGCAGTGGCAAAGCAGAGATACAAGTACCACAGGACTAGCATCGCAAGAAATAACTGAAGAGAAAGTATCTTCCAGTTAAGCTTTGTGAACAGTTTGCGTCTATTATCAGGAAAAAAAAGGAGAAACAAATGTCACTACTTAAGTTACAAATTGTTCCAACTCATTTTTAGCTTTGTGGTCCCCTTGCAGCAGCACACTCCTATCCACTGGAGTTTTATTTTCGCATCTCGCTCTCAATTTTACTCAATGGGGACAATTCGTCTCTACGATTAGTTTGAAATGTGATACTATTTTTATGAATAAACATTAGAATAGATATATAAACGTATATATACTAGAAAAAATAAAACCAAGTGTTTCTCTAATTAAAAACACTGTTCTTAACGAGTAGCCATAGCCTTAGTAACAACTCTCTTTAATGCTAATTCAGCCTTTCTTAAGTCATCAGCAGAAGAATCTTCAATTTCTAATGCTGCTAAAGCGTCAGATAATGCAGCTTCAATCTTAGCCTTAGAACCCTTCTTGATCTTTGCAGATAAGACTGGGTCAGTAACGGTACCTTCAATAGAGGTGACATATGCTTCAAGCTTTTGCTTTTGTTCGTGCTTCTTGGAGAATTCTTCATCAGCCTTCTTGAACTTGTCAGCATCATCAATCATCTTTTGGATATCATCAGAGGATAATCTACCAATAGAGTTAGAGATGGTGATGTTAGCGGTCTTACCAGTGGACTTTTCAACAGCAGTGACCTTTAAGATACCATTAGCATCAATTTCAAAGATAGCTTCCAAGACTGGTTCACCAGCTGGCATTGGAGGAATACCCTTTAAGTCGAATTCACCTAATAAGGTGTTTTCAGAACAGTTGACTCTTTCACCTTGGTAAACTGGGAATTGGACAGTAGTTTGGTGGTCTGCAACAGTAGTGAAAGTTCTTCTCTTGATAGTTGGAACAGTGGTGTTTCTTGGGACAACTGGAGCAAAAACGTTACCTTGCATAGCAACACCTAAGGATAATGGAATAACATCTAATAATAATAAGTCCTTAGTTTCATCAGAAGTGGATTGACCAGTTAAGATAGCACCTTGGACTGCAGCACCGAAAGCAACAGCTTCATCAGGGTTAATAGATTTTTCTAATTGCTTACCATCGAAGAAGTCTGATAACATCTTTTGGACCTTTGGAATTCTGGTGGAACCACCAACCAAGACAACTTCGTCAACCTTGGACTTGTCTAAACCAGCATCCTTTAAGACTTGTTCAACTGGAGTTAAAGTAGACTTGAATAAAGCAGAGTTTAAGTCTTCGAATCTTGCTCTGGTGATGTTAGCAGAGAAATCTTCACCTTCAAATAAGGAATCAACTTCAACGGTGGTTTGAGCAACAGAAGATAAAGTTCTCTTTGCTCTTTCACAAGCAGTTCTTAATCTTCTTAGAGCTCTAGCATCACCAGAAATATCTAAACCGGTCTTCTTTTGGAATTCCTTCTTGAAATGTTCTAATAAGTTGGTATCGAAATCTTGACCACCCAAGTGAGTATCACCGGAAGTTGCCTTAACAGTGAAAACACCACCTGCAATATGTAATAAGGAAACATCGAAAGTACCACCACCTAAATCGAAAATTAAAATGTGCTTTTCGTGTTCGGACTTACCTGCACCTAAACCATAAGCAATAGCTGCTGCAGTTGGTTCGTTAATAATTCTTAGAACGTCTAAACCTGCAATAGAACCTGCATCCTTAGTTGCTTGTCTTTGTGCATCATTGAAATAAGCTGGAACAGTAACAACAGCCTTGTCAACAGCTTGACCTAACTTTGCTTCTGCAATTTCCTTCATTTTGGTTAAAACCATGGAAGAAATTTCTTGTGGAGAGAAAGTCTTAGTTTCACCCAAGTAAGAAACTTCAATCTTTGGGTTACCGTTGTCATCGACAACCTTGAAAGGCCAGGTCTTGATATCCTTTTGAACGGATTCATCAGAGAAAGCTCTACCAATTAATCTCTTTGCATCGAAAACAGTGTTGGTTGGGTTCAAAGCAGCTTGATTCTTTGCTGCATCACCAATTAATCTTTCTTCTGGGGTGAAAGCAACGAAAGATGGGGTAACTCTGTTACCTTGTTCGTTAGCAATAATTTCAACACCAGTAGTGTTGTCGTAAACTGCAACACATGAGTAAGTAGTACCTAAATCAATACCAATTGCACCAGCGAAAGTACCTTCAGACATTTCTAATTAAATGGAGATCTCTTGATAACAGAGAAAAGAAAAAAGAAGAAGAGTTGAAGTAAGGGGAAAAGTAAAACAGATTTTTAATCAAGAGTTCAAAAACCAAGAAAAGTTTTCTACGAAAAACTAAGTGAAAACCCACTTGGAAATGGGCATCAAACTCGCAAATTGGTTCACTGGAATTGGGGAATTGGGGAATTGGGTCACTTGAGTGAAAATTTTGAAAAAATTTTCAGTATGCCAAAAAAAAATTCCCCTCAAGACCGGGTAACTTTGTTTCGTACCGTTTTGGGAAATTCAAAGATTTTGTTTCTTTTTTTTTTCTTTTTTTTTTTGTGCGTTGTTGCATTTTTGTTTTTTGTCTCTTTTTTTTTGTTGTGTATCGAATAAATTGTAACAAAAGAAAAAATATTTTGAAGGCTCAGTTCATCTCTGAATATAAGTGTTGATACCTCTCTCCCCTTCTTTCTAAAGTACAACTTCATGTTCAATTAGACGCTTGGTATATTCTATGTTTTCTATTTTACTCTCTCTCTCTCTCTCTCTCTCTCTCTCTCTCTTTTGTGCCAATAACAAATGATATCGCTTCTAGGTAAATCAGTAGCTTCTGCGATGTTACTTTCGGTCCACTAGGGGTGTTCAGGCTAAGGTCAAGCGGCGCAGTTGCTATGTCTCTTGCTACCACCAATGGTTCACGTTTATGTAAGATTTCCCAAGATTCCATAATAGGAGACAACGATTCTCTGTTGTTAATGCAGTTGTTGAAGTGTGGAAAATAAGTTTGCACGCAAGAGGAGGTGAGACAATGGTGGATTTCTATTAATTTTCCTGGAAGTATATGGTGATAGTTGACTTTCATAGTAATTGTGGAAATCCCCTCGAAGCAATAAGTAGTGACCCTTGGAACTGCAAACATCAAACTCCCAATTGCATTAAAAATGTGTTTGCATAGCGATTCCACTATATCAGGAGGCACGTTTTCTTGGACCATCAGGATGCAAGCTTTGATGGACCTCCCAATTTCTTTCAATTGAAAATCCAATTTGCTCTCATGATGCTTCACCTAAAATTCCGCAACTATCCAAGTATATACCAGGCTACTCTCGATGTATAAAATAGTCTGTTTTCCCATTTTCACAAACGTGGACACCATAACATTGCTGAATAAAAGGACATTTTCAAAAGAGGACACGATTGTATAAACAATTATACTTTTATAGATGAGCCTCCTGTAAATGGACGAGTGGGAATATAGTCACTCGCGGAATTGGTTCCCCGATGATGAGAAGAATCATGATTTTTTTTTCTCGTATTTTCAGGAATTGCGAGCCGTTTATAAATTTATTAGGCATCCCAAATATCACCTGCGGTCATCGGATATCACTCCAAATGTCAATATCTCCTTTGAGAATTGCAATGCCTTGTGTAGTTTACTTGCCATCATACCTCAGTGTTGTTCTACACTATAACAGCAGGTGCAGTTTGTTAACAGTTTCAATACCTTGAAGATATTGTATCCACTCTCATTTGTTTGTCTCCAACTCTTTATAGAATAGAACCGCATAATCAAATTTATTTATCAAAATGGCGGGAGCTCCTATGGGAGAGATTATCTATTCAGCTGTCAAACCGGTTATTAGAATGTACATGATTATAGGAACAGGTTTTTTCTTGACGAGAAAAGGTTTGTTTGGTGTGACCGCCGCAAGAGCATGTTCTGATATGGTGTTGATGCTATTCATGCCAGCTTTAGTTTTCGATAAGATTGTTTCATATATCTCCATCTCGGATATCAAAACAATAGGAGTCATTTGTTTTTGTGCTTTTGTTATGTATTCAATTAATGCAGTTGTTGCGTTTCTTATAGTAAGATTCACTCCGGTACCAAAGTCAAGGGAGGAGAGGTGGGTCGGCGGTGGGTTACTAGCCGGGATAATGCAAAATGTTTCTGATTTACCCATCTCTTATATTCAGGCAGTCTCGATCTTTTCTACAAAACAACAAAATAAAGGAACTGCCTATGTTATTATCTGGTTGGCAATGTATGTTGTTACCCAATTCAACTGCGGCTTATTTCAGCTTGTCAATTGGGACTTTGAATATATGGGACAAACATCTGGTGATGCAGAAAAAGGTGACCAGTTGTCGCATTCTTGCTCGGAAACAGTACAGAGTGACCAACCTGAAAAGTTTAGAGAAGAGAACGATGATGATGATGTTCATGACCAGAACAATTTGACTAGTAGTACAAAGACGAGTTTGAACTCAAGCGATAATGAAGACTTACAACAGCCAGTTAATAATAACCAGGCTTCAATGGAAAGACCTATGTCAGAAGTCTCATCACTCAATATATCCATAGATTCAGAGACAGGTATTGGTCAACCCACACATGGATCTACAAGTGCTGCCCATCGTATACAATCGCATCCTAGTGTAAGAACAAGAGCATCTTCAAAACAATTCAGTGAAAATTATGACCCAAGACCATTGACAGCTGTGAACTCTAGAATCTCACATCTTGCTAGAACACTTTCTAAAGGTAGTGCGATAGCTCGTATACCTTCTGCTAGGAGTATCAATACTAATGGTCCAAATGATTCCGATCATGAAGACATGCTTTCCTTGAACCAAGAGTTAATAAGGGAATATTCTCGTGTCCAGCCTTATAACCAAAAAATGAGCAAAACAATGAAGGTTGTTACCGAAACCAATTTAACAAGCCAGGATGTCAAGGAGTCCGGTGAGGAAATTCCATTTATTAAGAAATATCATTTGCATTATGTGGTCTTTTTTTTGGAAAACTTCAAAAAGCCCATGTCTGTCAGTTTGATTCTAGCTATAATAATTGCTTTGATTCCGTGGACAAAAGCTTTGTTTGTTAATGATGGAAAGGTCACGCTTAAAAATGCCCCAGATAAACAGCCTGCCCTCTCATTTATTCTCATGTATGCCGAATATCTTGGTGCACCGTGTGTTCCTCTTGGACTACTATTGATTGGCTCTGTGCTCGCAAGGTTGGACGTCAGTGTGCTTCCTAAGGGTTTTTGGAAATCTGCCGTTTCTCATACAGTGTTCAGGTTGGGCGTTTTACCAATCATTGGCATGGCATTTATTACTAGACTCAAAACAATTGGCTGGTTGACAGATCCAATGGCCATTTTTGTATGTGTCATGGAATTTGCTTTACCCAGTGCCACAGTTCAAATATATTTAACCGCTGGTGCAATGCGTCCCGAGGACAAAACCAGCACCCCCCTCAATTGTTTTGGCCTTTACTTAATTTTGCAGTATGCTGTTCTCGTCATATCCATGCCCATTGTTGTTTGTTATTGTATCAAACATCCAATGGGGTTGTGAACGTATAATTGGGTCGTTTTTTCCTTTTTTTTTTGATAGTTTGCTTCTAACCGGACTTTTTCTTTATAGATTTTTCTTTAAGCATTAATTTTTACTGTAACAAATACAAAGGGCGAGCAGCTGAGCCTTACATCCACTTTAATCATGAAAACTCTGTTTTGGTTTGTTGGACGGCCGTGCTTGGTATTTATTCCTTTTTCCCCTTCCTCAAGTGTTTGGTCATTATCCACACCGGCACTAAACGGCTCACATAGGTTTCGTCATAATTTATTACCTGGATATTATACTTTGAAAGAGGTACTCTAAAGAAGCACACGCTACCATACCTCTTCCGACTTACTCCGTTTATTTGAGCTCTTTTTTGGGGGATATCTGTATCCATCTAAATAGCCAAAGTGAAGAGCTGGAGACACTTAGTGAAAGCTTCCCCGAAGGGGAGATTCTACAAATTGAGACATCCAGTTCGTTATCTTATTAACAGATTACTAGGAAAGTCAAGTGACAAAGATAAGGTTTTTTTCTTTTTACTCAACAAGGAGCAACAACATCGTCAACTAAATTTACTGATTGATAGTTATCGAAATAAGAAGTCGAAGATGAGCAACTTTAACAGATCCACCAATGATGGAAGTATTCCATCTTTTCTCATGGGGAAAATTATGGGTGCTTATAAAAATACCAAAGAATCATCATATGTTAAATCATTATACCATGATACAACCCAAGCATTCAAATCAACTGATTACGCAGAAGGTATTGCAAATGAAAAGCCGACAAGATTGCCACCTGATACACAAATTTTCATATACCCTACTTTTGCGAAGCATGATAATGGAAAGTACGTAACCAGAGTGAAAGGTGTGGTATCTGCAAGTGGTTCGAATTCAAGAAAGAGCAGATTTCTATTGAGCATGGCCCGACGACTGATTAGATCTAGCGACCCGAGCGATGTAGAGACAACTATCTCCGAATTCAGAAACACAATATCAAACCCAGAAATATACAGGACTTCCAGTAATGATAAAAGAGAATATGATCAATGTTCTACTGTAAGTTCCAATTCTAATGACATCGTTAAACAGCGGATGCAAGGAATATTGGCTAAAGATATAGCTGATACACCGTTGAATATAACAATTGGTTCTGCTGTCCCTGTAGATAATATTGTGGGTGTCAATCTCACCAGTGATAGTTTTGGTATGTTTCAAATTTCAATCACTTCTCCATATAAACCTGAATACATTGCTGTATCATCAGTAATTGATCCTTCCATCATTCAAACCATGACAGTTGAAATTGTAGAATCTAAAGGTTTTAGCGTGATCACCGATATCGACGATACGATTAGATTAACGGGAATATTAGGAGACAAACGGGAAATATTCAGAAATTTGTTTTATAAAGATTTTACGAGCTGTGAAATCAAAGGTGTTTCAGAATGGTTTAATCAGTTACACGATGAATACAAATGTTCAGTGCATTATGTTTCTAATTCTCCATGGCAAGTTTTCAATATTGTCAATTCGTTCCTGTCTTTTTTCGAATTCCCTGTTACCTCTGTGCATTTGAGGCAATATAGTGGAAATTTGATTGCATCGTTCACACAACCTAGCGCAGAGCGTAAAAGGCCTTCCCTTGTTGCTTTGCTAGATGAGTTCCCTGAACGAAAGTTTATTTTGGTAGGAGATACAGGAGAACAAGATTTAGAAGCCTATCTTTCATTACTTTCTAACTATTCACCTCAGATAGTAGCAATTTACATGCGAGTTGTGCCGAAGTCCTTGAGCTCTCTTGGAAATGACGATATAGCATTGAAAGAATTCAATGAAATGTTACAGGTACGGAAAAAAACTTGTTTGGCTAATAAAGTTGATCATTTGTTAAGAAATCCAACTGGGATTGATTCCAATGATGAGAAAAGTTGCTTTGATGGAACACATCCAATTCATGTTTCCGTCCCAGATAGAATGGTGAACAGGCGTCGCTCAAGCATCGACGCAGCTAAAACCACCATTGCAACCGCGGTGAAGATGACACGAGTAAGGAAACTTCCACCAATTGTTCCACGAAAACCAGATTCTCTGAGGGGCGAGAAGGTGATCAAGACGCTTCTAGATGACGACTCAGTACGTGTTGTTAAACCTTCTCATGAACCAGTTCTGAATTTATCTGAAGGCGAAAATAGAGATCATACTACACAATTGAATAATTATGATTACGAAAATGAGCTAATTAAAGGGGATATTGACGACAAAAGGTTTATTTTATGGAAACAGAGAGTTCAGAGGGTTATTGATGAAGTACCAGAGCATATACATTTTGAGTTTTGGAAAGATGCAAGTACTGCACATGCAAGTAGTATCCATTTATTAGTGAAAGAATTAGAATGAACTGTTTTGTGAATGTCGGTACTTGATCTATTCATTTATGTAATTTCTTTCTCTTAATACAATAGAAATCGAAATTATACATATACTGATCAGGGAGTCCCAGTTAGGAGAAGACTATTGAATTATATTATGATGTGTACATGATGACCGAGCAAAGAATCCTCACTCTTCGTGTTGGTAATGAATGATGAGTTAAGTTATCTGTTATTTTATTCCACTTTGTTGGCTTCGGCAAAAGCATTAGAACCATCACCATAGTCCTTGACCTTTGGTTCATTTTCATCTTCAATTTCATCTAATGCGTTCTTAAATTGAGACATGTCAATTTCAGTACCGTGGTCTGCACTCAATTCTTCTTCTCTCAAGAATTTATCCTCGAACCTCTTTAAAACAATCTCACGGCCAGTGAGTTGCTTCTTGTCCTTATTGTTCATGTTAAATCTTTGTTGTTTATGTTCCTTCTTCCACTTGGCAAAAGTTTCTGGATTAATAGGAGTCAACTTATCCTTTGGTAATCTATCCCTTTCAGTTTCGATGAAATCCTCAAGTGTGATCTTTGGTTGATTTTCAAGAGCCATCTTTTCTAATCTACGCTGCTCCTTGGTCTTTAAAACGAATCCAGGTGGTAAAGAGTGTCTATATTTACATTCCACCTTATTCTTTGGGTCGGTATTAGGACAAACCCATAGCCAACCATACTTTTGGTCTTCAACAGCCTGAATGAAGTATTTACAAACCTTATCGGTGGTGGTCTTTGGATTACCATGCTTAGATAGAATGACCTTCCGAAGCTTCTCTTCATCCCAATTGTCCATAGTATCTGCTTCCTTGTCGGCTTTATCATCTTTATCATCTGTATATAAATCTTTCTTTGCTGCTTTTCTGGCAATGTTCATATCATGACTGAATTTACAGTTCTTGCCCCTTGTACAAGTACCAAGTTTGAAAAACTCACACAATATACTTTTTGGATCGACACCAAATGGAACTTTCTGAGTACCAATTGAACCTTGAAGTAATTTTAAAGCTTCCTTCTTCGCTTCTTCAGCGGCCTTCTTTTCGGCAGCACGTCTTTTAGCTAGTTCCTGCTGTTTCTTAATATCTGCTGGCACGCCTGCCTTGACTTGAGAGACATATTCTTGAACCTTTTTAGATTTATTCTTATTTTTCAAACCAAAAGTTTTATCATCTGCATTCTTAGCCTTGGACTTTGCTTTGGCCCTCTTTTCCGCTTCTTTTTGTTGGTTCTTTGCGTTTTTCTTTGGAGGCATTCTTCTGAGTATCGATATACCTAGAATAAATAATGATAAGTCCTTAACTTAAATATAAAAGGAAATTTTAAAAAGAAAAGCTGAAAAATCGTCGACGTCAGTGAAAAGTTAGCCAGAATCTCAGCTAAAAAAAAAATTCTCAGTTTGCTTCAACAGTGCACCAATATGAAGATGCGACGCTTCAAGACTTCAATCACAAGATTGTCTGTTTATCAACAAATCGGGACATGGAAGGAGGGCGATCCTTAAAGCTTAGCCAACCAAATTTACAATTATGTTGGCGACAGTAACAAAGAAACAGCTAGCTGTCAAGCAATTGAAGGCAAGTGCTTCTTTGGTTTCTGGCAATTCATTCAGATTTTTGCACTCACAACATTTAAGACCTAAATTACTTGACTTAAAGATGCGTAGAAGATATTACGTTCCGTTGGTTTCTGCAATAGTTGCAGGAATCTCATACTATGCGCTCGGTAACAACGGAATTTTGTTAGACACTGCTGGGTCGTCAAATATTACATCAATTCCTTCTGCACCGACAACATCCGCAATTGGAGGCGGTAATGGAAGTCAGCGTCCTCTATCCACCACTACAACCAGCTCATTGAGCAACGGTGGAGCAGGCTCACAGCAAAACAAACAAGGCTTAACCTTATTTAATGATGAACAAGTCAATAGAATCTTAAGGAGGTTTGAAGAGAGTTATATTGTTAATAGAGGTAAGGGAGTCTATAGGTATGATGCTTCTCAGCTACCAAGTAATAACCCTATTGAAGACGATAGAGCCGAAAAGATCGTTCAGATTCCAATCCAAGATGTATATAATGATAATCAAAGAGTTGAAACTGATTGGCACTTCTGGTCTATTTTTGATGGCCATGCAGGCTGGAATACCTCCGCGTATTTGAGAGATAAGTTACTCGATACTGTCATTGCAGAACTAACCGGTGTGTACAAGATCAGCGATAAAAATTTACGCTTGGTCCCCTCTAATGAAGTTATTGATAAAGCTATCAAGCAGGCTTTCTTAAAATTAGATGATGAAATCGTGAACAAAAATGTACAAAAATTATTAGATTCCCCAAACAAAAATTCTGCAGCAGAATTGTTGATGCCTGCATTGTCAGGTTCATGTGCTCTAATGACTTTTTATGATACTCATAGCCAAATGCTTAAAGTCGCTGTCACTGGTGACTCACGTGCATTATTAGGTTCTTATAATGAAGAAAATAAGAAGTGGACAGTCGAAGCCCTGTCTGTCGATCAAACCGGCTCTAATCCAACGGAAGTTGCCAAATTATTAAGTGAGCACCCTAATGAGCCTAATGTTGTACGTAACGGACGTGTATTGGGTTCTTTGGAACCGTCAAGGGCATTTGGTGATGCACGCTATAAGTGGGCAAAGGATATTCAAGCTAAGATATATAATCAGTTTTTTGGTCGCCAGTCGCCAGCTAATTTGAAAACGCCACCATATGTCACAGCAGAACCAATAATTACTACACATGAAATAAATCCTTCTAAGAATGATTTCATGGTTATGGCATCCGACGGATTGTACGAAATGCTATCCAATGAAGAAATTGTAGGGCTAGTTGTCAAATGGATGGAAAATAAGAAAATGGTAAAACCAACAAGAAACTTTTTTTCCAATGTATGGCAAAGATCAAGTAAAAATCAGCTACCGGAAGTTCTTGATGTTTCTGACAAGTCTGGCAAGCCAAAACAAAGGTATAGAAGATCGGATAATATGACTGCCTATTTGTTAGAGGATGAGAATGTCTCAACACATTTAATTCGTAATGCTTTGAGTAATGGTGGTAATAAGGAGGATGTCAACTTGTTGGTGAGTATTCCGAATCCCTTAAGCAGAAGATACAGGGATGACTTGACTGTTACCGTTGTCTTCTTTGACAATAGTGAGAACCGCGTCGAAAATGCCAATGGAATGTTAGAAATAAATAGGGAGGCTACAAGAGGTGGTTTAGATAACCCAGTAAGTCCGAAACTATAGGCATCTGAAAATAGTATTTCACGTTTGCCATCTGTTGCGTTTATCTAAAGTTTTTTTCTTTAAGTGTATTCGTTAATCATGCAAATGCTGCTCCAATTGCATGATGTGTATTAAAGAATTAACTTCTTGAGAATACAACCAAAAGCGGAAAGTATAACTTATGTAACACTACAAGAGACCTGAATCTAAACCAACAAAATGGGATTGATTAATAATTAAAAAAAAAACAACAGCTACCATTAACATGCACATGTGCTTCCATTATCATTTGAAGATGGAGCATTAAGATCTATTCTGTTGTTTTGAGAAGCAGCAGGTGTCTGTTCTTGGGGTGGGGCTGAATCAATCTTCTCCAATATTTTCTTGGCAATATACATAAAAACCTCGTTCACATTGTACGAAGTCTTTGCCGATGTTTCAAAGAATATAGCGCCTTCATCTTCCGCTAATGTTTGACCTTCTTCAATGGAGACCTTCCTTGCGCCTTCAATTTCTTCTCCTGTTCCCTCATCCATAATTAGATCAAACTTATTGCCAACTAGCGCCACAGTTATATCCTTAGTTGATTGTTCTTTTAGCTCTTTCATCCAGTGCCTTGCCTTGATAAAACTTGCTGGTTTTGTGATGTCGTACACAACCAAAGCTGCCTGTGCATTTCTATAATATAGGTGAGCAAGATTCGCAAACCTTTCTTGGCCTGCAGTGTCCCATATTTCGAATTTTATAGTTCTATCATCGATGGTGCATCTTTGGGTCAGAAAAGCTGCACCAATCGTAGGTTCCTTGTTCTCTCGGAAATCATCAGAGACAAATCTCAACACTAGAGATGATTTACCAACAGCTGCTTCACCCAAAAGCACTAATTTGACTGCAGTTTGTGTAGATCCGGACATCAGTTAATGGTGGTTTGCGTATCAGGAAAAAGTTAGATGCAAAAGATCGAGGTATATTGTTCAATATTGTTCAACACAAAGATAACCCTTATCTTTGTGACATGTATGTTTAAACGGGAAAGGAGGCACCTACGGAAATTTCTAGTTACAAAATTAGAAAATTTGTAAAAAAATTGACAAATATTAGAAAAAAGCCAAACAAGTGAGAAATTCGTAAGCATGTTTCGAAGGCTTATATTGGCTTGTCTGAATATGGTAATCAAAACATAAGTGATTTCAGAAGGATTGCTCACAAGTTATTAGGTATAAAGTATCTATATAAGCTGCCGTATGATGTGGATATGTTTGAGCATTCTTGGACTAGTGCTTTCCACGGCCTAGGGATATAGTCTCCATGCTTGTGGGCTTTGATTGATTACTACCAAAATCCACTATCGGAATGACTTTCCAGAATCAGCCCTTGATATTTCAGCAAAACTTTGCTGTTCCCTTTTCTTCTGAACAAAGAAGTTACCTAATTATTAGGCTTCCCAATGGAATACAAGGGCTCTTGATCACGGATCCCTGTGAGGATGTTGCTTCATGTTGTCTGACAGTGGCAACAGGACATCATGCAAACCCGAAAAATATATGTGGTTTGGCTCACCTTTGTGAACACATGATCTCATTAAGCTCAAAAGAATATCCTGAAATAGACGCATACAGGAACTTAGTTTATCAGGTTGGCGGCACTAGAAACGCAGTTACAAACAATGAAACTACAAGCTTTTTCTTTTCCGTACCTATAACTTCATCGCCAAAGGTATCTGAATTTGAAAAAGTACTAAGCATTTTTACTTCCAATTTTAGGAACCCAAATTTTGAAATCACTTACTCTAATAGAGAAATATATGCAATTGACAACGAGCATGCTGTCAACAAAACTAGAAGCAATAGATTGTTATTTCAAGGTTTCAAACTCCTGGCTAATAATGAACATCCGTTTTCGATGTTTTCCACGGGGAATTTAGACTCCCTAATTGAGAGGAATAAGAAAGTGGATATTCGTGAGAGACTACTTGATTTCTTCAAAGCTGAGTACACTCCAGATAAAATGTCATTTGTTTTGCGTGGTCCTCAATCTTTGAATTATTTACAAAGGCTTGCAACATTGAATTTCAGCAAAATTGGTATTCTAAATAACAGGGAAAGCTTCACGGAAACAACCATGAAACCAAAAGTCGTGCCAGGAAATGCAGTTTCAAACAAAGTGAAGTCCTCATGGAAAGAAAAGTACAATGTTTTACCATACTTACCTGCTGATTTACAAAAAGGTGTTTTGATTAAGAAAGACATTGGTGCAGTGCTAAGAATAGCATTTCCTGTAACTTTCGATAAAACTAAATTTATGTCAAAGAAGAGATTCAACTTCTACATTAATTTTTGGTGTGAACTATTTGGTTCAGAATCACAAAAAACCATAGCGTCGGCATTATTTGGCCGTGAACTTGTTTCGGCAATTGTTTCTAAAACTTCATCAGTCACTTACGATACCACTCTACTTGAATTAGAACTTAGTATCACAGATAAAGGATACCAGTACATTTCAACTATACTTGATGTTATTTTCAACTTTGCTTCGCTCTTTAATGCGTCAGAAAGCTCGAAATTCATAAAGCATTTAGCAAAGTCAATGTCACAATTTAATGGTATTGGTATTTACAATTTTCTCTTTTCAGAAGCCAGTTCTGAATCTATATGGGAAGTTCAAAAACTGAGTAGAATCCTCCTAGAAGGTATTCAGTCGTATGGGAGGTTTCTTCTCAAGGGGCAAAATTTAATGGATGAAACAGTTGAAGGTTTCAAAGGTGCATATACTGAGAATAAAGCTGCAAAAAATTGGTGGTTAGATGAAGCTAAGCGTTTTTCTCATTTTATTAAGAATAATATATCGATAAACCGCACATTGCTCAGTTTTGTCGGAGATATAGATAAGACCGAACTTGACTGGGCAGTAAACATTCCTGCTGAATATACCAGTGAACCAAATTTTGAGTTTAATTACAAGGTCGTTAGACTCAATTCTCAGGTGATTGATATATCTAAGATTAATGATTACGGATTAGATATATCGCCTCCTAATATATTTGCAGATGAGATGGTGGATGACCAAACGGCTCTACTTGGTTTGTGTGATCTTACCACTGAACATGCCTTAGATGCATCATTGGGCTATTCTGTGAAAAATACTTTGTCATCCTCCATTCCGATCCTTTATCATTGTGACTTTGGTTGTCAACTGTGGCTAAAAAAGGAAGTTGATGTTGCTTTCAAAAATAAGGCCCTATTAACTCTAGAATTAATTAATACCAAAATTGGTGCAAGCCCAACACATGTTGCTGTGTTAGAAATACTGGTCCAATTGGTGAAATTTAGAGTTAATGAATATCTTTATCCAGCTACTGTTCTGAACTATGTCTATGATTTATTCCCGTCATTTAAAGGTGATACGGGTGTTTTATTGCACGTCTCAGGACCGAAGGAAAACTTTGCCAAAGTTTTGAAAGTCTTAGTCTATGAAGTAAAGCTAATTTCAGAATCATTTGGAACAACTGTAACAGATAGCGAATTTACCAAAGCCAAGGCTGCAGTTCTGTTGAAGTATAGTTTGAGCGAGAAGATGTCAACTTTTGAATCAGCAACATTGGGCTTAATGGCAACTATTGAAGAAAATACTTGGTTATTACAGCTTAGGATTGAAGCGTGTCAGAACCTTACCAAAAAAGGAATTGCATCGGTAACTTCAAAGATTTTTGAAAGCTGCTATTTGACTGCGTTCTTACAAGGTGATATTGAAATACAGACTTTAAGCGCAGACATTTTGCCAATCATTTCTAAGCTTGTTAAGAACTTTGAAGGTGAGAATTATAGATTTCCATCTTCTGTATTCTTACCACCGAGATCAAATTATTACGTTAACTATACTAGCAATGATGCAACTAATGGCATAGAATGCTTTTTTCAAACATGCAGGCGGGATGATATCAAAGAAACGTCAATAACAAAGTTTGTTTCATACCTTCTAGGCACAGATCTAACTAGAAAATTGAGAACTGATTATCAACTGGGGTACATAGTTTTGGTTGGCTTGAGAACATTGAGGAAAACCCAAGGTATTCATATATTAATCATTAGCAGTACATATTCTTCTGATGAGCTAGATTCGAAACTTGAAGATATTTTAGCTGAATGGTACGAGCAAAGTATCAAAAAACTGAAAAATGCCCAACTATCTCAATATATTGATAAATTTGTAACAGCAGAGTCAGCCACGGGAAGCTCTACCAATTCCAATAGCGGATGTCCTAGTTTATTTTTTGGCGCTCTCGGATCGTCTGGAGGTGACAAAAAAATTACAAAACAGCATAACTCATACTGGGAACAGATTGATAACAAAACCTACTCATTCTCAAAAACATTAAATGGTGAAGATGGTGTAGATTTGGATGTGGTCAAAAATATTACTACTGAATCCTTAACCCAATTTATTAAACAGAAACTATTACCTATATCGGCGGAAAGAAGTAAAATTACTATTAGGATTGATTCTAAATTGCCAAAAGAAGAGTTTGAGAAGAATTCCAAAGGAATGCAGCTATATTTTCTTTTATCGTCCATGGGATTCCCCATCAAACAGGAGCATCTTGAAGATATATTGGAGAAATCAAACAATTCCCAAATCAAGCTATGTAAAAGCCTTTACAGATATTACAGGGAAAATGGCAAGTCTATCTCACAGGTAGCATCAGTTATAGCTAAGCTATCAAAATCTGTTCTGCTGTCTGGTAAAACTGAGGCCGCCAACAATACGGCTGTAATTGTGCCGCCGAAGCAGGTAGATATTGAGAATTTGTCAGCATGGAAAAAACAAACAGGTTATGTCCAGGAGCAAATTCAGATGAAAGATAGACTGAATAGCTTCAGAGATTGTGTAACTTAGTTGGTTATTTTTTAGTTTTACGACAAACCCAAAACTCACAGTTATAATGCCAATGCCCTAGGGAACGGATGTCTCCGCCATATGACGCTTTGATTCCTGTTTGATGTTCTATGAAGTCAAAACCAAGGTCTTCAATCAATTGTATCAAGTCGTCCTTCGGTATTTCCAAACCCGACATTGGAATTTTTTTCTTAGTGGTACCATCATCATTTAACGAGTCAACATCAATCTCTAAATCATTGCCTTCAAAGTGCCATAGCAAAGGGCCAAAATTGATCCAATAGCCATCGTCGTTTAGTGAATATTTGATTGCCTTCAAATAGTCTATAATATTGGCCGCTGTATCAAGAAAATAACATGTTGCGATGACATTGAACTTTCCTTTATTCTCGTTCCTGAACTGAACTGCCATCTCTTCGTTTGAATAGATTTCAGATATTTTATTGAGGTCAGGAGGGCCATACAGATCTACAAACCCACCGGCAACCATCGACATCAATTCACCAACTGGAATATCAGGGTATTCCACATTTAACAGTGAAATATCACCAGGATTAAAATCAGGGAAATATATTTGGCGGCATTGATAATTTCGTTTCTCCACATTAGAGCTTTTGTGGATGAAAGGACAAATCATAAAATTATTCTCACAAAATGTATTGTTTAGAATGTAGTTAGAATTTATAAGCATATGATAGGAAATTTCGTTTCCTTGTGTGGTGAATCCTCGTTTAACAAACTCAACCACTAATCTTGCTAAACCAGCACCAGGTACAAGAACTTCGATTTTTTGTCTTTGAGAGATATCAGGATACAATTTTTCCACAGTTTCTAGTATTCTCCCAAAGGATACTTCACGTTCATCGGCTCCTTCACTTGACCATTCTCGTACGTATTGAGTCATCAATCCCTTCATTTTTTCTAAATCACTGGTTGAACAAGGAAACCATGTCTTAGGATTCTCAGCCCCCCACGAATCCGCCATTATAATTGCAACACTCTCAAAGTAGTTTTTATTGATTTCAATTGAATGCTTCAATTGTTCAATATAACTGGGAAACCAATGTAATAGCTGTTTCTCACCGTCCTCCAACGAACTATACTTTCTTTCTTTCGGTGACAAAATTGTTTTCACCGCCCATTCCTCATAGGCAAGATGTGAGTGCAATACACTGCTCAACACTTTAAATTCTTCAGCATCTTGTTCTTTCATTTCAACCATTGCTGGCTAAATCAATTGCCCATAGATGAAGCCTTCACAACAAATTTCCTGGGGAATTTAGAAAAATCACGGAAAACAAAATCACAGTGCGTGAAACACCCTGCTTCCCCAACAGGAGATTATTTCGATAACGCCAGTATGTATTCGACTATAACTGGGATTGCTACAAATAATACAAGTAATCAAGTACAAAACATAACTATTTAGCTTTGGACTTGTGTGAGTCTAGTTCTCTCTGGAGAGATTTGTTATTTTCAATCAATGTATCTACTTTTTGAGACAAGACATCAATGTAACTTAAGATTTTGAAAGCTTCGGGACTAACACCTTGATCGCCAGCTTCCTTCATAGGAGGGGCCAAGGTCTTTAATTTCCTATTCCAATCTGGAAATCCCTTTACAAACCCTGGCTCTGCGTTCTCAGCCTCCATTTGTAGATCAATATTACGTTCAATTTGATGCCTGTTATCAGCGTCATCGATCGTCTCATCATAACCATCCGTCAATAGCCACTCCTGGTCCTCTTCGTTGGCATCGTCAGCATGATTGAATGACCTGTTGTAAGAAACTCTTTTGCTTTCCCTAACCTCATAATTAGAGGTTATCAGTAAAACAGGAGAATATATGAGAAACAGAATATTGTTGCACATACTATTGAATTGCCTCTCATTCATCCACCAAGCAAAAGGAATATCCAATAAAAATATCTCAATTAGATTGAAAGGGGGTAAAAATATTTTTGCATCAGGAGCTCTGATATATTTAAGTACTCTCGATGAATATTGGAATAAATACTCATTATTAGCGTTACTAATGACATCTGAATATGCAGAAGAAAACAAAGCAATCAAGATATTCAATAAAATAACTGTAACCAAAAAATTGTAGATATAATACAATACACTTCCATAAGGATATGCAAACCTTTCAATAGCGCTAAAATCAGGACCACTTAGAACCGTATTCAACATGTTTGTGATAATAAAATAGGTCAAGTCCCTTTTGCCATCTGCTTGATCAAGTCCAATAAATGCTTGCAAAAATCCAATTATCACCACTGAGAGCATAAAAAAAAAGATAATTGATTCCTTCATCATTGTATTGACGACAACAATCATTACCCCAAAGAAATGATAAATATCACAAAAGAATAGCATTCGTATCCACATAAATGGTGCTGCAACGGCAAGAAATCTATGTGATGTTGTATCATACAATTGGTCATGCCCTGGTACTGTCGTAGTCACTGCCGCAAATCTAAATCCAAATGAAATAAAAATGATGGTATATAGGATATCATTGAATGTGCTACCAAGCTGCAAGTAGGCAGAACCAATGTGATATAGCTTTTGGATTTCATCAGCGAGGAAGCCAAATGTGAAGAAGAATAGCAGAATTTCAGGAATGTTCAACTTATTTGCAGCAGCATCTCTATTTGTTACAATTGTATAAATTATGAGAAAAACGATTGCAACAAAAATCTCTAGGGCGTTTTGGTATAAAGGAGTTTGAATCCTATCGGGTTTGAAATGAGCCCAAAATGACGTATTCGCTATTCCTTTGTAAAGAACATACTCAGAAGGATCATGTCTTGACTGTACAATCCAACCGTTCCAAAGCCACTTGATACACCTCTGGTAACCTGATGTGGCGACAATTGGAGAACGTGTATCAACCGCCAACTCTAAAGCATTTTCAGGATCGGAATCCTCATTATTCAAGTTGATAGAGTACCTATGGCAGAGCATGGAAAGAAACAAGTATTTGTCTTCCTTTTCACGGTCAATTAAAATGCAGGCAATTGTTTGTGCAACTAATGAACGGGATGTGTATAAATCACTTCTCTCAAGCCTAGATTCAGCAAGTGAATCAAACCAGCCAGAAACTTTCAATAGACAAAATACCAAACATGCTTGATAGCGTCTCTTAGACTCATATCCATTGTCATTGATGTCGCCTCCAGCTGCATCATAAACTGCTTGTATAGTCTCTTCCTTCTTAATATCCAAATCAAACGACTTTATCTTATCGGCTGCCACAGCCTGCGGAGTAATGGTGTCAACTAACTTCTTCAAATTCAAGGCAACTCTCAATGCTTGTCTTGGTGAAACAGGACGATGCTCGTTACAGTCCTCGTCATTTGTTGTCGGCAACAGCAACATCCCTTTCGATACATCTCCAAAATATTCTACCAGTGGGAAATAAATGTCCTCCTTTTTTGATAAGAACCCCTTCTGCCCTTCCCAATTTTTTCTATACAACGCGTCTTGTAAAAGAGAGCATGAAATTGAGACTTCAACTGAGCGCGTTACTTCCCGAATACAGGGAAGTAAATGTTTGAACTTATTAATTAACCAATAGAAGATGCCATTATCTACAAATTCTGTCCACCAAGAAGAAGAAGATAACAGATTTGAAGAGCTCACGTGATGTCTCATTTAGAAGATTTACCGCAGGAGCTTAAGAGTCGGGTTGAAGAGATCATTGCCAAATATCCTCCTAGTGAAGAAGTCTTTGTTTCTCTAATGAATTTTTTAATCCAACAAAAGTCCAATGATGATCCCAAAAGAAAGAAAACTCAAGAGTCATTAGCTAAGAGCACACGTGCTTTAACTCCAAGCAATAGCTTAGAAAGCTTGCAAGGAACTAATATAATGCTTCAGCTTCCTGATTTATCTATTCAGTCCCCGTTTAGACGAAGACTAAACTTGGTTTTTGGCGCAGTAAAAGGAGAGAAAAAGGCATACTTGGCTTTATCTAAATCCCTGGAAAGCAAACCAGAGCTAATATTAAGAGATATCACCCCAGGAAATGCTAAATTTGCATGTATTTTAAATGTACCGGAGAAAAAGGCATTGAGGTATCTTCTTGTATGTTACAACCAAAATGAAGGCAACGTCTACAAGAACGAACCCCTTTTGATTCAGTTCAATCATGATATACTTCAAGAGCAGTTTGGATCGCTTTTAGGCGGCAAAACATTCAGTCAGTATCTGACTTCACAATTAGCATTAGTTGATTTCAAGGTAATAGATTGTGCCTTGGACGACACATTTTCAGTCCCTGCTTACAAAAAAACAAAGGAAGGATATCTTTTCTTCTTACCTGAATATATTATTTTTGGCTTCAAAAAACCCATCGATGTTTTCAAATCATCTGATATCGTAAGTATTACGTACGACTGTATCACAAGAATGACTTTCAATGTTCACCTTGAAGTTAAAGTAGGGAGTGAGACTCAAAAGCACGAATATAGTATGATTGATCAAAAAGAATTTGAGAATATTGACAAATATGTCAAACTGAAAGAGGTGAAGGATAATTCAATGTCAGATGAGCATAAAGCCCAGAGTCACTTGAAGAATAATTCAGGTGCACCGGGTGACCTAGCTGAGGCTGCCAAACTTGTTCCAGGCGGTGAACAATTGATTCCAAACGGTAATACTGCAAATAATGATGTGGACGACGAGGATGATGACGATGATGACAATTACCAAGTTGGAGACAGTGATGACAACCACAGTGATGTAAGTGCTGCAGCTGATTATGAGGATGAAGAGGTGGAAAGAGAAGAGGAGGATGGTACGTATAATGAATACGTCAATGAAAACGCACCAAGTAGTACATTTACCCCTGGAACACTAGGCAGCCTTGAACAATTTGGGGGTTTTGACGAGAATTTGCAACAAGAACTCCAGGACTTACAAAAGGACTTGGATCTTGATATAAACGAACTACAAAAGGCTGGGTATATTTAGTCCGTCTTCTTATTGCTTTTCAAAGAAAAGCCACTCATCTATTTCTTTGTACACTATACTCTTGGGTTTAACAATATATATTAGTTCTAGCACTTACAATTCCACTGGTAAAAGTAACGAGTTTAAGGGACAATCATTTTGATGTGGTATTCAAAAAAAAATAGTATTTCTTAAAGACGAATAATAGATATGTGTATATAATAAATAGTGTGTCAGGAGATTGTTATGTACGTAAAAGTGAAGTAAGTGTTAGGCGAGAATTGTCATGCCTAAAAATATATGGATACCGTTGAGACATGACTCTTTGACCAGAACAGGCTCAATCAAGAAGCAAAAAAAGAGTCTTTTGACTGGATTAAGCAGACTCTTCCCTGATCTTCTTGAGCTTAGCTAATCTTAATTCCAAAAGCTCATTGTTGTTTTCAACCCATTGATCAAAGAAGTAACCAACACCCGTAGTGAAAGCCGCAGAATAGACAAAACCCATTGGGGCATGGAGTAATGGGGCCTGTCTGATACCCATTTGCAAGGCTCTAACACCAACACCTATGAAATGGTTTAGAAAGGAAAGAAGAGTTAGTATTGGTTAATCCGTGGATATACAGGTAGCTGAAAGTATAGTTTTAATTGCTGGAATCATCCAAATGAATTGCTGTAATGTTTCTTGTACCTACCGAAAGCAGTCCAAGCTAATAACATTCTTGTTTATGATTGGTTTATGCTTTTCCAAAATATATGTTCTACCCTATTATGCATCAAACCTACTACATGCTGTAAAAGTATCAATTCAGCTCCCCAGAAATGATTCGCACTTGCTTTAGTGGCACGCAAATTGAAACTGGCAGTCACTACCGTCGATCGACGCACGAATGATTTTACCGAGGTACTACTACTAGGTTCCTCTCCTTAGTCGACCAGCTACTCATGGTAGTTTCAATATGACTATATTTTATCCTAATGACAATTGACAATGGAGCCAAAGGTGTGATTAATTGGTTATATAGTGGCAACTCAGCCAACAGTATAGACAAAAGAAAACCTATCGCATGAAAACGACATTGCCCTATTAGGAAACAGGGTAGCAATTTGTCAGGGCTTGAGACCATCAACACGAACGAGAGATACACCTCTACGAAGACAGTAAAGGAAACAGTTACGATTCCAACAAACTTATCATGTTGGAGGGTAAAGATGTAAGGATAGGTACGTACAAGATATATGTATTTTCGTTGCTTTTGTATCTTATTGATTGAGTAACGTACTTGATACTTCTATAGTTTTCATCGATATGGGCTACCAAGGCTACCCCTGAGAGGACCTGGTTATGGCATCACCGCTACCTCAGTAATGTACAACTATAAATCGGAAAAAGAGACTTATGCGCCTTTTTATTTGGGATTGCATGATCCAACTTCTTAAGGTCCCTTTTATTGACATTATTATTTGTAGCTAAATAGGGTGAAGGCAGAAAACTACAAAGAGGAGTATGTGGGATAGATACATGGTTTTATTGGCTAGTTCTGGTTACCATGCAATCTAGTCATGCATTTTAGTTATTCTAAAGAACGTTGCAGCTATTCCAATACAAGATTTACTAGGGAAATTTCAACTTGACCGTCCACGAGTGGTTGATCTACAGCAAGCTCCAATGTTCATTTCAAAAGTTTGTAACCAGCCAAACAACTCACTATCACATAAATATCTCAAAAGCTTCCCAAGTGAGCAGTCTTCAACAATAGCGGCTATATAAACATTCTTATCCTTGTTTCTGATCGGAAAAAACAAATGTTCGCCTAAGCATCATTTCACTAGGAAGCTTGTAATTGCAATAGTATACCCGTTGACTATAACACTAAAAAAAAATTTCTTCTCAAATATCCGATAACAGCCAATGAGTTGCTGATATATTGAAGGACAAGTTTATCGGAACTGTTTTCGGTTTTCTGTTCTAGTATCCTTGTTTTTCTAATTTTTTTATAGGGGGCTGTGCATCAAAAGCACTACCCCCTATAAAGATCGAAACATGTGACAACAATAAAATTCTGTCTTTAATTAGGGCTTCACGTTTTGATATTGATAAGGAAGAGAATGTTCATACTAAAGACTGTGACCAATATATGGAAACCATTGAAGGAAATTCATTCTGAACCCTTTTTGTTAATAGAGAACCTTCCTATCAAAACCATTTTACATTGCCTAATGTCAAAATACCCCATAGAAATCAATTGCAAATTAGTGGATATCTTTAAATGAAGCAAGTGAATTTATGTACAAAAATATCCTATTTACCAATACAGAATTTTGAAAATACAACGCCTAAAATTTCTTCAACGCCAATCGCTTCACCTGTGATTTTCCCAATACCGTCAACACTACATCTTAGCGCTTCAGATGCCATAACTATATCATCTGCATCCTTGAACTTACGAAATTCAGAAAACCCATAAAGAATATCGTTGATTAATATTTCCCTGGCACGTTTAGAAATTGTAACTGGATCGGCAATCTCGGTACTCGTAATTTCCTTGAATCTGTTTGTCAAGTCTTGTATTAGTTCTTCAATACCGCATTGGGTAGTACAACTGATAAGCTTGATCCTATCTCTTGGGATTTTTAACTTCTGTGATAGACGTTCAGGTAGAGTTTGTTTGGTTGCATCATCTATTAGGTCAACCTTGTTAACAATAACATACGACAGCATTTTTTTGTCACTTATGACATTGGATGCGTGAGATAAGAAGCTTGGATCAATCTTGTCATCATCTGCGGGTAGAAGTACAATATTAATATCGGATGTGAGTGATTTCTTCTTCGCTCTCCTTATCCCTTCATTTTCAATCACATCTGAGCTTCTACGAATACCGGCGGTGTCTCCGACTATTACCTTGTAGCCACTGATGTCAAGTGGCACTTCCATTGCATCTCTTGTGGTGCCGGCAATGCTACTCACAATGGCCTTATCCTCTTGAGCCAAAATATTTAGCAAACTACTTTTACCTGCATTGGGGGGGCCTATCAAAGTCAGTTTTATGCCTTCTAGTAAAACTTGTGATCTTTTTATTTTACTCACATATTTACGAATCTCATCATCCAGTTTAGATACATCATTGCCAACACTTTGAAATAGTTCGTTGATTTCTTCAATGTCATGATCTTCACCAAAATCAATCACCGTGGTTAACAATGCAATATTCTTTAGTATACGGTCTCTCCACTCGTTAAATAAAACATTGGTTTCCCCTTTCACTGAAGATAAGGCACTGATTCTTTGCATTTCTGTCTCAGCATGAATTAGAGTATTTATCCCCTCTACTTCGGTTAAATCAAACCTCTGGTTTTGAAACGCACGTTTAGAGAATTCTCCTGGCTCAGCCAGCCTCACTGGTGCATTCGCCATGTGAAATTTACTTATTGTTTCCATAACTTTGTTGATCACTGCGGTACCACCATGCAAATGAAGTTCCAGTAGATCTTCTCCTGTGTAGGACCTCGGAGATTGAAAGTACAGAATTAAAGGTTCATCAAGAAGCAATCGCCCTGTCTGATCCTTACCCACACTAGAGATAGTATCATCATAAATCTTCCTTACTGTTGCTAGTCTATGTTTGGGTAATTTTGTTGAGCCTGTTAGCTGCGTGAATATCTTTCCACAGGAGGGCCCAGAAATCCTGATAACGCCAATAGCTGCTCTTGCTGGCGCAGTAGATAAAGCATAAATTGTAGGTGACAGGTACTGCTGCTGCTTCGAGATATTTTTAGTAGAGAAACGCCTCATTAATTTGCTTGAAAACATACTAGTCTATGCCCATAAACTAGCATATTAGTGGAGGATGGTGCATATAGGCTTTAAAATTAAATATTTCATCAGAAATTTTTTTTAAAGCCCAAAACACACGAGACACTAGATACCAAGTGAGAAAATCTTAGGTTTTACAGAGCTATGAGCAAATTATAATTATAAATAAGGCTAAAAAAATATATAATACAACTAAAAGCAGAAAAAGGAGTGTATCAAGTATCTCTTTTGCAAAACATGCAATTGGTTAAAAACGGGGATATTAGCATACAATAACCCGTACAGTTTTAAACGTTGTGTGTGTGACTCAGAAGATACTCGTGGTATAATTCATAGATGAAGTTAGTCTGATGCCAAGGGAATGTATATGAATTAGTTGGTATGCTCTGTATATAGATATTGTCGTTCAGTTACTTTTGTTTCGAAAAAAAAAATTGCAAATCTCTTAGTAATATATTATTTACGTCTTTTTGACGATGTTTAGGACAATGGTTGTTTTTCTAAGGTGGTTCTTTTATTCACTTTAGGCCAATGAATCGCTATCACTGGAGGATAGAAATCAGCAGATCGTACAACATCCTGCTTTTGCTTCTCTTGTAACTGGTCTTGCAATCAAGCTTGCTCTGGTTGCAACTTCAAAAACATCATCAACAGCTTCACCGGTCAAAGATGAACATTCAATGTACTTCTTAGCACCAATGTAATGTGCTACACGTTCCGCATCTTGATACTTCACGTACTTCGAAGAATAATCAGGATCGGTACCGTCATCAACGGGCCGTAAATCTTTTTTTAGGCCCACTAGTATTATGGGCGCATTAGGGCAGTACTGTTTAACCTCCTGTGCCCACTTGACAGCTGCATTTTCCAACGAATCAGGGGCATTTAGAGAAAATCCAATAAGAATTATATGTGCTTTAGAATAAGATAAGGGCCTTAGTCTTTCATATTCTTCCTGGCCAGCAGTATCCCAAAGGGTCAACCGAACAGGTTTGCCGTCTACACGACAATCTGTTGCATAATTTTCAAAAACTGTTGGATGATATTCAGTTGGAAACTCCCCTAGAGTAAACACGTATAGCAACGATGTCTTTCCACAGGCACCGTCACCAACAATGACAATTTTCCTTTTGATCACACTATTATTAGAATCTGAACTCATGTCTTAAAATAGAAAGGATTAACAGCTAGTTTAAAGTCAAAGTTCTCTGGTTTATGCGGGAGGAAAACAGTAAAGTATTGTCTAGAATGGGCTTTTAGCAATTGCAAACGATTGTAATTAATACAGAGAGATATCTTTTTGTGAGAATATTTCTTGAGTCTCCTTTTTCGAAGTGCCCTTGGTTGCTGACTGTGTGGACGTATAATTAGGGTATAGAATTTCCAGTAACCAGAGATTAAGAAATGTTAGGCAATATATACAACACTGGAAGAGGGTATATGTTTGGAGCCTGCTTGAGATTGCCCTGGTGCCACGATCTGGATCAAGGAATAGCACTCGATGATCGATGCCTAGGGGTGATTAATCTTCCAATCATTTAGTAAGGGGGTTTAGCGAGCAGATGCAAAAAAAAAAAAAAAAAAACATGAAGAATTTGATTTTCGGTCTTTTTTTTTTCTTAAAAGTTTAAATACTTCGTAAATTTTTACAGATACACATCAATTAAAACGTCTCCATGGAGAAGGGACAGTTGGAACACCTTCTTTTGCAAAAGCATCACCATGGTGTTGTGAACCGGTGGAAGGTCTATCGAACCCTTGTAGGTTCATAGTAGACATGTTCATGTTCATAGAATTCATCATGACGTTCATGTCTGTATTTACATTGGTATTGTTACCACTAAAACCGTAGTTTGGATCACTCATCCCTTCGACATTGCTGACTCCACTCAGCATATTTACGTCGTTCAAAACTGATGTATTAATGCCGTTCATTTTTACGCCTTCCACGTTCATGTGGCTCATGTTGGTCATGTTATTCATATTATTCATATTATTCATGCTATTAATGTTGACCATATCGTTTATATTTTTCAGAGTGTGCAAGTTCATCATGTTTGAATTGTTGATGCCACCCATGCCCATTCCGTTGATCATCATTCCATCGTTCAACTTCATATTGTTCATGTCCATGGTGTTCATATTTATAGCAGTCCCACCTATATTCATAGTGTTCGCAGAAGGAGGATTATTCACACTCAGATTCTGTATACTCATTTGCATCGAACTGCTGTCAAGGCCCATACTCGTGGTAGGAACACCATGGATATGATTCAAAAGACTAGTGTTCATAGTTGGCTGTGGTTCGGTCAGACTTCTATTCACAATCTTTACAAGATCAACGCCATTCATATCCTTAAACAATTCGAATTGGTAGAATAGAGTTTCCTCATTGTTGACTAGTAGTATCTTCATAAACTCCTCCATAGTGAAGTTTGGGATTGAACTATTTGGTAAAGATCTAATGTAATGATAAAACAGGGGAACTGAGTAGATGTTAGGACTGATTGGCGGTAGTGTGATGGAGGCTTTGATGACTTCACTCTGAACTATTTCTGATATTGGTCTTAGCTGTGTTTCGACATTAGTAGTATCTGCTATTTCAGAATTCCATCTAAAATTTGAGCCACTCCGATTGTTCAAGTCATCTGACCAAATTGATCCACTCCTTGGAACGTTGTTCAACCCATTTAAATTAGGATTTAGAGTAGTTGATGAATTAGGAATGCAATCGGAACCATTCCACAGTGAGTCCGAGAAACCATGCATATCCCTCAGCGCACTGTGATCAAATAGCATAGAGTTGAAGCTATTAAGATTAGATGAAATGTTGCCCGCATTCTCGATGTTCTTCTCTGTTGTATTTAGCTTATCAGATAAATCCGTAACTGGGTTGTGCATCGATTGAAAAACATCGCTACCCGAACCCATAGCCATACTCTTAGTGGCAGGATTGATGATTTCAATTAAATTACTATCATATTGATTAGCAAAGGAGACATTTTTCATAGAAATGGGAGATTCTGCTACAGATTTTAGTGAATATGATGGCTGAAAACTTATCTGATAGTTAGATGCCCTTGATGGAACTCCCTTGAATTCCATTGGATTATTTTGGTGCTTCAACTCAAAATCTGGGTTTTCGTAGTCTTGATCCTGGCCTCCTTTTTTGTTCTGCGCTTCTTGTGCAAGCGTTTTCTTCTCATTATCTTTTTGCCTAGCTGTTGACCGCTCTTTTTCTCTCTTCTCCTTCTCTTGGGATTTTAATTTCAATTCTTCCTCCCTAAGTCTTTTTGCTTCAAGTTTTTTCTTCTCTTTCTCCTGTTTCTCTCTTTTTTGACGTTCTAACTCAGCCTCTTTGTTTTTTCTCCTTTCCTCTTGCTTCTTCTGCAACTCTAATTCCCGTTTTTTACGTTCAGCTTCTTTACGTTTACGGCCTTCTTCCATTTTACGCTGCTGTTCTTCTCTCAATAAACGTTCCTTCTCCTCTTTTTCCTTTTGCAACCGCATTCTTTCTTCTTCCTTTGCCATCTTCTGCAACCTTTTTTTTTCTTTTGCTCTTTCCTTTTTTGCCTTTTCTTTCTCTTCTCTTTCCTCTCTCAGTTTCGCTTCTCGAGCCTCCTCTTCTAATAGGCTTTTAGAAATATCTTCAGCTCGCTTAGCCTGAAAGGCTGAATATAGTCTCATTCGCAGAATTTTAGAAGAATAGATCAAGAGCATCCTGTATGTTTCTTCAAGCCTCCTTTTTGAAGAAAAATCATCATCCGAATTGATAGATACATTGTCACTCTCATATTCATCTTCATAGTCTTCCTCCTCATCGTTATCTTCTTCGTAGTCTTCTTCATAATCTTCCTCGTAATCCTCTCCTTCTTGAAATTCCTCTTCCCGTGGCCGCTCTATATCACTTTCTTTGAAGGTACTTTCTTCGTCTACTTTATCCTTTAGTGTTACGCTGGATGAGTCTCCTCTATTCTCCAACTTTTCAATTAGATTGATAAAATTCTCGCCATTATTTTTTACTAAGTCATCAGCAACAGACAGTAAGCCATTGAATGAATAGTTAGTCTCCTTTGAGGTGGGATTTTTGTGCTCTAAATCATAATTTTCTTCTGGTTGCATGGTTAATTCTTCCTCCACAATACCCAGCATCGCATTTATAGTGTTTATATTAAGGTCAACCTCATCCAATGAAGATGCAACAAGTCTTCGAATATTATAATAACCATTATACAACTTCAATAATTCATTTTGAATCACTATTTTCCTATTTCCACACAACTGACATAAACAGTTTGTCTTTTGATCCACTTGAACCAAATTCAGAATTTCAAGAAAATCTATATCAGCTATTTCCCGCTTACGTTCGTACGATAGGCTAATCCAGAATTTCACCATATCTGGAATGTCATTTTGATGTTCAAAATCCCAAAGAAAATTGCCCATTACCGGTATTTGAATTTGCTCAAAAATGATAGACTTCTGTTTTTCCAACATACTAGGAATGTGTCTAGATTTTTTATTGAGTGCATTTCTATGGCGGTGGCATGAACAGTTGTGAGCTTCATATTCTTCCTCACTCTCGTCATACACTTCTTCATCCTCTTCTACTGCGTGTTCTTCTTCTGGTTCTTCCCCTTGTTTTATCAAATTATCATAACGGAGATCAGCATTGCCACCTTCCAATTCTTTAGAAGAGTGATCCCAACATTCACTCTTGCATGGATTGCCATCATGGTATTCAGTTTTCCGTTTTCTTTGACAGAGCTCTTTTATCTGATGATTAGTCTCTAATCCCGTATGCGTACAATACTCATTTTCACAATCCGAACAGGGGAGATGCACTTGTTCAGTATCACGATCAAAAGCGTGGCTATTTAGTTCTTCTTCGCCTAACTGATGTTCCAATATCTGTTCATGTAAATTTGGTGAACATGGTGGATATTGGGGATGTATTATACGCTTATTTCCATCACTATCAAATATTACCCTAAACTCACTTTCATCTTGAACTTCTTGGACAATCACATTCCCATCTTGATCCTGTTTGATGACTCTAGATAAAGGATAATCACCCTGAAAATCATCTATTTCGACTTCAAATGATAAATCACCATGAGATATGCGGGAGCTATCTCGCTTGGCACATTGAGGTCGTGCATACTCAAAATGAATATCTTTTCCCAAGGTGAAGTTTTTAGACATCTGCTGTTTCTTATTGGAATACCGGCACTTAGTAATATTCTTCTTCAAGCTAAAGACGAATAACTGTGAATACATCAATATCTACTGAAGTAATTCTATGCTCGCTTTTTTTACGTAAGCCTTTTTTTTTAAAAAAAACTTCCATTGAGAAAGCATTTAATCAACGGTTACAAGGTTGTCACACTTCAATATACATGCACCTTGTGCTCCTAATATGTCCATCTTTTACTCTCATGGCTAGACATCCCAGTGTATGCATGATTACTTTGATGAAACCTAATTTAAGATGATGGCAAAAGATAGCAATTAAAGGAAAAATGCATGAATTTATTTAGAGTTTATAATCCTTTTCAATTTCTCATTTTTTGATGTTCTTTTGAAGTACATAGCATACCTAAGACTAAAAGTTGTTCAATCCAAACGGAAGGATACGTCAACTTCATGTTGTTCCTAGTTCACAGATTATTATTTAAATATTTATGTTGTTAGTTAACACTAATCATACATTATTAGCTATAGTTTCACTGCGGGTAGTTATTATTTAGCAATCAATGTTTTCAAAGTGACTGTAGTACGGAAGGGTAACAAGCTATTATTAATTGACAAGGTAGATTGTATAGACTAACAAAGTCAAAACCCAAAGTACGTGTACTATTAAAAACCCATTGGGTAGCATCTGTTAGGCTATTTTTTAGACGGGTATTCACATATTTTCAAGGTATATTTGTATATTAATAGCTACTTTTCAGAATCACTCTTGTTAGCCTTAAAGAGTTCCTACTTTCTCTTGCAAGAGTATAATTAAAGAAAATATTGTTATTTGTAATTAATCTTCGATTTGCAACAACAAGTGGACGCTTGTAGGATACTTGTTATTTTGACGATTTAGCTCGAACTAGGAACAGAAAAGGTTCTAAAGAGTAAAGGAAATGGCTAAAGGGAGAATAAGCCAAACAGCTTTACCAACAGAAGATGCCCTGACTTGAGCAACTCACCTACATACAAAATACCATAAGGCGTATTCTCATAAAAAAGCTCTGAAATATTCTCCGTGAAAACTTCTTTATCAGTACACTTCATATAAATAAAGAAATACGGCTCAAAATGGTAGGCCCATTATTATTTTTTTGTGAAAATTTATCAAAAAAAGGTATTTAAAAAAACCAATACTAAAGGGAGTATAGGCTCCGGCTAGCTCCTCATGTGAAGTATTGATTTTCCATCGGCATCAATCAGTTATTCTACTTATTATGAAGGGCTATTGATAAGTTGTTGTAAATACTCAGTTTATTTATTACATGCACTAATCACAATAAAATTAACAGTTATTAAAAAAAATTAATCAAATTGTAAACATTGTGGACAGTTTATGCTGTTCTGACATCGGAATATCACCTCTAATAAACTACTAATAAACATAAATGTGTTCTAAAAATAAAGATTATAGCCTGATAACACGTTATTTGTGTAAATTCCGCAGAAGATAAACAGGTCATTGCATAAAGTGTTCCAAATGAATTTCTGCAAAAAACATCTACTTTATGAATGTGAACTATTAATTGATTTTAGTGATCCTATACACACTTGTGATTAGTAACAAATTTTTTTAACAATCCCGTTGAATACTTTGAAATCTTCAAATAAATTTTCAACATTTAATAACCAAATAAAATTAATAAATATTTCTTTTTTTGACGGGAATACGAAATGTTGATCTTAAAGATTAAATAATGTTTTAATTTAAATTTTTATTAAAAATAGAATTTTAGTGGTTTACTTTAGCTATAAAATAATCTTTTCATAAAATTTTTGTGTGCAAATAGCCTAGTGGGTTGGAGTGTGATTTTGTGAAAACACCAATTGAGCGCGGGTTCGCATTTCTGTTACAGTAAAAAACTTACGTACTACTACGCTTTTTGTAGCCATCAAATTTCACATCGATTTAGAGCCTCCTTGATGTCAAGAGTACCTTGATTTATCTTTCGTCCAAGTTCCTTCGAGACTACTTCAATCACCCAATAAAGAACAATTCCCCTTTGGTTCTTTTTTCAATGGAGGAAATTACATTTTTAGCCCCCGCAATGGTACGAGCTTTGCTTGTACCTGTTGCTGAATTTGACCAAACTAAATTTAGAAATGTCGTTGAAGTGCTGAAACGAGTAAAGGATGTTAGAGCTCTGGATTTGGTACATAGTCCAGGAAAATTTAATCCACAGGCATATCCACAGGGCCACGTATATTATAATTTTATTACCAGAGATGATGATGCTGATTCTTTGTTTTTACACGATTTTGAACCATTTAGGAAGACCGCTGTTGTTATTGGGTTACTCGGATGGTCTAAAGAAGTAACTGAAGAAATCATCAGATTGAAAAAGAATCAATTGCAGAGGAAATATCCCGCCCCTATCGCTAATATAATTATGATTTTTGGTTGCCCTATTGCTTTTGAGTCTAAGATTAGTGATGTATTTTGTGTCGATGAGAACTTGTCTAATATTGAGACACGAATCTGTGATGCCACATCGAGATTTCTGTGTAAATTTTCAGTCTATGCTTCTGCATATGAACACACTACGTTAAGATCACCTGGAAATCTTACTGGGGTAGTTTTGAAGCAGAGGAAAAGACTATCAAGTTCTTTTGAAATGAACCCAGAAAGATCAAAACAAATGGTTACAAGGGGAAGAAGACTAAAATTGAACGCCAATTTTTATTTGATGGCTGGTAACTTAAAAGCTTCATTAAATGATTTTTCTGAAGCAATTTTTAACTTGAAAGCAGCTAACGACTATTTATGGCTGGCCTCTGCATTGGACGGATTGGCTGTATGTATCTTTTTACTGTCATCACTCGGCGTGCCATATAGACTTCCCCAATTTCTAAATTCTCTGATAAATTCAGGAAAGAACGTCAAAAGTATGCTCAGGTCTCCTTCCACAACACCAAGGCCATCTTTTCAACTGAGTGATATTTCGACAAGTTTCAGTTCTTTTAACGAATCAGATGGTGAACTGAATGTCATGCCATTCGATGTTGTCGAAGAAACTATCATCAATTGTGGACATTTGAGCTCTTATTATTATGAATATGCTAAAACAGAACAAACAGAAAATGTGCCAGCTATTGTTTCGTCTGAAAGCTTAATCAGATATGCTTTGTTGATGGTTTTGGTTGACCTAAATGGTAAATATGATATGAGTTTGGTCAACGAAATTGTGCAGGGCAAGTCCTTACATGAGGGAAGGTACATTTCTGAGAATTTTAATATGGAGTTTTTCAATTTTATATGCTTCCATGTTTTAAACACCGATTTTGAGAAACTGCCCGTGAACTCACAACTACGTATCTACCAAACATTGGCCTTTCTTTTTTCTAAGGCTAAAATGAAAATGAAGAAAGCTTTAATGGTATATAATTTTTTGGATTTGATAAATGCTTCCGAGCAACAATTATTCTCAAGCATTAGCGGTTATGAGAGATTAGACTTAATGTTGAGAGATTTCTGCGAAACCTATGATATTTTCATTGACAGACCTGAAGATATTATTCGGCCGAATTACATACAGAAAGACCTGTTACTTCATATACTAAAACTATGCGAAAGAGTAGGTTATCGTGGAGGCTATGTCATATATGGACTTTTTATTTTGACCAATTTCAAGCAGATACTTGGATCCTCTCAGCAAGTTGAAATCTATGACAAAATAAAACGTTTTAGCTCTTTTGTCAAGGTTGGTGCTAGATGTTGGAACGATGATTTTCTTGTTGGGATAGACTTCGAAGCTGTATCTGGGAAACTAGTTGAGGGTGAAGAAAGCACAGTCAAAATTCACATACGAAATCCTTATGCGTTTGAGCTTGATATTAAAGAATTAAGTCTTTCAACAAAAGACAACTTTTCGTTTAAACTCTTGTCACCAGACAAAAAATCAATTAACGATTTTAAAGATTCATATAAAATCGTTTTGAAGCCATATTCAGAAATTCTGGTTTCATTGTCAATAATTCCAGAAAACAACGGAACCTTTGCTGTGGACGGGATAATTGCTTCAATAGGTATTTGCGATAAACGGAAATATTCAGTGAGAGTTGAAGACATGTCTGCATTTCCTCCAAAACTAAAAAAATCTGTACACTGTTGCGAGACAGAAACTAAATTTAGAGAATGGAGAATCCAAGTTGTTCACAAACAACCGCTTCTGAAAATAGTCGAAGTGAAACTAAGAGATAAGTGGCTCATGTTGCTTGACGGAGAAAGGAAACAGTTTAGCGTCATATTGAAAAATACAACAACCTCAGATATCAATCACTTGGTTTCTATGTTTAGAGATTCTACTACAGACATATTAAATGCTGAGTTGAATAACAAGGCACTGCGACCTAACGAAATATACGAGATTGAATATCAAATATATAAGAAGAAACCATTTAAAATCTTGAATAAGAATGATCTTGTGAAAATCAAAGGAAATCAAACATTCAAACTTGATCTTGAAATTGTTGGGAAGCTTGACGTGAAAGAGGCAAATCTAGTTCTTGAATATTCCTATCAAAAAAATACCATTGCAGAATATATAAGGAGCCTATCAATTCCAGTGAGTTTAACAGTATATCCAAGTGTAGAACTTGCCGGCTGTGATATTATTCCACTAACTTCCAATACCAGTATTGGGGATATGGAAAGCAAAACTTGCTGGCAATTTTTGAAAGAAGTAAGTGAGGAGCATCACAACCTTGCCGATTTTTGTTTGATTGCATTGGACTTCGTCAATATGTGGTCAGAAGAAATGGAGATAGTGATACAGTACAGGATGGATGGCTCGAGTGGTGCTAAGGAACCTCGTATGTTTATCACTTCCGAGCAGCTACAGACAAGAAAAAATGTTAGAATGTTTGTCCCTATAAAAAGAATGGACTTAGATGAGCAGCTCTTGGAACAGAAAATCCCAAGTCTGAGGAATAAACAATTTGTGGTTGATAAAAAAACACCGCTTGCTGAGCAGCATTTCATTAAGCATTCATTTTGGTACAAAGAGGAAATACTGAAGCATTTATCTGCTATTTGGAAAGTATCTTCCAGTGTTTCAAGCTCAATGTATCTAGGCAGGTCAGGAGAGATCAATATGAGAGGATTTAGGTTTTCTTCTAGAATGATTGAGAATATAAGAGTTGAAAAAGTGAAGTTGAAACTCAAGCTGCTAAATGACCAAGACATAGTGCAAGATTTAAATAATGTGTATTTGAACCAATTCTATACTGTCAGAATTGAAATTACAAATAGAAACAAATATCCCATTTTCGGAATGCTTAGACATATTCCTGTGTGTAAGGATCCACCCTACACGTATGAGAAGAAGGTACTTATAAATGGTGTATTGCAATTTAGCATTGGGAAACCTTTAGACTCCAACGAAACGATGATATTCGAATTGGGGATTGTGTTTATTGAGAAGGGAGATTATGAATGGGGCGCTCTGTTTGATGAAATGCCTGATTGGAAAGACGGTAACCTCACTATCAAGAAACAGCATTTGCAACGAGAGCAACTGAAATTCAAAGTTCAATAAACATATATATGTATGAACTTAGGCAAAATTACTGTGAAGCTACACTTATTGGGTTATTTGTACACATCACTCTTCTGTATACGTTCCTTTCATTCACGTATCCGAAATTTTTACAGTAGTGTGTAACTTTAATCAAAATTGTGCTTTATCCTCACTTGATTGTAGTCCCTTGTTGGTCACGTGTGTAAAAAAAAAACTCATTAATAGCACACAATCGAAGAGTTGAACATTTTGTGGGAAGACGATTATCCTTAGCAGTGCCTTTGATAAACAGCGGAGAATTGAACGATAGGCCTTCTCATTTTGAAAATGTCTGGATCTGTCATACGTGCAAGTGGATGGGCGGTAGACAACGAGGATCAGTATTTGGCGGTCAGCCCCAGTGGGGAGGCTGTGTACCTCTACCAAACGAGTAATAAATTCAATAAGGAAGAAGACAATATTGTCAAGCTCCACGAAAAAGCTGATTTTGAAAATATACAATGTATAAACTACTCTGGACTGACACCAGGGCTCACAGCTGTTGGTCAGCTCGATGGAAGATGTTTGTTATTTGATATCAGGTCTCCGGAGAATAAGTCTTTTGTTTTAAAGCCATTACAATCTAGGTCGTGCAATTCGGTCTCGTTCAATGAGAGAGGTCTTATTGCCATGGGATATGACAGGGGCAGACAGGATCACTCTATACATGTATGGGATATCGGTAGTTTACACAGAGGAGACTATGGTGGAAAAACAGCAAAGATATTCAATTGTATTAATAATGAGAGTATATCGTCTTTATCCTTCTGTCCTACCGAACCTAGGAATTTTGTTGCCGGAAGTTATAAATTATTAAGAGAATTCGACATTAGGAGTAACCAGCCTGTATATCAAATAGCAACTAGATGCACCTTGAATATCACCGTTAACCCGTTTTCTCCGTTTATGTTTGCCTCGAATAGTGAAGACGGTTCTCTTGCAATATGGGATCGTAGAAAGCTAACTGAATCTTTTCAAATTAATAGCACTTATCAAAGCTCCAGTGTCTCAAGTGAAGGACCTGCATTGCTGTTTAGTAAACTATTAAGCGATTATCAGAGAAGAACAAATGGATCGCCATATAGATTTTCGTCTGTTCAGACAGCTGAAATTGGTGCCTTATTTGATGGCGGATATGTCAGAAGATGGAAAATCGGTTATGTACCTCCGCTGGAGCATGAACTAGCTCAATATGAACACATGGTAAAGGCAAATAAAGTCGAGAATCCTACTTTTGTTCCCAAAGTTCCTAAGCCATCTGGTTCTATGTTTATTTCGAAAGTACATGACACAAAAACCAAGTATGAAAGGGTTATTTCGTTTGATTATGCACCATCAAAGGATGCAGAATACGGAATTGATCTTGTATGTATGAGACAGTCGGGTAGTATATACAGAATGAAAGTGATTGATAGTCAAAATAGTCTTACATTCAACTCCTTCAACGATATAACTTTTTGCGGTCCTGACGGTGTGTGCAGCAAGATTGTGAATGGGGGATTTGGGGAAGGACCCCATATTGTTGATCAAAAGACAGGAAATCTGACTATTCGTGACGACAGCGGTAACTTCGAGGAAGACAATGATCACATGGGCAATAAGAGGGCATCGGATACAGGGGAGAAGAAAGATATCGATATTTTTGTTGGCGATAGTGATAGTGCATGCCCAATTTACGAGTCCTTACTTGTGAATGATATTTGTTCGACCATCCGAAAGAGAGCCACCAAAGGATATGGTGTCAATGCTAATGTTAACATGGAGATTCTAGATTCAATGAATACCTATGAGACACAACTACATTTAAAAAATGCTTGGAAATGGATTGATATTTCTTACAACTTGATAAGTGCTGGAAAGATGCACTATGCCGATTTTGATTTTGGATATCTCGGAGTGTTGGGAATTTGGAATATGAATAAAGATTTTATGAATTTTAACAGATATTCAGGTTTCGACAATATAACAGAGAAGGATGTCACCAGTGCTGCCAGGGGGATTGTGGAAAGACGCGCTCGTGAATGTAGCTTGCTGGCAAAACCTGTAATTGGGTTTACAGGTAAAAATCATAAGGAAGTCCAAAGAAGATTAGCAATGTATGTCATTGGTTGGGATTTTGGTGTCAGAGAATTGGAAGATAAGTATTCCAACCTAATTCGAGATGGTAACTATGAACGTGCTGCTGGCTGGGCGATCTTTCACGGTGATATTGATCGAGCAATTAGAATTTTGAGTGATTCTAATAATGAAAACTACAAAATTATGTCTACAGCTATTGCAGCGTATACTGCCTTCAAGGACACAAATGTGAATAACACATGGAAAGACAGATGTAGACAGTTGGCGTCTGATTTAGCAGATCCTTATTTGAGGATTATATTTGCCTATATTGCTGATGGTAATTGGTGGGATGTATTAGATGAAACCGCATTACCGCTTAGAGAACGATTAGGCGTTGCACTGAGATTCTTACCTGATTCTGAACTAGATGTCTATTTGAACAGGTTGGCTGACACTGTCATAGAGAGAGGTGATATTGAAGGAATCCTATTAACAGGTATAACAATGAAGGGAATCAATTTATTGCAATCATTTGTGGATAGAACCAGTGATATTCAAAGCGCATGTTTGATTGCATCATTTGCAAGCCCCAAGTATTTTGTAGATAAAAGGGTAGATATGTGGGTAGAAAGTTACCGGATCCTATTGAATAGTTGGTCTTTATTCTCTGCCAGAGCTAAATTTGATATTGCCAGAACGAAGTTGTCTAAAAGGATGAATGAACCTGCAAAGGCAGTTCCAAGACAGCTCTACCTTGAGTGTGTAAATTGTCACAATTCAATCACAGAAAGAAACCCACCGGCAGTAGATGTAAACATGAACAATTCATACGGAGTATCAACAAAAGCTGGTAGCTCATTCCGTGGAGGCGCTATCAATCATTCATGCCAGCACTGTGGTTATCCCCTACCGAGATGTGCTATTTGTTTAATCACACAAGGGGTTCCTGTGCCTAAAGAGGTCATGAATCTGCATCAAAATGGAAACGAAGCTAAACTAGATAGAACTTTTGATAGACATGCATCTCAAATCGAGGAAAACGAAAGGGCTGATCTACAACATGAGCTACAGTTCAAAGAATGGTTTAGTTTTTGCCTTTCGTGCAACCATTGTATGCATGCCGGTCACGCTGAGGAGTGGTTCTCAAAACATTATGTTTGTCCAGTTCCAGATTGTAACTGTAAGTGTAATAGTCGTTAGGTCCCAGTGTATTTATATCTATGGCACAGGAGTACTTTGGTTTTAAATAAACTTTATACAATAGGGAGCGTAGATGAGGATGAAAAAAATATCACGTGCGGCAAAGAACTAATTGTTGCGAGCGAGGGATGGTTGTGTACATTTGTCGTCGATCTTAAACTGAGTCTGCTCAGCCAAGAGAAATAAGGCTTTGGAGAAATGCAGTAAGAGCTCTTTGACGGAAGGGATCAGATACAGTGGGAGAGAATTGTCTTTTTTGTGTTGGAACACCAATAGGTCAACAAACGGACGTTCTAGTACCTTCTCTTTTCTTTGATACTTTAGTTTATTTTTAGAATATTTTGTTTTATTGAGTATAGAATTAGTTCAGATAAGAATATTGATCGATTAAAATTTCATCATGTCTCAACCATTAGATACAGAAAAAGTCAACGATATTTTAAGGAAAATAGACAGGGAGAGGAAGCTCGCAGAGGGTGCTTCTCATTTAAGGAAAAAAACGAACAATCCTTCTGTCATTCAGAAATGTAATACTCAAGTTAGAGAGGCACAAAAAAATATTGAATATTTAGAGTCTATTTTGAGGAAACTCCAAATATCTTCTGCAAATGAAAGGTCTGCATCGAACTCTCCTACGAAAAATACAGGGCCTTTGGATTCAGAAAAAGATAAACAAAATCATCCATACAATACGGCTAGACAGAGACCATTATTTACAGCTCTAGATTTGTTGAAGTATGACTGTCCTTCTTTGGGTCATAAGATCCAATATATGATGCAACTACTAGAATTCAAAATCCAGGTAGAAACTCAATATAGAGAGGCGAACGAAAAGATGTATAACCTTTACCAAGTTGATGGTGATAGGTCAAGCATTGCACTAGCGCAACGAGGTAGATCTGAGAGCGATAGAAAACTACAATTGATGAAAAGAGCTTTAAAGGAGTACCAATCAATGTATATTGATTTAGATGATATCTCACGTGAAAATGCAATGATTAATACATTGAGAAAAAACCCATTGTCTGGTATTTTGACAATACAGATCAATTCAATCAGAGGTGTCGATCATATCCAATCTCCCATGTTTTCTAGAAATCCAGAGTGTTTTTTGAGTATCAAAATCGATGACAGTGAAAAAGCGAAAACACGAGGTTCTAGGAATGACAAATGGTCCGATTTTTTTGAAATCAAAGTTGAGCGGGCCAATGAATTAAGTATTACTATATATGATAAGGTTAATGACCAGAATGTTCCTGTTGGTTTATTTTGGCTATCCTTGTCAGATATTGCCGAAGAAATCCGTAGACAGAAAGTCAGGAAGGAGAGAGTTACAAGTGAGCAATGGATATCTACTGGGACCGTTGATGATGACATTCAAAGTGGTGCGAAGTCTTCAAATGCCACTTTGTTGGACTCTGTCCCTGATCTGTCGAACCAAGATCCTAAGTACAACCCTAATGTTCAATCTGCCTATTCTGACTCATCAACTACGTCTATCCCAATAAGATCGAATGGCTGGTTTTCTTTAGAACCATCGGGTGAGATTTATTTGACATTAGGATTTGTCAAAACTAACGAGAGTAAAACTAGGACAGATCATCACAACTTTGCCAGTGGCTTAGGTCGGCATGGTGCTATACGTCAACGTAAAGAGGAAACGATTGACGCACAAGGCCACAGATTTGTACAGAAAAATTTCTACAATATCATGTCATGTGCTGTTTGTAACGAATTTTTGAGATACAATGGTTACCAATGTGAGGATTGTTTGTTTTTGTGTCATCAGAAATGTATCAAAAACATTATTGCCAAATGTATATCGAAATCAAGCTCAGACATTAATTCTGTTGATACTAAATTGAACCACAAGATTCCTCATAGGTTTGTTCCTGTCACGAACCGTGGTGCTAAATGGTGTTGCCATTGTGGTTATATACTGCCATTTGGTAAAAAAAATGTTAGAAAGTGTGATGAATGTGGAATTATGTGTCATGCAAATTGTGTTCATTATGTACCGGACTTGTGTGGTATATCCCCTAAAACTATAGAATTAATCTTGGAAGCTTTGAGAGCTGGTCAACAAAAGTCAAAAAAGAAGGCTGCAGCTACAAAATCCTCTTCAAGCGTACCATTAGCTATCCAAAAGACCGGAGCGTCAGAGAAGACGTTGTTGCATTTGGGAAAGACAAATACTGATTTGTTGCTTCCTTCAAATGACCAGAACATAAGTGCCGAAGTAGGAAGGCTTGCAGCTGATATATATCCAGCAAAAGCAGTTAATAACAAGAGTATCGAAGAACAAAGAGAACAATCGCTATCCCCCCAACGTGTTGTTTCGAGACAAGAATCTTTATCTCCTCAACGTGTTGGGCAGACTTCTCAAGTACAATCTCCTGTCCGCGTGCAAACCAAACAAACACAAATAAACGATGACAATAATCGTGGATTACCAAAGTTACCCCTTGAAGGCAAACTTGAAGGAACCTACCATTCCGAGGATTTAAGAGTTAGCACAAATGACGGAACCCGAGATATACCTGAAGAATTTGAACATACTACCATCCAGATTGAGTATGAACAGTTACATGTAAAAGCACAGCAGCACCAACAAGAGCACCAACAAGAGCACCATAAACCTCCGCATCAAGCTCAACACCATGCACAACATCAGCATCATGGACAACGTCAAAAGCGTCGCCATCGCCGTAGATATGGTTTAGATGACTTCAAATTCTTATCTGTTTTGGGTAAAGGTAATTTTGGTAAGGTGATGTTGGCTGAATATGTTTCTAATAATCAGCTATGTGCTATTAAAGTCCTAAAAAAGAATTTTATTGTTGAAAATGACGAGGTAGAGAGTACGAAATCGGAGAAGCGTGTGTTTCTTGTTGCTAACAAATACAAACATCCTTTCATGCTGAGTTTATACCAAAGCTTCCAAACCGAGAATAGGATATATTTTGTTATGGAATATATTAGTGGTGGTGATTTGATGTGGCACGTTCAACAGAAACGATTTTCACTAAAAAGAGCACAATTCTATGCCAGTGAAATATTACTTGCCTTGAAGTTCTTACATGACCATGGTATTATTTACAGAGATTTGAAGCTTGATAATATCATGCTAACAGAGAGTGGTCATATCAAGCTAGCCGACTATGGATTATGTAAAGAAAATATGTGGTATGGTAAGACCACCCGAACTTTTTGTGGAACACCTGAATTAATGGCACCTGAAATTATATCAGGGGAGCAAACATATGATAAAGCTGTTGACTGGTGGGCGTTTGGTGTTCTCTTGTACCAAATGATTCTAACCAAGACACCATTCAAAGGTGATGATGAGGAAGAAGTTTTCAACGCAATTTTAACAGATGAGCCATTGTATCCAATAAATATGTCAAAGGAATCTGTTGATATAATCCAGAAACTTTTAACAAGAGATCCGAAGTTGAGGTTAGGGTCCAGTGAACGAGATGCCCTTGATATTATGGAGCATCCGTATTTTGCAGACGTTAATTTTGATGATGTTCTAGCACTAAAAATTAAACCTCCATACATACCACAAATCGATGACCCAAGAGAGGCACACTGTTTTGAAGAAGAGTTTACGTCTCAAGCTGCCAAATTAACTCCTGTGAATACCGTTTTATCGCCAAAAATTCAAGAAATGTTTAGAGGGTTTACATACTCAATCGATGACGAGTAAGTAGAAATGGAAGCGGATGGTCCTTGTGTTTTTTCTATGATCTCTTGCCTTCTCTTTGACAAAGTTGGTATACAAATATAAATCTATATATATAAATCATAAATAACGTGCCATAATTATTGGCCTACAGATGCCATGGAGGGGATGTTCCAGTCACTGTAATAAGAGTGAAGGCAGTTAAAAGCTTGGGTGTACTTACAACGAGCAATTGAAACAGAGGAAAAAAAAATAGTTCGAGCATGGGTATGGCCCGAGGATGATGACATTCGACAGAAATATTGGATGATCGAAACTATCGAATATCACGTCAAATGCATTTACTTGTTGTGTTTCTCTTAATTTATACGACTTCTTCCCCTGTTTCTATTTTTTCTTATAGTTCATTACTCGGCAATTTTGCAAGTAGACAAGTTAGACATGGTTGAAGTTAAGAGCATTGAAGAATTGAGTCAAATCAAACTTTTTGATTTGATTAGGGAAGTTTTCGATAAGGCATACGCCAATGGCGACTTAGTGTACAAGGAGCCAACCAACATTGAGCATTTCAAAGATCCGGAGAGTCAACTGCAGTATGAGATATCGATTCTTGAAGGATTAGACAAACGTCCGAACAACAGAGCCCGTGAACCTGGGGAAGAAGAGGATGTGACAAAGGAAGTCATTGAGAAGGTCCAAACAAAAGATCCATTTGCAACTCCCGAACCAGAATTGACAGTCATTGACTCGTTGCTCGACGATTATAGATTGATTCTAAACAAGTATCCAAACACCAAGTACCATTTTTTGTTAGTGACTAAGGACTTTGAGAAACAAGACAGTCTACTAAAGCCAATCGAACTGCAGATAATTCGTACCATTTTAGAGAACTTAAATGGGTCTGGCGATGGAGTGAAGTATTTTTCCTTCTTTAATAGTGGTCCAGAGAGTGGATATTCGCAGTTCCACAAACACGTCCAGTTTCTGAAACTACCTGAACATTTCATGCCATTCCAAGACAACATTATAAGCGGTGTCAACTATTTTTTACCAAAGGAGATTGTTCAAGAGCGCAGACCGTTATTTGCAAAGAAGGCAAGGTTCAAGCACTATATTTTGAAACTGAAGGAATACAACGAGGGTGAGGTTGATAGAGAGGAGGAGTTGGATTCGTTAGCGATGTTATACATGTATTTGATCAAGAGAAGTTTGAATATAAACAAGGAGTTTGAGATTGACAAGAGGGACTTCAGTTATAATTTGATGATGATGAATGACTGGATGATGATTGTTCCACGTAGAAGTGCCAAATATGAAGACATTTGGCAGAACTCACTAGGGTTTATGGGGCTGTTCTTCCTCAAGGACGAGGACCTCAAGGGCAAGGTTCAGCAAGTTGGAATTTCCAAGATTCTCGAGGAATGTGGTTTCCCAATGGAGGAAGACGAACACCAGATTGTCTATAACGAATACGGATACTAAGTCTGTCTCCATCTTACAGTGTACAGTTTAGTGAGTTTGTTTAATTTTTATAATAAATAGAATATAAAACGTGAAAAAAGGAGTTTGAGTGTGTCTTCAAGTGAATAGAGGTGCAGAGGAGGGGAGATATTGCGATAGCTATTCCACAGAATAAATAAGAATAATAAATGGAAGTCTTTTTCAACACGTTGTTAAGTTCAAGCAACGGTGGAGTTGTTCAAAGCTTCCTTTTCAGCGATTTCAGCTTCTGCCTCCAAGATGTAAGGGGTCAAGTAAGGAGTGTCATCCTTTGCTTGTAATGCCTTAGAATCTGGTAAAACGTCAATGGAGACAGCTAATTGATGAGCAGCAATGATTCTGTAGTTTCTAGCATAGGATTCTTCAGCAGGCAATCTAGAGATGGCCTTTTGCATTGCAGGGGTCTCCTCAATGAGTAAATCGTCCAATTTCAAACCCAAGTTTCTGTAGCCGGATAGGTTGGTGAAGACCTTAGCTGCTGGAACCATGAGTTGTCTCAAGAGGGGGTTCTTGAGGACAAATTCGGCTTGTTTCTTGACTAGAGTGACGGTGGACATTGGCAGTTGTGTTTTGTGCTTTATGCTTTGTGCTTGGTGGTGACGAAGTAGAGTAAAGGCTTTTTCTTGTCAACAGGTACTGACGAGTGTCTCTTGTATTCCCATTCAAGTTCCTCTAGCTAACAATCATGCCAGTGTTTCCAGCAGCGAGATTTTGCAAAACGGGGCAAGTTACAAAGGTTTAAAAAAAAAGAAAAAAAAAACTCTCAAATGCGAAATTCGAAAATATATTTTCCCCCCCCCTCCCCCCTCAGTGTATCTTCATCACCATTCCCACTTCACAGGCTCTGATTGGCCGAGAGAACAGCGCGCGTCGACCGACGCGCGCACGTGACCGACATAGAATAATTAATTCCAAGAAAGGGAAAAGATGCCAGACTTTATACAGGAAAACACCCGAAATGGAACAACCGTATTGGGAATGGAAGGGAAACGGTTTTGCTTTTGTATATTCCATGAGGGACATACCTTAAAGAAGAGATACATGGATGTCATTAAAAGTCATAGACGACAATGAGGTCAAATCAGAGGAAACGTACATTCTACAAACTATGAGGACAAACAAATTGGACTCACTTTGGAGATGTCTTGAAATGAAACCGGTACTGGTTGCTTAACCTTTTTGGTATATGGCGTTTAGTTGCATTCGGTACAATGTACATTGTCCATTCGTTTCCGCCCTCACTGAAACGCTAAACAGCTCTTAAATTTAACCATATGGAAAAAGCAAGAGAGTTTTGGTTATATCTCCTTCTATCCAATCTGCCCGCTTTCTTACAGCAAAGTGTGCATTATTTGCAAGACACACAAAACGCGTGGTTTCCCAATTGGGCGGCGCATAGCGTCTTTACGATCGCCAGAGATTGACAATTTCCCTTTTCAGAGAAGATAGTGTAACGCCAACAATTGCCAATTCAGGTGAAGTGCCCCAGGTGAACGCGTTTGACAATGGAAATAGGAGGTTCAACAAGTTGGAGCTGTCTTTCATGGTAGGCTTTTTTTTTTCCTAAAGACTATTTCCTCAAGTAGCACTTGTATAAATTGGTTGGGTTTTCCCCCCGTTGTTTTGGTTGTTCTTAGGGTTTGTTCTATTTGTTCTATTTGTATTGAACTTTAGTTTTCTATTCTATCCTTTTCCAATAACAAGCAATTGGTTCTTCGTTATTGGTTTTCATTCTTCGTTATTGATTTTCATTCTTTGTTGTTGGTTTTCACTCTCTCGTTGTTTCTCCTTCCCTCTTTACCAACCCCTTTCGACATAGACAAGGTATGAAGATTTCTCAGTTGTTGATCTCTCTTGCCCCTTTAGCTGGTTTAGCCGTTGCTAGCGATCCACCAAAATGTGACGCGGATAACAAATGTCCAGAAGAATATCCTTGTTGTTCCAATGATGGAGCTTGTGGTACTGGATCTTATTGCCTGGGTCCTTGTGATCCTCGTTATTCATTCAATTCTACCTCTTGTATGCCCGCTCCAATCTGTAAGGCCGGAACATTCACCCCTAGAAAGGATAACATGATTCTACAAACAGATTATCTCGGTAATATCACTGCCAACGATTTCCAATACTATGGTCAAGTTGAGGATAATGATGATTCAGTTATGATTAAAATGCCTAAAAAATCTACAGGTGGTGTCATTTCTTCCAATTTCTATATTTGGTATGGTAACGTTAAAATGAAATTTAAGACATCACATAATGCAGGTGTTGTCTCTGCTGCAATTTTATTCTCTCAAGTGGAAGATGAAATCGATTTCGAATGGGTCGGTAGTGAATTGGATACCACAGAAACTAACTTTTATTATGAAGGTATCTTGGATTATCATAATGGTAATAAGAGTTCCTCTGCTAACACTTATGAAGATTTCCATGTCTATGAAATCGACTGGACTCAAGATGAAATCAATTGGTTAATCGATGGCTCTGTTGTTAGAACCTTGAAGAAAGACGATACTTGGAATTCTACCAGTAACAAGTACGAATACCCTCAAACTCCTACTAGAGTTCAACTCTCAATCTGGCCTGGTGGTGCAGCAGATAGTCCAGAAGGTACCAGAGAATGGGCCGGTGGTTATATCGATTGGGACGCTTCTGATTTCTCAGATCCTGGTTACTTGTATGTTGCCGTTGATACTGTGGAAGTTACTTGTTACGACCCTCCATCCACTGCTCAAACTGAAGGTAACAAAAAGGTCTCCTACAGATACGATGGTAAAGGGTATGACGAAGAAAACGTTATTATCAGTGATAAAGGTACTGTCATCAAAGATTTAGGCCGTACTGGTTTCAATACAGGTGAAGATCAAAATGATAACAGTTCTTCAAAATCAAGTATCAAGTCTTCTTCCACTTCTAAATCAGCTTCAAGCTCTTCAAGCTCTCCTAGTTCATCAAGCTCAGCTTCAAAGTCTTCTAACTCCGCTTCTTCTACAGAGTCATCTAGCTCTTCAAAATCCTCAAAATCATCATCCAGTGCATCACCATCCTCTTCTTCATCATCCAGTGCATCACTATCCTCAAAATCATCATCCAGTGCATCACTGTCCTCTTCTTCATCATCCGAAACATCTGTTATAGAGTCTTCATCTTCAAGCTCCTCCGTAGAGTCTACTTCCTCATCCACTCCTGCTATTTCGTCAACTTTAACTCCTGCTGTAGAATCTACAGCATCATCAAGTACCGCTCATGGTTTTATCCAGGATACTAATACCCTGTCTGCGTCAGCTACCGCTAGTGTCTCTTCAATCGTATCTGTAACTCCATCAAAGGGCCATTTGAATAATGCCTCCTTGCTCGGTTTGCTCATAGCATTTGTTTCACACTTTGCATTTTGATTATTCTGCAACTAGTTACTCCCTAATTTTACCCCAGTTTACCTAAATAATTGACTTTTCTAACGTTTATAACACTATTTTAATATTCGGCTTTACAACGAGGCTGATCGCTCCTTGTGGAAACACTCCTAGTTCATGTTAGTCTTTGAAATTGACTCATCTTTGTTCGCACCTAAATAAGCCGTTGTGTAGATAAGAATCGAGAGGAAGCACGTTGAGTTGAACCAGTTGTTGACTCCCACCCTAAATTGTTAACCACCACTTCCCAAACACCGGCGGCTTGAACGGTCTAAATCATAAATGAGTGTCAGTGTCCAAATTTACAAATTCTCATCCCCACAAGTCGTTAATAACGAGTCTTTACTAACACGGGTTCTGAACAGAGGCTACGATTTACCAAGGTTCAAATATAATGTCATCACTACCCCAAGGATCAAGAACTCATTGGTGGAAGATTTGGGCGTAAGCCCCCTACAGGATAGCTATGTTTTCTTCTGTATTGCCAATGACGAACCTACAGAGGATAAACATATTGGCTGTGATGAACCACTCGATGATTACGAGCAAACCACCGAGAAGCTGAAGCTCCGTTACCCACACATTGCAGTAAATGACGTCCAAAGGTGCTACGACAATAGCGTTGACGAAACTCGATCTGATCTGCCACTGCCAAAGCCCCTAGAAGACAGATTGCTATCAATGGCTGCCTTAAAACCACATCACACAGAGTCTGGACAGGCATTTGAAGTGACTGGGTTTGTTTCGTTTTATAAAGGAGCCGGCTCGTTGGTTATAAGAGAAGCTGAGCAATTTGCCGCCAAGTTCCTGGGTGCCTCACAGATCTGGGTCACTGCCATCAAGGAACATCAATTACGAGAGATGTACGAGAAATGGGGGTACAATTTTGTCGAGCACATCTATGTACCGCTTGCATCAAACGGTGAGGTCGACAACTCAGGATCTTCCTTAGAGAATGACATTGGAGCAACCAGACCCTTCTATCTGGAAGTTATGATGAAGAGTGTCTAAACTGAATTACGTAATTATATATAGACAGTTTTTTTTCTTTTCTCCCCTCGATTTTTCTTTTCCCCCTCTAATTTTTTTTTTCCATCTCGAGGAAAAATTGGCCACGAATGGGTTCATGAAATGAGTAAGAGTTTGAGTTTGTCAGGGTTTACGAGATTGTCGTCATTGCCCGGTTTTCGAGTTCAAACAGTGTATGTTCTCTCGCCAGTCGTTACGTTTATTTTCATCGTCTGTTCAGAGATCTGCCAAAACTAAACTTAAACATAAAATGTCTGCAGCACAAGCTACCAATGCAGAGTTCTCCAGAGAGGCTCTTGAATCTGTTCTAAAACGTCGTTTCTTCTTTGCACCATCTTTTGAAATCTACGGTGGTGTCTCTGGTCTTTATGACTATGGTCCTCCAGGTTGTGCTTTACAAGCCAATATTGTCGATACATGGAGAAAGCACTTTGTTCTTGAGGAAGACATGCTTGAAGTTGATTGTACCATGCTTACCCCTCATGAAGTTTTGAAAACATCAGGCCATGTTGACAAATTTGCAGATTGGATGTGTAAAGATCCAAAGTCTGGTGAGATTTTCAGAGCAGATCATCTAGTCGAAGAAGTTATTGAAGCTAGACTCAAGGGTGACAAAGAAGCTAGAGGTATCAAAGTCGAAGAAGTCGAAGAGGAAGACGATCAGAAGAAGAAGAGAAAGAAGAAGGTCAAGGAAATCAAGGCCGTCAAGCTAGACGATGAAACCGTTGCTGAATTTGAAACTATTCTAGCTAAAATCGATGGTTTCTCTGGTCCAGAATTGGGGCAAATCATGATTAAATATAATATTGGCAACCCAGTCACAGGGGATCCATTAGAACAACCAGTTGAATTCAATTTGATGTTTGAAACTGCCATTGGACCATCTGGACAATTGAAGGGTTATCTGAGACCTGAAACTGCTCAAGGTCAATTCTTAAATTTCAACAAGTTATTAGATTTCAACAATGAAAGAATGCCATTTGCTTCTGCTTCGATTGGTAAGTCCTTCAGAAATGAAATTTCTCCAAGGTCCGGATTATTGAGAGTCAGAGAATTTTTGATGGCTGAGATTGAACATTTTGTTGATCCTGAAAATAAATCCCATGCTAATTTTGATTCGGTCAAGGATTTGGAAGTTTCCCTTTTATCAAAGGAAGTCCAACAAGCAGGTAAAACTGACATCTTGAAGATTACCATCGGTGAAGCTGTCAAACAAGGCATTATTGACAATGAAACTCTAGGTTACTTTGTTGGTAGAATCTACAAGTTCTTAGTCAAAATTGGTATCAATCCTGAGAAAATGAGATTCAGACAACACATGTCCAACGAAATGGCTCATTATGCACAAGATTGTTGGGATGCCGAATTACAAACATCCTACGGTTGGATTGAATGTGTTGGTTGTGCAGATAGATCTGCGTACGATCTATCTGTTCATGCAGCAAAGACGAAAGAAAAGTTGGCGGTCAGAGAGGCTTTGAAGGAACCAATTACCGTTGAAGAATTTGAATGTAATATCGAAAAGAAAAAGTTTGGTCCTTTATTCAGAAAAGATGCTCCAAAAGTGGAGGAATGGTTATCATCTAGAACTCAGTGTGATCTTGAAAACTTAGCCAAGGAATTGGAAACCAAACTAAAGATTACAACCAAGATCCCAGGTATTGATGCAGAAAATGTGGAAATTCCTGGTGAACTAGTCAAGATTGAAAAGAAGAGGAAGACAGTCCACATCAGAGAATATACTCCAAATGTTATCGAACCATCTTTTGGTATTGGTAGAATCATTTACTCTGTTTTTGAACACTGTTTCTGGACTAGACCAGAAGATTCAGCTAGAGCTGTTTTATCTTTCCCACCATTGGTTGCGCCAACTAAAGTTTTGGTCGTTCCATTGATGAACAATAAGGAGTTACAGGACGCTACGAAGGAGGTCAAGTCTGTCCTTAGAAAGGCTCAAATCCCATTCAAGGTTGATGATTCTGGTGCTTCCATCGGCAAGCGTTACGCCAGAAACGACGAGTTGGGTACTCCATTTGGTATTACGGTTGACTACGACACCATTGAGGATGGCTCTGTCACTTTGAGAGATAGAGATTCTACCTTGCAAGTCAGAGGTGCTCTCGCTGATGTTGTTGCTGCTGTGCAAAATATCACTTACAAGGGTATCTCCTGGGAGGAAGGTACTAAGAACTTGACCAAGTTTGAATCTAAGAGTGACGAATAGAATCTGTAGATACAATTACAAGTAAATAAAACTCTTGTGTAGAGAAACTTCGTCCCCTTTTTTTTTCTATTCTGCCAATATTAGTAGAAAAAAAAAGTAATACAAGTAATAGTGAACAATCGAAAACTTTATAAAACAAACTCAAAACTGACATGTGGGTGTACTCGGCGTTTTTTTTTTTTTTTTTTTTTTTTTACATTTAAAAATTGACACTTTTGGAAGCTTTTCCGTTTTCAGCATTTTCTCATTTTTTACAATTAAATCACTCTCACTCATTTTCTTTGAAAGGCCGTTGACACGAGGTACACATGTATATGCTGTTTGGAAAAAAGGAAACTCCATTCTCATATCTGCAAGCTTAGAATTGGTGTTTTACATCTTCCAAGCAAGAACTAAATCTCGATCAGTATATTGAATTAATGTCTTCTGACGGTGAAGAAGTTAATCTGCCCCGTTACAGAGGTACTCTGAACGTTGACGCTCTGGTAGCTGAAGGTTCAAATGAGAGTTTAAAGAAAATACAAACGACAAACAACGGGGAATCCTCAACTTTAAGCGATGGCCTGGGGATTGATCTCAATGTGCCTGAGAATAAGGAAAATGTGAACCCTGTGAACGCATGTGATACGTCCAACACCAGCTTTCAAAGTAACAATCCATTTAACAACACCAATACACATTCGAATTCTAGCGAAATTGAACTCATTACCCAGAAACTGTCGGAATTGAAGAGTGGAATTAAGGGATGGGATACTAGTGAAGAGGAAGTAGAGGAAGAGAACACAGCAAGTAAGGAGATCCCAGAAGGGGAATGTATGACTGAAAGCAACACATTAAATCCTTTCAAGCTGGATAAAGCAGTCTCTAAGCTTGCAGAAAGTAAACCACCGAATGCTGGCGCAATAGATACCCCCCAAAGCTTGACATCGACCCAGTTTCAGGCTATTGAAGAAATAACGAATTTTCATTTTTCAACGCCTAGGTTGTCGGAGTTGCATTCGGAAGCATTTGATCCTGTTCTTAAAGAAAACCAGGATTTCCCTATTTCTCCAATGATTGGCAGCTATGAAGGTTTGCAGTCCAATATGGAGAGTGATATGCAGCTCCTAACTTTGGATAGGCAGCTTTCGTTTAGAAAAAAAGAGGAAACAATTAAAGATAATGGAGCAGTTGCCAAATCTCTGGATCCTAAGAAAACTAGCGATTCCGTAAAATCACCAGAGGACCAGTCTTCTTTCAAAATTAGTGATTTAAATGTGAATCCTCCTATTAAGGAGCTTAAACCCCAATATCCAAAGCCTTTACAATCATCAACATCTTCTGACCATGATTTCAATTCAATAATTGACACATATGTACAGGAAACACCTACTATCACTAACAGTGCAACTCTAGCTTCGAGCAACCCCAAATATGGAGTGAAACCAAATGCAGAACACAATTCAGGAAGTAGTTCTGGTGTTTCACTAGATAAACAAAAGAGACCTGGGGGTCATCAAAGAACCAATTCTGTTCCTCATGAGATAAAGACTAGACAACTACCAACCACTATCAATACTGTAAAACAATTCTCAGAGAAAGAAAAAGAGAAAAAGAAGAGCAAACTATTTAATGGATTATCAAAAGCTTTTGGTTTGACTTCATCATCCAGATCATCATCTAGCATCAACATTTCTGCACCAAAGAATGTGATCCTTAAAACACATGTGAGTTATGATTCTGAGACACGTACATATAAAGATTTACCTGAAGCATGGGCCAGAGTCCTAACAGCTCAAGGTATTTCTGTTGCTGAACAACAAGCTAATCCTATTGAGGCGGAAGAGGTATTAAAGTTTTACTCCGAAGCGTATGCCGGTAATGAAGGCGATAAATTCATGGACGTTCATGACCGTATTTCTTCGTCTAGTTATTTTAATGACACTACAAACGATTACGCCAACAATACTTCCAATGAGACAGATAATTCTGCAACTTTTGCTCAGCACCATTCATCAACCAGCGATTCGTCATCGTCAAACTTCAATAATACTAATAACGTAAATCCAGGACAAAATGCAAACTCCGAGCAAACCTTTGGATTAAGTCAGTTTATTTCGAGTGGCTTTTCTGGCGATGCAGGTAAAGATGTTGAATACATTCCTCAAAGGCATGCACCACCACCTCCAAAATCACAATCTGCAAATACCACTCTTTTGAGCACGCCGATTGCTGGCGAATCACCTACGTTCTCCACCCCAAGTAGTAAGAGCATATCTATTTCAAGAAAGACATCATTGAAAAATGCCAGAAATATGTCTTCCCCAGGAAAAAATAAACAAAACATAACAAGTCCTACGAATTTAGGAACGAGAAGCTCACCAAGTTCTCCTTCAACGTCAATAATTGGATCTTTTTCTCGTCGGTTTGGCAGAAAGAAGTCTATTACCGAAGGAAGGCCCAAGATTGTCCATTTGACGGAAGGGATTAATACTCCGGGTGCACCGATCCAAATATCTTCACCAGCACAGGCAAACTTTACAGGCGTTCTACACAAAAGTGGTCAAGTGGTCCCACAAGCTTTGAATTCTTCTCAAACACTTCATGAGTCTAGAGAACTTCAACAGTCGCCAGCCCTTGGACCAGAGAGTTTCTTTGAACCAAGACGCCCACCACCTCCTTTACCTAAAGCAGGAGCCTCAATAGGTGTAAATACCCCCGAAGCGATAGAAAAGTCAAACGCATCAACCTCTACACTTAAATCACCTGTGGCACTGAGTGCGATGGAAGATGTAAAAAATGCAATTGAAGAAGAAGAAGAAGAAGTAAATGACTTTGTTTTGAAGCCGGTGAGTCCCTTAAATGATGAAAATTTATCATCCAAGGTAGAGCAGTCCTTACCACCAATTCCTAAGACTATTCCGATTGCAGAATTTGCAAACTCGGATGAAGAAGCACTTGATGAAAACACACAGGACCAAATGGAAGTACCTGTAGTGAAGGAGGTAGAAGTTCCTACAATTGAAGACAAGGAAACTGATACGAATTCAAGGCAGCACATTGATGATGAGGTTGTGGAGGGAACTTTGACCTCAACTAAACAAGCGGAACAGGTTACTCCTGTTCCTATACCAGAAGCGCCGCAAGTATCTGCACCGAAGAGGTCTTCAAGCAAGAAGAAGCTCTCTGAAGAGGAGCAAGAAAGACGCCGTGAACTGCGTCGTGCTAAGGACCTGAAATACATGAAAAAATTACGTGAAATTTGCTCAGATGACGATCCAAATAATAGATACCATGATTTGGTGAAAATTGGACAAGGTGCGTCAGGTGGTGTTTTCACTGCATTTGATGAACAGACTAAGCAATGCGTTGCAATCAAGCAGATGGAGCTTGAGAAACAACCAAAAAAAGAGTTGATTATCAACGAAATTTTAGTCATGAAAGGTTCAAAGCATGGTAACATTGTGAATTTCATTGAGTCTTATCTTCTTAAGAAGGACTTGTGGGTTGTGATGGAATATATGGAAGGGGGGTCGTTGACTGACATTGTAACACACAGCATTATGAATGAAGGTCAAATGGGTGCTGTTTGCCGTGAGACGTTGAAAGGTTTGAGATTTCTACATTCCAAGGGAATCATCCATCGTGATATTAAATCTGACAACATTTTGCTTTCGTTAAATGGTGATATAAAATTGACTGATTTTGGGTTTTGTGCTCAAATAAAGGACCATGCATCCAAACGTAATACTATGGTTGGTACACCATACTGGATGGCACCTGAGATTGTAAAGAAGAAGGCTTACGGACCAAAGGTTGACCTATGGTCATTAGGAATTATGACAATCGAAATGATTGAGGGTGAGCCACCATACTTGAATGAAACTCCATTAAGAGCGTTATTTCTGATCACCACTAATGGCAAACCAGAATTGAAGGATAGAGATGCACTGAGTGAAGATTTGCAAGACTTCTTGGATGCGTGTCTTGAGGTTAATCCAGAACACCGTGCAAATAGTGTTCAGCTACTAAATTCCAAGTTCATTCAAAATGCTTCTGATAATAAATCATTAGCGCCATTAGTTGAACTTGCGAGAGCGGAAAAAATGAAAGAACAGGAAAAGGATGAATTAGACTATGGCGACGATGGTGACAGCATCGTTGAATTTAATAGAACCTGATACTGGTGTATTTTGTAGCATATATAGAAAGACTATGATTTTTTTTTGAGAGTCAATGTAAGTGTTGCTCGCATGTAGCGAATCTGTGAAATGATGACTGTGGAAATATTAGAGAGTTATCTGAACGATTTCCAATGGGGCCATATCATTGCTTTTAAGGATGGAAAACAATGATATAAATGTAATTATGGCGAGCAAATTGTCACAAGGTGTTAAGTCAGTCAAGAGGAGGAGTAGAAAAGGGTGCTTGAGTTGCAAGAGAAGTAAGGTGAAATGTGACGAGCAACATCCAACTTGTGGAAGGTGTTTTCGTCGTGGAACTGAATGTGAATATCCTGTATCTACTCGTTCCACTCCGACAGAAACAACCGGAGATAGTTCAGTTGGTGTAGTTCTAAACCAGAAGTGTCGGGTCACTAAGGATATGGAACAAGAAGATGCAGGATTTGTGCCACACGTGAGGTCAAAAGCTGCAGAGTTTATTCGGTCACTTATAGATAAGAAAGGTTGTCCGGAGGTGAAAGATTTTTCACAAGTAATTAAAAGCATACACTAATGCCAGATTTTTATCAGGAATCATTTGTATAATAACACTGTACATTACAGCACTCTAATGAGAAATACATAGTACATATAACATAAACATACACATCTAAAGTACAACAAAAAATAAAAACACCTCATAACTGTCCAAAGACCGCCCTAACAAGTTAGTAAAGTTTCATTCTCAGAATATCTATTCATCTGACTCATCATTACTGTCACTTTCAGAAGTGATGTTATCTCCAATGACAATATACTTGGATTGCACAAACATCATTTTAGCGGTAACATCACCCACATTGTGGAACTGGTAGTAATTACCCATAGGAATTTCGAATGAACAGCCCTCTGTGACAACGAAGGTATTTCGACTTAGAATAACCTCAACTTTACCACATATTACATAGAAAATAAAATATGTGTCGTGGTTAGACTTGACAGCCTTCCTTGCATCAAAGGGCAGTTCGATAACACCACCCCCACAAAATTCACAGTCCTGGTCAAACAAAGTCCCGACTTTGAAATATTCATCTTTATTTTTGATCACTGTAACATTTTTATAGGAGTCGGGAGCATATGCGACTGTTCGGTTAACTTGTTTACCTGTTCCAGGTCCCTCAAACACCGATAATGAAAGTGCACCTTTATTGTTCTTCTGCCAGCTGGTTCCGGGGTCTCTTTCTTCTTTAAGAGAGCCATTTACAATGCTGTCTTCATCAGAATTTATAACTACTTCATGGGTCCTTTGCACAGGAGAACTAACTTTTTTCATTTTTCTTTTCAAGTTAGAGTCTGAATCCTGGTATGCACGTTTAAGTTCCGAGTTTTTCTTGGGTCCTCGAGGTGTAGTTTTAATTTCAATTGGAACAGTATGTGTTTTGGAAGCTTGCACATCGGGTTTGGAATCACTCTTAGCCTTAATGGCTTCCTTAACATTAGTGGTCTTTTTATTGTTTTTAGAAGCCTTTTCATTTAGTTTAGATGCTTTTCTAACTTTAACAGGGGTTGCAGGCTTTGTTTTCTTGCTAGGTGTACGTTTACTATGTCCTTTGTTAGGAGTACCAATGACAGTCGATTTTGCAGCTTTAGCAGGGCCCTGAGAAAACATCTCGACATCTTGGTCTTTGTGCAAAACATTATCCACAGATTTGACAATCACACCATTGATCTTTTCAGTCTTGTACACAATCTTCTCATTTTTCCATGTTGCCAACGGTGCAACTCTTGTTCGAGTAGAGCGGCGAACAAAATGTGGTTCATTTGGCACCTTAGCAGTTTTTGATGCTGTTTTCGACTGATTACTGTTAGGTTTCATCGGGGAATCCTTCACTTGCTGAGTGCCTTTGGACTTAAGTGGTGAGGTTTTTAGGGATTGAACAATCTTAGACTGTATTGTAGATTTCTTTACAGGTTGAACATTCTTAGACTCTAGTAGAGATTTCTTATCAGTAACTCTTGCTGCATTCGTAGTATTCTCTTCAGCGCCCTGTGTGAGGGTAAAAGAAGGGGGTTTCAAGGAGTAATCCTTGTTTAAAGTTGCACGACGAGGCGTTCTCAATTTTCTGATAGGCGAACTCATATTAGTTTTGGTGTCCTTAATAATAATACGTTCCACTATGTCATTTGTTGTTATTGATTTCCGTCTATTTGTGTTTTTCTGAGCCTTTGGGGATTCTGAATGTGTTTCTCCGAGAGGTTGAACACCATTAGACCCTTGATCCTGTTCGACATTTTCATTCCCTTTAGTTGCACACTCTGTTGACATCTTCTCTAAAGCTTCCTGAGGTGCGATCAGTCCCTCACTTTTCGCAGAATCCACTGTTTTTGAAGTTGCCTGACTAATCTCCTGATCTACCTTCCCTCCTGTACTTTCAGAAACTAGTGGAAGTCTGTCAGACTTGATAAAAACATCCGCTTCTAACCCGGTTTTTTTTGACAATTCGATGGCAGAGTAATTCGATTCAGATGGATGTACTGAAATCTGCCTCTGGGAGGTCTGTGTATGATTTGTAGCGTCGAGACGCTCCTCACTATAGCCTTCAGATGGACTTTGTGGAGGTTCTGTAGCTCCTTTATTCGCAGATTTTGGACGTTCTTTAATCTTCTCTTGCTCTGAATTGATGGACACTTTTTCTGAGATTTTTTCAACGCTAGTTATAGATTCATTCTTATTTCCAATTTCTTTATTTGTTTCATTGACAGATACATCCTCAGGGATATCCGTCTCAAGGATGTTGGCGTCTTTAGATTTATGAATTTCATTTTTATGTTTCACTTCATTTTCAGAAGTAGAACCCTCATTGCTAACTATGTTTTGAGGTTGAAATCTGGAAGTCTTTGTATTTCTATTCAATACGATATTTTTGGTTAGCTTACCAGCGTTTGTGACCTTCCTCGTGTTAAGTAGGGAAACATTCGGTTGAGGAGATTGAGCAGCCGGAGAACCTGTCAATGACGTCAGCCTGTTCTTTGAAATCCTAATGGGAGTACCTAAATCCTCTGCATCTTTGATGGTTTCTTCAATTTCATCATCAGATAATCCCAAATTTTCATCAAGTATAGGTACATGCTCCTCTTGCTTACTGTTCACTGGGGTCACACTGGGCTCAAAATCAAGGTGTTCTGTATCATCTAGGGGCTTCACAGTTTTTTTCTCGATATTGAAAGATTCGTTCATCAGTCTGAACCTTTCGGTCAATCTCTTAGCGGGAGAAGTTTCCCCCAATTCTGGAGTTGGCTCAAATTCATCTTCACTGAGGAAGAAATCGTTGACATCTTCAAGACCATTTTGTCCTTTCTTTGGCGTTCTTGTCACCTGAAAACCGGTTTTGCGCCCAACCTTCCCATGTAGATGAATCTGATCAACCACGTTAGAATTCTCCATGCCGAATAGATGCGGTTTTGACAAAACAATGGTGCATCAGATGATTCTTATTAAGGAAAAGGGTGAATATATCTTGTTTCTGTCTCCATTTTTCCCCAAGGTATCTTGTGCGACACGTCTTTTCTTCCTTCTTATTACGCGAGGAAATTACATGAATATTGGGGGGTTATACAATTTTACGTAGTAAACTTCTATCAGGTGCTGTTATTTGAGATAAGCTAAGGTGGATGGAAAGTAAATGTGAGTTTAGTTTTCCTCCTTAATGAGAGAAACAACATCATTAGATTCACCGTCATGGTATGCATATACCTTGACTTTAAATGCTGCGCATGCAACACCAAAGGTTTTTAGGATCAACGCTTGGGTGACATCGAGAACTTGGTCCTTTTCAACCACACGGACGGGTTCAGTCAGCGTGATTTTACCGTGGACCATCTTGGTCGGAAGTTTGAATTTGTTTCTGAGGGTAGGTTCCATGGAATGTGACATTGGAACATCCTCCTCAATAGGAATTTGTCCTCCTCTAGAATATACAATGCCTTCTGGTAGTTCAAACGTTATTGGTGATCTAGTTTTCGCTCTGGCATAGTCATTTCTAACGTATGAGTCGAAGTATTCAGTTACTGTTTCTGGGGTTTCGTCCGTTAACAAAAGACCAATCAATCCATTGTCGAACTTGGATAATTTATGCAAGTTGTTCTTGTATTCTTCCTCTGGCGTTTGTCCTAATGCCTTCTGAATGACCTTTTTCTTTCCGAGAATCAATTTAGACCCGTTCCAGTCTTTACGGATTTCTTGCAAAACAGGTGTTCTTACATCATCAAGACCCAACACAAAGGTGTATTTGTATGTATCTAGAGCTTCTCTGATTTCATCGAAAATTCTCTCCTTGTTCTCTCTACCCTTGGAATCAGTCTGGGCTAAAGTCACTAACTTGGATCTCTTTGATCTAGGCATGGTATTCGGTGTGGTGTTTACAGGGCTTCTTTTAAATAAAAAGTTATCTACAATCAAAGTAAAGACGAATTTTTTTTTCATGAAAAATTTTAAACTGAGGAAAAAAACAGCGGTGAAAAAAAAAAAAGATTCAAAACAAAAAAGGAAAATCCTCAGAGAGAGAAAAAAAAAACAAAAAAAAGGCTCAGCGGTATCTTGTCGATGTGTGTGTGTGTGTTTTTTTTTTTTTTTTTTTGGTTTTCTAATGGACAGTTGCAGTTCTCGAAGGCGTTTCAGAGAGACTACTGATTTGGTTGTTAGAAATATATTCCGGAAGAAACCAACAGACAAATCCAATAGACGGTCAGAGGAAAGAGAGATAATTGAAATGGTGGATCGTCCGAAAAAATCCCCACGTTCTAATGACAGCGATATTGATCTAAGCGATGCAGATGATGGACATGGTTATGACGATGAAATGAACGATAGTGACGAAGAATCTGTTTTACAGAGGTTGACGGGTAATTACAGGCGATTCTCGGAGACACAAAGATTTAGAGAGAGAGAGCAGAACAATGCATCGTTGGATATTGATGGCCTTGAATCTAATGTCCCCATACATGCGAGAAACCTGAATGAGTCGTCGTTTGATGACGACATAGGTCTAGATGATGAAGACATGGATGCGTTCCTTGGGGAGGAGTCTGATGATGAAAACCGTGATGTTGGAAGTGCGGAAGAAGGACGAGAGGACCACGAAGAAGAGGGAGAAGAGCAGCTACAACGGGGCAACGAGGAGGATGAAATTGACTCGTTTGAGAATAGTTCATTTGCTCATTCAGCGGCTCTAGCAATGCTTGCCAATGCCTTGTCATCATCAGGAAGAACATCCGATGAGGTCTCCGAATTGGAGCACTTTATCAATCAAACAAGAGGTCGTAGTTTTCCCTCAAATAATCAAAACAGTGTTGAAGGTAGAAATCTAAGTGAAGGTGAAACCAGAGAAAATTCAAGTAATCGCCACGGAAACCAAAGCCCAAATATGTTTTTCATGAACTCTCTTTTGAACCATGTAATACCACACAGATCTTCAAGAATCGCTGGGCTAATAGATGGTTTAAATACACATGATAATGCATACTTGATAATGGAAACATTGAATGAAATATCATCCAGTTTACTAATGATGTCCAGTATACAATCCGAACGCCAGGTTCCTACATTCAAGTTGGCAGAGGCTTTGGTTCGTGTTATAAATGAATACCCAGATGACTTGGAATTACAGCTAGTTGGCTGTAGGTGTATATATAACCTTGCAGAAGTTAATTTCAACTGCATTTCTGAAATAGTGTCTGCTGGTGTTATTGAAACCTTGAATGAGAAGTTATTGGATTTAAGCTATATAGATATGGCAGAACAGGCCCTGCAGGCGCTGGAGATAATATCCAGAAGAGCCGGTAGACAGTGCCTAGTAAAAGGTTCTGTTCCAATTGTCTTAGCATATTTGGACTTTTTCACGATCCATGCGCAACGGAAAGCTCTTCAAATTTGTGCAAATGCCTCTGTGAATATTCCGCAAACAAAGGCAAGCGATGTTCAGACTGCGTTTGCGACAATCAAGAGTGTTGCAACTACATACCCTGATCCACAGTGCGTGGAGTCTGCATGGATATTTATTGCCAATACAATTAAGAGTTTCCAATATACCCCATCATTATTAACAAATTTATTAGACCTAGAATTTCTTCAAAAGATATGCAATATTTTTCCTCTTGCCCTTGGCAATGGCAATCGATCTTCTGGATTGGTGAAGTTCAAGACCTGTATTTTTCTATTAAATTCATTTACTATGTTGGCCAATAATTCATCGAAATTTTCAAATAACTTATTGACTGAATGCGATATTGTTTCCATGATAACTAAAAGTTTTGCTTCATATAGTAATGCCATTGATAGTAATGACATTGATTCTCAATCCAGTGTCTCAATCGATGTCCTACTAAAATGCCCGAAGGATTTATTGATTGCTTTCTTGAAGCTTATTTCAGTATTGTTACCACTAAAGGACAGTTCCACCAAATTTAATAACCACAACGATGTTGGTAATTATACCCAGTCACATCAATCGGCCAATCTAGAGAAGATTAAATTACTCGAAAGTGAGCATAATAATATGAACAATTTCTTCAGTTCAATCTTTCCCTTACTACTTAACATATATGATGCGACTGTGGAGTATAGAGTCAGACGTCTTGTTTTAATAGTAGTCCTAAGACTGATCCATCTAATGGCACCAGAACAGTTAGAGAAGATAGTTTATCACTCTAAAATTACGTTGACTCTAGCCTCTTCGATTACCCATGGTAAAAATCTGTTCAAAAATAAAGTAGGGAAGCAAAAAGAAAAAGAGTTGACTAGAAATTATTCTTTGCTGTATGGATCATTGTTGATAACGCAGAGTCTTATTAATTGCAATCCTGAAGTCTTTTTGAGCGATTTCATGAAAGAAGGTCTGATCTCGCAGATGAAAGACCTATCAGCTATATTTCAATCTGAGTTTCAAAATATTGTTGATCATGACATTGAAAGTAGTGCAGGCTTGTATGATTTTTCAACCCAGGAGATATCTGATGAAAGCAGCAGTGACAACATTGAAATTGATTACGAGGAAGAAGAAGAAGAAGAAGAAAGTGATAGCTACGGCGGCGATTACGAGGAGGACGAAAGTCATGTACATCAGGCTGAAATCAATGACTTGGATAGTGCTACTGAAGGGTTATCACAAAGAATTCCTTACAAGAATGGAACGGAAAACACTTCCTTATTCAAGCAAAAAGCTTTTAGCATCATGGATGATGGCTTAGGTGATCTCTCAATGAGGAGTATATTAGACTCCTTATCGGCATTGTCAATATCTATTCATGATGATTATGATCGACTTTTGGCATCGAACAAAGTTGTGAAGTCTGAAAACTTTCAGTTTCTGGAAAGTTTTAAGGAGAAGTTGGATGCTGATTTGGCACAATTGAACAGAAGTGACTGGGATCAACTATGGTCAAGTTTTGCAAATTCCCTACACCCAAAAGCAAATGGTTCAGCAATTTCAAGTTTTGAGTTAATCTCATCAGGGGTAGTTCAAAAATTGGTTGAAGTTTTTGAAACCCATAAAGATCATAACTTAGCAATGCACAAATCATTTCAGCATGTTTTTTGTTCATCATTCAGTCCGTGTGTCAACGAACAGGCCTCACCATTAGCGTTTATTGTTAAAGCACTAGAAGAAGCGTTAGATAGAAACGAGTCTTTTGGAATAGTTGGGTCTGACAGCGATATCAATAGAACGCCAAAATTTCGCACTGCATCTATGACAAAGCAAATGAGAGTAAAGCTACAGCCTTGTGATTCTGATACTACGGGCCAAGTCCGGGGGTTCTTACTTGTTGTTCATGCGATCGCTACTTTTGAAACAATTCAGAATTTTATCAAATCTTCGAAATCTATTAACATCAGAAATACTACAAATCTAAATTCCTCATCTCTTGATGGTGACTTTCACTATGATTTCTATTTAAATGGGGAGAAAGTTCCATCAGATGCAACCATATATGGTGCAATTTATAAATCTCTAGAAAATAAGTATGCTCAACTTGGGTCAACTCGAGAAAATATCATGAAAACAACCCATGTGATTCAATATAAAACAGTTCCGGGCAAGCTAGTACTAGATGACAATTCTGCGAATGAGGAAACTTTAGTCGATCCATTAGAAATTATTGCTGATAAGAATATTCTTATGATACTAAAATTATTGAAAATATTGCATAGCTTTAATTCGAATATTCCAAATCCAAGCACATCAGATAACATATTTATGAACTACAAATTGACTGCAAAATTAAACAGACAGCTAGATGAACCATTGATAGTTGCAAGTGGAATCTTACCTGAATGGTCAGTTATATTACCCAGGGAATTCCCATTTTTATTCCCAATTGAAACGAGAATCTTTTTCCTAAAGTCCACATCTTTTGGATATTCCAGATTGATAGATTATTGGTTAAACCGTTCCAAAGAAGAAAACACAAACAATAACCACTCTGGAAGAACCGCTATGCTTGGAAGATCAATCAGACATAAGCTACGTATTTCTCGGGAACGCATATTTTCAAGTACTGTCAAAGTAATGGAATCATATGCTACAAATCCAGGGCTACTAGAGATAGAGTTTTTTGATGAAGTCGGGTCCGGTTTAGGGCCAACCTTGGAGTTTTATTCGGAAGTGTCAAAAAGCTTCAGTAGAGTAAAGTTGCACATGTGGAGAAGCGATCAATATTGTAAACAGCAAAATACAGATGTTTCAAAAGATAAACATGAAGTGCATATACACAATGCTCACGGGTTATTTCCGAGGCCACTACATAAAATGGACCCACATCTTAACAATACCCTACTTTATTTTAAGGTACTAGGTAAGTTTTTGGCACGGTCTTTTATCGATTCACGCTTAATTGATTTCCACTTCAATCCTCTGTTTTTTCAATTAGCGATGAAGTATGCTTGCTTTGAACCTATGAGGGTCAGCTTGGAAGAGTCCATTGAACTGATAAAGCTAATTGACGAATCTTTATCGTCTTCTTTGAGGCACCTTAACTTATACTTGACAGAATTTAGACATACCCCGGAAGAGGAGCGTGCAGATTTCAAGATTATGGGTGCCACAGTATCAGACTTAATGTTAACTTTTGTATTACCTGGTTATGAAGAAATTAAATTGATACCAGGAGGCGATGATGTTTCAGTAACAGCCGAAAACCTGGACTTATACATTAGTGCCATTGTTGAGTACACACTTTATGATGGGGTTAGCCAGCAGATCAAATCATTTGTCGATGGTTTTTCGGAAGTTTTTCCCTTTAGTTCCTTAAAACTGTTTTCTCCGGAAGAATTAACTCGCTTATCAGGTAATGCCGTTGAAAATTGGTCAGTAGAAACTTTATTAGCTGTTGTTCGTTCAGACCATGGCTATACAAATCATTCTCAACAAATTGAGTGGTTGATCGACATTATGTCCAAGTTTGAGAAAGAAGAGAGACGGAAGTTTTTGAAATTCATTACGGGATCACCAAGGTTACCATTTAATGGTTTTAAGGGATTATCTCCACCTTTTACAGTTGTTTTGAAGCATACAGAGGACAATTTAAGACCGGACGATTATTTACCAAGCGTTATGACTTGTGCCAACTACCTCAAGTTGCCAAGATACTCTAGTCGTGAGGTTATGCTTGCGAAAATCAAACAGGCGATGAATGAGGGCACGAACGCTTTCCTCCTATCATAGTTCTCTATGTTTCCACTACAAACGAGTGTTAACAGATATCTCCATGCATATTTTTATTTAACTAAATGTCATTAGCAATATTCGTTTCTCAACTTAAATAACGGAAATACAAACATTATATCTGAATATAATTTTTACTAGGAGAGCCTTGAATTTATTTTTTATTTGTTGTTACTCTTCCATCTTTGTAGCTCTTGATGTGCAGCACTCTGCTTGGCCTTAAGAATTTCCCAATGCTCTCGAGCAGCATCTTGAATTTCTTGTGGCTTTGCTCTTTTGAGACCAAACCAGCCACCACGAGCTTCATCGTACTCCTTCTTAGCCTTGGCAACCTCCTCATCATAATACTTAGCTGCTTCCTCTGCAATTTCAAGTGTCGATGCACGGAAAATTCCCAAACTGTTATACAAAGAGTTGTATTTATCAACAAAGAAGTTCTTGGTTGCAGAGCCAACACTACCTAGCCAATTTTTTGCAGTTTCTGCACCATCTTGAACGGAATCTTTCACATACTTAGCATCGTCTTTTATTTTCTCGTTTGTGTCGTATCCAGCTTGAGCAACTCTCTCCTTAACATCCACATATTTGTTTTTTGCATATTTTGCATTTTCATCAACAGATTCTTTGACGTCGCCAGAAACCTCAGAAGCCTTATCTTTAGCATAGTCTATATTTTCATGAGCAAAGCTCTTGATGTCAGAAGCCTTACTATCAACATAGCCCCTTGCGTCAGACCCCGCATTGATAGCGTCTTCCTTAGCTTTAGCCGCTTGATCCCGCAGATACTCAACATTTTCGCCAACATATTCTTTAGCGTTGGAGGCGCCCTCAGCAGCGGCATCCTTCGCATCATAAGCCTTGTTCTTGATATATTTTCCATTTTCATCAACAATATCTTTTACGTCCGATGCGGTATCTGCTACTGCATCTTTTGCATTATAAAGTTTCTTTTTCATGTATTCTCCTTGTTCGTCAATAGCCTCTTTTGCATCATATCCTGCTTGAACTGCTCTGTCCCTGTAACCTTCGGCATACAACTTGGCAGTGTCTGCATTCTCCTTAACCGAGTCCTTAGCGTTCTCAACGTGTTTTCCAGCTGCCTCTTTTGCATCATATCCAGCCTGGACTGCTCTGTCCTTGTAACCTTCGGCATACAACTTGGCAGTGTCTGCATTCTCCTTAACCGAGTCCTTAGCGTTCTCAACGTGTTTTCCAGCTGCCTCTTTTGCATCATATCCAGCCTGGACTGCTCTGTCCTTGTAACCTTCGGCATACAACTTGGCAGTGTCTGCATTCTCCTTAACCGAGTCCTTAGCGTTCTCAACGTGTTTTCCAGCTGCATCCTTCAAATCGTATCCCTTGGAAATTGCATCTTCCTTGACTTGAGATGCTTTATCAGCAGCTTGAGAAGCCTTACGTTGAAGCTCCTTGTTGAAATCATCCACAATTTTCTTGGCATCTTGACCACTTTCCTCTAAATATTTAGTTAATTGCGAAATTGCGGAGTCACTTCTTTGCTTAAAGAAGTTATACTTGGCTTCAGCACGGTCTTGAACTTCCTTGGATTGTGCCTTTCTCCATTTGAACCAGCTTGATTTAGTGTCATCCCACTCTTTCTTAGCTTCTCTAGCCTTCTCAGAGAAATATTCGGCATTGCCCTTGTAAACATCTTCTGCAGATTCTTTACTGCCGACGAGTTTGCTGTAGGCATCTGACGCATATCCTTGTGCAACATTTGCTCCCTTTTTGATGTTTTCGGAAATGCCCGAGTTTGCAGAATCAACATAATCATTCAAGTATTTCTTCAAGTCCGCTAGTCTCTTTGAAGCCTCATCATAATTCTTCTTCAATATTTCCTCGTTTGTTCCATCTGCCCAAAACTTGTTTGAGCCCGAACTGGAAGCGTCATCTAGCTTTTTCTTCGCATCCAAGACTTTGCTGTATGCCTCGTCGTAGATCGACATAGCCCGCTGTGACGCCTCGTCACCAGATAATTGAATGTACTTTTTCAAATTGGATAATGATTGGTCACTCGTGTCATGTACCTCTTGTAGGGGATGCTGACCAACGTTTAAGCCTGCTCCTGGAGCATGTGTGATTCTTTCTTGGACATGTGCAACATTAGTTTTCGGTGGTTGTTGGTCTGCAATAACCTTAACTGCGTATAAACCTGCAAGCCCTATAACCAAAGTTTTAGCTGCAGTATTTCCTGCCATCTTTACCATGTGTTGAAATAATATTAAGGTGTTTATCTAAAAGAATGTTCCAGCATCTACAAGATTGTCACAGGCACTCGGTGCCAACAGAGGGGAAACAAACGGCCATATATATAGAGAGAATATATCAAGGAAATGGGGGCCAGGTCAGTACCACACTCTGGGATAGGCAAAGTGTTCATGCCTTTACTACATATTCATATAAAAGACTGTGAAGTCCGTAATGCTTGGGAGCGGCAGACCCTGCAGGAAAATTTCCACAGCCCATTTTCCAAAACTACTCGATTGTTCTATCGATATTTCTTACAGTTTCTTTGTAGGAGTCATTGGCACCCAAGACGTAGTTGAAGCTTGGGCCTGACTCGATGAACTTTTATTTAAGTCGCCAGTGTAAATACCATTTAGTGCCTTGGGCTTGGAAGGAACAATAGGTGCAGTTTTCAGTGGTTCAGCAACTTTTTCTTGTAAAGAAGAGGCGCCGTGCATTGGTGACGAAGGTTGGCTAGCCGACTCTGCAGGTTTCCTCCTTGGAGGGGGAGGGGGTGGTGTTGATCCTGACCTAGAGATTGTTGGGGTCATGACCGAAATTGAACCAAAATTAGTTGGCTCTGAACTTGCCGGAGACGCCCTTGGAGTTTGCTTGACTATGTTTGGAACGTGGATAGCGTTTTGTATATTAACGGGGGTCAAACCAGGTACGAGCATCTTTTTGGTCTCCTGTGCATTATAGACAGGAGGGACGGGTCTTCTTGGTAATGGTGGTGTAGTGGACGGAGTACTAGTATCCATATCAATCAGGTTTATTGTCGTTGCCCTCGATGAATTTGTAGACATGACTGAAGATGCCGCTGAGGAAGCAACATCATTGAGATCTATGTACTCTGACTTACCATTGGAGTTATTAAGAAACGATTCACGTAATTTATTAGATATGCTATCTTTAGTTTCCTCATCAATTATGGTAATTCTTGAGTTGAAAACACTAAAGACTGGTCTGTGGTCAGTAAATTTTACTATTGGAACAGAATCATAAGCAACTGATTCCAAATATTTTCCCCTGTAAATTATTCTGTCCGTCCAAGCTGGTACTCTTTGCTTCTCAGAAGTATCGTAATCATCTGAAAATTTGTCAAATTTATAAGTAGGAGGAAATTTGATTTCAGATTCCTGGAAACACTTGAATTCTTTGATTCTCATCATTTGGTAAGAGAGTTGATCTCTTGTGAATAGAGTTGATAAATCATTCTCCTTAATCAACGCTCTGGCCTTTTCATTGGGAAAAGTGATTCTATAATTTAAATCACCAAGCCAAACAATATTGTCATGATGTTTTATGTATCTATTCCTGGAAAATCTGACACCATTCCAACTACTGATGAAGTCATTATTTCTCTCTTCGGTGTAACTTAAGCCAGCTGCAAAATGTGAGTTGACAAAACAGAAAGAAGTTGAGGCTATGTTCAACCTTATTGCGACAGTACCTTTATTGGCTGTCATACCACCTAAACCTGTTTTCTTTGATTTACCTTCCACTTCAGTTACAAGGGGAACTTTATCTTCTTTGACAAAAAGCAGTAATAAAATTGATGACATGAATTCAGACCTAAGCAAGATATAGTTATCATTGGCATTCTTCTGAATTGTTTTCTCCACTTCCTTAGTCCAATACTGTCCGACAGAGCCATCAGACTTTAGAATGTTTGAAGCATTTAGTTCGATGACTTCTTGAAAACCAATAACAAATAAATCGGGATTGAAATTGTCGTATGGGAATAGCCAGTCAGTCAGGTTTTTATTGTTATGAGCTCCTGCTAAATTAAAAGTACCGGTGAAAATATTAATACTCTCATGTGTTGTAAATTTCGATTCAAACTTTTGTAACTCAGAATTGATAAAGTCATTTACAGGATCATAAATCATAACCTGATTTTGATTTGAGATTTTACCTAGTAAAGTATCTGTGACTTGCTGTTTACCTTTATCTACAAAATTATTGATGTAGATCCTACTGATAGATTTTGTGGCATCAGATAAAGCTCCCGCAAACCCCATCTTACCACTTCTAGAGAAACTCGACTTAAGAGCATTGGTACCTGTATAAATTTGAGAGATTCTGTCACCGTGATCAGCCCATAACGTACTATGCCTATTTTTCAAGTTGGAGAAATCATGGTAATGCACAGAATGTAAAAATTCCATCAAAGCATTTAGAGATATAACCTGTTGAATGACGTTGGTTCTATCAAGACAATCCAAACAATTGGTTCTAAACGTACCTTTTTGCTCGTTAACAACAATATGGCGTTTATTATCGTATAGAAAATAATCAAATGCCCGGAAAGAGTCATGTAAAAATGGCAGTAGTCTTGTTGCATCAGCATAAGTTTTAGCGGTTTCATGATGGAAATCAAAATCGGTGAAGAAGACGGAATCTGGGGTAGTTGACTGCAATTTCTTGAAGTGAGCCTTGTACGTTTCACTCAACTCAATTTCAGAACTTCTGGTTTTCGATAATAAGTTAACAATATGAATAGGGCCGTATTTACTATTCAACATTTCAAAATGTTTTGCAAAAGTAGGTTGCGCAGCTTCAAAGCTTCTGGTGATTTGGACTTTAGGTGCTATAAGCGCTGTATCCTGTTCCCAGAAAACTGGTATCGAGCCTCTGATTTGTGTGAATGCAAAAATGTAATGGTGATTGGTGAATATTAGTTCTGTTTCAACAAAATTAGCAACATTTCCATCATCATCCACTCCTCTGACATTGAACCGAGTGCCTGCTCTTTTCCAGGATTGTTTAGAAATAATTGTGATTGTGCAAGGTTTCCCATCCACTTGTGCATTTAATGTTTCCGCAAATCCTCTAATGACAGTAGTTAGAAAGTGATCATCGTCTAGAATCAGCTTCTGTTTTTCCGATAGATTATTTCTATAATTAATTATACCTTCCATCATAAAGTCATTCCACATGTAGTCCGTATGGAATAAATCCATGGACAACCTTTGTCTATCATGAACTCCTCTACCTTGTAGTGTACTAGTTAAATCGAAATCAGTACTATAGAAAAAGGAACCATCAGATAAAAGTTTCCTTAATTCCCAGCATGGATGTTGGGGAATTCTTGGAGTATAATCGTTGTGAATTGAGGAAGAGGCACCATTTGGCTCATTTTCAATGTTAGGGTAACCATTTGAGTTCATATCCAGAAAATCCCAAGTGTCATTCGTCAAGGAATGAAATTCAACATCGACGATTTTATAGATGGATTCATGAGGTAGTGGTTGTGCAACATGAAGTTTAAAAGTAATTACACACAAAAAAATGTCATTATTCATTTCAATTAATCCAAGAAACCCCTGAGGTTTTGATCGGGAGAGTTGCTTGTACGACTTCGATGAAAACGACTCCCTGTCAATCAATTCAATTGCACATTTCTGTGTTTCGTTGATGTATCTAAACAGGAGAACATGGGTAGCCGATTGAAGAGCAAGCGTTCTCTTTGTTCCTTGCCTCACCAGTATATTCATTGTCATATTTCTTATTAGTTGCCACCAGATACAAAGCTGATTCGAGTGAAGGGGAGGGAAGGATGCCAGTAGATGGAACTTAACAAGGCCAAGAGTTCCTATTAACGTAAACGAAAAAAGCGATTGTTTAGCTGGTTTGCTGGGCAGAACGAGTGTATGCGGATTTTTTCGAGTTTTCTGCCCAGGTTACCGTTTTTCATCAATTTAAACTTTGTAACCATGATGTGTCTACTATTTATAACTCTATACTTGGTATTGTTTATGTCTATACAAGCAAATGCTTTACCTTCTCATATATGAGAAATGTAGTGCACGTAGCAGGCACCACCCTTATGAGATTCGGCACTAGACCTTTATAATATGCGAGGAGCCCTTCAGTTTGGTACATGGCCAAACACAACTTGGATGCAGATTGAAGTTTATTCGAGCCGGAGACAACCTGAAGTCGAGACCGAATGACTTGTAGTGGATAGAAGAGACATGTCGATACCATCTTCGAGAGGGAACTGGCATATACATACTGCAGGGTGGTTAGTTTCTCGGATGAAGCGTCTGGATCAACAAGGGATCTCTTGAGCAAATCATATATGGACACCTGGACTGCCCCCTGTGCAACGTTTAACATGGCCGGGGTTAGGCCACGGTAGTAACCCAACAGTCCTTCCCTTTTATAAATCTCTTTTATCCCGTGGAGTATGGAACGATAAGCACCTGGTTGTGATTTCTCTGTAGATATCATCCTCGTCTTAATGACCCATATTGGGTTTGTTATGATCGATGTTGTCCAACCGGCAAGAAACGCCGAACATAGATAATGGTATGACTTCAAATGGTGATCACTGGAGCCCCTGGTTAAGGCTAAGATTGAATTTTTATACCGTCTATAAAAATAGAAATACATTGCCCATGCAGAGGTTGACCCAACTAGGTTGGGCCCTATTCCTCGGTATAAATGTGCAATAAACGACGATGTGGAAAACCCCCCGTTGACATTAGTCGAAGTTTTTATAAGTTTCTTGTATATGAGATGCACAGCTTGCCATTGTGATGTCGATGTTGTGTCAAGTTGCAGTCGGAGTTTGAAAAAATCCAGCGGGTGTGTAATCACTGTAGTGGCAAATCCAGCAGAAAGCCCGGCTATTCCTTCCGTAATCTCGGGTGTAATCATCTTGGTTTACTTTATAGACGCAACTGTCTACTTTGTGACCTGCAATTACCAATTACTCACTTCTTCTCCTATCGGAGATGGGCTGAAAATCTAGTAAATGCTTGGAAAATCGTATTAGATTTGGTTGAGACGTGAAAGAGGGAGAGAGAAAAAAAAAAAAAAAATTCCCCCACACGAAACTTGCCGCGTTGGGCACACTCGCGCCCTCCACCCGAGAGTTTCCTCTTGCGGCAGAAGCTTTTTCTCAGCAAAGCCAAGAAACTTTGAAAATTGAAAAGGGTAGAAAAAAAAAAAGAGGTGCGAGTTTTTTCAATTTTAGTTACAGAGTCAAAAACTGTTAGGGGAAAGAGTCAGTACAAATAATTGGTGAAAAGTACAGAGTTAGAGAAAAGAGAAAAGAGAAAAGAGAAAAAAGGGAGAAAGAGAGAGTGTTAGAGGGAGATTGAGGAAGAAAGAAAGAGTTTACAATGTAGGTTATACGGATACCTACGAATTTTATTTTGATATGTACCTCCCTAATTATCTCTATTAGGAGGTTCCTTCATCTTTATTTTCCCCTCTACATTTTTCGTTGGTGTCCACATAGTCAAACAACATATAATGTCCCAATTCAAGAGATTAAAGCTCGATTTAGTAAAGCCAGTTCCATCTGACTATGAGATTTCTCGTAACCAAGTTCCAAAGCACATTTCTGATGTTGCAACGGAATCGGGTATTACCAGCGACGAGCTTGAACCTTACGGATCGTACAAGGCGAAGGTCAAGCTTGATGTTTTGGACAGATTACAAGATAGAAAGAACGGTAAATATGTTCTTGTTGCAGGTATTACCCCCACTCCATTAGGTGAAGGTAAATCCACCACCACTGTTGGTCTAGCTCAAGCAATTGGCGCAACATTAGGTAAGACCTGTTTTGCCAACGTTAGACAACCTTCAATGGGTCCAACTTTTGGTGTCAAAGGTGGTGCAGCCGGTGGAGGCTATTCACAAGTCATTCCAATGGACGAGTTCAATATGCATATCACTGGTGATATCCATGCTGTTGGTATGGCCAACAATTTAGTTGCTGCTGCTTTGGATACGAGAATGTTCCATGAGGCAACCCAATCTGATGCGGGTCTATTCAAGAGATTATGTCCAGTGAAGAAGGACGGCTCAAGAGATATCCCAATTGGTTTAACCTACAGAATCAAGAAGCTGGGTCTTGATATTAACAAGATCAACGATTGGACCCCAGAGGAAGTTTCCAAGTTTGTCAGGTTGGATGTTGATCCAAAGACAATCACATGGAAGAGAGTCTTAGATTTGAACGATAGATCATTAAGAGGTATCACCATCAACGAAGCTCCAACTGAAAAGGGTTTGATCCGTAAAACTGGATTTGATATTACTGTTGCAAGTGAAATCATGGCCATCTTGGCTTTATGTACCTCGTTGAAGGACATGAGGGAACGTTTTGGTAGGATTGTTGTTGCTTCCTCTAAAGCAGGCGAACCAATCACCTGTGAGGATTTGGGTGTTGCAGGTGCATTAACTGCCATCATGAAGGATGCAATCAAACCAAACTTGATGCAAACTTTAGAAGGTACTCCAGTTTTCGTCCACGCAGGTCCATTTGCTAATATTTCTATTGGCGCATCCTCTGTTTTGGCTGATAAGATTGCATTGAAATTAGCAGGTACCCCAACTTCTTACACCGAAGAACAAGTGAAGCAGGAGGAAGGTTACGTCATCACCGAAGCCGGTTTTGATTTCACCATGGGCGGTGAGAGATTCCTTAACATCAAGTGCCGTACATCTGGATTGAAGCCAGACGTTATTGTGATTGTTGCAACTGTAAGAGCATTGAAGGTTCACGGTGGAGGAGCGGAAGTTAAACCAGGTGTTCCATTGCCATTTGAATACACCAGTGAAAACGTTGAAATGTTGACCAAGGGTTGTGCTAATTTACAGAAACACATTCAAAATGCCAAACAATATGGCGTTGATGTGATTGTTGCAATCAACAAAATGTCTTCTGATACTGATGCTGAACATGAGGCCATCAAGAAGGCTTCATTAGAGGCAGGTGCAACCGATGCAATTGTTTCCAACCACTGGGAAGAAGGTGGTGAGGGTGCCAAGAATCTGGCTGAAGGTGTCATCAAGTGTGCACAGAGGGAATACGAATCTCAAAAGGAGATGGAAAATGAGTTCAACTTCCTCTACAGTTTGGACGGCACAATCGAAGAACGTATCGAGAAAATTGCAAAGGAAATGTACGGTGCAGGATCAGTTTCATTCTCTGATGTTGCGAAGGAGAAAATTGCAGAGTACACAAGTCAAGGTTTTGATAAACTTCCAATCTGTATTGCCAAGACCCAATATTCTTTCTCCCATGATGCAAAGTTAAAGGGTGTTCCAACTGGATTTGAGTTCCCAATCAAGGATATCAAGGCAAGTATTGGTGCTGGTTACTTGTATGCTTTGGCTGACAACATCATGACTATTCCAGGTTTGGCTACCAAATGTGGTTTCATGAATGTCGAGGTCAACGAAAAGGGTGAAATTGAAGGTCTATTTTAAAACCTAAGAGTATCTACCAAATGGAGACAAGAAAAAAAGTTTGGTCTTTATACTTGTAAATTCCTATATATATATATATATATTTACATATATATAGCGTAAATTTGTGTTTGACTATACATCTATATTATAAGCATGCAAAACGAGTGTACTAACAATTGGCTTGATCATTGTTTGAATTTGTGGAGTGGGAAGACCATTTTCTAGGATTGTTACTGTTTCCGTTGGCATTACCATTACCGTTACCAATACCACTGCTTGGTGAGGTGAAATTTCTGGAATTTCTGTTGTTGTTCCTCCTCGTGCTTGACGATCTCCCAAGGGTTGAATGTGATGTGTCTCTATTATTGTTATTAAGGTTAGCAAAGTCTGATTCGTTGAGGGACTTCCTGTAGGAGTTTCTCTTTCTACGGTCCTTCTTTGGGACACTGATATTGCGTTTCTGGGCGTCGGGCAAATAAATGTTAGGTTGTGGGCTTTGAGGCTGGGGGGATTGAGTTGGTGTTGGAGACTGGGATGACGGCAAGTCGTTTAAAATGGACAAATCTCTCAGTTTATTCAACTGTTTCATTTTTTCACAGTCTGACATGTGACCAAGGGTTTGATTTTTGATTTTCAAAAGGACATCTTCGTTTCTGTTTAGTTTTTTCAGGATTTCTTCACATTCTTGCATGACAATTCCCGTTGACTGGCCATGTTGTTTTGTAGACTCAGCCAACAACAGAAGCGAATCGTTTACCTTCTCGTATTTATAGGCGTACAGCTGCTCCAAACGTTTTGAGTTTTTCAGCAGCAAGTTATATGAGGAGTCTATTTCTGGTTGGGCAGCCTTAATTGTGGATAGGTTCTGTTCCAGAGTAGATGTTTGGTTTTTGATGAAGGCTGGTATTTGAGATTTCAAGTTACTGATGGACTCTGCTGTCTGTAGTTTGAACTCCGTAAAGGATGACGAGAGAGTATTGTACGAATGCGACAGCCTCTGGTTCTCAGCCATGAGTCTCTGCTTCTCGTTGTCGTAGTTGTTCAGCTTTGATTTAAGAGATTCCAATTGGAACGCATAGTTGTCGTTTTCTGAGGCAGTCTGGGTGAGTTGTTCTTCAAGATCGGCCACTCTCCTTTCCTTTCTCTTTAGAAGTGACTGTGCGATTTCCGCCTGGTGGTTGGCGTTGGAGAGCTGTTCGACCATATCTTCATTTCTCTTTGAGAGAATGGAATTTTTCTTGCGGCATTCGTTCAACGAGACTGTCGTTTCTTGGAGTTGGGCCTGTAGGGCGTCAATCTGCGAGTGGAGGGTATCTATGACCTTAGAAGTGGACATTGGGACTGAATAAAGAGAAGGGGTAATGGGAAAGACGTGGACAAGCGAGGGAGGAGCAATGAAAGGGTAGGTTGAGTTATTGTTTCCCGTTCTACTCACTCAAACAGACACGGTATTTCAACGATATTTGAAACGGTTTTTTCGTCTTGATCTCATGTGGAAAGAGATGAAAAATGGCAATTTCCACAAACCGAGCGAAGAAAGAGGTAAAAAAAAACAAGCTGTAAGAAAATCAACAACCCGAGGAGCACACGCGGAATGTCTGTTCTGCAAGGAGATCTCGGAAGAGCAGTGTGGTTGAGGGGAGTGTGGTTGAGGGGAACATGTGTTGTAGTTGTTGGTTACGGCGTAAGATTCAAGTACGAATATAAAGGAGGACAAGGAAAAGAAGAAGTTTAAACTGTCTAGTGCAATCCTATGCTTAATTGGAGCAAAGGAGGGAAGCAAATACTGCAGATACGAGGAACACGGGAGAAGCAATCTGCAGCTGTTCTCCAAGTGTACTTCGAAAAAGTCCTTCTTCTTGGGGCTGGCGTACCGATTAGGTTGGAATCCGTGGTGTAAGCAGTGTCTCTTTGAATCTAGCGATGAAGATAGAGACGCATTTGACCTTGAATAAGTGTAGTACATGTACTCTGGCTCCGCTTACACGCTACAATACACCTAGTGTCCGGCCATTTTTGTCATTACCGTGAACAACACTACAACCGAGCAGTTGTTACAAGGGATAAGGAAATGTAGACGGAAAGCCACAGGATACAGTCCAGCTACAGGATACAGTCCAGCTACAGGATACAGTCCAGCCACATGATACAGTCCAGCTACAGGACACGAGCTGATTTGGGTTTGAATATGTTATCTATTCTCCCTTTATGCCATCTGACTGGCGTTGTCAGAGGGGACTATACAAAGTCGTAGAGCCAGCCACATGGAGAATATCCAAAGGAGTGTTTCTCTTCCATTGAGTGAGCAGTACAAGGAGAAAGCAGTAGAGAAGGAAACTGTAAAATACATCAAAAGAGAAAGAAAGACAAAAGAGAAAGAAAGACAAAAGACAACAAGTTTCGTAACTAGGAAGGACTGCCACCAAATGGTTCATACCTGTTCAAGGCCTTCCCTGCCCCTTCACTACTGCACCTACTGGATCCCTTCCATCGTTGTTCCGGTCCTCGATTTTTAAGGACACGGTGCTAGGAGAGGCTTGTTATGTGGCATATTCAAAGGAGTCAAAAAAATACGAGAGGTACGGCGACGCCACAACCGTCTTAAACCATCTCATTAATACGGGATGATCCTGTCTCCATTGAGAGTCCAAGAGTAATCCAAAGGGTCTGTAGAAACACGTTGCAACAAACAAATCTGCCAATGTTATTCTTTCGCCAACGAGGAAAGTCTTATAGATGAGCCTCTCCTCTAGTTCCTGCACGTGAATGTTGATTTGCGCGACTGCATCATCGACGAGTCGTTTATTGTAGGGACAACTGGAACGTCCAAGGATATTATCGGCTGCCACAGTAACGGGTCTCATAAACTCCGTTGTCCCCCACGATAGGTACTTAAGGACAAGTGCCTTAGAGCGTATATCGGAACCCAACAGCGGGGAAGATGGGTCATGCAGACTCACCAAGTAGAAGAGAACCGCAATAACCTCTTGTAGAAGAAGACCGTCTGCAGCAACTAGGGCGGGGACTTTACCGTTAGGGAAGTGTTCAATATGTCCAGGAAATCCCTTCTTAAGGACTTCAATGTCCAAGTGGAAAGAGCGGATGAGTCCAACGGCGAGTATGGTCCTAGTGTGAACTGTCCCATAGAGAATACCTTGAGACATGTTTGGGTTAGATAACAACCAAATGAAGGGGAAGGGGAAGGGGATGAGAGAGTGTCGTTGGCAAGAAGCAACATTGAACATTGGTCAATATAGTCCAGTCGAGTATGCCACGATACATTCCAATGCAATGGAGGGTACCAGGAGAGAACATCACGGAGATTGTCAGTCACGCCTCGCGGTTGCAAATGCTGGTGTTCATAGTAAGATGGACACCAATACCAACACTAGTAATAGCAACACTAGCAATAGCACTAGCAATAGCAATAGCAACACTAGCACTAGCACTAGCACTAGCACTACCACTAGAACTAGTAACTGTACAAATGACACCCTCACAAATGGACAAGGCCAATGTTAGTCATTCTGGTCCCCCCATGCGGTGTTTATCTCTGCAGCCGCAGGCTTGGTGACCAATTGCAAGGGGGGGGACCCAAAATCACGAGAGCGCGCGCAGGGGGGGGGGCGCCATTGTCACGTTCCGGCGGCAACTGCACCTGTAGCGGTGCAGTTGCCACTAATGCATCTGCATGCATTAATGCCAATGTTTATATGAATGCCACGCACTAAAATTCAAGCTTTCCTTCGCTGTGCATGCGCCGCAGACCTTTCTTCGCACTAAGGTTCCTTCGCCGACTGCCTAAAACAGCCACGTTTCACCTTTCAGAGACACGGCAAAATCCCTCTTTTGGTTCTCCCTATTCGCCACAGTCGAGTTACAGGATGAGGAGACACTGTTCACCCTCTGTGATCCCATTACCTAATACGGTATAGTACGGTATATTGTGATGTAATGTAACGTTATTTTCTCTTTAATGTGTTCTCTGGCTCTGCAATGCATGTCATTTGTTCCTCTCATTTCCTGTAGAATGATCTCCTTCCCCTACAAGGAATTGCACAATTTGGGCCCTGGGTTTAGGTCATTCTTAGCCTCATTAACAATCGCTCTTTATTCACATACTCGGTTTCTATTCTCGTCCCATCCCATCCCTTCCCATCCCCCCTTCTGCTCTCCCCTCAATCACTGCCAAACATACATTTCTTCCCCACAATCTCCCCACCGGACCTTGCCGCCTGTTTATCCGGGTGTTTATCCAGGCAGAGGTATATTATATCCGCCCTTCGTCCATGAACCTACCCATTTAAGAGGTTACTCTTTTCCCCTGTCGAAACCTTCCTTTCGATATCGATTTCGTACATTGACCAATGACACTGTCTTCAACGCTGAAGAAGTACATCCATCTCAATACCAGCACTGCCTCTAACACGTCTGCCTCTGACGCTTTGGACACTATAGGAGACACAGACACCACCCACACAGACACCACCCATACAGACACCACCCATACACCCATCAATACCCTCCACCTTCCCCTCCCTAACGAAATACAACGCTTGCAACGCGCCAATCTTCCGTCAATGTCGTCTCCTATAGATATCTTTGAACGATCTGTCCAGCCAGCGGCACCATCACCCGATCAAGCACGAAATGCCGCATCTTCAACTCAAATGGCCGCATCATTCACTACTTCAAGCTTTAATACAAACACCCCCTCCCTTGTTGGATCCCCAATAACTTCTCCACCATCACTGGCATCTCCCTCAAGATCCTCTTCCTCTCATATACTCAGTGAAAATTTCACCGCTCCAGTGTTGGACTCCACCGTCGAACTCATTAGTAATAACTTATGGGACGACCTCGACGTTGTCCAAGTTCCTCATTCTCATCCAAAATTGAACTTGTTCAAAGCCTCAACTGATTTGCCCCTATCCAGATGCTCATCTCCAAACACAAACCCAAATTCGAAAAGAAGACCTTCAAATGCAGCATCCATTGTACCTAATATTAATACAGCCATTGATGGTGTCAGTTTAGGTCACATACCCACTCGTTCTAATACCCGCTCAAAATCCATATCGTCAAAAGATTCCACATTGCATTTGGGACCCAACCAGTCAAGAAAATCCATTTCTTTCTACTCCTATTCTGATCTCTGCAATTACGAGAATTTGACAAAGTCCCTCTCAAACCTCTCCGATCAGGAAACCTCATTCATCTCCCAGATACCGCTAACAGCCTCCTTGAAACATATACCCTCATCGAGACGCTCTACAATTCATGGATCTCCAGAAGACTCCGATGCAAAAATCGACCAAGAACTGGGTCCAGACGATGGCGCATCTCAATATTCAAACCATTCAAACCATTCAAACCGTTCAAACCGTTCCCATTATACCGATAACGACACAGCGTCAGTCAAATCTTGGGTCCCAGAAAATCATCAAATACACCCACCTCTGTCAATGTCTCGTTCTCGGCGCCAGTCTCTTGTAGACGAGCTGGCTAGCATCAGGAGCTGCACCACAAATAACTCCTACTTCGAAGATGAATTTCAAGACTTGACGGAACTAAACGATCCCCTTGTCAACGTCTGCTCTGCTAGCCAGTATATTGACTCCAGAACTCAGGAATTAAGAAAATGCTGCTCCGGAAACTGATTGGAGTCTTGGTCTACTTTGTCTCTATTCTTTGCTCACCTTTTATGGTTTTTGCTTCCCTTTTGACCTCCCATACTCACCATTCGTACTTGTATCTAACACACTGGTACTGTTCATTCTCTTCTTTGTATATCTCTATTTAATCGTCTTTTGGTTGCAAAAACAACTCCTACACACTTCAATACTTAGTTCTTTACCCGATTCGGATATTTCGCATGTTTTTCCCCCTTTTTTGTCGACTCTTTTTTTTTTTTCACTTCCTCCAAAGTGGGAAGAAAAAGTCCTGTCTTTTTCTCTTTCACCTCCGTTGGTGTTTCTCCTTAACTTCACAGCCTCTTCGAGCCTGGTACCATTGGAAACTGAACCTCATCTCAAGGACAAACAGACACAGAACATGTGTGAATCATATTCCCATCCATTAGAGGTATCCACAGAAACAGCCAATGATCCGGCATGTTCCTATTGCGGAATCCACAACCATTCTACCTTAGTCAAGTGTGACATTTGCCAAAAATGGTTTTGCAATGGCAAGTTTGGCAACAAGGGGTCACATATCATCACCCATCTAGTGCTCTCCAAACACAACCGTATATCGCTGCATCCAGACGCAGAACTTGGAGACTCCACTTTAGAGTGCTACAACTGTGGGTCGAAGAATATCTTTGTCTTGGGGTTTGTCTCCGCCAAGCAAGAAAACGTGGTTGTCATTCTCTGTAGACTCCCCTGTGCACAGCAGAAGGACTCAAACTGGGACACACAGCAATGGCAGTCTTTAATTGAGGACAGACAGTTGCTCTCGTGGATTGCCCACTATCCAAACGACGAAGATCTCATCAATGCCCAGAATATCAACTACGATCAGATTGTCAAGTTAGAGATGAAATGGAGGCTTAATAAAGACGCAACATTGGACGATCTCGTGGAAACAGAGCAGGAGGTGGAAATCCCACCAATATTGATGAGATACACAGATGCATACCAATATCAACGCTCTTTTGCTCCCCTAGTGAAAATCGAGGCCGATTATGATAAGGCCCTCAAAGAAAGTAAGGGGTTGAACTATATCTCGGTCTATTGGTCATTGTCTCTCAACAACAGACAACTGGCGTCCTTCTACTTCTCAACAGTCGATTCTCTAGATTTGAAAATTGCAGTTGGTGATGAAATGGTCTTGAGGTACGAAGGCCCTGAGTTAGATGCACCCTGGGAAGGACGTGGTTACATTGTCCGTCTACCAGACGCAAGACAGGAGGAATACACCTTGGAGATGATTCCATCAAATACCCCTGTCCCAACCCATGTCACCAACAGATTCACCGCGGAGTTTGTGTGGAAGGGCATTTCCTATGAGAGAATGCAGGATGCCCTCAAGACTTTTGCAATAGATCCCAAGGCAATGTCGAACCATTTGTACATGAAATTGTTGGGTATTCCAAATGCATCGTCATCTTCGAGCAATGATGCATATATTAGAAACGAAAGCGGAGAGGCTCATACAAATGATATTGACAGGGAGGATGAAAATGGAACTGCAACTGCAACTGCAACTTCACCTTCAACTCTACCTGTAACCGGAATCAATGATGATGAGAAAATTAACGTTGTTATTCCGAAGAAGTTGTCTATACCAAACATGCCCAACTTGAATCCATCACAAATATGTGCCGTTGAAAATGCCCTAACTTCTCCGTTGACTTTGATCCAAGGTCCCCCAGGTACAGGTAAAACTGTGACATCGGCAACAATAGTATACCATCTATCAAAAATGCACAAAAAGGAAAAAATCTTGGTTTGTGCGCCTTCCAATGTTGCTGTTGACCATTTAACCGAGAAGCTAACTTCAATGGGACTCAATGTTGTTAGAATTACTGCAAAGAGTAGAGAAGATGTAGATTCCTCGGTTTCTAAGTACTGTTTACATGAACTAGTGAAGAAACGGGCAAAAGGCGAGTTCAAAAAGTTGATCAAATTAAGAGAAGAGGGTAACGAGCTATCAAATGAGGATAACCAAAAATACTTTTCAAATCTAAGAAGATCCGAAAATAATATAATCAGTAACTGCGATGTCATTTGCTGTACTTGTGTGGGTGCAAAGGATAAACGTCTTGATAGAATCAAATTTAAAACCGTTTTAATTGACGAATCAACACAAGCTTCAGAACCAGAATCCTTGATTCCTATAGTTAAAGGTTGTCGACAATTGATTCTAGTTGGTGATCACCAACAATTGGGGCCCGTCATTGTCAACAAGAAGGCAAGTGAGGCAGGTTTGAAACAGTCGCTATTTGAGAGAATGATTGTTTTGGGGCATACACCAATTAGATTAGAAGTCCAATATAGAATGCATCCTGCGTTGAGTGAATTCCCAAGTAACATGTTTTATGATGGTTCGCTTCAAAACGGTATTACCAATGAAGACAGAACTATCTTAAATTCGAATTTCCCTTGGCCAATCAATGACATACCTATGATGTTTTGGGCAATATATGGACGTGAGGAGATATCCGTTGGTGGTACTTCCTACCTCAATAGAGTGGAAGCAATGAATGTTGAAAGAATCATCACTAGGTTATTCAAAGATGGTGTAAAACCATCGCAAATCGGTGTCATTACTCCTTATGAAGGCCAAAGAAATTATATTTTACAATATATGCAAATGAATTCCACTTTGGCTAAGAAGGAATTATATTCAGAAATCGAAGTCGTGTCAGTCGATGCATTTCAGGGTCGGGAGAAGGATTACATCATTCTCTCGTGTGTCCGTGCTAATTCACAACAACTTATCGGGTTTTTGAGAGACCCACGTCGTTTGAATGTCGCATTAACTAGGGCCAAATATGGTATGATGATATTGGGTAACCCCAAAGCTCTAAACAAGGATAAACTATGGAACCATTTATTAACCTTCTACAGAAGTAAAGGTTGCCTAGTTGAAGGTCAAATTGATAATCTACAACTATCGTCTGTCCAACTATCAAGATTCACTGAACCTTCGATGAGAAAACCTCCGGTGCATGGTTCCACCCAGATGAGCAACTTCGATACTGCTTCTCTTGTATCCTACGAAGGCTCGATGTTTGGTAATCCAGGAAAAGCTGCCTTTGAAAATGATAGTGTTTGGCCAAGCTTGAATTGTTCGAATAGACACGGTAATTCAGATGATAACGAAACCGTTGTATCGTACAATGAGCAATTTCAGGATGAAAGTGGCCATGAGAGCGATGAGCTTGCCAATAACATCAAATGTTTAACCGAGAAATTTGGTGGTGATTTGACCTTTTAACAATATCGAATCTCGTGCGTGTATATTTCCAATTTATAGATCTGTTAGTGTATTGTATTATAGTTTTAAAATCCTACAATCGTGTCCCTCTTCGTTGTTACTAACATGATTTTTACTATATTTTAATTTTTGCGTTTTTTAAGTACATATTACTATAATTTATACATGTGGAATATTCGGAATATTTAAAATTGTGGCATCATTCAATTCATAATCTCTGTCGTTCATTTACTCATTAGTTAGTAGATTAATCAAGTTTCATTAATTTCATTCATTCATGGGGTTTGTTTTTCTTTTTTGCTTGTTTTTTCTCTGTATTTCTAGTTTGTGTTTTCATCCACACCTTCGACACCATCACTATCCTTTACAGAATTACCACTGCCTTTTCGGAACTCCTCATTATCACCGTTGTCTAAAATGATGGCCCCTTCGGCCTTTGGAGGTTCCTGAATATCCATGTTGGATATTACTTGCTCCGACGATAAACCCAATTGCCCATCGTCAACTGCTTCATCATTCACCTCGTTCGGGTTTCCTAAAACTTTGTTATACATTGAACTAATTTCACGTAGCTCAACATTGACAAACTCCAACCATGGCTTGAAATCTCCCTTGTTCTCAAATATGCTCTCATATAATTCGTTGAAAATGTAGTAGCTACTTTTAAGATAAAATGGTCTGATATCATCTTCCTCCTCTCTTCGCAAACCAAAGGCATTTTCGTTCTTGGTAACCCCAAAGTTTTCAACATAACTCTGAAATTTGTGAATTTCCTCAGCAATCAAAGTGAGGTGTCCCATATATCCGAACCTAAAGTTTGTCTTTTCATACATTCTATTAGAAAGATGGTAACAGTATACAATGAACAGTGCCAAGTTGAAAAATCCAGGATAATCCGCGTTGGAACACTGGTATTCTCTATAATAGAATAAATCATCGGGATCTTCAGGATTGGAATAATTTGAATATTCTCCAAATAACGACCATATCAAAATCTTGTTCAAACTGAGATTGTCATCGTAGATTGTTTCCTCTTGATTAATAGCCCTGTCTTCATCCCAGTTGGCAAGTCTCCCATTGAAAATTTGTTGAATTAAATCAAATACAACATTGTGCATGAAATTATTCCAAGGGAATTTCACTAGTTTGAGTGCTATTAAAGGAATAGCATGGGTTTGTAACAGTTTGAATTTGAAGAAATTTCCAATTGACAAACCTGAGTCTGTTTCAAAATAGCGGCTATTTATAATTGAGTTTTCTCTCTCCGGTATACTATCGTTGTTGCCTCTTTCTTTATTAGTGGCATCTCTATTGTTCTTCACGTTATGACTATCGTCAATAATTAACTCATTGATAGCATCACTGACTAGTTGTTCTTTCTTTTTATCACCCCTAAGCATGTCCCTCCTATGGATCAATTTATCCAACTCGACAGACTTGTTCATCAAAATCATATTTGAGCAATGTAGTAACTCGGCTACTAGCTCCATGATTTTGAATCTCTCATAACCAAGAGGCTCGATGGTTTGACCAATAGAGCTCTCTAGTCTTAGTGCTGTTTCGTTTCTTTTGTAGTAGTCGTCAGTTAAATAGGTTTTGACAATTTTGTCCAAATTTATGGAAAAAAGCTTCATCAAATTGCCAAGATATATCGGATCCCTTGGATTTGGTAAACTTTTATTTTCATCGTCAAAATTGACAGAAGAAATCCAATCGAATTCATCGTAATCAGAGTTGTTCTTCCTAATGACTTCAATAATCACAGATACAATAGTCACTAATCCATAATTCCCATAATTGATAATAATGTCTAGCATCTCGTCGACACATTCTGGAGACACCAATTGCCTCGTTAAATCGTTAGGTCCTATATTTGGATTATTGCTGTTCAAATCTTGTTGATCATCTCCATTCACCCCGGAATTATCTTCCCAAAATCCAATATTGGAACTGATACCAACAATACCGTTCAAGATGTTACAAACATTGTCTTGAACTTGATGGTCAAGGTAATATTTCTTACAGGTACTAATGAGTTTAATAATCAGGTTTTGATCAAGTAAAATATCAATCAATCCATTCGAATTAAATCGCTTATCAGTCGAAATCAGTCTCACCAACAAATCACAAACCGTTTGCGAATATGGGATGAATCTTATAAACTGGTCGGTCAAACTGTAGTATTCTTGTTCGAACCTGATGAAATTCATAAACGAGCCCATGTTGATCAATGCCATATCATCCACAAATTTCAGGAAATTGTTAAACATCAGAACTTCATGGGGGTCTCTCAATTTGGAATAGTTATCCGACTCTTCCATTTCTGCCAATTTTTGTGCATCGGTCCCCTTGACATCAATGTTCTCACTAAATACAGAATCGTCGTCGTCGTCGTTCAAAGTGATATCTGCATCCTCATTCACTGAGTTTATATCTTTAGAAAGAACCAATTTGGTTTCCTTGAAATAGGAATGTGGCTCATTATTCATAAATCCCCTCCATAACTTAGTGAAAATATCAAAGTTGCTTAGTAAAGTCTGATGGATATTGGAAGAGGGAAGTATCATAATCTCAGAGATTACAGTGGCTCTTTGTAAGGCTACATGAAGAATATCCACATTATGATGATTATTACCCATATTTTCATCCTTACGAACCTCCTTATTATGATCATTTTCTTCATCTCCATCTAGTTTATTATTTTGCATGGTATCATTTTCGTTATCAGTTTCATTATTGGAAGTTGAGTCCATAAAATCATCTGTTGAATTATTGATTGATTTTGCAGGGTCTTCAGTTGATACAAATATATCGTGGGATAAATAAGGAGTTGGCACCTCATCAATTGAGGTAAATTTGGACAATTTGATTGAGAACAAAATATAATCAAACATTGTACTTACAACGTCCTTTTGAGAGATGTAGGATATCAATCTTTGGTTTTTAGCTGCATTTATTTCTTCAACCAAGTTGGGCTGATCTAGTAATTGGTTAAACAATGAGACGTTTATATTACTCTTTGTGAAATGCAAATTTTGAATTTGGTTAGTTGTTGCTGAAGATGAGATAAAAGATGACGACGAAGACGATGACGATGACGAACAAGACGCTGATGCAGGCGGGGAGTTTGGACCATGAGAGGATGGAGAAAATGGCAACTTTTCCCCTGTCTTTACCTTATCAGTTGACGAAGGAGTTGAGGAGGGAATATGTGATATAGTTCTATGGAGAGGGTTGGGCAATTCGTCATCTAACAGTGATTTTGAAGTAGAAGTAGTTGTTGAGGTCAAATTAGCCAGTGGGGAAGGCGATGGGGACGGCGAGCTGTTTTGGATTGAATGTAACAACTGCGAGGCGGTGATGTTGAACTGGGTTGTATTTGGAGAATAAGCAACATGGTGAGAGAGGGAAGCAGTTGGAGTATTGTTTTCAATGGGGCTATTATTTATATCGACCGATTGGCCATTCAAGGCGGTGGTGATATTGTTGTTGTTGTTGTTGTTGTTGTTGTTGAGCAAGGAGGTGGGGAGAGTGATGGGGACGGCCGAGGATGTAGTGGTCATGGTGCCATTCCCCTGTTTGCAAGGTTGCTGGTCACCATTTTTCTTTGAGGCATTTTGATTTTGGGTTTGTTGAGCTAGTCGTTTTGTAGCATCTTGTTCGATTTCCGTCAATATCTTGTTGATATTGGCATTGGAGAAGGAATGGTTGAAAAAAGGCCATATGGTAGACATGTTTGCGTGGTATAGTGTTGCCCTGGAATGCCTGTTTGACTATATACAGAGCTGGCAATGTACTGGTGGCTTGACGTGGTGACTATTATCTCCTTGTTTTTTGGCTCTCTTGTTTCTCTTTACGCCTCAGTCTCTCGGTCTCTCTCCTGTAGGCACCTACTCTAGAGTCTCTCAAGGTGTGTCTTCGACGATGGAGAAAGTGATGAGTAAACGACACTCTATACTATACCGGTCAGGGGCGCTCTTTTCTTGGAAGCTGGCGGGAATCAATGCAAACTGGAGCTGGTCCAATAGAGGCTTCACTTGCTGTGTCGATGTGTGCAGGTGTGAGTTTGGGTAACCTCGTGTGTAACGGTTTGTGTATATAGACGTATATGTATATGTATATATATATATATATATATATATCCTGATATATACGTTTATGTACAATATACACTTATATCTGTCAATGTATTTCTCCCGTTTCTGTGTATTGTCTCTCTCTATATACAAAACTCTCTGAATTGGGTGTATTGGTATGTCTCTCTCTATGTATGCGCGCCAGGCGAACTGGCAATCCCAACCTCGTTGTAGGCCCCGTCCTTTTACTTGAGGCCCCCCCCCCCCCTTCTCCTCCAAGGCGTCCGTGTACACCGACTGAGTGTCATTTACCACGGGGCCGCGACGAACCGCAGTGCACTCTTCTCTGCATTGTCCAAGTGTGTCGCCACTTTCCCATCCTCTTCCCTTCACTTCCGCGCCGCAAAAAAACGGCACTTGCACAACTACAGGCGACGGGTCACGTGGTATACGTGCATGCGCCACAAGCTAATGTTTATTCTTTTTTTTTTTTTTTGATTATTTAGTTCCCAGATTTCCTTTTACACGTGCGCGTCAGCGACGCGTCGGCCGGTTGGAATAATGTATGGGGGAAAATGAGGGTTTAAAGGTGGTAAAAAAAAGATGGGGGGGGGGGGGGGGGGGTACCAATGTATCGTGTACTTGATGGAGAATGGGATTGTTTAAATACGAGAGAGTTTTACACAAGAGACACTGCAGGACAGACCATGACAGGAGGGAAACTCGAAGAACTGGCGGACACTCTAGATGAGCTGCAGGATGCCGTTGAGGACCTCCTTACCTTGCACGGGTACTCCGACGGGGCTGGACTCGAGCGGGCAGGTGCACATAGACAGTCGGAGGAGCTACTTGCACTTGTGAATGAGACGTTCCACCAGTTGGGTGCATGCAAGGATGTTGTTGGTGGCCGATCTGAGAGGAGGAAGATAGACGTTGAGAGGTACAACTCCCTCCTCGATAGGTATGCACACCTGCTAGAGAAATTGGACAGTGTTGCTATAAAATTGAGCCCCTACAGGCCCACTGAAACGCTAAGGATCGGACTTGACGATGTTCGTGCAGACATTGACAGGGGAACGTCTCAACAAGGTGCTGCCAAACAGCCGTCCAAGTCAGTCAGGTTCAAGAACAACATTGTAGAGTCGTCACCGGTGGTGCCCTTTGCACCTTATAGAGATGCAGTTCACCCCAATGAGGAGCTCAACAGGGGAAGTGACGTTCCATATAGCGATTCTCTCCTTGACGCGGTCAACGAGCATCTAGACCTGGACTCCCCGACTATCGATATGTCCAATAAGGGGGTGTTTATTCATAACCAGCGGATGTTTGATCGACAGGATTCACAGCTGGATCAACTACATACCTCGGTAAAGCAGCAGCGTCAGATATCCATGGCCATAAATGACGAGGTATCGGATCAGTTTGTACTTATGGACGATCTCGAGCATGGCTTAGACGCCTCCAATAGTAGAATGGTGCATTCAAATAACAAACTGTTGCAATACCGACAGGCACTAAAGAAACGTGGAGATTGGATATGTATTTTCCTGCTTATCTTCATCCTTCTCTTTCTCTTAATTGTTGTTAAGTGAGTATAGGTCTGGACCGTCACCGTGACAAAAGTGTCCCTTGCTGGAAGGACTTGGTGCGGCGCAGTCCAGTGACTCTATCTGCGTTACCAAAGGTGCACTGCTTGGATGTTATGTGCACCTCTTTGGTGGAGGTGTTCTTTGGGGATAAGATGAAGAGAAAAAACGGGAAAAAGAAAAAAAAATGACGGTTTTAGTATAAACATTACATATGTTTATCATTATGCTAGGAAAGTCTATAATGTTAGAAAAGTGGTCCGTTTATAGTGGGATAATGTTCAGACCCGAATAAATGGGTAGTAAGAAAAGGGGGAAAAAAAAGAAAAAAATCGAAAAGCATGGAATGGATCATGTATAGTTGCTGTTAAATGGGAGAAAAAAACGTTTTGTTTATCTTGAAAGAAATTTTAAGTATTAGTGTATTAAATGTAATTGAAATATTTGGTATTTTGTATTGGAATTTGGTGTTTTCTGTTTTTTTTAGGTTTGATTTTTTGTTTCTTGTTTTTTTTTTTTGTTCGTTATTTTGGGTTTATCCGTTTTGAAGTTCGTCCTTGTAATGTGCATATCTATAAGTGCTTTTTTTTTCTCTGTGTTATCCTGGTTTAGTTTTCGTCGGTCTCTGTGTGTACCCTTCATTAGATTAGTAATACTCTTCATGCGAAATGCCTGTTTCTACTGGTCATTCCGTTCATCGTGTTCATACTGTTTTTGATGGCCTTTAAATTGTTCAAGGCTGCAACGGAGGCAGAACTGGTGGAAGAGCCGGCATGCATGTTTTGCTTGGAGTTCGTCTCAACGCCCCCATGGTTGGAGTTGATGGTGGCAGCTGCTGCTAGTATCTTGAAGATGGACTCGGAATCAATGCTTGAATTTGTCTGACCCATTTTCACTGACATTGGACCTGGTGTACCCGGTGCACTACCTTGTTGGCTCTGTATTGATCTTAAAGTTTGAAGGTTTCTTAGTTGGTTATGCAAGTGTGCTTGTGCTTGTGCTTGTACCTGTGCTTGTGCTAGTGCCTGTGCTTGAGATTGTATTTGTACTTGCTGCTGCTGCTGTTGGCTTTGATAGCCATTCGATAGAAAGGCGCTGTAACTATTTGCTGAAGTATTGTTCAAACAGGGACAAAATTCAAAGTCTTGCTCCACACTGAATGATTTGACTTGATCAAGATACGCCCTTGACATCCTAGCCTTTTGTAAAGCTAACTGGTTATTCTGCGTCTCCATGGTGTTCATTTGCATATATGTAATGACTTCCACGTCTGTAGGCCTTTAAAAAGATTAAATGGCAGTATTGAACTTCCATATATATCAAGGTGATGATGCCCCACGTTGAAGGAGAAACTGAAAAAAAAAATCACAACTCGACAAATCAATTGACTAGCTTGAGCTTTTTTTTTTTCAGGCTCCTTTGGCCTGTTTGGGCAAGTTTCTCAAAATCCACATCAATTCTCCAAAGAATTTCAAACTCCATGTTAACGTCGATAATTACCAGAGATCTGTTATGATATAAGGCACATATGTTTGCATTTGTCTTGATCCTCTCAAAAGACAATGATTGTTAGAAGAACACTCCATACATCCGTAGCCCGGTTGGGTTTTAACCTACGCAATTTACGAAAGGGAAAAGAGTCCGAGGCTGAGAAGACACACCTCCAACATGAGCATCATGATCATGAGCACTCACATCACAAACACTCGCCGCTACTAATTCAACCAAATTATCCAGTGCGTACGAGATTTGCGCCCTCTCCAACAGGGTACCTGCACCTTGGGTCTCTTAGAACTGCATTATACAATTACCTCCTAGCCAAATCCACTGGTGGTCAGTTTCTTCTGCGATTAGAAGACACCGACCAGAATCGACTAATCCAAGGTGCTGAGCAAAACATATATGACACCTTGCAGTGGCTAAATATGTGCATAGATGAAGGACCAACTCATCCAGGTCCCCATTCTCCTTATAGACAGAGCGAGCGTTCTCATATTTATGAGAAGTACTCCAACGAGTTGTTGTCTAAAGGGCTGGCTTACCGTTGTTTCTGTTCGAAGGAAAGACTCGATGGCCTGAGAGACTCGGCTAGACTATTGAAACCGCCAACAACAGTTTCTTACGACAGACATTGCTTCAATGAGATTTCACGTGAAGAAAGTGATGAACGGGCACAAAACGGCGAGCCTTTCACCGTTAGATTCAAAGCACCAGAGACATACCCAGAGTTCACAGATTTATTGCATGGAACAATCAATCTGCAACCGCAAATTAATCCCATTGATAGGAGGTTTGAAGATCCTGTTCTCATGAAAAGTGATGGTTTACCGACATATCATTTTGCCAATGTCGTTGACGATCATTTGATGGAAATCACACATGTCATTAGAGGCGAAGAATGGGTTGCTTCCACACCTAAGCACATAGCCTTATACGACGCATTTGGTTGGGATAAACCTAACTTTATCCATATTCCCCTTTTAACAACTGTAGAAGGTAAAAAACTATCGAAAAGATCTGGAGATATAGATATCATGTCTCTGAAAAAGAAAGGTTATTTACCCGAATCATTGGTCAACTTCAGTGTTTTGTTTGGCTGGAATCCAAAGAGAAAATTGGGTGAGAAAACAAGTGAAATCCATTCTTTGAGTGAGTTGGAAAAAATATGGTCGTTGAGTGGCTTGACTAAAGGTAGTGCAAAAGTTGATTGGAAAAAACTTGACTATTTCAACAAACACTACTTGACTGAGAAATTAAAGGATGCCAAGTTTTTCCAATCCTCAGTTATTGAATGCCATACGAGGATATGCCGCACATTGAATCTAACAGATCTTGACATCGAAAACGTTGGTAAGGTATTAAAGATGACATACCCAAGTTTAATCACCTTGAATGATTTTGATTCTTCAAAATTCCATTACTTTTTTATTAAACCAAGATATAAAAGGGAGGAAGTTCAAAAGATTCTGAAAATAAATGATGAAACTTTACTCAAAATATCTAATGAACTTGTCAAGCGTTCAAATGACTTGACACACTTGAATTTTAATCAGGTAATTAAAGAGATCCTGGAAGAGCTGCCGATGTTGAAGAAGAAAATACTGTTTCAGGCTCTGAGGTATGCATTGAGTGGACCAGAATCAGGTATCAATTTGCCAATCATCTTAGAACTCCTTGGTCCGGAAGAAGTCCAAGCAAGGCTCGATGCATTCAATGATTTCCTTCATTAATCTATTAATTATAACTGTACATAAAACACAAGTACTTATATAGACACACCCACAAATACAAACACTTGTACATTCCTTATTCTAAGTTCTGCAGATAGTTTGGATCATTCGTCATTTTAGTCTTGAACTTATCCCACCAATCGTTGAACTTACTAATATTAACATAGTTTCTAGCATCTGTAAATGAGGACAAGTAATTATAAGCATTTCCAATGATCTTATTGCTGATCGTTAAGATTTCAGATTGCTGCAAAGGCATCATCGAAGAAGCTGGTGCCTTTAGTAATGGGGTTCCATTGTTGTTATTTGTAGCCTCTCTTGTGACTTTCAAACAATCCAACTGTTGTGCGGCTGTTTGATTTGGTTCTATGCTGATTCCAATTACTATCGTAACAGTCTCACGTTCTTCTAACTCCGATATTCCTGAATCCATATCGATATCGCCCTCATCTTGTATATTGTAAACAGAGGCTATCTCTATATTTCCTGGATTTATCTTAAAAATTGCACTTTGTTTGGTTGCATTAAGAAACCCAAGTAATTTAAAGTCATTGTTCATCACTTGGGACCCAACACTACCACTATCATTGGTAATTTCATTCTGTACACCACCTTCAGGAATTACCTGATAATATATGAGCGCAGTGTACTCGGGATTGAATTGAACATTGGGCAACATAAAAATCGAGAGATGATACAGTTGTTTGAAGGGAACACCCTTAAATTCGATCAACTGTTTTTGTGGAGATATTGGTTGGGATATTGCAACTGGTCTATTGGATACCGTGGATGCAAACATTTCAAAAATTTAGCTGTCACTTCTCACTGTAAGGTTTAAACGTAACTCTAGGAATTCTTCATTCTCCATGCTGTTAGGTGGAAAATAGAAGGTAGGACTGGAAGTAGCTCTATCTACATCTTTAGGATAAAAAAAAACAGACGGGGGCTCAGCGTTTTCTCGAAGCTTCTGCGAGTTTTTTTTAAGGATTCCTCAATGCTTAACTATACATTACATTACATTACAATACAAATCTGCTACATCTGAATCAGAGTTTTCTTGGAGGATGACGAACTCTTCCTAACACCAGAGCCACCAATTATCTTATCAGATGATACCACACGTGCATTTGGTTTTGTCACGTGGACCATAGACTTTCTCTGCTTGCCTATTTTCAGCGTTCCAGAATCAGCATAAACTCTAGAAGAACTTGGTGAAACAGGTGTCACTCCCGTTGCAGCTATAGTGGTAGTAGTCGTAGTTGTAGTCGTTTTCTTGTAAAACGGAGAGCTAGTGTTAGATCTAGCATCGCTCTCTTTGTCTTCTATCGCACTCTGATTACATGTCTGATTTATTGTTGAAGTGTAAGCATCTTCTTCGTCAGAGTTGGCATACGGCTGGACAGGATTATCCAAAGATCTATACTTCCTGGGTTGTCCTGGACTAGCATTTGGCACTGCCTTATGGACAATTTTCAATCCAGATGATACCTTTCTTCTACGGACAGGAGTTCTGATTAATTGGTCATTTTTAAAATTCATTTGATCGTCACTTGAATCTTCACTACCAGCATTTTCGTTCTCTGCTTCCCTCTTTTTGTATTCTTCATATGAAATTAACGGGAATAGTCCCCCAATAAAATCATCAGGAATGGTATCTAACACCATAGTATGTCTCCAATCTCTGAATTCATTTTGGTGTAAATATAGCCAATGCTGTTGAGGTCCAACAACCATGCCGGGCCTAATCATTCTCATATAAGCAATACATTCACTTGCCGTAAACCCATGGGTGTAGATAAGATAAGCGCCTATCAAGCAACCGGTTCTACCCAACCCTGCCTTACAATGGACAGCAACTTTACCTCCTTTGTTAATCACTGTTTCACTAGCGCCAATAAACTTTTGCACAAAATCCATTGTTGGACATGTACCATCTTCAAAAATCATATCTACATGTTGTATTCCCCTTTTGGTAAACTCCCGTTTATCATACAAGTGAGAATTTAAACGAACTACCAGTTGTACATTCTTTTCAAGGAACAACTCCAGGACACTTTTAAAAGCGGTATTCAATGGAGCCCCTGGTCGTGATTGCTTTGGAGATGCAAATGGAATAAAATCGTTGGCTAATATGTTCAAATCGCCTTGATCAACTCTCTCATACTGTTCGTACTCTTCTAAATCAAATGACCTCATGTCTAACAAATTTCTTTCCTTAGCCCTCCAAACTCCATATACTACATCTTGAATGGTAACCTCAAAATCTGCATGAGAATATCCAGCATCTCTAAACGGCATGAACGGAGGATCAATCTGTGCGATAGGCAGTAACACTTGATGAGGAGCCCAATTTTGAACCAACACCATATAACAACAAAGTATACATGCGGCATTGGTTCTTTGTCTGGAATCATTGGAAGAATAGAAACCCACACATTTATTCTTGTTTCTTGGCTCATTTAAAATCTTGTGTAGTGCAACTGCAAACCTATACAAGTGGCCAACATGTAATGGCCCAAAATCCAAGTTGAAATTATTGTATGGCAAGGATTCCTCAATAGTAAAATAAACAAATTCATCTGTATCTTCGGGCTTCTCATCACTGACAACCAGATAAATTTTCCCTTTGAGAAATTCAATTGTTGGTACTTCACTCATTATAATACGGTTCTAGTTGAATTGTTGTGTTTTTAATTTCTTCTATTTTTATTTTATTTTTTGTCCTTTGATCAAACTAAATCTAGAAAAAATGAGATACAAAGTTGAAAGTGATTGACTAAGGAGATGACGAGAAAAAAAACCGTAGCCAAAAATAGCTTGTTTAAGAGTCTCACAAGCAAAACGATCAACTCGATCTAAAGACAAAGAAGCAAAGCAACAGAATGGAAATTATTCAGCAATACAAAAAGATCCCTGTGATTAGACTGAATTTTGAAATTCATTTTCCGGCTTGTTTATGTTTTCCTCCATTAGGCAATGCTATTGGGTAAATGCGAAAATGCCCAAACAGGAAAAAATAATCACACGGGATATGCGAAAATGATATTTTCTAAACTCCTGGAAAATTTCAACATGAAGATTGTAGTATTGTAAAGTGGCAAACAGGTGAATATAACGACTTCAAGATACAGTGGAGAATGTCTGCATTTGCAAACACATTACATACTGGTTTGGGGAACAATGGAATTGAAGTTTCCTTGAATTATATCACTGGGATTCCTAATCCAGATCATCTTCTTTGCTCAAACACATTGAAATTAGCTTTTAAATCGTTGCTTAAAAGAGATGTTCATACTAAACAAAAGTCAATCATCTCTTTGCTAGAATATATCAAAGAAAATTCTTCTGAGCTTGATAATGATTTGGTTATTATCACTTGGATTCAAATGTATCCGAAACTCGCTATAGATGACTCTAGTAAAGTTAGAAGTTGTTCTCATCAGATTCAATCACAATTTGTACTAAGTCTTGGAAAGAAATACGCAAAGTATTTACGAGACACTATAGGTATTTGGCTCGCTGGGCTTTTTGATACCGATAGAGCAACTGCAAGAACTTGCAGGGAGTCCATATGTGATTCATTTGGGAACAATGAGGAAAAAGTTACAAATTTATGGAAAATTTTTATCACCCAGATAGTTCAATACTCGCATGAAGTTATAGTTTGTGAATCTAAAGATACTCTATCTGATGATAAGTTTAGTACCAAAGAAGAAATCGAATCAAAGTATATTCGTGTCACCCAAGCCTCGATTTCTTTGCTAGTTAATGCATTGTCACACTCAGACAATATCGATATTAATGAAAAAAGCATTAGTATGATTACGCAGATATACAACAATGACTCCTTTCTTGACTTGTTTGGCTATAAAGATCTCAATCTGAAAAAAGCTGTGTTTATGGCTTCCAAGGCTTTAATCACATCAAAGCATTTGCCATCAATCATGGACAAAGCGTTATACAAGAAACTGTGCAAAGCGTTGATTAAGGGGATAAAACTTGACTCTAGTGTTAACGCATTATTATATGGGCCTGTTTTAGTCAACATGCTAGATACATTGGTGGTTGTCACATCTTATAATTCCGAGTTTTGGCTTAACGTAAGAAATGCTAAGTCAAAATTATTAGACCTTTTAAAGGTCGGTTCATTAAACAGCGAGCCTATATATTATGATGTCGTTGCAAAACTCTTAAAAATCTTACCTAATGAACTAGTTTCAATTACGAATTCGGAAACAATAGAACCATTCATTCTTACTCTGATTCAAAGTGTCGAGAAGGAGAAGAGCACTGCCTTTCTAGAAAAAGGCTGGAAGGTTGTTATAAACCTAGTTGAATCTCTTCAAAGTGCAGGCTCCCTAACCGATTCCATTGTGGATACCTTTACAGCTGCGCTAGTTAAGCTAATGGATTCTCCTCGTATAATAGCACGCGGTATCATTGCTTTAATGCATGATATCAACTCGCTGTCAAGTGAAAACAAAGATGTGTTACTTGACATTAACTCGATTATTATGGACCATCTGCCTGATAAACAAATTGAGTTTAATGACAGTCATTATTTGGTTAAACATCAGTCACAATTTATAGAGTCTTTTGTCAATCTACTACTTCTGAATGGCTCAGATCTTGCAGATGTTTTACTAGCTAACGCGATTGAATCTTTGGGGGAGTATGATCCAAAAAGTTCTAACCCCACGTTAGCCTTCATTACTATAAATGTTTTCATTAAAAATGGTAGAGAGGAATTTGCCAGCGCAATTAACGAATTTATTAGAACAGTCTCTAAATATATCTCCAAAACATTTAAAGATTTGCCTTTGGAGACCCTTAAACTTTTCACCTCTTCAATCTACTCAGAGAAAGATCTGAATGTTTCGGTTGTCAACAGTATATTTACAAGATTAAAAGATTTGGACGCCGCTGATGAACTGCTTCCAGTCATTGCTAGTCTAAAAAATTTCAGCATACATGATTCCAAACAACTCAATATGTACCTTTTAGAGAATTCAAAATGTGTTAGTTCTAATGGAGGTAACTCTAGTGATACCTTGTATACCTTCTTGAATTCTGAAATCCTCTCGAATTTATTCAGGAATGAGAACTTTGTGAGTTTTGCGGATAATTGTGTAAAGAACTATCAAAATGACGTTTTCCTCAGTTTTTCCATCGAAAATTCAGATTTTGTGGAGAAGTTATTAGATACAATTCTTCAAAGTGACGGAACCAAAGAAACAGAATATCAATGCGCTTCTAGTTTGCTTGCAAAGCTTGAGCAAAATATTGACAATATCCAATTTCGGAAAGCATATCTAGAATGCGTTATCAATTGTATAGAAAGATATGATGGTCGACCTGAAGCCGTTAGTACAAGACTTTCTAATAATTTGAAACTTGAACTACTCAATGCTAATTTTGATACACAATTTGAAGAGTGCCTTACCACAAATCCAAATAAACTTCTCTCCATATCCAACTCACTGAATCTTGGCATGTACTATTTTGTTGATAAGTATGACTCTAATAGTGACATCGACCTTGAACAGGCTAAGCTATCTCTGAATAAAGCGACTTTCTATGCTAGTTTGATTGGCACAGCAGAAATCTCGGCGGAGAATTTGATGGTTCTTCTCCTTATTTCTGAATACGCATCTGACATCTTGTTTTTGGAATATTCATATACTTCACAGTATCAAGAAAAGTTGATGGATTTTCAGGTTGCAGTAAAGGCTACATTTAGTAAACTCTTTTCTTCGGTGAGCTACACAGAAGTCGTCAGCAGCTTGGCCACCGGCCAGAGTGACATTACACTATTGCAATGTCTTTTAAATCTGCTACAATCCACAAATAGACTTAAGGCATACTATACTCATAGAATTATCAAACTTTTACTAGAGGAAAAAATTGAATCAATGGGCATGAAATCTTTTGAACTGTTACCTATAAATGATTTGGAAAATAAGCCTACAATTTTGTATGCATTGTTAAATTCAGCTAATCACTTCTTAACTGTTTCATGTTTGGACCATGTTAGAAATAAGACAATCGCTAATTTAATTTCAATCAGAAAGTCCGAAGAAATAGTTTCAGACGGTTTGAAGGATCTAATTCTCTTGAATAGCTTCATGGATATTGATGATGATGTTGATATTCCAGAGAGTTTCTGTATGGCACCCCCTCAAAGGTTCATGATCCTATTAGGTACATTTGAATATTGGATGGACAGTGATGTTGCATATGAAGAAAACTTTAAGCCCCTTAGAATAGCATTAATGCAGTTTGTCCAAAACTATATTAAAAGCATATACTATGTATGTGACTCAAAATATCCAACTAATTTTATCACTAAGGTTTTTAAACTGGGGTTGAGACTTGTCTCGGAAAATATAAACTTAGTAAACTCTGATGATCAGGTATCGATTGACGTTTTGTTCCATTCTCTGCATCTTTTGTTGTTGCTTTCAAAATACAAGCAGGATATTGAGGATTGGGAGGATGAAATTTCGGATATTGAAACTGAAACAATTGAGCTGTTTTTCAAGGTGTCAAGAGTAGAACAGGTCAATCTTCCGCTAATTTCTCTCTGTGAACAATTTTCGCTCGTGCTACTTAGTTTTAACAACAATTCGTTGAACTCACACTATGGAAAGCTTTTTGATTTGATGAATAGCAAAAATATTAATATTCAGCGTACTGCTGCATCCTTGCTTCATCAAATAATACCTGATAATCAGGACCAACTTGTTGTTGAGTTTTTGTTATCCAAAAAGAAGGCCAATGAGGAAGGGGTTTCCGACGTCCATCTCCCAAACTCTTTGTTACAACATGTTCGAGTTCCATTAATCGATTATATCGAATATGAGGAACCATGGAAGGTGTATCAGTATTTATGGAGCTGGTACTTGATAATGGACCATTTCAAGAATATAACCCAACAAATGAGGCAAGATTATATTAGTGAGTTAACTGAAAGTACTCTTATTGAATTTCTCAATTTTGCTTTCAGTGAACTAGAGACCAATAAGTTCAGGCTGCACGAAGATGAGGGAAATTATGTCAAGAACTACTCATTTGATGATAATGCTGAACTAAACTATCAGGAAGAAATCCAAAAACTTTTAGTCAACTTGGTGTACGAAATAATGAATAATATTGGTGGAACATTTGCACAAAATTGGTTTCAGTCAATTAAAGATAAACAATTTCAACAACGCGTCGAAAAATTTATCACTCGTTTCATTAGCCCTCAATTGATTGGTGATATTCTTTCAACCTTGGCAAATAAAAACTCAGTAGAAGATTCCGAATTTAAGATCAATATCAATAAAAGGTTTAACGAAATTAAATGTCTTTATCATATTGACGAACAGAAGATGGAAATCTCAATTGTCTTACCTGCAAACTATCCATTGGCACAAATAGCCGTCAATGGTATAAGTAGAATTGGTGTTGATGAAAAGAAGTGGAAATCATGGATAATGTCTGCACAATATGTTATTAATTTTCAAAATGGATCTATCCTTGACGCAATAAAACATTTCAAAGATAATGTTAGTGCAAATTTTGAGAATTACGAAGATTGTGCAATATGCTATTCTATCTTAAACGCTGTTGACCATTCTACCCCAAATAAAGTTTGCCCAACTTGTAAACATAATTTCCACTCAGCTTGCTTGTACAGATGGTTCAAAAGTTCTGGTGCATCTACATGTCCACTGTGTAGATCAAAATTTAATTTTAAGAAACACTCCTAGTTGTCTTTTCTCCATCTTTTTATAAAACAGTCTTAATTAATTAATGACATTATCTTGTATTATACAATGTAGTCTCTTCTTTTTAAACGTCCATTAGTTCCTCATCCAAGATTTTTTCAAGTTCATTGACCGAAAATGCAATATACAAAATTTCTAAACCAGTTGTATCTCTCGTTAAAACACACATTTTATGCTCGACGAATTCCCCAAGAATTGCACGAAAAGACATATCATTGGAAATAATAAACTCAGACACACATATTTCATAAAATTCTTTTAGTGGTATCGCAGACCTATTAGATCCCTTGATATTTCCCCTGTTCTCTACCATTTTTGCGTCATCCCCAATCAGCGTATCTATTCTTTCAATTTGTTGAAAAATTAGATTTTTATATAAACTTTTTGCATTACCCGTAAGAGAACCTAACACATACTTTGCACCTCTGGATCCAACAATCTCGTCGTTTTTTCCTATACTTAAAGGATCTTTAAAACTAATCTCCGTACTGTAACTTTTGAAAGTTGAAAGATTATGCCAAACAAAATTAAACCGAGATAACACCGCCGCATCCCAAAACAGAGGGGTATTCAAATTATCAATTGAACAAACAAATGATATCTGTGGAATCCTGGCTAGTAAACTCAAGGTATATTGCAAATCATCGTTCCTTAGAGACTCACCATCCATATTATTGATTAAAATATACAACTTCTTGCTTCTGTTCGGTACCTTTAAGAATTCTAAGTGAATAAAGTTGCATGCTTCTCGAAGTTCCCTGGATGCAGGTGTAGACTTATGGAAGGCGATTTTCCATATCTCTGATATTAAAATTCGCATATTAAATTCTAAATTGTACCCATTGACAACTATACACTTAGCCTTTTTATCCAGTGGCAAAACAAACTCACTTAAAAATTGGAAAAGAATCTGTCTTTTTGAACCAACACCATAAAAAATCAAGTTAAAGTCTTCTTGAAGTTCAAAAAGCCATTGACTAAACTGGAATTCATAATATAGGTTTAAACTTTTAATCGGCTCTGTTTCAATTAATTCCAGTAAGTCGTTATATGTATTGAACTCCTCGTAGCTTAATTGAGGTGCTAAGTTCATTGAACTTTTCGATAGTCTGCTTCTTGTTTGATTTTGTTCAAAGTACGCTTCAAACCCGTCATGATACAAAGCTTTGTTCTTGGACTTTATATCGGTTAATAATAGTTCGTCATCGTCAAGATCTATGTCTGGAATTCGCATTAGCTTAATTTGGTCATGTTGGGGTGGTGCTAAATCTTTGATGCTATTAAATGTAGATAAGAGATTCCTTGTTCTTGGTGATCTGGGCGATCTTGGTGATCTAGGTGAATCATCTTCCTCACGCTTTAATTTTTCCAGTACGGTAGTCCTTTTACGGCTGCTTCTTCTTAATGGAGATTGAAACGGGGACATCGTTTCCCTCTTAGCTGGTGTTAGTGGAGTTTGTGCTAAGCACTCATTAATGTTATCTTGTGGTTCACTACTACGCTCTACTTTAAAAGGCGATTTACTTGATGACTTACTTGGGGATGTCGATGTAAACCCTTCATTCAGAACTTGGAACTTTCCAACAGACAGATTCTCTTTATCTACTTTCCTCTTCTTGATTAGAAACACATCTTGATCGACATACTCCGGATTATTTATAGTCTTGTCTTCCTCTTCTTGTTCCAAACTTATGGGCTTTAACCCCTCTATTTTGCTCAACTCTATGATTTTTTCAATGATCGATGTTTCATTATCTGTCACTGTGTCTTCTTCAATGAGTAAATGCCGATTTCGAGCTGCATGCTCATATGCCATTTTGTTCAGCTCAGACATTGATCTTTTAACAGGAGATCTCAATTTTGCTGTGCTAAAAGTTAAAGCACCTATTCGATCTTTTTTCTGCGGGGATTTGGTTTTATAATAACCGGAGCCTTTCAGGGGAGATTGTTTCATTGTTTGATAACAAAAGGCAAACTTATCGATTAAGTAAAAGGAAATCCTACTGCAAGAGCTAGTAGGTTTGTTAACATTAGAGATGAGAACGAAATTTTCATGTATTCAAAATCTATGATTTGGCGTTCGTCACAACATATATTTCTGTCGTGCGCTTCAAATTTTTCTTGCATACTTTGAAGGAACCCCTTTAACGTATAAATTGAAGACAAACCTACCTTGAATATTGGCTGACCTGTATGAAAGTATTGTGTGATATGTTTATTTTTATTTCCTTTAAAGAAAATCTGATTTATGGCTGGTATTTTGAGCAGCTTCAGATTTTGTTTATCTTCTAAAGGACAAGATTTACTTTTTTGTACGTTGATTTATAGTCGAAAGATGAATATTTTTAACCAATATCCTTTTTTAGCTTTTTCATTGGAATTTTGCATTATACCCATTTTAAAGATTTCTACTGACATGGTAGAACAAGAGATATAACTACACACTGAGGGCATTTTCATTCAAATCTTGTTTATGCAGACTACAGCAGTAGCAATTAAAATAATCCTAAATTAAGCGGACATATAAATTATACTGTACATATTATATATCATTGATGATTGCGAATAAAAAAAGACTCAACGTGAAATGAAAACAAAATAATAATCTATACATACACGGGAGAATATATTTGGTAAGAAAAGATACTCATATATTAACAGTTTCAGTTCTAGAAGAAAAGAAACAAAATCAACAAAACGGCTGAGGCAATATTAGCACGGAGGAAAAACTGGATTAAGACAACAGTCAATCAAACAATTTAATCAAAAGTCTTCTTGTTACCTCTGAACGCAACTGGGGTATTGTTGGAACCAGTTGGTCTGCTGAATCCACCTCTATCACGACCACCTCTGTTACCACCAAAACCACCTCTACCTCTGTTACCACCTCTGTTACCACCGAAACCACCTCTTTCATTTTGAGGCTTTGGAGTAGAGAAGTCTAATCTGACAGCTCTGTTGTTTAAGTATTCACCATTTAATGCATCTAATGCCTTTTGTGCAGCATCAACGGATTCAAATTGGACGTAACCAAAACCTTTCAATTGTTCAGTTTCTGGGTGGGTTGGTAATCTGACACCCATAATTGGACCATATTCAGCGAAAAATTCGGTAACAGAATCTCTAGTGGAGTCAAAAGATAAGTTACCAATGAATAAAGTATCCGATGGTTCAGACTTCGAATCACCATATTGTTTTGCTCTTTCATTGGTTCTTTCTGCGCCAGATTGCTGCTTTGGCTTTGCGTTGGACAAATCAACATTGATTGGTCTACCGTCAATTTCTTTACCTTGCATTTCTTCTAATGCCTTTTCAGCAACGCTCTTGGATTCGAAATCAACGTAACCAAAACCCTTGGATCTACCCGAACTTCTGTCGGTAATAACTCTTGCGCTAATAACACCTGGGTATGCCTCGAATTCTCTCTTCAACCAAGCGTCATCGATGTTCCACGAAAGTCTACCAACAAATAAAGTAGCTGGTTCACCTGCTGGTTCCTCACTCTTAGCTTTCTTAGATTCTGGTTCAGGAGATGCAGTGGTGGATTCTTCTTCTGAAGATTCTGCCTTTCTCTTCTTTGAAGATTCGCCTTCCTTCTCCTCTTCGTCAGAGGAAGAGGAGTCAGAATCAGAGTCAGAAGAGGATTCATCCTTCTTCTTTTCTTCATCATCATCATCTTCTTTTTCCGAAGAGGAACCAGAACCAGAATCAGAATCAGAATCAGAATCAGAATCAGAATCAGAATCAGAAGATTCTTCCTTCTTTTCTTCTTCTTCATTGGAAGAGGATTCAGACTCAGAGTCGGAACTAGAGGAAGATTCATCAGAGGATGAAGAGGAGGATTCAGAAGAAGAGGTTTCTTCCTTCTTTTGAACTGCTTTAGTTGCTTTTTCTTCTTGCTTCTTGGAAGAAGACTTCTTGGATTTCTTAATTTCAGATTTAGCCATTGTGATTCTGATCTGTTTGATGGATATATTAAAAAGAAAAATAAAAGGAGTGTAAAAGAAGAAAGCAATCGCAGGCTGTACAACAAGAAAGAGATACTTCTATCTTTATAACCAAGAAAGTGTAGAAAATTTTTCAGACGCTGTGAATAAAAAATTTTCAACTTTTACTTTTTTTCATGAAAATTTTAATATTACCCAAAATAGCAAAAAACCTCTAGAAAATAGGAAAATGCATGCACATGAATTTTACTCAGAGGTTTCATTTGACAAAGGCCAGGGTACTCAACTAAATAGCAATTTACAATAGAATTAATCAACCTTTAGCACTATGCAGTACCCAGAAAAAGTTTTGCCAGGACAACCAATTTTGCCTATCTATGAACCTACTGCAACAACACAAAGTTTTAAGTACTTACCGGGATCGAATGTTCGATTAGAGACGATTTTATTCAACAACGATCGGATTCCAACGCTTGTATCGACAACGGCTGGTCGTGTTGAAATAATCGATGATAAGGATAATGAAAACACAAAAATTGTAAAGGTTTTTGCATACAAGGATCCGCAATATAAGCAAGGTGAATTACATCTAGATGATATTAAATGCAGAAGCTATAAGGCTGTCACTCCACAAGTGAATGATGTTGTTCTTGCAAGGGTAACTAAGATAACACATTTGAGAGTCAATGTAGAAATATTAAGTGTTTTACCTAAAGGTCAGGAAGAAAATGTGAATAATGGAAAGTTACAATTACTAAATTTACTACCAGCCGAGTCAGGTGAATACTTCAAGGCATTAATCAGGAGTCAAGATGTTAGATCTACAGAACGAGATAGTGTGAAAACATGGGAATGTTACCAACCAGGTGATATTATACGTGCTGTTGTTCTCTCGCTGGGTGACGGTGCAAGTTTTTATTTATCCACTGCTAGAAATGATTTAGGTGTTGTATTTGCACGTAACGAAGACGGTGAATTATTGTATCCACTAGATTGGGAAACAATGCTTGCACCTGGTTCAGGGGAAATTGAAAAGAGAAAATGTGCGAAACCATTTTAAACGAAACTTTGAGGGTTTATCAATTGCTGAGTTTAGCAAGCTGACCAGCTAGTGAAATAAAAGAAAAACCAGTACGGACGTATAAGTCAGTTAAGGAATGAAATTTATAAGGAATTTTATTTAATAATATAAAGAGCAAATAAATAAAGCCTTTATGCTTTGGCAGTATCTAATGTGTGAAATTAGTAAACTCTATTCTTGAGAACAATCTCTCCCAAATATAGCAACCTTAACCCAGTCAGTAACAACTAAGATCTTGTTTCTGATACTCAACAGCATGGAAACATATGCAGTTCTCCAAAAGAAAAATGTCATGGTACCACCCAATGCAACAGTGGACCAGCTACCCCAATGTAAATCTGCAACAGCCCTTTCAGAACCAACGTAAGCGAGGGCACCTTGATGGTCGTATTCAAAAGGTTTGATTGCTTTTTCAGCACGTTCTAATCTTTTACTGTACTTAGTTGAGTCGTCTGTCGAATTAGTAATTAAGTAGTTTAATTCGTCGATTTTGGCCAACTTGTTGAAATGTTCACCTAAATATTCACCTTGTTGATGAGCAACTTGTGCAGTTGGAGGATTTGGAGTAAAAGTGCAGTCACCAATCGCATAAATAGAATCATCACCATCTAATTTGAGATATTCATCAACTAACAAACCTCTTCTTGCAGTTTTCTGTTCAATGATTTTAGAGGATAAATCTCTAGTTAATTTCCTTTGAGCGTTACCACCCGCCCAGACTAAAGTTCCATAAGGAATGACCATGTCTTCGGTTTTTCCGTCAGGGTGACGATAAGTAGCGTACACGTTTTTATCATCAACTTTCTTAACCATTGTGTCGACTTGTAGATGAAGGTTCTGTTGTTTAAAGACTTCCTTGGTATATTCAATTAGTTTTGGATGGAACATAGATAAAACATTATGTTGTGCTTCAATCAAGGTAACTTGCATTTCCTTTTCAATACCAGGTATGAATTTACATAAATCTTGGTCAATATAATCTTTAATTTCAGCAGCAAGTTCAACACCTGTTGGCCCACCTCCACAAACAACAAAACTCAACAATCTCTTTCTATCTTCAGAATCCTTTGGCAACAACCTAGAAGCTTCAATTTGGTTGAATAACTTTTGTCTTACCGCGGTAGCATCATTTGCTTCTTTAAGGTAAGAAGCATATTCAGGAATACCAGGAATGCCAAAGGTATTTACAGTAGCACCAACAGCATAAACCAAATAGTCGTAAGATAGCTCGTTTTCAATAACATCACCTTCAGAAGTGAAGGCATCACCAATCAAAAATCTTTGGGACTTATGTTCTAACTTTATAGTTTTCTTAACAGGATCAATATCAGTTGCAGCAGCTTCTAAATAAGTCACCTCTCCAGGTGTTTGTCTAGCAATCGTCCTAATAGAATCACAAATGGATTTTATATCGATTGTACCACTTGGGACAGAAGGCAATAATGGAGTAAACAAGAAGTAATTTCTTGGAGATACAATGGTAACATTATACTTGGTTGTATCCAAAGTCTTCAAAACAGAAACAGCCCCCCAGCCGGATCCTAATATAACAATATTTTTCTTTTTGTTGCCAATTTCAGAGAATTCGGTTTGAGGTGATTGACTACCAGGATTCGTTTCCTTGTAAACTAAATAGGTCAAGTATAGCCAGCCAGCAATACCAGTGAATGTTGCAGCACGGAAAGACCAAGACAAAAACCCAGATTTAATGGTTCTAGCACTTCCAGTTTTAGTGCTTGTCGAGTTGAACCTGAAGTTGTTTTTCCTAAATTCGAATTGTGATGGCTTGATAGCTTTACCGATAAATTTAGGACCACCTCTGAGGTGGCTTATATTTAACAATGGGTTCAACCTAGGTATCATTGTTAATCAGTAAATATTTGGTGAAAATCTATCAAACAACTTAGGCAGTGAAGACTTCCAATCTAAAAAAAATTGAGGAAACGGGAATGAGGTTAAAGATATACAAAATAGAAGCAATGTTTCCGAGTCAGAGAAAAAAAACCGACAAAACCGGAATCCAATAAAAGTGAGACATATCTTACTCCTACACGGTCATGGATTTCCTAGCCCCGTATCGATTCTTCTTATTTTTCTCACACAATAAGAATGTTATAGTGATCGGATAAATTTTTTCTCGCTCTTTCGGTGCTAGCGGGTGAGAATGAACCGCATTTACTTTCCTTGCGAGCCGCACAGAACAAAAATAGCGGGGCTCTATTGATCACGTGCAATCATGAATCTGGTGAGGAGTTTACGTGGTGTTGATCTTTGGGCAAGTCCTGAAAATTGTGCAGTTGGCGTTGCACGTGCGCCAGTAGCACTGGGCTGATGTCAAATGCCGCGGTTGAGTTTTCCCCTTCAACTACAGGTTCAATATTGTCTTGGTCATTGTTATCTTCTTTGTTGTGGTCATGATCCTGTTCTTCTTCAGGTACTTCATCGTCTAATCTTCTGCTTTGAGCTTGCTGGACCTGTTTGAGCAATTTGGCAATTTCTGCAACATCCTCTACATTGATGTCGTCGACATCGACATCAACATCAACATCGACACCAACATTGTCAACATCCACATTGTTGACATGGACATTGCCAATCAACGAAATATCGTCAAATGAAGTTGACTCCCCAAAGACCCGGTTAGGATCATAATTATTTTTTGAACGTTCGTCACCACTTGAAATATTCTCATCATTGCCATTAGTACCGGTGCCACTGTTATTATTATTGTCATTATTATTGTTGTTGTCGTTCCTAGCATGAGACCTTGCAATAACTATCTTATTTTCCTCGTGTTCTTCACCTTTTGCTTCTTTTTTCTCATCTGACGCTGCTACAGCAGCCACAGCGGCAGCAGCAGCTTCCATCACTGCTCTATCAACTTCCGCTTGTTCATTTTCAAGGTGGATCCTACTTGGCTTGATAGCACCACTACTATCAATCAAATTATAGGGTTTATGGTGTTTATGGTTATAACTGATTTGAACAATGCCATTGATAATATCATAACTCAGGCTTATTTTGGAACAACACTCCTCAGTTTTTAGTTTATTCAAAACCTGCCTTTTATTTTCACTCCTGCTTTTGCGTCGACGAAATTTGTCCTGTGAACAGATGAACATCCATGTAATTTTTTTTGATCTATTTTTATCATACAGTGGGGGGTTATGGTGATCTCTGATCGCAAATTTGAAGCCAGTCAGTTCTTGTAAAGGATGTATATATTTCTCAACAATTTTATCGCCTATTTTTTGGACAATATCAGTAGTCAAGTCATCATGTGAGTATCTTGGAAATTGCCTTTCATCTGTATAAGCTCGATATATATGCCCCTGAACGTCCATTATGCTGTTCATTGCAACTTTGTCCAAAAATCCCTTCCAATCATCTCTTAATTCAGGCAATTTCATCGGCCCTCTAGGCTTCTTCTCTTTGACTTTCCTCCTCTCACGGCACTGGATACATGTTTGATACTTTTCTAGTTCATTCTCGTTTTCGTGTACACGTTTCATTCTGCATCGTGAACATTTTTTGATGTCTTTATCGATATCACTTTTTTCATTTCTTTGTCGTTTTCGTTGTCTTTGTTGCAAGTTCAGTGATAGTTGCTGGTGATGCTGGTGATCTTGATATTGAGGATCATGATTATTATGAGGATGTTGGTGATGTCGATGGAAATGTTGTTGTTGACTTTGCAGCAGAGAATGTGAACTTTGTGCTGGAAGCTGAGTAGAGTGTTGCTGATATTGATTATCAAACGCTAAGCCATCCCCTCTTTCAACAATTGATTTTATATAATTTTTGAATGGTTCGTTTCTATTATTTTCCTCCACATCATTTTCTCCCTCCTGATCATCAAATTCACTGGTTTCCTCGTCATTTTCATCTGTTTCGGCATTGTCTTCCTCTTCTTCATCACTTAGTTGCACTTGTACACCAGCATCTTTGTTCAAATTTCGCAACTCGTAACGTAATTGACTATTCAATTGTGATAAATGTAAATCATTTAAATTATCCATGTTTGATATATTGGCTATCCCAGCGATAGTGTCAATATTAAACGTCGCTTCATCCGCCATCTTTGGGTACCTAATGTTTGTTATTAATTGCGCATATGGGGTGCTGTTTGATTGTTATCGTTGTTTATATTCCGATCATTTTAATGCTTTCATCATTAGAATGAGGACAAGAAAAAAAAAAGATTTTCCGACGCGTCGAATTTGTATAGCTAAAGGTGTAACCCGTACACCGAATTTTGGAACATGATTCTTAGAGATCAGAGAGATATCTGTTGAGTAAAGGTATACATGGTAAACTACAGGTGTAATACGAAGCAAAATACTCCGAAAGGGACAACAATGAGTGACGAAGATGAGGATTTATTGAGCTTGGGATACGAACATGAACTAGGGAGCGACGAAGAAAAGGAACCAGAATTAATTAAGGATATGGTTAGTATTAAGAAGGATCAGTCTAAAAACAAATCATTAACCTTAAAATTTCAGTTTACTGACAAAATGAAATTGAAGAATATGGAAAGCGAAAGCCGAGCAAGTAGTAACAGTAGTAATAGTGGTGGGAACATTAGCAAGAGTATGGGGAAGAAGAGGGGTCGGAAACCAGGGAAACTCAAGGTGGTTGAACTTAAAGAGGAAAACACCGTTAAAAAAAGAGGCAGAGGGCGGCCAAGGACCCGTCCACCAGAGGACGAAGAAGAAGAGGAAATAGAGTTCGACGAAGACGAGGAAGAGGAGGAGTATGACGGCGAGGAATATAATTCGAGCGATGACGAAGAGTTAATGAGGATGATTGAGCAAGGCGAAGTTGATGAAAAGAATGTGGATCTAAGCAAGTTGAGTGACCGACAGAGAGCCAAATACCTAGGACAGTCTGAAGAGCCGGAAGAGCTGAATGCAGAGTTCTACAATGGCAAGAAACTTCCAAAGAGTGTTTTAGCATTGATGAAAGGCAATGAAAAAAAGAAAGTGTTAACACCCGAGGAAATCGAGCTACGCAAAGCGGATGCCGCTAGAAAGAGAAAGACGTTCAATGCCCGGAAGCTTGAGGCGGAAAAGAAGGAGACCTTGAGGAAGTTGTTACACCGTAAGATCGACAAAGCCGAGGTAAAGAGGCAGGAGATGGAGGATGAGAGGAAGCGAGAGAATAAGTTAAAGAGGAGGGAGATTATCAAGCATAAGGCATTATTTAGTTATGTCAGTAAGAAGGTTGGAGAAGAAATCCAATCATTTTATTCTATGCAGCTATAATGCTTCTTTTTTCCTCCCCCTTTTTAGTTTGTCTTTTTAGGGTTTGAGACTTCATCAATTTTTCTATTGAAGTCATTGATATAGAAGCCACCTTCAACCATAGTAATACTAAGTGCGGTTAACTTTTGGAAAATGTTGACTCTGTATTTTCTCAAAAGTGGGTAAAGAATCAAAACAGATTCGAGAACGTGAATTATTACCAAGACCCTAAAGAACGAAATGTAGTATTCTCTAATCAGCTCTTGAAATGGAGTTGAGAAGTTGGCGACCAATGCCAACAACGAATTGAGATTCATTGCCCAGTAATAGAGCACCCCCATGGTAATAAAGATTGGGACGTCATACCAATTACGTAGAATGGGGATTTTCTTGACAATGTGTTCACTAAATCCCCTTTTTTTAGCGGCATTTTGAGACATTTCCACCAATCTAATTCTAGCATCATCTAGAGAGTCTAGGGAAGGTTGAAAGAAAATCTTGACATTTTCCTTACTGCCACCCATATCGATGAAGGAGATGGTCATTGCATCGAGTGTAATTGTTTCAAGCCTAGGGTTACGTTGCGCCATAGTTTGGTCCACATGGCCATAGATTACAAGGAAATCCTCCAAGTTGTGGACATGATCCTTGTTCATGTGCTTCACTATACGTGTTTCACGTGACTCAGCCATGGTATAGCTTCTGTCAAATGTATATTGTCTTGGTTAATAACCTATTGGTGCAACTCTAAGAGCTTTACGGACTAAATGTGGGTGTAATTGATCAACCAAGGTACCTCCGTGCCGAGACGGTGACGAGTGAGGGGGAAAAAAGTGGAATATTGCGCTATTTCCGGATAGAACGGAGATTACATGCGGGAGAAAGTATCCATAGAGTCAAAAGGAGCGAGGGCAACGCCAAAGTCTACGCGTGCTAAATCTCCTTACAGAAAAAACCGGTAGCAGTACGCGACAGAGGGCCATGCGCCGTGACAAAGGGGGGGGAAGGAGGGCAAATAGACGTTAGCAAGGTGTATCTGGGGGGGGCGAAAGCACCGGTTTCCTACAGACGTTGATTTGGTTGTACATGCAACGAGTCACTATTGTATATGCAACGAGTCACTATTATACATTGACCAACCTAATTGGAACATTGTCCAATTCTCCCTCCAATTATCGACCTACCAATTGAACAAAAATCAAAACTCAAATCCATATACAAGACCATGAAGGAAGCCTATGTGACCACGGGGGCAACTTCCCCCTACGAAAGGCTTGTGCTTGCGGTTCTCTCTACACGCTTCATCACCGCCCTTGCCACGGCAGGGTTTAGCAAACTAACTGTCCAACATGGCACTTTTAAACCTAACCGTGAATTCAAAGAGGCTCTCGTCCAAGGTACTGCTCAGGGGGTGCAAATATCCTTCTGCGAATACGATTCCTCCCTCGCCGCCCGGATGGCTCGTTCCCAATTGGTTTTCTCCCACGGAGGCGCCGGATGCATTTTGGATGCCGTTCGGGTGGGGTCCCACCCGAACGGCAAGGACGGCCGACGCGTAGTGGTGGTCCCTAATAACGCCCTCAAGGACGCCCATCAAAGAGAAATTGCACATGCCTTTGCCGACATGGGGCTAGTGGAATGTATCGATATCGAAGGTGGAGTTGATGAATTAGTGGATGCATTAGTACAGGTGGTGCCAACAGACACAACTAGTCTTACCACCACCATCACCACCACTACTGACACGAAGAATTGCGTGGCCCATGGTGCCATTGTAGAGTCAGTTGTTTCTCAAGAACTCTATTGACGCAACACATTGATTTCACGTCATTTGAAGTTTCAACGCCATAATTACGTCTGTATTTAATAAAAACTTTGTCTCCGAATATCACCTCTTACCTTTGAGCTCTCTCCCATTCGACTCTCCCCCATTCGACTCTTTCCTAACTCAAAATTCCCTCCATCTCCTCCGAGCATTCTCTTTCCTGATTCGCCTGTTTTGGTAAGGCAGTCGGCGCATCAATCCTCCGATGTTTTTTGTTATTGTGGGTTTTTTCCTTTGTTGCGCTTCCTTTGGCGCCTCTTCCGGCGTTATTTTTACATCATATTAGATTACCCAATTAGGTTATATTGAGAGAATTAGCTAGAAAGAGAGGGAAATGGACATGGAAAAAAAATGGAATTTGGAGCGATTTCCCTTTTTTTCCTTTCTTTTTTTGGCATGAAAGGGGTAAATTAATGAAATTTCCACTTCCATTTTTAGAAGTTGTCCAAAAAGGTTGTCAATTGATGGTTGTCGATTTTAAGCCAACATTGGTTGTTTGTCTTTATTATAAAAAGGCCATAGTTTCCCCTAATGCTTGTCATTTAACAATCATGTCTTTAGGTCTCCCTTTATTATAACTATATTTTTTTGTCACTTTCTACTTCTTCCTCCTCTCTTTTGATTTTCCTTGATAATTAACTCCTCAATCTTATAATACAAGTTTAATAATGCAATACAGAAACTTAGGTGTCGCCGCTTTAGCTGGCCAGGCAATTGCTGCTTATGTTCCTTCCGAACCATGGACCACTCTTACCCCATCTGCAACCCTCTCTGGTGCACTTACTGAATACACTGGTTCATTTGGTATTGCTGTTAACCCAATCTCAACCACTGCATCTGCATCTGCAACTCTTGACGCTAAGAATGTCAAGCAACACAAGGCTGCAGCTGCAACCCAGATTGGCGACGGTCAAATCCAGGCAACCACCGGTACTTCGAATGCAATCAAAACCAAAACCACAACTTTAGCTGCAATCACCCAAATTGGTGACGGTCAAATCCAAGCCACTACTAAAACCGAAGCTCCAAAGAAAACCGCAGCTCCAGTAACCCAAATTGGTGACGGTCAAATCCAAGCTACTACTGCAACCGAAACAACAAAGACTATTATTGCTAATGTTGTCACCCAAATCGGTGATGGTCAAGTCCAAGCTACTACTCTCACCAAGCAGGTTGTTAACCCAATCACTCAAATCGGTGATGGCCAAATCCAAGCAACCACCGCAACTGCAGCAGCTTTGATCTCCCAAATTGGTGACGGTCAAATCCAAGCTACTACAAAGACCACTACTCCAAAGGAAACTGCAGCTCCAGTCACTCAAATTGGTGATGGTCAAATCCAAGCTACTACAAAGACCACCACTCCAAAGGAAACTGCAGCTCCAGTCACTCAAATTGGTGATGGTCAAATCCAAGCTACTACAAAGACCACCACTCCAAAGGAAACTGCAGCTCCAGTCACTCAAATTGGTGATGGTCAAATCCAAGCTACTACCAAGACCACCACTCCAAAGGAAACTGCAGCTCCAGTCACTCAAATTGGTGATGGTCAAATCCAAGCTACTACCAAGACCACCACTCCAAAGGAAACTGCCGAAGCAGCTACTCAAATTGGTGACGGTCAAGTCCAAGCTACTACCAAGACCACTACTCCAAAGGAAACTGCCGAAGCAGCTACTCAAATTGGTGACGGTCAAGTCCAACAAACTACTAAGACCACCGAATCCACTTCTACGAAAAACACTGCTACCCCAGCAACTCAAATTGGTGATGGCCAAATCCAACAATCTACTGCTTCTCAACAAGGTGCAGCAGCTTCTGCATCTCCTCAAGATGAAGAAATTCAATACCAAGCTTGTGCTACTAATGGTACCCTTTCCATGAACTTACACAATGGTATCTTGACTGACTCGAAGGGTAGAATTGGTTCTATTGTCGCCAACCAACAATTCCAATTTGATGGTCCACCTCCTCAAGCTGGTGCAATCTATGCTGCTGGTTGGTCTATCAAGGATGGTAAGTTAGCTATCGGTAACTCCACTACTTTCTACCAATGTCTGTCTGGTAACTTCTACAACTTATATGCTGAGCATATTGGTTCAAAGTGTGAACCTGTCGAATTGGACATTGTTGAATTAGTCGACTGTTAAACAAGCTGTCTTTTAAATTCTAATCTTTTTCCTTCTTAAGTTCACGCCGTTCGTTTTTTCCCTCTTGATAAAATGTCTTACTAAATACCAATTCTAATTTATTTTTATACTTCTACATAGAGTCGTAAAAGTGATTTCACTTATCTAATATATTCTCTGTGGTACATATTTTAAAGATGTAGTTTGGTGTATAGCGCTATTTTTGGTAATCAATAAATCACAAGAAGCACAGTAGACCGGACACTCACGTGACGCGCTGCAATTCTAATACGCCGCCTTGGAATTTTTTACCTTCTCCAATTCTACGTTCCACTAAATTTGCGCGAAATCGACGAATATTGTTTTTTCCTCGGAATTCTTGGCCGCCTCCACATGGATACGGACATGTTGTTCTCAAAATACGCCGTCGAAGAATGAAGGCGTAAGTTCTTAGAATTAACTGTTTCACAATTACGAGGCATACAAGCTACAACCCAAAATGTCTGACGCCCCACCGATCGAACTCGTTGATGTCTGTCAGTTGGCATCCTTGGGTATCAATCCTCAGTCCTTCAATTTCTTGAGTACTACACTGGAATCCGATCATTATGTATGCTGTCGTGAGACAAGTGATGCAGGCAATGCTGCCGTGATTGTTGATTTGAAGAACAACAACCAGGTTACCAAAAAGTCAATGTCTGCTGATTCAGTTATTATGCACCCAAATTCCATGGTCATTTCATTACGTGCAAATGATAAAACTATTCAAATCTTCAATATGGAAACAAAACAGAGATTAAAATCAAATGAAATGAATGAAAGAATCGTTTTCTGGAAATGGTTGAGTGATCAAGTATTAGGTCTGGTCACCTTGAATTCTATTTATACATGGAATGTATTTGACGGCACCGATGCAGGACCAATATTGTTGACATCAAGACATGTGTCACTAAATGATTGCCAAATCACTCAGTTTGCTGCTAATAAATCACTGAATTGGTTTGCAATCGGTGGTATAGCTCAGGAAAATGGTAGAATCGTTGGTCATATACAACTCTTTTCTAAGGACAGGAACATTTCCCAACCGATTGAGGGTCACGTTGCTAACTTCACCCAGCTAAAATTACAAGGCTCTTCCATTGAGACTCAATTATTTGCATTTGCTACTAGAAATGAAAATGGTGGTACGTTGCATATTAACGAAATTGATCACCAGGAAGGGGCACCTGTCATTACCAAGAAAAACGTTGATATTTTTTTTCCAAGCGAAGTTCCAAATGATTTCCCTGTTGCTATTCAACTATCTTCTAAATACGGAATTGCTTATATTTTGACTAAATTTGGTTTCATTCACTTGTACGATGTTGAAACCGGGAAGAAAATTTTTTTGAATAGGATTTCATCAGATCCTGTTTTTACTGGTGCTCCATTTGATAATAATGGTGGAATTATCACAATCAACAGATCCGGTTCAGTTTTAGCTGTTGAAATCTCCACTGATAGGATTATTCCTTACATTCTAAATAATTTGGGTGATGTTGAATTAGCTTTGAGCTTGGCATCGAGAGGTAACTTACCAGGTGCTGAAAATTTATTCTCTCATCAGTTCAATCAATCAATTGCAACTGGTGACTATACATCTGCTGTTAGAATCGCAGCCTCTTCTTCTCAATTGAGAACACCTGACACTATAGCCAAATTGAAAAGCTTGCCAACTCAACAGGGTCAACCTGCTCCATTTTTACAATATTTGGTTTTCTTATTAGACAGGGGCACTTTGAATAAGTTTGAAACCTTGGAATTGGTCAAACCCTTAGTTCAACAGAATAGAATTGAAACGTTAGAGAAGTATTTAAAGGAAAATAAACTGGAATGCTCTGAAGAATTGGGTGATCTAATCAAGCCGGCAAATATTACTTTGGCGTTGGCTGTTTACTACAAATCCAATGTTCCAAACAAAGTTGTTCAATGTTTGGCGGAGCTAGGCCAATTTGATAAGATATTGCCATTTTGTGAAAAGGTGTCATACACCCCTAATTTCACAGTTTTGATCCAAAACATCTTAAGGGTTAATCCAGATAAAGCAGCAGAATTTGCTGTTTCCCTACTACAATCTCAACCAGATTTGAATGTCCAACAGATTGCGGATATTTTCTTTTCCCAAAACTACATCCAACAGGCTACTGCTTTCTTATTAGACGCTCTAAAGGAAGATAAACCTGCTGATGGCCAATTACAAACAAAGTTACTAGAGGTTAATTTGCTACACGCACCACAAGTCGCTGATGCTATTCTAGGTAATTCTATGTTTACGCACTATGATAGGCCAACAATTGCAGCTCTATGTGAAAAGGCTGGCTTATACCAAAGGGCTTTAGAGCTATATGATAATATCAAGGACATCAAACGGGTCATTGTCCATGCCAACGAGTTGCCTGCCGATTGGTTAGTTTCTTATTTTGGTAATTTAAAAGTTGATCAGTCTGTTTCTTGTTTAAGAGAAATGCTGTCCAATAATTTAGCTCAAAATTTACAAGTGGCCATTCAAATTGCCACTAGATATTCTGAATTGATTGGGCCTGTGACTTTAATTAAGGTTTTTGAAGATTACAAATCAACTGAAGGTTTGTATTATTATTTATCGTCTATTGTTAATGTCACCCAAGAACCAGAGGTTGTGCTGAAATATATCCAATGTGCTGCAAAGTTGGGCCAAATTAAAGAAATCGAAAGAGTCGTTAGAGATAACAATGTCTACGACGGTGAAAAAGTTAAGAATTTCTTGAAAGAGGCTCAATTACAGGATCAGTTACCTTTAATTGTTGTTTGTGATAGATACGATTTTGTGCATGACTTGATTCTTTACCTTTACAAGAATAAGTTTTTCAAATTCATTGAAGTGTATGTTCAGCAGGTCAACCCTTCAAAAACTCCTCAAGTTGTTGCCGCTTTGTTAGACGTGGATTGTGATGAAAACATCATTAAATCATTATTGAAGTCAGTTCTTGGCCAAGTTCCAATTGCAGAGTTATGCGAAGAAGTTGAAAAAAGAAATAGATTAAAGATTTTGTTACCATTTTTGGAAGACACCTTAGCTTCAGGGTCTCAAGATAAAGCAGTATACGACACTTTGGCGAAGATTTATATTGATTCTAACAATAATCCTGAAAAGTTCCTGAAGGAAAATGATCAATATGATACTTTGGTGGTCGGTAAATATTGTGAAAAGAGAGATCCTTTCCTTGCCTACATTGCGTACGACAAAGGTTTGAATGATGATGAGTTAATAAACATTACCAATGAAAATTCTATGTTTAAATACCAAGCTAGATACTTATTGAAGAGATCCGACCTATCACTTTGGGGCAAAGTTTTGACTCCAGATAACATTTATAAGAAACAGCTAGTCGATCAAGTTGTTGGTACCGCAATACCGGAATTAGAAGATCCTCAGCCAATTTCTATTGCAGTGAAGGCATTCATGGATAACCAATTGCAAAGTGAATTGATTGATTTATTAGAGAAAATTGTGCTCGAGCCTTCACCATTCAATGATAATCCATCCTTGCAGGCATTATTGATTTTGACTGCTGTCAAAGTTGACCCATCACGCATTTCTAACTATATTGAAAAGATGGATGCTTATAATCCAGATGAAGTTGCACCAATTTGTATCGAGAATCAACTATACGAGGAAGCTTTCCAAATTTATGATAAATTTGAAAACCATACTGCTGCAATGAAAGTTTTAGTAGAGGACATTATGTCTCTAGATAGAGGTGAAGAATATGCTGAAAAGCTAGAAAAACCGGAAATCTGGTCACAACTTGCCGAGGCCCAATTGAATGGTTTGAGAATCCCTGAATCCATTGACTCCTATTTGAAGGCAGAAGATCCATCTAATTATGCTAATGTTATTGAAGTAGCAGAGCACGCAGGCAAAGAAGAGGAGTTAATTCCATTTTTATTAATGGCTAGAAAAACATTGAGAGAACCTTTAATTGATGGTGCTATTATTAATGCATACGCAACATTGAATAGATTATCAGACATTGAAAAGTTCTTGAAATTATCTAACGTCGCAGATCTGGATTCAATTGGTGACAAGTTGTATCAAAATGGTAATTATGAGGCAGCAAAACTAGTTTTTGAAAGCGTGTCTAACTACTCCAAACTTGCGTCTACTTTGGTTTATCTAAAGGATTACACCGCTGCTGTTGATTGTGCAAGAAAGGCATCTAATGTTTCAGTTTGGAAACAGGTTAATCAAGCTTGTATTGAAAATAAAGAATTCAAGCTAGCTCAAATGTGTGGCCTGCATTTAATTGTACATGCAGAAGAACTAGAGCCACTAGTTATCCAATACGAATACAATGGTTACTTTAATGAGTTGATTTCATTATTTGAAAATGGTTTATCTTTGGAAAGAGCTCATATGGGTATGTTCACCGAATTGGCAAATCTGTACACTAAATACCAGCCAGACAAGACAATGGAACATCTGAAATTATTCTGGTCAAGAATTAACATTCCTAAGGTTATCAGAGCTTGTGAAGAGGCACATCTTTGGCCTGAATTAATTTTCCTTTACTGTCATTACGATGAATGGGACAATGCGGCATTGACAATGATTGAAAGATCAGAATCCGCATTTGATCACTCTTCATTCAAGGAAATAATTGTGAAGGTCTCCAACTTAGAAATTTATTACAGGGCAATTAACTTTTACACGAATATGCACCCAACATTATTAATTGATCTCTTGGCTGTATTAACTCCCAGATTGGACTTACCAAGAGTCGTTAAAATTTTCCAAAAATCTGATAACTTACCTCTCATCAAGCCATTTTTGATCTCGGTATTGGAAAAGAACAATTCCGTTGTCAATTCCGCTTATCATGACTTATTGATTGAGGAAGAAGATTACAAATCATTACGTTTGGCTATTGAATCATACGACAAATTTGACCATATCGGTTTAGCTGAAAGGTTGGAGAAACATGAACTAATTTTCTTCAGACAGCTTGCTGCCATTATATATAGAAAGAACAAGAAGTACCACAAGGCTATTTCCCTACTAAAATCTGATGGTTTATGGTCCGATGCTATTGAAACAGCAGCAATGTCAAAGTCCACTAAGATTATTACTGAATTACTAACTTATTTTGTTGAAACAGGTAACCGTGAATGTATGGTTGCAACCTTGTACAGATGTTACTCTTATATTGATTATGACGTCGTTCTTGAACTTTCCTGGCTAAATAACTTAGAAGATTTGACTAAACCATATCAAATTTCTGTTGCAAGAGAAAACCAAAAGAAGATCAATGAAGTTTACTCCGATTTGAAGCTGAGACAGGAAAAGGAGAAGACAGAAGAAGAACCTAGTGGTTTGGGACAACCTTTGATGATCACTAGCGGTCCAAGCGGCTCAGCACCTTTAAATGTTAACTCTACAGGCATGGGTTTTGGTAATGGAGGATTTTAGTTAAGCAAATCTTTCACACTACTTTAGTCATTTAAAACTTATTCCTATTAACCGAATATACTCCCTAAAAAATGATAGAAAAGAAAAAAGAACAAGAAACCAGCATCTTTTTTTAGATTGGTCTTCTGATGTTACTAAAGCTTTTCTCTTTCAACATAGTAGTCTATGTTTAGAATTTTATATTTCACTTTTTTGTTTAGTTTTTGAATTTTAAGATATTTTTGATACTTTAAAAATTGACTATTTAAACGTTTTTGAGCTTCTCATAATTTGAAGTCACCCGAATTATCTTTTATGTAGTATCCATTTTCCGTTACTATGCAATCGATATTCTCATGAGGTGTGACGTCAAACGAAGGATTCCACACATTGATATCTAAAGGTGCCATTCTTACACGCTCAAGAAGAACATCACCAGTGGTAGCGTCTATTGAGAATTCATTGCCCGACATTTTAGCACCCAAGACCATTGTTAGTTCATCCTTCGGACGTTCCTCAATTCTAATGCTATCTCCAGATTCAGTTTCATAATCAATAGTGGTTGTTGGGGCTGCCCCAACAAATTTAACTTCACTATAAAACTTAGAAATGAGAGATAGTTGGAATGTTCCAATCTTATTTGCCAAGTCACCATTTTTGACAATCCTATCAGAGCCAACAAAGATGAATCTAACAGGTGCTTTGGATTGCAAATTTTCTCTAATATATTGATTAGCGTGATATTCTGGCCTATTCAAATTGTCAATAAGAAAAGATGGCATATTATCAGTAACTAGAGTATGTGGAATTTTCTCATACTTTAACTCATAAGATGTTAACCTCGAGCCTTGATTGTAAGGCCTAGTTTCACAAGGGTAAGTATGCTCGAAGTAGAAATCATAATTCGATACTTCCTTTCTAAGATACTTATGCAAATGACGAATTATACCTAATGCCGTACCATGTCCAGAAGTTGCTAATGTGCCAGTGTTACAGATAGTCATCACTGAAAAAGGGCCCTTGAAATTTTCCTCTGTTAATACATCAATAACATATTGTAAACCGTTTTGACCAATTTCAATATTAGATTGATAGTCCTGTTTATATAAATTTTCAGAAAACTGCAAAATACTTCTGTACAACTCCTCTAAATTGGAATCACCATTCGGAAAGTCGTCTATTATTTCTTTTACTTGGTTGCAGCCGTTTGCCAAATTGACTGCGGTAGGGCGTGATAGAATTAACTCATCAATTCTTTCGGATAGTCGACTTTTGAAATTATCAACGCTCTCCAAATCGTACCCAAAAGAAGATGCCACATCATCTCTGCTGTTTCCATGAAGAACCCTATCTAGTTCAACAACGATGGAAAAACATCCAACAAGCATAATTGCAGGTGCTCCACGTGTATACATCCCCTTGATTGCCTCATAACCGGAAAAATTAGTCAATTTTTCAATAGGAGCAATTGAGTCGATATCAAGATATGTTGACTGATACGGCAACTGCAATTGGTTCAGAATAGAAAGAGAAGCTTTTGGAGAAGATCTGAATCTAATGGCCTCTAGAGACATATTATGGTAGTTAACTCCTAATTACCTTCTGAAGGAAATTCAATAATACAGGCGAATTACATGTTAAATTTTAAGTTCTCAGTTTTTTCTTTGTTTTCCAAATTTCCTTTTAAAGTTCTCGAGGTATTTTCAATGTAATGTTTTTTTTTTCTTTTAGTATCACATAGAGTCATTTTTGTTGCACTGATATAGAAAAGGTAATACCATTGCCCACTATTAACAACTCGGAGCAACTAAATATATTTCACATTTTCAACTTTTGCTTGGATATGTCTGCTCCACCGGAAAAGGGGAATACCGCTCCTCACAAACGAAATTTTAGTTCTGGGAACAATAGCAATAGCGGAACAAACAATATTTTGACTGATAACAATCAACATGACAAATCACACATCCATCCAAACGTTTCCTATGAATCATTAGCACGGAAAATGAGTAAGAAGACCAATAGATATATTATGTCGTCACTTCCATCTTATCCATTGCTTGATACTTTTTCCTTGCTTTGCATTTTGGTGATTTTTCCACATTGGTTGAGCGCCATCATTATGATCCTCTATGTTTTCCTCGGCCATCCTGACTTCCTTGAAATTATACTAGCAATATTTCTTAAGCATAGACTAAATAGGAACTCACCAACCCATTTGGCACCAAGAGCTCAAAGGGCAAAAACTTTTTCGTTTTTACAACTAGTTATTTACCTAGTCTTTGACGCTTCCATCATGGCAATGATGTTCTTGTTTACGCCATATACTGTACCATATATTATTTTATTAGCAAAATCATTTTTAGCAAGTAACTTAATATCTTTGAGGAACAGGTACATATTAGATGCTTTTATATCATGTTCACTGCTAATATTGTTGGAGTCAACATCGTTATACATTATTAGGCATTTTGAAATTTTCCGTGGTGACTCTCTTTTATCTCTGACTTCTGACTACTCTTCCGCTGAAATATTATATCCCCTTTATTATTCATCCCCAGCAAGTGTTACAAAAACTTTAATTTACTATTTATCATTCAACAGATTTGGTCAGAATTCCGCTTTTATGTTTCGAATGGAATATGCTGTACAGTTTTTACATTCCACATTTTCCTTGTATATAATTTTGCACAACTTGAATCCTATTTTCAGGAAAGTTCAATTGGTTGATAAACTTATATGTTTGATTCAGGATTACATCATATCTGCTCCAAATGATGATATTGATCTTAGTTATTCTACCAATGAGAAAAGCCATTTATTTCAGTCAAGTAGCATGTCCAAAGGTCAAAATGTTTTTATAATACCTAAGGAAATATCATGTGCTCCTTTACCAACATTAAGATCCCACATAATGACTGTAGATGAATCTGAAGATGAAAATGCTAGAACTTTAGATGAAGTCATCAATAGCAAATTAAAGCAAGACATTGATGAAGGTATACAAAGTGATGCTGTTTATGGGGTCAATGTTGGTGATAATATTGAGAATAGGGAGTCGAATACAGAAACAGGAATTCCGATGCACTTTCCTGAGGATCATCAGGTTCTGAATTTGAACGACGTATCATCACCTGGGTACGTAGTTGCACAAAACTTTGAGAATTTTTGTCGCATGATTTGGTCTTCAACTTCGAATTTGCTTTACATCTCCAGAACTCCTTCTCTAAAGGTTAACGATTTTACAACGAACTCTACTAATAATGCAACAAATTCTGTTGGCATAAATAAAAAAACACTTTCTCATAAAAGAAGTTTTGGAAAACTTAAGAATAACACAAATATTCCTCCTTCTTCAAATGTTGAAAAGCGAGTCAAAGTCAATCTTTTGAAATATCAACAACCATTGTGGACGTTTTTCAATGCGATGAGAGCCATGTTTTCAAGATATGACATTTATTCTGGTGATTACTACTCGCAAAATGCTATGGTTACTACGGGTAATGGAGCTGAGGATTACGCCAGAAGCATAAATTCCTCGTCTCAATGCTTCATTTGGTTCACTGGAGAAACAACACTGGTTTTTGAACTTCATAATATTAGCCTTGAACAATTACTTATCAAGGTTAATGGTATTATATGGGAACATGTTTCTTCATGTGCCTTTTTTGGTAGAGAGATGATCATCATAAATGGTTTGAGTCCCCTAAGTCAGTATGACATTGATTTCGTGAAAATCACACTGAAAGGTGAACTTGTTCATCTCACTACAACTACAGTTTCGACGGTGTTTCAGAACAAGATTGTCACAGAATCGACTAGCTCATCACCCTTATCTACATTGCAGAGATCGGTTGTGACTACTCAAGAAGCAATCGAGCGAGAAAAAGCTAGATTGAAAAAGCTAAAGTCTGATTGGAAGAAGAAAGCTGCTCAATTGAAAGCAGATATAGAAAACTTGAATAGTCGGAATAAGCCGTCGGATGAAAGTAGAAACTACAAAAAGCTTGACAGTCTGCGCCAGGCGATTACTAAGTCAGATACAGAAGCTGCTCTTTTATCCAAAGAGGGAGAGCGTGTTAGATTATTGCAAACAGAACTTGAAGAAAACTTTATGGAAGCGAAAAGGCACCACGAGGTTGTTCTGCGTTTGTACAACAAAGCTCAGAATGATGCTAAAGTTGAAGTATCTAAAATTGAGTCCAAAATTAGTGCTTCTCGTGCTGAGAAAAACCAACTATTGATAAAAAAAGAGAAGATTATTTCAAAGAAACTTCGCATTCATCATGACGTTGAACTTTTAAACAATGAACTTGAAAGCTTGAGGAAAACTGAAATTGCTCTTAGGGTGGAGCGAAGGAAAATCAGAAGTATCCAAAGAGAAGAGAAGTATAATTTGTTGGTAAAAGATATTGAAACAGTTTTGAATAGCTTGAAGATGAAAGCCTTGAATGATTTTGGTGTATAGTATTTTTATTTCTTATAAATAGCTTAAAGTCTATATGGGAATACATTATTGCAGAAGACGTAGTCATATGTACAGGATGGTCAGAAATATAGCATAATTCAATCTTTTTTTGTATTAGGGTCAACTAGCGGATTTCCGACGAAATGAAAGTTTCTGTTAAAATACAATAATCCACCCGTTTTATGGTCCTCGTGCACATTGATTAAAATATCTTTGACCTTACACGTCCATATTTCATGGTTGTAGATCTGAAACACTTTATACTTCTCACAAATAAGGATACGTTCCGAGTTTTTCGTTAAAACTGGTAAATGTAGTTTTGGGTCCAGATGGAAAGAGTCGGGTCGGTCATTTTGTATAACGTCCTCAAATAATTCCCATTCTTGCTTATCAATTCTTTCAAACGGTGTGGTATGTTTTCGCTCAGCATTGGTGTTATCCGAATTCATCTGCATGTTGATAAATCTAGAACCTAAACTAAAATTTCTTGCTAATTTTACACTATCAGAAGACGGACTTAGAATATGCAAGGCCAGATATTTATTCTGATGTATAGAGCTAGATGTTGCAGACGGGACTTGTATATTAAATTGAAGAACAGGTTCAGGATAAACCGTTAAAGAACTGACCGATGATAGGGTAGTTCCATGCATTTTGGTGACATCAAGGTCCCCAGAAAATGATGCTGTCAGAATCATGGCTAGAACAAATTAAAGCAGAGTTTATTTTTTAATAATAAAGATGTTAGTATTATGTATAAATCAAAAATCACTGAGCTTATTTCAACAAATTTTGTATTGCCAACTTACCTTGGGATCCAACAGTGGACATGGCATTCTTAAATTCTTCAACTGGTGGCAAGTATGATTCTGTGAAGAACCCACGTTTGAATGTTTTCACAGAATTGAACACCCGAAAGACCCTTTCATGGGGCATTTGCATCATCTTAATTAGCAGCATGGTGTGTACCGCTCAAACTGCTCCTTTGTAATGGCTACTTCCTATAGGATGACATCTAGGAGAAGGTGGTGGATCTCCAGATGTCTTTCAATGCGGGGCTCGCTACCTTTGGACATATTTTTTTTTCTAAAGAACATAGTTTTTAAACGTTTGTACTAGATGAAACAAGGTAAAGATAGAGTAACTCTTCAGCAAGCTAGGTGATTTCGTATAACATGCTGTCATGTAATTCGGTGAGTCATAGAGCAATACGAATATACAGATCATATTCTATTTCTGGAAGAAGCTATACACTCAGTGCGGACTCAAGTGCCGAATCAGCACAAAGCTCTTTCTTACGTCCCCTGAAGGATCCACCGAGACGGACATCTAAGTGGAAAATGATATCCGATAGAGAAAGAGTTCAAAGCTACAAGTGTCTAGAAAAAACCGCTATTGCTCATATCTTGAGCTCACCTCCACGGATGTTACATGTAGCTAGGATTGTTATTCCACGTGACTTCTTAGTGCCACTAAGAGTTATGGAGAATCCAATACGGGGAGAAGCTAGCGTATTCCCGTACATTATTGCTCCATATCACCCTGATGATCTCAAGGTTCCCGAAGATCCAGTGTTATATTATGCAAACTCCATAAGTTTATTTGAAAGCTACAATAACAAGGAAACCACCGGGACACACACTGTACCTTTACAAAAACTTACCATCTATAACAATATGTATCCGAACATAAAGGTGCATAAACATGTCGGTTGGAATATTGATACTCACAAAGTAATTGAACAAATTTACGTAGATTTGTTAAAGCATGAATTGGAGAAATGTGAAGTATTTGAAGAACTAATGCCATCTTCTGTTTCTTGTTTGGACTTAGTGTACATAGACTCCAAGGAGTACTTGTTTATGGGCGAAGAGAGAATGCAACTCAATTTATTCACAATGCTGCAGCATTCTCCAGAAATAATTGAATTGTTAAAAGGCAAGTTCAAAACAAACATTATACCAATTAACTCTTCAACAGATAACCTAAATAGAATACTCATAAGGTATTCCATGTTTTTGAACAATTGAAATACATAAACGCCTAAAGCAGTAAGATATATAAACATATATACACAAATTCATTTACATGCTCTGCAGTTTCAAAGGTAGCCCATACACAATAGGTGCTGCCCCGTTCAAATATTTCAGCTTACATACATCTCTTGATGCAGCAACACATTCAGGAAGCGTGCGGTTTTCTGCGGTTAAATCAAACATATCAAAAGAATCATAATCAACAAAAAACCCCCATTTAGTCAATACCGAAATAGTAAACATATCAATATCCTTATCTGTAACATCCCACAAATTTACCAAAAGCATAGGGCAACCTCCGTTGATGTAATTGTAGGCAGTTCCATAAGGTTGGACATAACCATCGCCTTTCATGGTGCCTGATGAACACCCTAGTAACAATGATGGTGGAATGGTATCTCTGGATTTGATATTTTTCGATCTTACATATTGCTCCCCACCACCATGCCCTGCATATATAAATAGGTTGGCTTCATTAAAGCAATTCAATATCTGCATTTCTTCAGGTGGTTCACCTACCACACCATCCCAACCGTCTAAGTGTTTAAACTTAGGAGCAAGAGTTTTTTCGGTTCTTTTCAAATCCCCACCAGGATTAATGACGTAAAACCCTTTACACGCATCAATACCGCTATCAATGTAATTTTTATATTTGATCAAATAATCTTGTAACTGAATCAAGGATGGCATTCTTGAAACTGATTTTTTCCTCAATGAGGGAATCGACTCCCATGGTATATTGACACACCTTGAACCAAGAACCAAAACAACGTGCTTAACATCATCTTCATTGGAAAGAACGTTATTTTGCTTTATAGAGTCGATCTTTCTTACAAGATGCTTTCCAAGATCAATAAGTTCGTTTTTCCCTAAGTCAAAACGGGGGTATATGTGCATGATAATAAAATATAGTAAATCTGCAACTTTTTGAGCATTTACCTTATTGATCTTTAAAAATAGTCGGTAAATTCCGTCATGTACGTTTTCCAGTTGACAAGGATCGAGTTTGATGTTCTTTTTTGTTAAATATTCGGAAAGTAAAGTTTTTACTTCACCTTTAATGGCCCTAAAGTCATGTTCATTAACATGGATAGCTTGAAAAATCGAATTGAATCCACCAAACCATTCTGAATCTATTATTGAGAGAGTGTCCTCTAGCTGTTGATCTAATAATTTCCTGGAATTCCACCATTCTATCTTCTCATCATGAGTCTTCACCTTACTAGTCACATCAGTCATTGTAGTATTATCACTTTTTATAATAATTTGCCGCAATTTTTCAGCAACGTTACCAAAGGAATTATCAGTCCCCACTAAGTCTAAACATATGTTAATAAAAAGCGGATTTTCGAACCTTGGGTCGAACCTTATAATCATTAAGCTATTTGTAGGTAACACATAGTCAATAGAAATGGCAACCCAATCCTTGGGCATGAGTGATTTTAGGTTTATCTTCTTCATTTGTGTAAAACCAAAATCAGAAAGGGTGCTAATTTCGGGTAGAAAACATTTAGTTTTGTTGGTGAGCTTTGAAAATTGTTTGTCCCATCTCAATGAGATTGATTTAAAGTGGTCGTTTATATTAATAATTTGGGTTAGCTCTTCATCAACCTTTGAGCAGTTATCATTTTTTAGCAGTGCAAGAAAGCTACTAAAAGCCATATCTAGAGTGTATTTTGTCACTTCTGTTGAATGGTTCGAAGAGCACTCCTTGAAGTTTTCAATTAAACCTTTGTTACACAGTTTCAATTTTGTGGTCATTGGATTAAATGTTGTCTTGATTATAATTTCATTAAGCATAGGGTAGCAGGAAGAGGCATAAAATGTATTTACTTTAAACTCCTTCATGTAGTTATGATAATCAACAATCTCTCTCACCATGGGATCAAATTCGTACTTATAATCATCTAAGTCTCCATCGTGTGGATATTCGTACCTTCTTTTTAAAGCTGTAATCCAAGCTTTGATGACTTCGGAATGTTGATGATCTACGTTGCTTGTGTTAAAATAATTGAACATAAAGTTGTCTAGCTTCTTCGATATAGCCTTGACATTCTCTGTATCGTTTGTTCTACGTGCAAGGTTTTCCGAAACCGCCAATGCATATATTGTAACACAGAGGTTACAGTCTGAAAAAATTGATTTCTCATATCGGCTTGCTAACGAGTAGTACTTTTTAGCATCCTCAAACGCATTTTTGAATAGACTGAATTCAGTTAATACCAGATTGTAGCTGTATTGCAAGTTGATAGAAGGCTGTAGTTTGATGAAAATGTCTAATTCACGCAAGTAACTATCAAATTCTTTTCCCAGTCCTAAAGTCGAGTACCTTCTAAGTAGTGAATTGTAACATTGTAGCATTTCAGACGAAAATTTCATTTTTAGGATTGACTTAAAATTTGTATTAAGAGGAGGGACATCAGGTCCAGCCAGAAGGAAATTTTTAAATAGAGATTGTAATATCGCAACGGCTCTATTTATATTAACCACAGCATTCAAATGATCAATTTTATTACTTAGTCCAACTAATTTGCAAAACTTTGCATACATAAGCAAGAGATGTATTGCCTTGTATTTATCTGTCTGCTTTTGAATTTTAAAGACTGGGTTCTGGGAAAGTTCTAGATATATGGCATTAATGACATCATTTGTTAGTTTATCATCCCTTCTAATCTTAACTTCCAGTATACTTAGACATAAGTCTAATGAGTTGTAACTTGATAGGCCAATAACTTCCAATTGTGGTATATCCATTTTGGCAGAAAACTCACCCTTAATATGTGCATCTATTAAATACATTTGTAGTAGCTTTTTTTGATCAGGGTCAAGAGAATTTCTTCGTTTTTTAAGGTATATATTGATTATCATTTTTGAATATTTATAGATCTCATTGTAATTCAGTGCCTCATAAAGCGTTTGAAGAACAGTAAATTCATAGTCAGAAAAGCATGTATCTGTTTGTAAAACCCACCTTGAAAGTAGGTGATAACTTTTCAACACAATTTCAGAAGCGTCAATTGAATTAGAAAATGTTTGAAGTATGTATAAATGTGAAATGACTAAATCTTGATACTCAAACACAGCAGAGTCTTCACTGAAAGCTAATGTTGTACTCTTGAAGCTGATAGGGAAATGCACGATAGTAGAGACATGAGATAAAAAATAAAGGAACAAACCAGTGTCACGTAAATTTTCTTTCAGTAAGAGGACTATAGAACTTATAAAACCTTCCTTCATAGGTGCATTTGAATCCTCAACTAGCTCTATCACGTTCAAGTAAATTGAAACTGAAAGTATGTCTTTGCTTGTATATTGCAAAATTTGTGTTAGTAAAGCATTATCATGAATAAGACACTGAGTAACAATTTTCAAGCAAGAGTCATACTCTTTTTTTAATAACAAGTTGCAAGTTAGAAGCTTTGATATTCTACTTAGCCTGTTCTTGATGTACATCAGCTGTATCAATAAGGCAGTCTTTGCATCATTAGTTGTTAGTGTCAAGTTACTAGCTGTAGTGATCCTTTTAGTAGAGAGCTTTGATTCTGCAGATCCAGCTAGGTGCATGTCTGTATAAACAAATAATTCCCAGAATGTCAATGCTAGTTCAGAGTTTTGTTTCAACAAGTTATTTCCAAAGTTGTAGAATAATCGTAGGAAGTTAATAACCCTTTTAGTATCATTAAGGGCCACCACTGAGTGAGCCATCCTCTTTAAATTCAACTGAATAAATGAAAAGTTAGATTCAGTACATTTCATATTCTTAAACTTCAACGTAACAATGTCAAAAAGTTTTAATATATACTTTGAGTAACTTATATTATTTGCAACAAAGACAATTAGTTTTGATAAAGAAGTATACACCGACACATTGGTGAAGTCAATGTTATTAATTGTATGCTCCAAAGTGCTGATAAAGGATTTGCTCGAGAGTAACTCCGACGCGGGACGTTCGGTCACGGTAGATAATAGACCTTCTGATATGTTCATATTCTCAAAGGAGTGCAAAATGTCCGTAGAATTTTTCTTGTCAACAAATGTTAGGGTACTCCAAGGTATGTTCATATGCTGTTTATCTTCTTCAAGGGAGAATTTAGCTATCAGCTGTTTTAGGTCATTTATTGTTATGCCTCGTTGCTGACACATTTTACACAAATGAAAAAACTCCTTTGCCGTAAAGCGATAAACTAGCCCGCTTGATTTATCAAACATTTTACTGCCATCTTTTGCAAGCTTGTGAAGAAGCTGGGGCTTGAATTCCGAAGATAATATACTGTAAATAGTAGCAATCACTAAAAATGTGAGCCTATAGACAGTTTTGGTAACAACCGACAACTTTATGAAAACCATAGCCAGCAAGTCGTAGATGAAGACGTTTGATTTTTCTTTTAGTAGTAGTAGGTAGATCTCAGATTCATGATTATAACTGTTCACGATATCCTTAGTATACATTTGAATTTCATCGTTTTTTTGTACAAGAAGTTGTAACAAATTGGTTTTCAGGCGTATAAAAGTAGGAACATCATTAATTTTAGTGCTTGTAGCAGTGTATCTGATTATTTCCTCAACGGTGAGTATGCCTGGCTGAATACTTTGTAGGCGTAGAAACATCTGGAAAGTAATGCAAAAAAATTTCAGTTTACAATCAATTTGAAAATTGTAATTTGCAATCAAATAGTCTAGTATTTGTAAGTTTAAATCCAGTGTTTCATTGTTCTTCTTAAATTCACTATCAGTATTACATTCTTCCATAATGGTATTGTACTGTTCAATTATTTCATTGCTTACTTGACCCGTTTGATGTATTATATCAATTATTATGATGGCAAGGGAGTCTTCCAAGTTGTCTGAATGATTTGACGACTTTATTTTTTCCACTAAAGTGCCAAATTTAGTTAACGCAACATCGCTGCACATATTTAGTATATAGCAAAGTTGGTGCTGCCAGAAGGAATCAAACGTAGAAGCCTGTGGGTGTTAAAGGATGATTCGTAGGAAAGGAAAGCGTGTATTATTTAAGAAGAACATGAATTTTTGTTTACATTTCCGCCTAATTAGGAAAACAATAAATATACGAGTTTTTAGAAAATGTTGCTAGTACGAAGTATTATATCTTTGAACTAGACAAAAACAGTTTTAGATTCCAGTCATCGGTGTATCTATTAGAGGCTTTTACGAAGGAACAGACCTATAGGTAACAAAAACGAATGGTTTGAAGATGATGTTAAAGTCAGCTTATTTTATATATACTTAAAAAGGGAATATAATACACGGAAAACAAGGAGTTTATAAATCTCCTGGCACTGGGTACTTAGAAACAAACTTAACAACTTCTTCATCGAGAGACTTGACTTGAGGGTCCTCAGACGCTAGTTTCTTGAAGTTGTTTAACTTTTCTTTTGGACTAGAACCTTGCTCCTTGGACTTAAGGTCAATAGCAATTTTAACAGCTTTATCCATAAAATCAGCAACAAGTTTGAACTCCTCACCCAAGAAACCTCTTGTGGTCATTGCTGGTGTACCAACTCTTAAACCAGATGGAAAAAGAGCTGATTTATCACCTGGGACAGTGTTCTTGTTCGCAGCAATATTAACCCTTTCAAGGACAGCTTCAACTCTTGCACCATCAATACCTTTGGATCTTAAATCTACCAAGATTAAATGGGTATCTGTACCACCAGACACTAAATCAAAGCCCTTAGTCTTCAAAGCATCGGCAAAAATAGAGGCATTCTTGACAATATCTGCTTGATATTGCTTGTACTCAGGGGTTTGAGCTTGTTTCAATGCAACTGATAAGGCTGAGATTGTGTGATTGTGTGGACCACCTTGATGTGCTGGAAAAACAGAGAAGTTAATCTTTTTTTCCAATTCGTATGGAATTTGCTTACCCTTTTTCGTCACTTTTCTGATTCCCTTTCTGAAGAAGATCATGGCACCCCTTGGTCCTCTTAAAGATTTATGAGTAGTGGTTGTGACTATATCAGAGTATGGGAATGGAGAGTCGGTGACGCCAGCGGAAACTAAACCAGAGATGTGTGCCATATCAGATAACAAGTAAGCACCAACTTTGTCAGAAATTTCTTTCATTCTCTTGTAGTCAATGATTCTAGAGTAAGCAGAAGCACCAGCAACAATAACTTTAGGTCTGAATAAAAGTGCATTTTTCTCTAAAGTGTCATAATCGATCAACCCAGTGCTTTCATCTAACCTGTAAGGCATGGTTTGGAAATATTTCGAGATGTAAGAAATCTTAGTAGTTGGAGTTTGATAACCATGTGACAAATGGCCACCATGTGGAAGGTCAAGACCCATAATTCTGTCACCAACTTCCAAAATGGCAGAATAAGCGTACAAGTTGGCTGGAGCACCAGATAGGGACTGAACGTTAACGCCCCACTCTTCTGGATTTAAATTGAAGGCTTCCAAGGCTCTCTTTTGACAAAGAGATTCAGCCATATCGATGAACTCATTACCACCGTAATATCTTTCGCCAGGATAACCTTCGGAATACTTATTTTGCATCTCAGAACCCAGTAGATCCATGACAGCCTTAGAGGTAAAGTTTTCAGAAGGAATCAAAGTAATGGAGTTCTTCTGTCTAGCCTTTTCCAATTGTAGGATTTCATACATTTCAGGGTCGACATCTTTGACACCTTTAGAAATTAGAGCTTGTGAGGAAGGTGTTAAAGCATAGGAACGCTATAAAACAGGGAATATTGTTTTTTGCAGGTATAATGTTAGTACTATACTTTTCACAAGAAATATTGAAAATTGGGAATCAAGGGCTCTTTGCCTTTAATGAGCAACATACCTTGAAAGAAGAAGAGAAAGATCTTTTGACAGTATTAACGGAGAGCTTGGAAAACATTGTTGAGAGGTTGATCTTGTTGGTTGTAGTCAAACGAAGGCTATACAGATCACCGACTTTGAGGGGTGTAAATTATTGGAATAACTATATAATCTCATAAATTATGGAAAGAGTCATAAATTTTTGGAGTTTCATTGAATTTATTCCACACTGTATAATTAAGATTACAATTTTTTATTTTTTTGGGTATCTCGGGCCTAAAAAATGACTGCACCTATTTAAAATGGTATATATCTGGACAGTGAAACCACAGGTTGGGGTTTTATTGCATACTGTGTGGCATGCACTAGATGCCGTTTTGAAGGTAAGACTCCTAACATCACCCATTATGTTCACTTCACCTTTCCTTTCTCTCTAATCCTATAGAAAAGGTGCTGCACTTTAATTTCAAATCAAATCGACGCGTCGACGTCTCATAACCTCACAATTTATCTTTAAACGGCCCTCCAAATACTTGACGTAAGGCTTGTCTTTAATTCAGTCCTGCATCTGATGTTGCATTTTGTTCTGAAGACTACACAACAAAATAAATGGCTATAAAGAGCTTAGATCCTTCATTGTACCTTGGGAGTCAATATCATGAGTCGTGTGTCGACATGTCTCGCAAATACAGGAAATGCCTTGTCAATAGCCCCAGTATCTACGAAAACAATGACCATAATGTGATTCTACAAGTTGAAGGGCAGAATAATCAAAAAGAAGGATTGGATAGGAATCATAGCGTTCAGTATAAAGAGATACAACAGAGAAACGTTGAGAGTAATGTTGCTTCTAATGTTCCAATCAATTGTTCCAAAGTATATAATACGACCATCCGCAAACGAAACATTCATGAACTTGATGTTGGCCCTCAATACACGGCCAGTATCGAAAGGAAAAGACTAGATAACGAGGATTCATTTCTAAGGAATGTAGACAACAGACGAAATTACCAGCTTTCTAAAGAATCTGAGTCCCACCATAATTACCTGTTGCATACTCTCGATCAATCAGAGGATGATACTGATTACGATGCAGATTATGAGAAGGATGAAGATAGAGTAAGTTTTCAGAATAGATTAATTGTCCCTTGCAATGATGCAATACTGCAGGAGTTGGCCGAAATTGAAGAATTTGAAAGAATGCAAGAAATGGAGTTGGAGGAATGTTTGAACGGATTAAATTTGGGATAGAATATAGAAACATGATAAACAAATCATTACAGAAAGCAAACATTACTTACTTTATACCTTATTTGTAAACTCCTTGATAATCGCTGTGGCCACAGTTTTATTTGATTGTATATTTTTTTAAGCAGAAGTGTATGTGCGTTAATCAACAGTCAGATCTCTTGGGAGAAGATAAAAAAAAAATCCTCATGAAATCCAGGCTTTCCATTCAAAATGATAATAAGTTATCTATTGTTTGTAAAAATCACAAGACAGAAAGGACGCTATTCATCATGTCAGACTGGGATGAGGATATGTATGATGAAAGCGAAGAGGAGGTTCTATCATTTGAAGATGAAGATGAAAGTTATGGAAGTGGAAACGTAGAACGGAGCTCACCTCCTCTGAATTCGGAAGCTTTGTATTTCAAGGCAAAAAACTTAAAGGAGGAAGAAAATTATGAGGAAGCATTATGTGTGTTTGATGATCTTATACAAAACTCAGAATCTTCAGAAGAATATATATTCAAGTCAATCAAACAGAAGATAAAGATTTACGAACATCAACGATGTTTTGAAACTATCTGCCCAATGCTTAAAAAGCTACTTTTATTCAAGGAAAGAGTAGATAGTTCTTACTTCAGTTCTTCATTACTTAAAATACTGACAAGGCTAGAGAGGAGTAACATTGGTATAGAGGCCAAATTATCAATCCTTCAAGTTTTTGATAACTATATTTCTACACTCAAAATGACTCAAATGGACTTTTCAACACGCAAGCTAAAATACAAGGTAGTATTAGCATTGGCCAATCAGAAACTAGTTGAAAATGACTATACTAAAGCTGTCCAAATATTGTCAGGCTTGGAAAATGATATTGAGTTAGAAGATGAGACAATAAAAAACAGTTTTTTTCTGGATATCATAGCAGGAAAACTTCTTGTACTTTTGGGTAATTCTGCACCAATTAAAGAACTAAAAACATATGCAAACAAAGCTACTTTATTAATCTCTGGTATTCCGCAAACTCGAGTGTTGGGTATTATCAATGAAGCTTCTGGTGTTGTTGCAATGTACTCAGAAGACTATATAAACGCCAACAAATACTTTCAGGACGCATTCAGGCATTATAACGATTCGGGAGATACCAGAAGAGTGAATATTTTAGTCAAATTTGTAATTAGCTCAATATTATCCAAGTCTGAAGTTAACCCGTTTCAATCCAGTGACATCCAAGGGTTTTTGAAGTTAGGATCAATCAAATTGCTCATGAATATGAGAAATGCAATACAAGAAAATAACGTGTCCAAGTACAATGTTATAATAGAATCAACAGATTTTAGTACCTCTTTCTTGGGCCAGAAATTTTTGTCAGACTTTATTCCTGTTATAACACATATGGTTTATTCGCAATTCGTAATTTCTCAAATTGCCCTATTTGAGAGAGTTTCATTTGATTATTTTATTGAGAAAATGAATATAAAATTATCTGAATTTAAGAAACTAGTATTGGAGCTATTCAATGTGGGACTCATTTCAAAGATCAAAATTGATTTTAGACATGGTATTATAAGAAAAACAGATTGCACATTCTTGCATGAAAAAAGTGTTAACCCGGTGAGTTATATTAGGAATTGTTTTGCCTATTATAATCTATGTGATAGTGCAACTCACATGGATTTGGAGCGGGAGATGGATAATCTAGCACGCAACCAAAACAAAGAAATTGGAGATATTGAAATAACTGAAAAACGTGCTCTGAATGGATGCAGCAATAGTGATTTTGATGTCTCTTCTAAACGCAAATTTTTTGAAACATTTACCACCAAATATAATGTGAAAATCCAACCGACTAATACAGAGGATTTGGAAATGTCAAAGTTTGATCTCTTTTATAACAACATTAATCTAAGAGTATTAGCAAAAGAGCTGTTCAAAAATCATACCGTGGGCCTTGGCCTCTTTGATGACACTGAAATTAGAAATAAGCTTATTAAACAAATTGAATTATACTTGAGACTGCTCTCAAGTTCAGCACCACTACCAATCACCGATGACCTTTCATTTGTTAATCGAGTTAAGGACGATAAAAGGTCCTCGGAATTCAAGAAATTATTTAGTAATGATAAGGAAATTAATGTTTTTACACAGTACGATCCAAACATACCTGAGGTAACTCAAGAAACATCAATGAATCCATTAGAGCCACCTGAAAACTTTGATTTAATAAGGGATCCGGATGTTTCGCTTTCCCGCAACGAGAAGTTATTGGAAAGACTAAAAACAATAGCTAAAACTACAGAAATTATAACAGAAAAAAATGCTATCACTCTTTTAAATTCTGGCAATGTAAATGGTGCAGCTGATGATTATGAATTGTCTCCTCGTAAACAGCTTGATCGTGGCGGCTCTTACACCCGTTTGAATCCTTGTGAAATTTTTAGCTCAGTAGATAGTCCTTTTAAGGCAACAGAAGACCAATATGACTACAACTATGCTTATGAAGACAATATTAACAACAAAAATGGTAAAGAGGACTACAATGATAATGACGACGACAACTTATCCTTCAATGAATACTAAGGAATGAGAATGGTTTGTTAATGGAATCCCCATTTAACGTCATCCAGACGAGCCTCTTCCTAGCTGTCTAAACATGCTCGCGAGTTTGAATTCTGCGTTTGGAAATTTTTTACTGTTTTACTTTGCATATCAGGGAAAATTTTTATGAATTTTTTCATACAAGGATAAGCTAAAGAATTTTCGAAATGTTTCAAGGATACTGTCGACAACAACGCTCGTAGGTCCTTTCAAGTGTTTAAATAGATCCAATTCAGTATGTCCATAAACAAGCAGACAAAGGCGTACAAGAGGAAGGCTACCATGAATGGAAAGCGTGAAGTTCAACCTGAAATTAGAGGTGACTCTCAGGCTAGGAACCAACTAGCAAATCAACCTAATTTAACTCCTAAAAAGGAAAAGAAAACTCTCAAAGGTAAATCATTGAAGAAGCACCTTCGTGCTGCAGAACTATATGGTAAAAAAAAGCAACCACGTACATACACCGAAAAAGAGCTGGATATTCCGAAACTAAACAAAGCCATCAATCCAGGTAATATTGTTAAAAAGGGTAAAAAGGGGAAAAAGTTTATATCTGATACCGATAGCATAACTCTACAGAGAATAGTGAAACAAGTTAACGACGAAAGAGATTTAGTGAACGAAAGTAAATTGGAGAAGAGTAGACGTCTAGAAGAAATACGGGAACTCAGAAGAAAGGAAATGGAGATGAGAGAGGAAGAAAAGAAGGAAAAACTAGAGAGTGCCAAATCGTCGATCAAGGAAAAGGCAAGTTTAGCAAGATCCGCAAGACGTAAAAGTGCCAAGGATGCCAAGAAGGAAATCAATAAACAAGCCACTTCTGTTGTTAAGAAAAAGAGTGTGTCCTTTGCCTAGTTTATTATTTAATTTCAGTAAACTCTCTCTATTTGTATATTTTAAAATACCACGTATCTGGTGTATAGATTTCAAAACCTGATTGCATGCATTATCAATTTGCGGACTGTTATTGTATTTTTTTCCTATTCACATCCAGACATTTTGACTCATGATATATAACGAAACAACTGAAGACGGTTCTTTATCGATGTTCTCAAGTAATGTAAAAAAAAAGTGATAGGTCAATCTCATTCTTTGATATTACAAAAAAAGAGAAGATTACTATTTAATGCCTTCTCATGTCTTGCGTATACTTTTGCTGAAAGATCACTGAGTTTTTAGGATTTTTCCATCGATCTTTTTGAAGAAGTACAAAACAGTATGGATAACTTGCAAGGGGTGAGTTTATGAATACAATGGTGGAGCATTTACAAAACTATTTAAAAGTGGTACGAAAAAAAAAAAACAAAAAAAAAAAAACTGATATAATTTTAAAAGAGAACTTAGCAGGTTTTGTGTTTTAGTACTGCATCGCAGTGCAAAACAAAAAACAACCTTCATTGTAGGAAAACCAATCTGAATGAAGAGATATTCCCAAGGTTCTGGAAACGTAAAACTTCAAGTAGGATGGAAATGGAAGCCAAAATAAAATGTGATAACATTAAAAATACGGAGGCTCAACCGATAAAGGCAGTCAAATGAACTCAAACTTTTGGGTGAGAGCAAGGTCAAGAAAAATTACCCGGTGTCAACTCAAATCCGCACTGGCTGCTTATTCCCTGTAGTAAGTAGATTAGACACAGTACCTAACGATAACAGACTCATTGCAAGGTTTATCATCAACCGATCGTACAAACAGAACCAGGTATGAAATTGAGCTCCCAAAATATTAAGTCTATTGCTTTTTCAGCTCTTGTAGGAATTGCGTCTGCCCTTTCATTTGAAAATACAGCACCTTTGCTAATCTCCAATGCTGCATTCTATGACACCGTCAAGTTCAAATCTATGGATTCGATAGCTAATGTGAAGGATCTTTTATCGACATTAAGTGACGAGTTTTGTTTCAAGCACCCTAATGAACGCCTTTTTTACCTAAGGGTTCCTGGTTTAGGTGCTGGTGAAATACCATCCGAACTAATCAATATTGCTAATGTTGCAACAGAACATGTTGTTTATGATATACCTTCAAGCGAGTTATTCATAGGTAAATCATGTTCACAAGTACAAATTTTGAACATGAAAGATATTGATGGCTCCTACAATCTTGATGAACACACCAATGTAGCTGTAATTGATTTCGTCAATGCTGCTGAACTATATAAAACGATTGATCAACTTACAGCCCAATTCACCGTGGAAAATGTTATTATTCAAGGATTACCATCATTTGAAACACCAGGAAATAGCTGGTTTGATAAATCACAACAACAGTTGCAGAACTTACTGAAATCCAATTCCAAGAAAAGAGAAGAGTTAGATTATGGTAGAATAGAACAAGAGCTCAATGAAACTTTTGAAGAAGTTAATGAATTGCTAAATGATGAGCTCGTAGAAATATATGAAAAAACAAATATTGAATCTAAATCCACACTTTCCCACTCCAATAAAAAGATTGTTATTGGTGGTTCTCTATTTGACAAGTATAGTTTCTTTACCAACGGTATTTGGATGTGTACGATTGTCTTTTTATTTCTTACATGGCTATTGAGTATGGCGTTGAGTTGGCTAAGCAGCTTGCAAGTCAGTTATGGTGCCTTTGATAAACCATTTGATTTTGAAAAGAAAATGCAATAAATAAAACCAGGTTTATCGTAAGTCCAACATCCACTGAAGTTAAAGATTATAATCATTCATATAAGCAAATATATATCAGATCTACGTAAGGTACGAACATGAAAATAATCACTAATAAGGTACTTTAAAAGAATATAATTATTAGTAAATGTAGGGTATGATTTTATATTGAACTTGTTTTTCGTACTCATCCCAGTATTTACCATACTTGCTTCTACATTTTTCCTCATCTCTAGCCTGTCTATGGAACAATAGGGCCGAAAAATAAATAACGTAGAAGTAAGTTAGAATTGTATTAAAACCAGTAGGCAGGCACCAACTCAAGGCAATTAACATATCACCAAAATAGTTGATATGTTGAGAAATCCCCCACCATCCTTCGATAAGTAGTTTTGTACCTCTATCGGTTTGTATGGATTTCAGGTGCGGTAATTTGTTTTGCCTAAAATTATTTTTTTGGTTATTTGATGCTTTAAAGACATAGAATCCAAGTGCCATGATTGATAAAATGATTATGCAACTCAAAGCAGATAAATTGATTATATTTAGAGTGAGATATCTTGCTTGCAGACAATAGCAGAACGGAACCCAACATAAATCACCAAATGCGAGCATAAATCCAAACCCATCTGTTGTAATGTCAATCATTGTTAGGCATCCTTCTTCGTTCAATACGCCATCGATAATGTAGATAAATTGTAATGCATTGATTAAAAACATCGAATTAGTAACGTAACCTAGCTTCTGGTACTGTCTTTGCATACACGAAACATTTAGTAAAAGCCATAACAAAAGGCCGGGCCTTAGCTCACAAAACAACTTGATGTCCCATTCACCAATTCTTGGGTTTAATTCTCTACCCATAAACCAATCACCAATGAAGTTTTGGGAATTGCCATTAACACTTAGTATTCTTTCCTTGGTGCCTTTTCCGTTTTTATTTCTGAGCGGAATAAATGAGGCAAAATAAACAAAAAAGCTCAGGAGTATGGAAAACTCCCATGAAGTAGCCATCATACCTAAAAAGTTATCGTATAGGAAATCCAATTCAAACAAGTTGAAGCCGTACAAATAAAACCGTGATATGAAAAGAACAAGCAAAAACCCTACCAATTGTAAGCCGTTAATGTTGTATTTCAGTCTTGTGCCATCTCTTAATTCAATCCCATACTTAGTTGTACCAGGAATGTACACATCTAAAATGGCCAATGAAAAAAACCATGCAAGATAGTAAGCCCAACATTTGGAATTAAAGAAGACATTTTGCCAATTTCGTAGTATTTGGTTACAAAAAACACCCTTTATAGCATCAGCATCAAGTTGGAAACCTTGCATGACATAATTTTCATTACATGCTAAATATAAGAATAATGTGATTAATGGTAAGAATACTATGAGAATAGATGCCCCTATTGCCCCACCAAACTCCTTCTCCTTAGTAGTTGGATTGAGTGTTGACATACTTGTTCTGGATTAGCTTCTCAGTTTGTTGATCTCAAAATGTTTCAGGCAATCTCTTATAAATAGAGCTTGGGAATTAGAAGGCTCACTTCCCGATTTATATATATATATATTTATATATATTTATTTATTCAGATTCTACACCAAAAATTGATCACAATTTAACAGAGCGCTTGGAAAACTTCTTAAACGAGAACTATACGACTCGTATATAAAAGTCTTACACGTGACGTATACGAATGAAATCATGTGATCCGCAGTAAGACCTATTTGGGAAATTGTGGCTTTTCTTGGAGTTGACGTTCCCCCTTATTTTTTTCTCATTTTCGCCTTGTTCCTAATTCGTACCGAGAGTATTGACTATTTGCTAGCATGTCTGAGAGACACGTATGGTGGAGTTGGCCATTTGGTTCTTTCTAGTGCTTGATGAAGATAGATCTTATTGTCAGAAATATCATGTCTGGCTCTATAGATTATTTGAGAGAAGCGTACATTGCGCAATTGGCCGTTAAAAGAGCAGCTTTGCTCACTTGTAAAGTCAGCGAAGAGCATCTGAAAGGGATCTCAAAGGAAGACAGTTCACCAGTTACCATTGGTGATTTCGGTGCACAAGCAATTGTCATTAATGCGATTTTGAAGAACTTCCCCCAAGATGAAGTTGTTGGTGAGGAAGACTCAACGTTGATTAAGGAGAAAAAAATTGAAAAATTGATTTTAAACGAAGTCAATTCAGTGCAATTGAAAGATTCAGCTAATAATAACTTACTGGGTCGGCTTGAATCTCCAGAAGACCTATGTGATACCATTGATAAAGGAAATTCCAAAGGAGGCAGATACGGCAGAATTTGGGCATTGGACCCAATCGATGGTACTAAAGGCTTCTTAAGAGGCGACCAATATGCTGTTTGTTTAGGTCTTATTGTTGATGGTGACGTTAAGGTTGGTGTTATTGCATGTCCCAATCTACCACACTCATTGCGTGATGCATCTTCTCCTAAGGGTGGTTTATTTACCGCAATTAAGGGTCAGGGTTCGTTTTTCCAAGATTTGTATTCCAATGTCACATTCCCACTGAATAAGTCTAATAAAATGAGTGTCCACAACGAGTACGGGTTAGATCAAACTAGGGTTCTGGAAGGTGTTGAGAAAGGTCATTCATCGCATGGACTACAGGGTATGATAAAGGAACAACTGAAAATTTCCCAGCCGTCAGTTAATTTGGATTCCCAAGCAAAATATTGTGCCCTTTCAAAGGGTGATGCTGAAATTTACCTAAGATTGCCAAAAGACCCCGATTATAGAGAAAAAATTTGGGATCATGCAGCTGGCTACTTACTTGTCAAGGAAAGTGGCGGTCTGGTTACAGACATCTTTGGAAATGATCTTGATTTCGGATATGGCAGGACCTTAAACAGTCAGGGTGTTATTGCTGCGACTAAAGCTGTTCATCCAGCAATTATATCAACTGTTAAAAACATAGTTGGTGAAAATGGCGAAAAGCTTGCCGAGTATTGTTAGTTGTTTGTAATTCTTCTTTGTCACTCCTGTACAATAACAGAGTTTTCTCTGTAAACTAGCAAAACAATTGCACATTCATTAAGCTGGAAATTTCGCAGGCTCGCTTGTTGAATTTGATTTTTCGATAAATTTCAGCGACACCGTCTCACTCTTGTTGTCCTGTGGTCCTGTTTCTCTTCACATCAGATAAAAGGGGAAAACTGCCAGCTAGTAGAAGAAATGCAGAGATTTTTACCTCAGAGGTTGAAGCAGACAGATTTTGTCTTTTTGTTTAAGGGATCTCCATTGACGGATTTTCTCTACCCGTTCAAGAAAGCTGCCAATCAATGGGTGGCTCGATATATGATAATAATCTTTGCACTTATAATTCGGTGTGCTGTTGGCTTAGGTTCATACTCGGGTGAAAAGACTCCACCAATGTATGGTGACTTTGAAGCGCAGCGTCACTGGCTTGAAATCACCACGGGGCTTCCGATAACGCAATGGTACTTTTATGATTTGCAGTATTGGGGGCTTGATTACCCACCGTTGACAGCGTATCATTCATGGCTCATGGGAAAAATAGGCAAACTTATAGACTCTTCTTGGTTTGAATTAGACACATCGAGAGGAATTGAGACCATAGACTTGAAATCGTACATGAGAATAACGGCGCTAATTTCTGAGCTAATCTTCTTTATACCCGGAGTGATTATGTATACACGTTGGATGGGGCGTAATCTTAACAAAGCACCTTCAATTGATCAAACAATTATTACAGCAGCAATATTATTTTTGCCTGATTTACAAATAATTGATCATGGCCATTTCCAATACAATTCTGTCATGCTAGGCTTGTCTTTACTGGCGCTTGTCAACTTGTTGCATAATAACCTTGGTCTTGCATCAATATTCTATACCCTTTCAATCGGGTACAAACAAATGGCCTTGTACTACGCACCTATATTTTTTTTCTACCTATTATCGTTGTGTGTTATTCCCAAATTCAATATGCTAAAATTAATTTACATCTCTGTTTCAGTAGCATCATCAGTATGTTTCCTGTTGGCACCATTTTTATACCACGGTGGACTTTCTCAAGTTAAGCAGATATTGCTCAGAATGTTCCCCTTTGGAAGAGGTATTTTTGAAGATAAAGTTGGGAACTTTTGGTGTGCAACAAACATAATAATCAAATATAAGCAAATATTCAGCACAACCCAGTTACAGAGACAGTCTCTCATATTGACTCTAATTGGTATTTCTCCATCATGCATTGCCATTTTTTTAAAGCCTGATAAAAGACTCTTATCTTGGTGTTTAGCATCTTGTTCAATGTCTTTTTATTTGTTCTCTTTTCAAGTGCATGAGAAATCCATTCTACTACCATGGATGCCTATTGCTTTGCTATTGAATGAAGTTGATAGTGATGTTATATCTATGGTTTGTTGGTTTTTCAACGTGAGCTTGTTTTCCATGACACCTCTACTTATTAGAGATGGTCTCATAATGCAATGCATTGTATTGTGTATATTGAGCAATTGGCTAATGGGAAATTTAAGTTGGGTAAGGAAATACACTAACATTTTTGTTCCATTTGTATCTAAACGTGATAACGCTATTACCGTGTTACCACATAGCTACTTCTGGAAGATTGCAATCATTGGATTTTATCTTGGCGCAGGAGTTATACTCACGTGTCAACTATTTGTTGCACCACCTCTAAACCTACCAGACTTGTGGGTCATTGGAAATGTTTTATTATCCTTTGCTTCATTTTTTTTGTTTTACCTTTGGACTTTTTACAAAATTCATGTGATTTTCAAATCAAAAGTAAAAATAGACTAAACAACATGCTCTTTTTTTTCTTATCAGCCCAGAGGACTTGATAAAAATATCTGAAATACTTTACTGCTGGGAACTCACATGCAGATCTAGCCTTGACCCTTGCTGTTAGCGTACACACTCGCAATCATGTGGAACTAAATATAAATTAATCATCCGAGAGTATTTATACTTTGTTCAATAAAACGTATGTAGATATATATATGTACAGTATCACATCGGCCTTTGATACTCTTAGATTCAAAGTTTTGACTCTGATTTACTTCCTATAATTGGTTGAGCGCATGAGGGAATAAACTATAGTGTTCAATCTTTGGTAGATACCGGAGAAAATCAATTATTTTTGCGTTCTCATTGCTTCCGCCCATGCAGTGGAATTAAACCATGTGTCCCTTTTTGAAATGGCAACCCTGCATTTCAACGAGATATCGTAATTGGAATAATATTTTACGTGAGATTTGCATACTTTATGTTATTTGAGAATAGTACTTATTGTAACAAAAATGCTAAAGCTAATAAAGAACTTGTTTTATCCAACTTAATAGAGGTTTAAGCTGCAAGAAATGCTTCTTGTTTTTCCTGATAGGATAACACGTGTTAAATAAACAATTCTTTTTTTCCTAGATTTATAATTGGTCATATTTAGTTACCAAAAGAAGAATTGATATATCATTTTCTTTTAGAATCAATCTTCGCCCTCTACATGCACAAGAAATTCATTGGTATTTTCCTTTGTTCATAATATCCGTTCTTTTTTAGTTAATATTCATGCTCCCAACAAAAAGATCAAATGTAGCTCATCGTTTTAAAAAGCGGTTTTACCCCCAAAACTGGTATTTGTTGCTGAATTGATATCGTCGGGAAAATAACGGTGACTAAGCCACTGGCATTTTAATTATTTTTTTGATGGAGTTTCACTTAAGGCTATGACATATCAATAATTTAAGAGGGATTAGCAGCAAATATATATATCATGACCAATTCTTATTGCCGAATTGGTTTTCTAGGAACACGGTTTTAATTTAAAGCTACTAGAAAAGTAAAAGAAGAATATTCAATTGCCAGTATTACAGGGAGTCATGCTCTTTGAAACTAATATTAAGTATATGAGAACAAATAAATACACCTTTTCTCAAGCTAACAAAACATTACCAAGGATTAATAGAATACTAGTGTGAAAAATGTATCTTGAAACCACTGCGTCTCAAGTCAACTAAGGGTTGCCTAAACTAGAGCAATGTTTTAAGGCACAAGATGATTTCTCTGTTATTTAAAAGAAATGATTAAGAATTTTGATATCAAATAAATCCGCAGATGTTTGGAATTTATAAATATTTGTGTATAACAAGAGATCATTTTTCCGGAGTTGAAAAAAAAAAACGACCTTTTTTATATAAATATAAATCTTGTTAGAATTCCTTTATGGTTAAGGGACATCTTTCCAAAACTTTGACATGATAAATTATTTATGCGTCTCTAATTAAATTTTCGGCGATACGAAATAAAAATTACCTAGTTAATTTCACTCCTAAATAGCCAAGCTTTTCAACCTAAATTCTTCGATAAAATTCACAAACCCACAAACCTGCTTGTCTTGATCTATTCCTTTTTCATAGCGAAACCCATATCCTTGAAGGTAGCCTTTGACCTGATAATGACGTGATTATAAAATATGTTTTCTAGTCATTCCGCAATTTGCATGCCAAGGCCAACAATTATGTCTTCCGTATATCTCGCACTAATACCCTATTAAAAAACTGTTTCCAGCTCATCACTAACTGTAAAGATATTATTAACTGTTATGTAGTTCTCATATATTATGGTTATTTCTCGCGTTTCTATATTCCGTGTCTGTTTCACATCACTTATTTCACTTGTGTACCCTAACTAAACAATACTAACAAGTATTTGAAACTTTGTTTCCCACTACGCTAGGATTTTAGCTAAACTTATCAAACTAATCTGATATGGATTGACACTAAAGCACACGGCTAAACCATTATTCATTATTTGAGCTGTTACATTCTTCTGCTCTTTCTATCAGCTACATCTGTAGGTAGCAATGTGTTGAGTCGGTTTTCGTGCGATTAATGAATTAACGACATGTATATAGCAGAATCACATTTTCTTCTCAATGGCATGTATCGTTTCTCTATGTAGTTGTACTTGCTCCCGCATTAACAACAGTCCTTCTTCATCTCCAAACATTTGAATTTTTGAGTCCAGTACACCTTGAGAAGATTTATATAGATTTTTTATCCTTTGTTCTACATCACAAGGAAGAGTAATATCTCTGTCACTTGCATGACATTTCAAAAAAGGTTCGTCAAGGTAAACAAAATCACCCATCTTTGCTTTGATTATGCAACTATCTGAAAATCCAGCAAAGCAATACAAACACCACAGCAAAATCTTGAAATTGGATAAGAGAATTTTCATATAATAATAATCATACTTCTTTATATCAGCAAAGTGCTTTTTGGGCTTCCCAAGAAATAGAAGTACGTTTAGGACTGGAAGTATGTCAAATTGTTGATTAGTATTGTGTAAATATTTCTCAAAAATTTCCAGCCAGTTTGATAGGTGAAATAAATGCTTCGTCTTTGACAAACAAACCTCCTTTATATGGAAAAGTATAATTGAACAAAATGATTCAACAAGCAATGATTCAGAGTGGTGGACAAAATCAAGTGCTTCAAACTCTGTCATCAGTTTGTCCAAAGAAGATGACGCAATAGCAACTGTATAACTCTTTTCAAAAAGTACACAGATATCTTCCACAGTATCGTATAGTTGGACTCTCGTGGATAACTTCTGGGGTGTATTCTCAAGATTAAACTCTTTGACTAAATGATCCCACTCGGTCAACTCAAGCTTCATGTCAACCATTCCATGTATGAATAGGGCAACCTCTTTGATGTACCTACGAGAAGAAAAGTCAATTGACTGTGATTTTAAAGACTTGATGAATATTTCCAACAGTGTCTTTCTTACACTAATGTCTAACCTCTTAAACAAGCATTCAAGACACCTGATTGTAATTCTTGTCCTATCATTCATAAAGATGTATTTTGCATTAGAAGTGTTGTCATCTCCTTTAATCGGCAAAATTCCTGAATTCTTCAAACTATCGAAGACAATAGACAAATCCGCAGATCTAATTGGAAGGTGTTTGAAGAAGAATGCCAAAACCTCATATTTGACGGGCTCCACTTGAAAGTTTCCAATAAGTTCCGTATAAAAATATGACTCCATTTTATCTCTAAATTCTTGAGTTCCCAGAAAGTTCCACTCGGTGAACACTATTTGCATTACTGGTTTTTTACTCATAGCTGAACAAAATAACCATACTTTAATGTAAAATTTCTTAATATCAATGGTCATCCTATCATTCAAAATAATGGGCTTTACAGACACTATAACATCGTATAAGCTCTTGTCAATTCTAGCCTGATCTTTTTCGGTTATTTCAATTCCATAGGAGAATTCAAACTGCCTTTTCATTATTGAAAACGTCTTTAAATAGGTAATCAGCATCCCATTTTCAGTCGACAAGTTTTTAAATTTCAATATAATACTAAAAAAATCCAAGATTCTTTTAAGATAAGATATGTCATGGCCGTTTAGCAATTCAGTCACATTCAATATAAGATCTTTAAGGCAACCTACCATTTCTCTATCATTTTTATCCTTATTGATCTTATGTATAATATGTGGCAAGAATTTTCTCACGGTCAAATACTGTTTCCTAGAAGTTTGTTTGACAATAACTGATAATAAAGAAATAGCTGACTTAATACTGTATTCCGTCCCATTTCTGATCATATCACTTACAACCGATTCTAGAATTGGCATTAGATCTTGATCAAAAAGGCGTATCATAAAAAGTAAGACAATTGCACGGTTTTGTAATTGGATAGCATCATATCCAAATGTAGAACGAATTGGTATCAATCTTTCCACAATTTTTTTGGTGTTTTCTCCCATATATTGTTGTGTGAATTTTCCAAGTGTTTTCAAGTAGACATCTAGACAGCCATCATCATAAGTTAAGGAATCGCTTACAAACGCCGTGGGATAAATCGTAGCTTTAGGGCTGTTGACACAACCAATGTTTGAAAACTTGTGTTCAGCCAAAAGCCTAAACATTTTTACAATCAACTGATTTTCAAACTCCCATGATAAGTCTTTGTTTATTTTGAGTATCGACAAAAACAAACACTTCATAGAGTATGTATCATTATTTGAAGTGAGTTGTCCATCCGAATATTTTCCTAGAATGTTGAGATAATATTCCCAATCCATTTCAACTTTTTGAAACGCATTACATAAGAACAAGAAGTTGGTTACATTTAAAATGTTACAACTTTTGTGAGGAAGGTAAGACCCAACAAACCGCCACGGATTTTTGACCACTTTAAGAAAAATGTAAATAGATTCAAGGACTATGTTTTTCTTATGAACAAACATTTCTTCAAATGAAACACTGCAAATATTCAATACTATACGCTTGCATAACCAGTCTTCAGTGTGTGCAAAACTGTGACAGTTTTCAGTTGAATCCCTTTGTAATACTCTCAAATACAAACAAAAATATGGTAAAGTAGTGATAAGTACCAATGGATTTACCTCTTTTGAAATTTTTAGCAAGTTGCAAAAAGAATTGATCTCCATAACGATGTATTCTATAATATGCGGAATGTCAACTTTAACGTTTGAGACTACCATTAGAAGGTGAATAAGAAGTTTTCTCACCTGCTTTAGCCCGGACTTTCTTACCTTTTCATTCGTAATATACCCAAAAAGCAAAGAGAAAATACTTTTAATCTTGGAAAAAGAATCACCATCTTTTAGAGGCATTTCAAAGGTGAATGATGAATTGGATAACTCTATCTTAATAGATTTATTCCGGTAGTAAAATTCAGAACTCCCTAAAATTTGCTGGACAAGACTTGAATTCACAAGCTTGGTTGGCCATGGAATAGTCTTGTAATCATCCAATCTAACATTTAATATATATTTCAAGAACCTCTCATTTTTCGACTTTGAGGTTTTAAACTTATTCCATGTTTTTACTAGACGATCATAGTGGTTTTCAACCTCTTTTGTTTCAATTGTGGTTTTGTTCATTGGATTTTCGTGCGTTCCACGTGCATAGTCTATGTTAAATTCAGCTGTATTTACTGTCTTGTCACTTTGTATTACATGAGCTTGAAGCCCTTCGACTTGATAGTTTTCTGTTAATGGTCGTCTGACAAATAGATAGTTCGGGTTATCCTTTGGTGGGAAGGAAGCTGCAACTATATTTGTCTGTCTCTTTTTCTTTTTCCTTCCCGAATGTTTCTCAGTGGTATTTTGTTCTTGTGGGTGTTCGAGTAAACGCTTCTTTTTATTCGTGACGCTTAGTGAGTTCTTATAAGATTTCACATCACGGGTCTTGACGATTGTTGCAGCTTTTTTCAAATCTGATTGATGGTTTTTTCGAGCACTAGAAATATCCTCAGTAACTGCACTAGGCTGTTCCCCAAATACGTTTTCTGGAAAATCAAGATCATCATCCGAAAGGGTAAGAAATTTCATAGAGTAAGGGTCAGAATCAACTGGATTTGAACAATCAGCCATACTTCCATATTCTTTTGAATTTGTTGTCTTTCCTGTCTGAAGAAATTCTTTTATATCTTTATTTTCAGTGTTGTATGCTTCACCAATAATTGAAGAAGGTGAGCGTTTTACACCTTTGCTGCTGGACCTCACACTTTTCGTTAAAAGAGTGGCACTACTAAACTTTCTCGTTCTTTTCGGTAATGGTTTTTGCTTCAACTTTTGAGCTGTTAATAACTCGGTTCTCTCGAAAATTTCTTCATTAATAGGTTGTGAGTCAATTGAAACTTCCCCAGAAAAGGAAAACAGATCATGTTCTTCTTCATCTTCATCCTCTTCCTCTACAATATCGTCTTCAATTGAAAAATCAGAATCTACATCATTAGTAGATTTAGAGTTTTCAATTTTGGTTTCGGGTAACAGCTCTGATCTTCCTTCATTCATGATTTCGTGAAAAGACTTTTTCAAAAAGGGCCCATATCCAACGTCCTTTTTTTTCCGGTCTTCCCTTTTCTGCTGATACCGTTCGTCTAAGAATTCTATAATTTTACTATCATCTTTTCCCTCTTCTTCTAAAGAAATTAACTCATATCTTGTTGAAAGGCCCAAATATTCGGCTCTATCAACCAAATAAGGGTTTCTATTTATTATGTTCCTGTGTCTCAAATGTCGTGTAAAAAGAACTGGTGTTTTGGGTATACTTGTATGAGTTGATTGTGGTGATGAAGGAATTGATGGTATCTGGATACCAGAAAATTGTCGAACGTTGATTTCAGTATCTGGCGATTTGTCAGTTATTTTTCTTATCTCACTTCTATGTGTATCTACTTCATCTGAATATGGCATTGGTAGAGTATTGTTAGGAATATTTTCATCTTGTATCGCAAAAATTTTGTCTAATTGGGAAAACGTCAAAGGTATGTCATCTTCTGGTTTTGGTTTGTTATTCTCGCCTGTACTTCCAGATGCAAAAGATAAAGCTACACTGTTTCTATCTGAACGATTAACTGAATCGCCATTATCTTCATGCAAATCATCTTGGGTTAAGGTTTGTTCATTTCTTAACCTTATTGGACTGCTTTGTATTGTAATACTATTGTTTCGATCAGAAGTTAAATTTATCAAACTCATCTCATCGTGTCCTAAAGTTGAACCAGTTTCTCTCAAATTCTTATGTTTTTTCAGATTTTCTGTGTTGTTTGTCGGCGCTAAGCCTTTGAAGGAAGATAATGGTTTATTGTTTATTCTTTTTAATCGGAGTTGTTGTGACTTCTCCATCACATTGAGTAACTCCTCTTCCGACGCAAAAGTATTCGTCGTCACTGCATGCGAATTACTCATAGACCTCCATGATTCAAAATTTTTCCTTTTAAACTTGTGGTTTTTTATTCCAAGCTCGGTATAAAACTGTTTCTTTTCCTGATACTTATTCTCCAACAGTTGCTCAATTTGATCTTTCGTGTATCCTTCTTCAAATAAACGGTTTAATTCAGATTTGGAGCTTAAGTTCAAAAACTCCGCAGCAACTACTGTAAACTGGTTATTTTTTTGAAAGTTACTTGACCTAGTTCTCACTCTTGGTATTTCTTTGAACTCCTTAGTTAACGGTGTTAATTCCTTTTGTAATTTATGCAGCTGTTTGGCCTTACGCGTAGACAAGCGCCTCTCTTGCTCTACAGTTTCCCAAGTGACAATACCCACAGCATCATCAGATTGTGAATCTGGAATCGATTCAAGGTCCATATGGGGGGGTTGGGAGAAAAAGCCGGCGCAGTAGAGAATCCTAATTCAGATATCTATCAATCATCCCTGCTTCTGCCAGCTAGCACACATGGAGAAGCTGGTATTTTTCAATTTTCATGTTTTTTGCCATTTCGATTTTCTCGGAGAATCAAATTATGTCTCACAAATTATTTATCCATCATCGGGAATGTTTGTGAGTCTCATCTTGTAAATACCCTATAGCAATCGAAATATAACCAAGACTGCAACGAAACCTGTAGAGGGAAGAAATTAACCATGTCTGAATTATCTAAGTCCAATTCTGGACATCGCAGTCCAACAAAAAGAAAAGGACATGTACCCTCAGTAGCCACAGCTACAAGTCATTTGCTTACTTCAACAAAGGCACTCTTACAATCATTGACTTCGTGGTCTAAACGTAGTGCCACCGTCTCAGAAGTATCGGCTAAGTTTGTTAAATTTGGAGATTCATTCAAAACACTTAAAAGATCATATAATGCTTTCGGAATTGACATTACAACTCTACCAGATATACCTAAACAAGTTAGAACAATACTAGAAGCCTCTTTGATTCTCGAACCCTCACAGCAATCATTGGATATGTTTTTACCTCAGATTGGAGAGTCTGTTGCAGAACTTATGAAAATGCTAAAGGACAAACAATTTGAGGTTTCTGAAGCGGAGAAGAGTAAAAGTAATCTCAGTTTATCTGCTTCTTTATCGACTGTATCATCCTTAAGATACCCTGGTAAGTCATTTGCTGCAACACCAGGAGCCACTACCACCACTTCTGAACATGGATCTAATGATACAAGTAGGACACCGTACAAAGATCCATTGACTAGACTACAAAACAATCGAAATTTAATAAGACGTGCATCAAAGAGATATTCTGCATACCAAACATCTAGTATTATATCGATTCAATCACCGATGAATAGTACATCTTTTGACACTTCCCAACTTCCTAAGACGCCACTTTATGAAGATGGCACGCCAAATATTACCTCAGACGATTTGGAAAATGCCAAAAATGACTCAAGTATATTTAATAATTCTACACTAGAAAAGAATGGGAATTCCACGTTCCCATATTCAATAAAAGAGGAACAGGAGAGTGGTCAAACTCCAGAAAGTGATGAAACAGAGAAAGAGGAAAATGCCAAAGAAGTCAAAGAAGTTTTGAATGATACTACGGACAAGTTGAAGGGAGGAAGAAATGAAAGGAATGATTCGGTCACCGATGTTTTTGGAGGTACAAGAGAGAATCATATATTTTTGAAATTGAAAGATCAAGTCAAAAAAGTGAATATTAAATTACCCACTACTGTTGCGAATGTCAAAGTCCTATTCACCCAAAAATTCAATTATTCATCTCCGGGGCTTACACCATATCCCAAGATGTACATTCAAGATGGGCCTGCCTCAGTAGCCTATGAACTAGAAAATATGGCTGATGTTACTGACGGTAGCATCATTTCCCTACAGCAGCCAGACCTTCAGTCTGCCATCTTTAAACATGTAGATTTACAAATAGATGGAGTTAAAAGCGACATCATGAACATGGAAGACAGATTGTTGAAGAAGATTGAATCAATGAATTTGAGTGTGACATCAAACACGGTTTCAAACACAGTCCGACAAAGCGTTGAGATTGATTACGAGAAGAATATGAAGGAAAAGCTAGAGAAAAACGAAGAGTATCAAAAGTTGGTTGACGAGCTCCAAAATGAGCTAAACAAAGTTAAGCAGCATCAAAATAGATCAATCAAGCGAATAACGAATATGATAAATGGTGCCATTGATTATGTCGATAACTTTCAAGAGAGTGGTATAGTTCTGAAGGACATGACAGAAAATTCATACATTTCAGAATGTAAAAACCGGGTTAGTGAAGGCTGTGAGTCTTTGGTTGAGAAGTTGGATGATTTGCAAGATATCATTGAGTTCATGAAAACGGACATCACAAAGCATAATATTAAGCCATCTGACAAACAGCTGGAACATCTCGGAAAGGAGATGAGGAAGACAGATGACACACTAAGGAAACTCACAAATTATACACAAAGTGAAAGAAAAAACATAGCTGCTATATGGAATAAGCAAATGGCACTTATAGCTGCTGATCAAAGATTCTTTAAAGCACAAGAAGAAATTATGGGATTATTGGAACAAGATTACCAGTCTGCCCAAGAAACGTTTGAATTAATAAAGTCGTGTGCCGCCCAGCTAGAAAAGAGCTCTTTACCTAAATCAAAACTGCCAATTCCAGATCCTTCAGTATCCCCATGGGATGCCTCACGCTTAGTTATGGCAGAAGTCGATGCACTAAACCCAAATCACGAAGAACGAGTCGAGGCTATTGCAAAAGCTGAAAGAGTCAGAGAAATGGAAAAAGAATTAAGGCTGAAGGATGAATTCCAGGAAGAATTGGACGAATTCGTGTCAAACGAAAGACTCAAAAAAAGGCCAGGTGGGATAGAGGAATTGGAAAGAAATAGACAGGAAAAAGATCTTCAACATATAAAAAACACGCTGGGTGTTATGTAGATTGAAAACAATAGCCTGTGTGTTTGTCAAATTGAAAACATGCTTTAGAGTGTACAATATTTTTGTGTTTCAATATTTCGATTGTAAATTTCCAGAACTTCGCAAAATCAAATTGAATAAAAACTAGATCGGTGATTTCTGAAATACGACATAGAGTTTTATTCAAGAAGCTAAACAAAGTTTGAACCTTGAACTTACTTCTACGTCTAGTTTCTCTAAAAGAATTAACAAATTTGAACAGTAGCGCCCGGAGTAAATATACAACGTTTTTCCGGCAACCATGTTTTCCACTCATCACATTAGTGGAATCAAACAAAAGAGTGTTACCTACCCATATATCTGTGTACTCGGTCAACTTAGCGTACAGCTTAGTAAAGTTTGACGCAATGACCCTCCCTGTGTTGTACTGTTTCAATGGTTTATAGCAGACTAAGTTTTTAACATCAATCGTGAGACCCGCAAATAATAATTTGTCATTTGTAAAATTACTCTTAAGTCTGTTGATATTCATATTGTAATCAGCAACTGTACGTGAAACAAATTTCCTTATCTTTCTCAAATCACTATCCGATGTAGACAAAACCAGGAAATCGTCCATCAAACGAATAACAGTCATTTCACCGGTAAAATTTATTATACTTTTAAGCTTCTCTACCATTGAGTCATAAACTATATTAAAAAGTGTGGCAGAAAGGGGAAAGCCTTGGAATACTCCTATCTTTCTGAAATACGATTTTGAGTTGATGGTAATACACGTCTTAGCATACTGACTTCTAGCAAAATTTATTATATCCTTTTTGCTGAATTCTAGAGTTTCATGAGTATCAACTAGGCGATGTTGTGCTGAAAAACCGAAATCTTTACTGAATTTTAGTTTTTCCAGTGAATCAGCTATAAGACTCTTTCGTGTTCTAACCATACCATCAGCTTTTGACTTTCGACACAATTGAACAAACACTGTATCACTTTTTGTAAATGCATCAAGCCTTTGCTTGATAACTTTATCGATCATAGCATGCGGCAAGGAATCATATGCGTTTTGGACATCAAACTTGAAAGCATATACTCTAGGTAACTTACCTGTTGGCTTGGTTATCCTAGACTTAAAACTATAAATATGCTTAACAATATCACGAACTGAAGAACAACTATTTCTTAATCTGATATGGTTTAGAATCTGATTGATCGGTCTAAGCTTTCTCTTTTGATAAGATAGATACAAGATTCTTTCTTCTAAAGTACCCTTGAAGGGTTTTGCAATCAGTCTAAAATCGGTTTTTTTGGGATGAATAGATAAAGATCCAATTGTGTCCTCATTTTGTTTGAAAGACTTAAAAGAATTTGAAGAATCTCTTTTCTGATACAAGTGCTTGATAAAGTATCTGGATTTGAATTTCTGAGATATTTTTTTCCATATATGATGACGGTAATATAATAAGCGTGTCTCTTGTGAAGGCTCTGTCACATGAAAAAAAGATGCTGTTAATTTACAAACAAAAGAATTAAATAACCATGTAACAAACATAGAAAACAACTCCTTCGCCCGGATAAATTCACATTTAGTCATTTTGCAGTTATTCCTTGGTTTCAACCACTTCACTTCATTAATTTTGACATTCAAAAGCATATCTTGTGTTTTCATTGTAAAGCTAGCAGTGCCATTAATAAGCTTGGGAACATATCTCATCAAAACTGTCCTATTGTGGTTAGACCCAAATATTTCCATGGGGATAATCATGTAAATTAATGTATGAATGAGACTTATCACGTTTGCCCTATCGGTTGCATATCCTAGGTTATCACTTTTTAGCTTTCTAGACGATTTACATATCTGATCCACAATGTAAGGATATTCATAAGCATGTTTATTGTGGTTGAATATCATAAGTTTGATGATTTTACGTACTTTTCTGAGTCTTTTTGGTATGGTTTTATTGAGAATTTGTGTTTCAGTCAATGTTCCACCAAATATCTCCTTTAAAACTTCATATTCATCCAGTTTTATGGGGTTCAAATTTCTTATGTGTCCAATGCTTCTATGAAGCATTTTTTTTATGCTTACTATGTTAGGATTAACCTTATTTGAAAATGGCATTTCTTTGATATCACCCCAAATAACAAAATTATTAGGTCTCCATAAAGCATCTGTCCCAAGAATAAGAGACAAAAACCTTGTTATGCCTAATATATTCATGATTATTTCCATGGGTTTTGATTTCAGTAGGGCTAAACTTGAATTAAAACCTTTGAACATTTGTACCGTATTATCTACTTCATAATGATACTTGGTGAGCCCCAGCAATAATGAGTTGTTTCTCTTTTTGAGTATCATATACTCAATAAGCAGATCTATCATCTCGTTATAGTAGCAACAAGTACATTTTGATACCAATATTGGGGAAATGGCATCTGACACATGTGTATTTTCTTCAACGTGTATGTGATCAAGTAAAAGCTCTATGTCTTGTAAATATGCGCCAGAAGAGTATTCCAAAAAAACGTCAGTTTCAATACAACTGTACTTCTCTTTAATATACTGCCTCAGTGCTGGCATATTGCATTGTTACTTATGGAGTGAAAACACATTATCAACCAAAATAAGAGGAAGAGGCTCGACTTTCTTTTTTCTCCATGTAATTTGTTCGAAATGACAAATTTAGTCTATGTTATTCTCCAAAATCAAATTCGGAAACCTTTTGAGAAACTCTACCCATGACATTTGATATAGATTACGAAAAGGAAATCTTCTACGGTAAGCTACAACGGATGGCACTAAGAAGAGACGCTAATGAGATTTCCTTGGATGAATATTGGTGTTGTAATTTTGATCCAAAACTTTCGCCTATAATATTAAGACTAATAAAATCTGAGTTGCAATACACTTCTGAACCGCTGAAGCATCTGAAAAGAATGTATAAGGTGGAAAGAAATGGGAAAACATTACTTCGGGCTTTATTATGTCCCGTTATTCGTACAGGTGATGAATCCAATGACACCAACTTTGCCGAAGTTTTCGCTTTAGTAAAATTGGTTTTGCCTTCAAATAGTTTTAAAATAGAAAAGGTTGAAGTGCCCATGAATAAACCCACAAGTAAAGAACTCAATGAGAAAGTTTCCAAACTTTACTGGCCAGTTATCTGGAAAGGCGACCCTCGTTTACAAGAGTTAAAGGAAATTTATAAAAGGATGGATATAAACAAAGTTGAGAAATACGTTGGCCTTTTGATTGAAAAGTTAGAGAACCCACCATTTAAAACGAGTCTCCCTATCGTTACAATATTTGTGGATCCTTTGAGTGATGAAATAAAAAGCATTAGCTATGATTCCAGGACACGAAATAACCCAATTAAGCATCCCATCATGGATGGGATAGCACATATAGCTGAGCTAGAGCTAAGGAGAAGGCAAGAAAGTTGTTACAATGATAATGAATCTAATAACTACCTATGCCTAAACTATCATGTTTATAGCACTCATGAGCCATGCGCAATGTGTGCAATGGCATTGCTTCATTCCCGAATTTCACAGCTGATCTACATAAAGCCCTCCACTAAGACAGGCGCAATAGGTATGGAAAGTGGACATCAAGAGATGGTACATGTTTCTTGCTCTCTAAACTGGAAATTCGAATCTTTCCAATATACGGATACATCTATAGCAAACAGTGTTGTGTCCGTTGATCAGGATGTTTTCGTTTAATTTAACTTTTGCTTATGCTAGCCATTGTTTCACAAATCTCCTGTGTCATCTGTTTTGCTTTGCTCTTCCCTAAGCTTGAAATTTTACTTGTAATACTAGTCTGAGCTTCCGCCAATTCCTTAATATTTTTATCCAAGAGTTTCATTTTATGTTTTTTAATACTTTCAATATTTTCTGCTTCTTTTTCTAGTCTATCGTTTAACTTTTTAAGTCTGTCTAAGAAAGCAACATAATGAGATTCTTCAGCAATTTGTACTTGTTCTGAGTCCGGCTCGTAATCAACAACACTCTGCAGTTCGCCTTGCAAAATATTTTCTCTAACACGATCCATGGATCTATTGTTATGTCTATTGTATATCAAATTCGAGAGTATTTTGAGCTCTTTGTCGGTTAATCTTTTCTGCGTTTGAACATTAATGATTTTGCTGACTGATTGTTCACTCACTACCTCAAAGAGGTCTCGATCCAAATAGTTTTCTAGGATCTCTCTGCTAGACATTGCCAAACTAGTTAGATTGCTTTTACCATTGCTATGTTTGAAAACATTGGAAAACCTGGATATATATTTTTGTCCTTACATATATTGACCAAGTAGGTAATCGCGACAGAAATCCCCTCAAATTTCATGTCGCTTGTCTCCTTCCCCGGTGCATGTTTTGATAATACCTTCCTTTTCACAAAAAAACGTATTTGGAACTGACCCCAGTTTAGTAGTTTGTTGTTTTGAGTACAATGGCAGTTGCTCCAAAAAAATCTAAAAACAGAAAGGCGTTTCGGAATGTTCCATATGAGCCGCAAGGATTGGAGAGAACTGGAAACAAGAGTACCTTAGAATACAATGCAGCATTGAAGAAATCACCATTTACGAATCATGATAACATAAAGCAAGGGAAAAACCCAGTTTTCACATTTCCTGTACCGATGGGAGATCCACTAAAAGGCTCATTGCTTAATGATGAGGTGGATATGCATTTTCCGAGAAAGCACTTCTTGAATAAATTCCAATTATATAACGACTTACTCGAAAATGTCATTTCAAAACCTATACCTGTTGACAAAATCATTCCACCGAATCTTTTCCCCATTCCTTATGTTGAAGGTATCCCTTATAAGAACAAAAGGACTGAGCTGCTGAAAGATGTCAATGATTACAATCTCTCTCAAGAACAAATTGTGAGCAATGAAGAAATTATATCAAATGATGAAGCCCCATCAAACAAAGTAACGTCTGTTGAAAAAGAGAATCCAAAGAAGGAAGACAATTTGGATGGGCACAAGAACACCACGAAGAAAGAAACAATACCTGAAGGTACTGCTACCAATGAAGATGCTTCCCGGGAAATTGCTGAAAATGAAAGTCTGGACAAGGGGAATAATGAAAGCTCTTTAAAGCTTGAAAAAGAAAAAAATGGGACCAGTATCGATAATAAACCTAGTGTAAGTGATGACAATCTAAGCGACTACGACCCTGATTTTATAGACTATCAAATTCCGTATCCAAAGGAAAGTGAACATGTTGGCAACATTCTTGACGATTATCTTAATATGCGTTTAAAGTGCAGGCCAGCAACAGACTTTTTTTTTGGGGATTCAAGGTTGATGAAACTTCAAGAAAGATGCTTTTCAGAGCAGGTGCATTTAGAATCTGAAGCTTTAAAAAGAAAGTTATACGTTTCTGAGAAATATAAGTATAAACTAGAATCAATGAAAAGTATGCATGAAGAATATAGGACATTCACAGCCAACTCACTTAAAAGCATTGAGGAGAAACTAGAACTAATAGAGGCTGAACTGAAATCCAAATTCAATGTAACTTTTGCTGATGCTAAACTCCCTGTTGAGTTTCATAATCTAAACGTTGAAATGAATAAGCAAGAAATAAGTGTCGAAGACTATAACTTTAAGTACAAGTCGGAAAGACAACCATTCAATCCAACTAGTGGTATTGTTTCAACTAATGATATATCTGAAGAAAAAAAGGAAGGAGATAGTGAGGATCAACACCGGGAGATAGTTGATGATACTAATATTGATCAAAATTTCGATTTTGATATGTACGAGTCGGGGGCATATGCCAATGATGGTGGCAATGCGGAAGACGGAGAGTTTGCTTCATTAAGTAATGATGTTTTCCTAAATATTTGAGCTTTTATAAAGGTAGTGTATATTATTTGTTTACTTGAGCAATGATATCGTTGTTTAAAAGAAGCGCTTCTTCTTGATCATTCGAACAATTAGCCTCCAAAAACGCTATACCATCTTAATATTACTTTCACGCTCGCATAGCCGACAGATACAAATGTTAGTATGATGTTCATCAAAAATAAGATCAGCGCATTCAGCATAAATCTAGGAGCAAATATCTTCCACACCATCAAATGACGCCTCAAATTATTTGTAGTGATTAAAGTCACTAATGTCAAGCAAGTTTGGTATATCAACATAGTCATCGAACCTTCTGCTATTTTTGAAACTAATGCAACAGGCTTATTTGTCGGTGGAATTTTCCACAGTGATAAAAGAGGCACCGCAAGTGCTACTAGAATAAAAGAGCCAAGAGTGTTCAGGATGATCGCCAAATGAGTTATAGGGAAACTTATTGTTTCAGTGAACATGAAACCAATTTCCCACTGAATTGATTGTAGCGTAGCTTGATGGCCAGTTGTAAAGAAATGTAAGTAACCCAATAAGCACAATACAACAACTGAAATCAAGTTAGTACGAATGCTCAAAATATCAACGAGCTCAAATAAAGTTAACAGTTGATTTGTCAGAATGAATAATGAAACTCCGCCTAAGGGTTTTGCAACAACTAATACAGAACAAAGGATGTTGATAATGAATAGAAAGTAAGAAGACCCATAGACATTACCATACCCAATTATCTTGGCTGTCTTCTGCATTTCCATCTTAGGAGCTGTCCTTTTAGATTTCTTGGTTGAAATTGCAACTTCCACTTCCTTTTGCTCAAGCTCAACTCTAACGCATAATGGTCCTGCATTCCAACCAAAATTTGCGGCAAAGAATGAAATTCCTAAAATCACCCTACCTAGAGTTAAACGCAATGTTTTGATCGTTGCAAAAGGAATGTCAAAAGTCTTCGTCATATACTCATCATTTTCAACGTACTCTAAGGTCCATAGGACAGCTATCATGAGTAGCACAGCTCTAAAGCCTTTAGAAATCCAAATAGAAGCTGGACCTTGAAAAGAATAAGAAATCTTATAATATTGCTCCACAAGAATTGGCAATACTATTGCCGATACATAGAGCAAACCAATAGACCACCAAGTCATCTTGAAGTTGGAGAAACATTTATCCCCCTGTTCTTCCCTGCAAGCATTTATCATAGAAACTAAACGGGTAAGCAACATGAAAATAAATGAATGATACGCACCAATTACCCTCTTTCGTCTTTCTTCATTTTTTAAGGACTTGAAGAAAGCTAAGAACCCGAATGAAGACAACCAAAATGATACAATTTTGTCTTCCCAGATAATAAAAGAATTGGAAGCAAATATCAAAGAATGCAGTAAAATGATTAACATTCCGCAGTAAGTCCATCCATTTTGAACCAAATTTTCTTTCACTTGCAAGATGCACCAAAACAAAGAATACCGATCCATTATTGGAGCCAGTATGCCGTTAGCAATTCCCAAAGCAACCCCCAATATCAGAGCCCAACTGAGTTCAAGGCCTTCTGGTTTGAAAATCAGCACAAACGATGAACATAAAACACAGTAAACCAAAATCAATATGATTGATGCTAAGAAACATTGGTAGTTTAACTGTGAAACCACCACCGCAGGGACGAGTTTCGAATAAACTATCAAAACAACCAAAGATAAAAATATCAACACAATACCAATCCATATATTGAAATCATTAAAACGAGCCCATTTCTCCTTGCATTTTCCCAAAGATAATTGTTGATACGCAACACTTTTCTCTATAAATTCCAAGTTTTGTAACGGCAAATCTCTTTTTGCCCATAATTCTTTTAATCTTTTGAAAAGGTCATTAACATCTTCATCGTCTTTTAATTCACTAGAGCTTAATCTGTAATTATTAATTTGAGAAGATGCAAGCATTGAAGCCATGGCATACTTGGTTTCATCAATCATAAACGCTTCAGCAATGGGTGATCCCAAACTATTAAATGGAATTGGAATTCCCAATAACATTGCCAGTGTAGGTGTTAGATCTATTTGATTAACTTTTCTATATTTTTCACCGCCATTTGATATATCGTAATTTATTTTATCTTCTAGAAGTTTAAACTGTTTTCGTTTGGAATACATAAAGAGGGCAGCTTCTACCTCATCAGTTGATTCACCGCCGTGATTCCCGGTGGAATCCATACCATGATCACCGAAAACAACTAACAACGTGTCATCCGATAATTGTTGGATAACTCGTTCCACAATAAGGTTCAGCTGTTCTAATTTGTCCTTCATTGCATAGTGGTCTGGTCCGTATCTATGACCGCAATGATCAACACCTAGAAAATGACCAATCAAAACATCCCATTTTTGCTGGTTTTGGTTTTCTAATAACGGAAATATGTGATCAACAACCCCGTTATCAACAGAGTGTAAATCCCATACGTTCAAGGAGTCGTATGGAAACGTCAATGACCTGTTCAAGAATGGCGAAAACATCGAAGTCCATGTGTCATCTCCGGCAAATGCAACGGTTTTGTTATTGTAGAATAGCTGACTCAACAAATTGTCTTCAAAGACCGTATCACCATCAAAATTTGATCCAGCGTCAATAAACGTTGGCAAAGATCCAGTGGTCAATCCTTTCAATCTCTGCAAAGTTGTAGTAGGTGGATCTGCAATAAATTTGAGCAGCAAAGAATTTCCTGGTTCGTTTTGAAACCTATCATAAAAAACATTAAAGTTGTTATGGTAGTAGTAGTCAGGTGAGTCTTCAGTTACATTGTCAAATGGTATTGTAAAATCAAACCTTAACGCGTCGATTACCAAAATAACTGCCTTCTCAAAGTGATACGGATGAAAACAAGTACCATTATAGCTGTCCTCTAAAAGTCTGTTCTGCGACTTACACGTTGAAAGGTCCGAAAGGACACTCCTTGATAGCAAGAACCCACGAGTAAAAAATACCAGGCCTATTGTTTGCAGAATTCCAAGAAGAAACATCACCCTCACATAAGAGGAGTTTGTTATGGATAGCTTCTTGGAGTAATATGATGACTTATTTCTAAATTCCGAAGACTGGATTTGCGAGGAGATGGATATATCGGCGGCAGCTTTGTCCATATTTGTTGACAATTTGGGTTCAGTGGAAAATTCCCAAGTTTAATCAGTTATTAATTATGAGCTTTTTATATTGATATTTACAACAAATAATTTGTTTCGTTTGTGGAAAAATACAATTATGGCGCCGGCCTGTTAACGTCCACGATAACCTAGCAATGCACTGTCCTTATGCACCAGTTAACAGAAATTAAGTAATAGAAGAGGCTCTACTTGCAATGCCCTAAATAGAGAAAAAAATGTAAACAATTGTATAGAAGGTGGGACGAAACAGCACAAATTAAAATCTCCTAAGCATATCTGTATGATCCAATATTGTTGAAAAAACTAGTTTTTTTCTCTTTCCATGCACAGAATAAATAGGCGTTCCTGTTTTCAAAATGCGACCTTCAGTTGCCGCATCCATTTTTTTAGCACTAGCCCCCATTTTCTTTGTTATACGTGTACGGATGTATTTGGTGTGTTGGACGCATAATTCCACGTCTAGAAAGTTAATACTTTCACCAATAAACTGGAACATTTACAGAGAAATCGATACACATTAGAATACATCACCAGTGACGTACACTGACGATGGATTCACCCAAGGCATCCAACAATTTCTTGAAATCATGTCGGCTGATATTCTCTTGCATTAGGAATACTTCGGCCGCATTACGTCCATTCATGTGCTTGAGAACCTTGTAAAAGAGATTAACGATCTCAGTAGGTTGCCCTTCCACAAGTTTTGCTATCCATCTTCTCTCCAATGCAGAACAGACTTCGGGCTCTAATAAGATTGTGTCTTCCTCTTCCTCTTCCTCGAACTGAATTTTCCTTTGTGTCCCGTACATATTGTAGTAACCATTGGATTCTAACGAGGAATTTGCATTATCAAGGTCTAATTCAGACTCCTTCTTAGATCCACTGTAATTAATCATTCTCCCTGCATAATTGTCTGCAGCATAGTTGAGGCTGGATGTTCTGGCTTTTGAACCGTTGTTATCCGGACCTGGCATTTTTGAAGAATTGTCACTCACATTTTTTGTCTCCGAGATTCCATCAATCTCTGTGGAATTATCTGTCCTCCTATTGCCAAAACTTTCATAGCCGCTCTTATTTTCCATGTCTTGGACACTCACATTATCCAGTTCCATCACTGAGCTTCCTTCCTTATCTTTTTCGGTTTCAATCCTCAAACTTGAACTATTGAGCCCTTCAACAAGGTCGTCCAGAGTGGCATCAATATCATCGTTTGATACACTGGATCGCTGTTTTTTTTTGGTAATATCATTCTGCTCAAGGTGGTCTAATGATTCATCATTACTGTTTGATAATAAGAGGCTTTTTTTCTTAAATTCTTGCTTCTTTTTGATTTCTATTTCAATCTCTTCTGCAACTTGAATCTTGATACCTTTAGAAATTTTCAAGTATAAGAAAGTGAACAGCTGGATAACATATCCCTTTTTCAATAACCAAGCTATTGCATCCATATATAGATCTCTATGATCTCTACTCGGTATGATATTGCTTATTGGTTTGGGTTTATTTTTTGAGACTTCTGATATCATTGATAAAAAAGAAGGTAGTGAAGGTAGGTTGGGGAAAATCTGATTGAAACTTTCAGAATCTCTATGTATATTTTTTAGCGGGGAGATGGGTGAGCATATATATGTATTTCTTGATGTCAGAGGTAAAATAGCAATTGCTCTTCGCCAATATACTAAATGATTGGCAAACATTCGAACCTCTTGGGCGTCTAGTCCACTTAGAATCGATAACCTCTGGAGGGATTCATTCGGTTTTATCATTCTTATAAAACCAGCAATTAATGAATCCTTCTCAGCTTTAATGTCTCTAATAACTCTTTCACAATCATCCAACAAGATTAAAGCAAAATACCCCATGATATCGTTGCTATGATCCAAGGATGTTGATGATTCAAAGCTGTTTAGTTGGTTGAATGGAGAAATTGATGAGAGGGACGAATTTTCAGGCAACTCAAGATAACTTGGCGGTAGTCTAATAAACTCCTTCTTGATTGGTATTTGGAACGAATTCAATTTTCCATTAATTTCGATGTTCACAATCTCAGATTTTGATACCGCTTTATATGTGTCAGCAATCACTTTAGCCAAAGATGATTTTTCAATAATAGATTTCCATTGCTGCTTGATTGGTAGATTTACCAATTCTTCCCTTAGCTTTAATATTTTTTGAGATTCAATCCATACATAGTTAGTTTTTTGTTGTTCATATCTCAACAATAATGAAACTCGACTTACAATATAGTGAAACATCTCATCGATACGGTGATTGTACTCGACAACAGGGGGGTTTAGAACGAACAGCATGTTAAACTGGTACATGTGGTTCTTCTCTACTGTCTTTTCACCGTCGTAGACTAACACATCAAGATCAGTAGCGCTTTCTTTAGGTTGGTCTTTTCCATCAAGCTCGGACTTCTTACTCATTATTGGAGAATGACCACTGAGCTTGATATCATGGATGGAATGTTTTCTTGATTTTTGATTTGTCGATGTACTTTTACTTCTAGATCTCGTCGACTTTTTGCTTACTCTCCAATTACCGTCATCGTTTATATGAATTGGCAAACCTAAAAAAACCATATCTTCAACTGTTAGTTCAAACCTGGTATTACATAATGCCTTTGGTGGTGTTGCAAGATCACTTAAGAACTCCGTATCAAATGAAAAAAGTTTATGTATTCTATATTCTTTTTTCTTCAACGTATCACTTTCAATGTAACTCTTTGATGTCTTCAGTGATGATTTTAAGCTTTGAATTTCTTGTTCCTTTTTAGTACTCCCTTCTCTAGTCTTCTTTCTATTCCTTCTCCTTGCAATTTGTTTTCTTTTTTTCTTCCGTTGGTCTAAGTCGTACAACATTTCTAATAAATCTCGACCAGATTGATATCGATTGTTAGAGGACCATGATGCTCTATTATGTGTCCCAGCAGAGCCACTTTGAATATAACTTTCTCCACTTAAGCTTCTACTACTTTTTCCTTCAGAACATGCCATGTCACTGCTCTCAAATCCATCATCCCTCACATCAGAAGAATACAAGCTCTCATCGCTATTACTTTCTAATGCTTCGTCCTCCTCATCCCCGAAGTCACCATCATCTAGCTCATTATCATCACCATCATCATAAGATATATCGGAGTCACTAGAAACTAGCAAACCTTCAACTTCATTGTGGACTTCATTGATATCCAAGGGTGTTGCTTGAAATCCAAATCCATTCGGTTTTGGTGGGTAGTGAAATACCATGTGATTGCCGTCATGTGTAGCAACTGTAAAAATAATACCTAACAAGCAAGGATTGGGCAGTAGCAGAGATGAGCTCATCTCACTGGTGGGTCAATGGTGTTGGACTCAAGATAATATATTCCACAACAGTGTGATGTGCTAATCAATTGATTTGTTTTACCAGCTAGAATACACGCTTTGACGGAAAAAAATCTGAAAGAAAAGAAGTCTGCGGGCGGCTTGTAATATCCTTTCAATTCTGAAACTAAAAAGCCATTCACTAGTAAATTCAACTCTAAACAGCCAGGTTTTGCTTGCATATGATCATCTGTAGTCGATGCAAAAGAAAGAGATTTTTGGGGATAACCGATAAAAATGATGATGATTTAAGTACATATCAAACATGTCAACCATGTCGTGATAAACTCAAAGAATATCGACGCACATACACAAACCGCAAAAGACAAAAACTAGAGAATCTTAGAAATCAACATGATGACCGTTCGAAAGTGCTTCTGAGGTCTACACATGAACACAAAAGGAAAGTAAACAAATTATACACCGATTTTGAAGCCGTTTTAAACAAAGTTTATAACCATGTTAAAATTGATGATCTTGATATGAACTTTACTTTAAGAATACCTGAATTTTGCATTCCCAAACCAAACAAGCAGATAGAATGTGGGTACGAGGAACAATCAAACCTGCTTGAACAACAAGTTGAACTCGATGAAAATTTTAAATCGGAACTGACTAAATCTCTTGAAACACATTATGTAGATAGGATAATTCATGTTTTGGGCATTTGCGGTTACAATTTCAAGTTTTATGTATCCTCATGGAAAAACGGGAAATACTATGCAACATATAAATGCATTGCAGACAAACTAGCCATGAAACGATTTGGTGTCTCTGAGCCCTCCCTTAAGATTGACATAGAAGGGAGGAATAGCACAGAGGGGAAAGAAAGTACACTCAAACAACAAGTGTTAGGTTGGATAACGCCATTGGAAGATTCGGACTCATTTGACTTGAATCTTAATGTTAGAAATGAGGATGTTGGTTTACAATTGATACAAACGTACGGCTATCATTGTCAATCTCAATTAAGTTTTATTGCTGACTATACTAATCTTGAGTTAACTTTTAAGTTCAAACACCAATTTCATAGGTCAGAACTAAAGAAACCTGTACACGAAAACAAGCCGGCTAGAGAAAAAAAACCTTTCTCAGAGATAAGTAAACACATAGACCCGGCTGACTTCTCTGAAAAACTAGATATACTGCATAGTAAATTGAAGCATTGATGAAAGACAATTAAATTGAAAATCTATATGAAAAAGTGTAAAAGTATCTATAAACATAAATGTAAAGTATTTGAAAAGTTTAAAGGAGTGACTAGAGTTTACCAGATATTATTTTTTGAGCTGTTATCAGTTGAGTTGTTGTGGTTAGGGTTATTGCTATTGGTATTGATACTTTTGGTCTTTAAAGCTGAAAAGTGAGATTGATTGACACTAGAGTTTGTGTTTGTGTTTGTATTTGTATTTGTGCTAGTGTTTGTGTTGCTTTTTGTGTTGGAAGGTGAGTTAGATTCTATAGTAAATAACTCTGCACTATAAATTCCCGAGTCAACCAAATCAAAATGCCAATCATTTAAAAAGCTCACCATAGATTGTACAATTTGAGAAAATTGCTGAGACATCACTATCTGTGACTGCGTTTGATCATTTAACCTTTCAGCGTTGGATATGTTAAAGTTAAAACTAAATGCGTGTGGATAATAATAGAGTATAAATGAATCATACTGATCCTCCGATTTTATTTCAAGTTCAACATTATAGAGGATTTTCATCGGAACAACTATATTGTTGAGAAAACTTATTTGTAAGTTCGAAACCGAATCCATTTGTAATAAATGAGCTTTATCTAACTTTATAATTTCAATTAAAGAATCAATATTGGATGACTTGTTGATTTTGAATCTATAAGAATAAGGAATAATTTTTTTCAATTCTGAAAAGCATAATTTAGAGTTGTTTTCTACTCCGTAAATTTCAATAATCACAGATTCCTGATTGTTTGAAATGGAGTCCAATGGAGGATAGCTGATAAAGGTGTTTGTTTTTTTTTCTAATTCTGTGATAAAATTAGTTGGTTTTTTCCTGTTAATATTGAACAAAATATTGAATTCAGCACTGGTCAATAACTTCCACTGTTGTAATGACAGTCTAACAGTTGTCGATGAGTAACTGTTTCTCTTCACTTTATCAACCAGCTTTTCAAGTTCCAATTTAGCCAAAGGAATCTCGGATTTATTTTTTGATGGACATTTAATTATAACGTTATTTTTTCTGATAAAAGATTGTTGGAAATTTGTTGACTGTAGAATATGCTGTGAATCTAAAGTTTTGTCAGATAGCTCAAAGGAATTTGAGAACTTAACAAACACATTAAATTTTCTCATGATAATTTGGATTGTTTGGCCCCCAACACCAATTATCTGTCTATGGAAAGATTCCGGAACATTGAAATGAAAAATGGTTGGTAATTCATCTTCAAATAAGCCCAATCCGACTACAGCATCCATCAATTCATTTCCAGAAATTTCAACGATAAAATTTTGATCATTAAATGGTAACAACTTGATAGAAACCGCAGACATATTGATGATTTTGATGATTTTTCCATTTTTCTTGCCCGCTATAAAGTCTTTCTCCTTGTTGGTTAACTCAATTTGATACTGAACAAATTGGTTTGAGAACGAAGAACCACTATATGTTTCAAACTGTGTTAAACAATTTGTAGCTATCTTAATGTTTTCCGAATTACCCATAAGTTGAAAAATGTATTTATTATCCACTTTCGAACAAGTAACAAAACAGTTAGAATTGAAAGTTAATGAATCATTAAAATTGAGTAGTTTGTTAATATCGATCGGATGATCAGAATTTGATTGAACTGTAAACTCGACTTTTTCCGAATAAAATGATGATGCCTTGTTAGTCAGTTCATCAATCAAGATTTCAACTTCTTCTATTGAATTACCTTGAACAGTAATCAAGTCACCGATTAATGAGCTCTTATTATTATTCCTGTTACTGCTGCTACCTTTGTTTGTATTATATTGGTTAACCTCGTTGTTATCAATCGATTGGTATCCAAGGGGAGGAAGCGATAAATAACAAGATGTTTTGAACATCATTTCGTCGAAAAGATCACAATTCTGTTCAACTAACTGACTTATGATAAGAATCTCCCTTTTAACGGGTAGAATAGGTAGCTGTTTGATGAAAGGGTTGTTAGTATAATTAATAATCATATCTGATAACCATTTCTTAGCTAATAAAACTTGTGATCTCAAACCAGTAATGAAAATTTTTGGGTTTCTTGATTCCACTTCTAAGGAATTATTATAAAAAAGTTCTGGTAGTAAATTTGGCAGATAAATATTACAATTGGTTTGTTTGATTATTCTTTTGAGCGTTGACATATTTGTGCCGCAAATCAAAGGAAGAATGGAAATTGAAGATAGTTCTAAATAATCGGAGAAAAAATTTGGATTCATATCATCAATGAATAAATTTATTTTATTCTCAGTTACCTTGACTTGGTCTCTGTAACCCACAACTGAAATTGTAAAAGTCGAAGCTAGTGTATCAGAGCGCTCAATATAAATTGATGTCTTATTGAATTGTGAAACACTATTAATAAAATTAATCAGCTCAACCTTGATTTCATTGTTAATAAAGCAATGTCTGTTCGTTCTTGGATCAATTGTTATGGTTGATTTCAAGATTTTGGAATATTTTTGAAAAATTTGTAACTTAATACTATTCATTTCACTTCTATAACTGTGTTTGCCAATAATTGAAATAGATAATTTCATGTTTGAAAGCCTGAATTCATTAAGGATCACAATAATACCATAAGATGCATACGATTCATTTAGTTGATTAACAACTGATCTTAGGGATACCAGGTTATCAAAAATCAGTGATTTGTCATTAAAAGAGTTGCTATTGTGCACGTTATTGGAACTACTTAGAGAAGAACCCGAGGGATCAAAGAGATTCTCGTTTGCTGTTGTCGACGGTTGCTTGAATCTCCAATCAGAGTGGATTAGAGATTCATGGTAAATGTTATGTGAGGGTTTGACAATACACTCATATGGAAGAGTGAAAGAAATAATCATTTTGTCATCCTGATTTTTAGACTTCTGGTATAGCATGATACAATGTAAAACTGAAAAAAATGGTAAGATAAAAAGTAAAAAAAAGAACCGCAAAAAGCAAAAGATATTCTAGATGTAAACTGGGTTAATGAATGTGTTATAGTAAAGGAGCGTTGGTGTATCTGGTAGTGATATTCTCAAATGATTTGCAAAGTTAAAAGAAAAAAAAATATAGCCGTGATTAAAGCCAAGGACTAATGGTACTATTTTGTATTTTTTTTTTTTTTTGATTTACGAACTGGAAGTGAAGGTCTAAATGAAAGGATCAGATACTTTCTGGTATGGGAGGGTACTATAATGGAATGGGTGGCTTTTAAAGGGGTAAGTTGAAAGGTTCACGAGGATAAACGGTGCGATCTATGGAGAAATATGTGTAAACTTGAGGTTTCACTGAATAAAGATGTTTGTAGTTTTGTTGTTGGGAGACTGTGATTTCCCTCTCACTCTCCCGTTCTCTTTCACTCTCCCACTCCACGAGAAAGTTTATTCTTCCACAAATGAAATTCCGCGATTGAGTTTTTCAGATAATTCAATTCTTCATTTGAGAGGGGACTCTCAATGTATGTGACGTGCCACTGAATTTTTCCGTTTACAGGTTGAATGACAATTCAAAAAACAAAGCCCTGCCATGTTACGACATGCTATAAGTTGTACTTAGAGACAGATTTGCTGTCGCGAAACCACATATTCTTTGTTGTTGTGCATGTGAAAATTGACTATTTGAAGAAATGGTTTCCGCTTCGATATAAAATATGCGTAAGTATACACTTGCAATGCAATGTAACGCAGTATGAACACAATAGCCGCCTATTATACCCAGAAGGTTTCCTCATTAACTTGTCGAATTGCTTCTTGATTGAAACGAGTAGCTGTAATAATTACAGATGTCACCATTGGAGAGACCCACTTGTGTTAGGAGACACTCCTCAAACACCACCAGTCCTCATTTGAGACCAAGGAGAAGCTCCATTACCTCGTATAGCCAAACTTCTACAATTAGGAGTACAAGTCACACAAGAGGGCATGGCACTGTTACAAGGCAACATTCGAACACCCCCTCAGCCATTTCACTATCCTCTCTGAATAATATCGGTGATCATCTAGTTTATAACAACCATCATCGTGCTCAAATTCCCCCAAAATCCCCCCGTTTATTAACGTCCTCAAATCCAACAATTACTCGTAATTCTAGCCACACCCGTTTTAGTCTCAACACTGCTCAACACCGCTCATTTCAATCCAATGATATAAATGAAGATAACATTGACAGCGTTATTCTAAATGTCAACCTTGACAACTCTTTGCCTACAGATTATTTCAAACAAGATATTCTATCAGTCATAAAATCGTTAAAGATCCCCAAATGGAGGAAAATCGAAAAATCAAATTACAAGCAAATAGGTATTGATAGAATTAGCGGTGCAATGACAAACTGTGTCTACAAACTCACATATTCAAATTACTATCCCCTTTTACTTAGAATCTATGGAGATATGGAGGATATTATTGACAGAAACTCAGAATTATTGACATTGGTTAGACTTTCGAGGAAGAACATTGGTCCAAAATTGTTAGGGTGTTTCTCTAATGGTAGATTTGAAGAGTTTTTGAATAACTCAATTACACTGAATAAATCTCAAATCAGAGATCAGAAAATCAGTAGAATGATTGCAAGAAGGATGAAGGAATTTCATTCCGGTGTTGAGTTATCATTTGACGAAATAAACCAAGGTCCAAAATCTTGGATTTTGATTGAAAGATGGATAGAAATTGTAGACCAAATTATTCAAAAAGAAAATGCAGACGAAAATACTCAAAAATCTGTTTTTATGCTGAACTGGGAATCTTTTAAGCATTGTGTCTTCATCTATAAAGACTGGCTTTTCAGCAAGTACGATGTTCAAACTTTAAAAGATAGTTTGAGGTTCTGTCATAATGATGCACAATATGGCAATTTGTTATTCTACAATAAATCCGATGCTTTATCAATGGACGATGATGACACTAACAACAACAAAAACAACGACGGCAACTACGATAAGAATAGCACATCCTACAAAGATACTATTGTTGCCGATAGTGAAATAACAAATTTATCTTTAGATCAGCTGTCGATTGGATCCCACTCGACTAATCAAGAATTACCTTTAATCACAGAAAAAACATTTGAAAATGATACAAAACTAACTGTTATTGATTTTGAATATGCTGGACAAAACCCTGCTGCCTATGATATAGCAAACCATTTCTGTGAGTGGATGTACGATTATCATGATCCAGTTGAAAATTATAAGACAAATGAACTAAAATACCCATCAGTTGAGGATAGAATTAATTATTTGAATTCTTATGTCAAATATGTGCCAGGTTCAACAACTCCAAATTTTAAGCCGGTGCAATTGTCTGAGTTACATCATGAGATATCTGAAAACCCCCCTAAACTGATTAAATCAATAAAATTGTCTGATTTGCCTAGCCAAGTTAAACAACTCTACAATGACATTATCTATTGGCGCTCAACTTCTTCTATTTTTTGGGCATTATGGGCTGTGATCAGTAGAGGCTCAATATCTTCAAGGCCCGTGCTTCCAAACAACACTGAAAATTTTGAGTTTGGGCCAAATGGGGAAACTTATAAAATAGTGAGTGAATTCGACCAGCTTGCCGATTGCAACTCCAGTGAAGATGAATATCTAGAACAAACTTTAGATGATGAATTTGATCGCCTTAAGTATGCATTGGGTAAAACTGGTATTTTCATAGGTGATATGATCCAATTGGGTTTATTAGAGGAAAAAGATGTTGATACGGAAAATAAATCTAAGATTAAATACCTTGATGTGGAACTCCTGCCAATTTAAACTAGGAAAATTCATTGGGGAAGACTATATTTACAAATAGAAACTATGTTTCCGGTTTATAGATAATTTCTCTAAGTATATTGTACATGTATAAAGGCTATTTTTCGGAAGGGAAAGAGGACAAAAAATCAGAAAAAAAACTTTAAAGATTCGGCGGACTTAATATACTATTCAAAGAAGTTATCCTCTTCCTTCTCCTTGGTATCTACCTTCATGTCATCAACATTTTGAATGGTGTTAGTAGTTTTTTTAGATGTGCCATTATTCTTGTTGTTTGAGTCCTTCGCAACTTGTCCAGATAACCCTTCTTCTAAACTAATTGGCAGCTCGTTATTGGCTAATTGCTCTGCAAACATCTTCTTCAGGGCTTCCTTTCTTTGGTTAGCCCTGTTGATACCGTCTATTGCTTTCTTAGGTAAATTTTCAACGACAGTTTTTGTATATAAGGAAATATATTTTTCATCTTTTGGATAGTTTAAGATGTAAGCTAAATCAATCTTGCAATGTTCAAAAACACGTTTTGCCTTTTTGTATTGTTTCTTTGTATCTTTTCTTTCAGACTCACCAGTAACTTCATTGAGCTTAGTCTCTAATTCTTCGACTTCTCTTTTGCTTTTTTTGTAAAACCTGATTGCTTTCTTCTTCTCAAAGAAACGAACTTTGTGATACCTAAGTGCAACCTTCTTCGCCTTTTGTTCGCTCTGTATTTTTTCTAGTTCCAACTTAAGAGTTGATAGTGCTCTTTCATTAGCGACTCTGACATCTGCCGGTAATGTGTCCTTCGTTAAAAGTCGTGAAATATCTCTGATTTTCTTTTTAATGCCAGAGCTTCCGTGCATTAGTGCTTTTGTTAAATCAACACTAGCTTGTGTACTATTTTCATTTCGTTTTGCCATTATATTTCACTCAAGCTTTGTATGCTTTTGTTTGATATACAAAATGTCTAGTCGAGTTCTAGATGTCTTCTATCTACATGTGGAGTCGAAAAATTTCCTCCTTCAAAAAAACTCCTACAAAAAAAAAAAAAAAAAACTAACGCCTACCACTTTAGGAAATTGATTCTCTTTTTTTTTTTTTCATCCATGAAAGTATGACTAGTTCATGTTGATGTTTATGGTACATCTTGGAATAAGCTTGAACTAAAGGATTTTTTCTCAATTCCCTTCGATCTTCCCTATGAGGTCATTAGTTTTCTTTAGCTTGACTTTTCCATCTACAATCTCGACTTCGTACCCAGATTTTTCTAGGATTTTTTCGTTTTCCTGTGTTACCTCTACCTTCTTGGGTTCCAAAGATGCAACAAAAGCCTGATTTTCTGCATTATTCTCAAGAAGATACTTTAAGCATAAAATGCAGCGTTCTCGTATGAATGGTTCATTGACATCTAAGTTACAATTGTTTAATATTAAAATTAAACCACCATTTTCACGAACCAGGTCTTGTGATTCTTTGTCATTGTGAACAAGGTAAGTGATAATCTCAATTAGTATAGTTTTGACATTCCCAAAAACCTTTTTATCACCCATAGGAGATTCTAGATCTTTGAGTCTTCTACGCTCCGTATTATTTTCAATAATCTGTAAAAAACAAACTATCTTTTCCACAAAATTGTACGACTTTAATGTTTCCAGAAATAATTTGTAAGGAAGTAAGTTCGATACTATATCTAACAACGATATAATAATACGATGATAGCAAGCTAATTTATTCCAATCCTCTTGATCCATTTTTCTGTTTTCTAACAACTCAATACAGTTCTTCTCGAATATTTCATAAAACTCAAGACACATCAAGCCAAGAGCAGCGTAATCTATATCATTTTCTTGTTCTTCTGTGCTAAATGCAAATTGTAAAACTATCAAAAATGTAAATAGATTGTTACTATTTTTTTCTGGATCTGTCTGTGCCGATTTAAACATGTTCACAGCTAACGTCCCTTCATCAAACAGATGAACTATTGATTTTGCCAGAGTAAGGAAGACCTGGTAGTGATCAGGGTTAATTTCTCTTAAATTTTGAATATCTATTTGTGGATTTACATTCAAAATTCTTGAAATTGAACGAAAAATGTTGAGGAAAAATTCACAGTTATCCTTTAGTAGTAACTTCTTGGTATCGGAAGAACTACATAAGTGCTCAAGTTGAGGAAGAATCTGTTTTAACTCACACAAAGTTCCCACCGTTTGAAGCTTAGAAATTAAACATTTAAGACTTTGAGTCAGTAATTCAATACTTAAAGAATCTCTTGCTTGTTTATAACAGTTAAACAAACAGTGGAAACATACAATCATGACATCCAAAGCTCTGAGTTGTAGTGCTACTTCTGTATTAACGTCAATAAAACAAAACATATTGTGTAGAATCTTCACCAGGTATTCATTTTGCAAAATGTTTATAGCATGTGAATGCCTATTAGACTCCCGATACGATATCGAAAGATTTCTAATTAGTAATGTGATACCTTTTATCAATCTAAGGTCATTTTCACTAAAAGAAATTTCCTTGTGTTCTATTTTCTTTAAGATCTCAATAGTAAGCACCCATATATCCTCACATTTAGATAGGCTAATAGTATACTCCCACATCGCCTTGTTCTGCATCATCATCGAAGTTTTCCAGATAATTGTCCCCAAACTTTCGATAAGAGATTCCACGTCACATTTCTCTCCTTGGAAGTAATTATCAACAGCAACTAAAACGGTGCACTCCTTTACTGTCTTCATATTTATCGTATAGTCTAGTAGCCTTTATAGCTCAGCTTCTATCTACTAAAAAAAAACATGAAAATACTTCATAACAAAAAAAAACATCGTAGATATAAAGGTGGATTAGAAATTTACTTTTTCTTTACTTTTCCACAAGCACATCATAGAAAGTAGGCACGCCTTTGAAAGTGGCTCATACCATCATACCAGCTAGCCAACTGGTGACAGTATTCAATTACTAAATATACAATGGGCTTTTCTTCGTTTATTAACGGTATATAAATAATGAATTACTCGACATCGTCATGGTCTTCTTCACTATCAGAGTGAGCAAAGTTATCAATATATTTCTTACCATTCTCGTTGGGACCAAACCACCCTCCCTCCTCTTCTGCTTCTTCTTCCTCTTTTTCTTCTTCGTCTTCATCGTCAGATTTTTCTTCTTCTTCATTCACATCCATGATATCAGAATCAGCTTCCTCTACATCTTCAATAACAGCATCATTTTCTAGTTCTTTGTAGTCACAATCTGATGTATTGATAGCTGTGGAGGCAAGTAAAAATCTACTGAGATTATTGGCTTTTTTCCCATAGCTAACAACATCCTTGGCAGTCCTGGTTAAAAACCTTTGAATCGATCTGATTCCTCTAGCAAATAAATGTTTGTTTTGTGTTATGAACTTACCATGAAGAGTGATGAGTTGTTCAATCCATAAAAGATTAAATTCCACATGTGCACTTTCGGTGCTTAAGTTGCCTATAAATTCCAATATTTTTGGCACATATATAACCGGCAAATCTCTAGCTACCAATTTGATATCTTCCTTTTTGATTGATTCATAAACCTTTTGAATCAAATATACTTCATTCAACCTAAATGCCATTGCAACTGCATTTAAGTACTCACCTTCTCCTAGACAGCTGAGGGTATTCTCAGGCGTAACATCGATATCTAAATCAATAGGATCAAAAATCAAAGAATCATCTATCGAATAAATCAGTAAACCCTCAGTTGACGCTGCAGCAAATGCGTTTGCAGTTGGGGAAAACCCAACGCTCATTACCCGAATTTCTGGCTTGGTAGATCTCAAACCGATATCACCCCGATGGGAGCCTGGTAACCTGATATCAGCCTTATGACTTTCTTCTGCATCAGATAACTCCCCAGATCTATCGACAAGATCAACAGCTTGTCCATCTACTATATTCTTAGAGTTTAGCTGTTCTAAGGTACCATTCAATTGCATATTCAGCGATATTTTAAACCTCTTTAATAGAACTTCGTTTGGTAGATCATACAAACATATGCTGTTATTGTTACCTGCTGCGATTAATGTTAAACCATCAAAACTATATGCAATAGTATCAAAGTGTTTACCACGTTTTGAGTTTTTGCTTGTAAATTCATCCTCTCTATACCTACCTTGCAAGATATCTTTTCTTCCATCTATTTCCCTAACCATCTTACCATTTTCAATATCAAAAAATGTAAGATGACCATCCATAGTTGATACTGCAACTTCCTTCGAATCCGGTCTCATTGCTAGAGATAAACATTCGGATGTTAAATCAAAAGGCTCACTTGTCTGAGATCTACCAAAGATATCCCAAATACGTACAGTTTTATCCCATGATGCACTGGCTAACCTGGCATTCGTTTCTGTACCAAAACTCAAGCATGAAATAGGACCCTCGTGACCAGAAAGTTGATCTAACAGTTGAGAAGTCTGAACAGACCACACTTGAATATCAAAGTCATCTAAGGAACCGGCACAAACAATTTCACCACTAGGATCAACCGCAACAGATGAAAACTGAATTCTTCTCGTTGAGGTGAACGTTCTAAAGTTTCTGAAACGAATTAAATCCCATGCCCTGACGGTTCCATCCAAAGAAGAAGAGAACATGACTTGACCCCTTTTTGCAAAAACAACTCCGGTAACAGAAGATTGATGTTCGTCAAACGTTGCCAAGCAGAATCCAGACACTATATCCCAAATTTTGATTTTACCATCATCAGATGCAGTAACAATCCTAGACCCATCAGGAGAATAGGCCAAACAGTTCATCGAATCAAAATGGCCTTGTTGTCTTAATATATACGATTCTGATTGCCATTCATACACTAAAAGTTGACCTAACTCTTTAGAACCAAATGCGATCCATTCACCCGATCCATTGACAGAAACGGTTGTAACACTGTTTGCTCCCATTGACAATTGTTGAATTAGTGTGAAGGAGGGCATTTCATATAGCCTAAATTCACCATTTGCAAACCCTACTATAAATAGGTTGGACTTTGTATGAAATGTACAGCATTTCACATTGGTTTCAGCAAAGAAGAAATTCTTTGCCATGATTCTCCAGCTCATTGTTTTCTCTTCTTCAGGCAAATCTTCTTCCCCTGGCCTTTCGGTATATTCCCATCTAAAGATAGCACCGTCTTTGGAAACTGTGTATATAATTTCTTGAGATTGATTGAAAAACGCCTTTACCACATAATTCCTATGACCAGCCAATGACATCTTGACATGCTTATCTTCAGAATGCAATGAAAAAATCCTAGCGGTCATATCTTTGCTAGCAGAAAGAATGAATCTTGAATCACCTGACCAAGAAACCGCTGTAACATCTTCGTAGTGTCCTGCATAAACACGGTATCTAACGAATGGAGCAAACTGTCTATCCTCACTCATATCAGGTGTTTTCCAGACCTCGACAAACCTACCTGCAGCAATGGCAAAATGCGTCCCATCTGGAGAAAATTCAATCGACCTGACTTTATTCTTAAAATTGAAGTGATGTAATACTGTCCTTGCCTTGAAATTTACTAGGATTCCACGACCATCTTCATCGATACTAATTAAAAGGGTGTTTTGTGGGTTCAATGCAATAACTGAGATATTTTTCCTATGCTCATAACTAAATGTGAATGACTTATTATGAATTAAATCAAAAACTGAGACTCGGTTACCAACCGGAGAAAGTAACGTACTACCATCGGCTGTGTAAACTATATTTCCTTGTCTATAAACAGTACCCAATAAATTGCTAAACTTGAAATCACTCTTCATTGGTGTTTTTCTTCTGCTGGATTGCTAGTTTACGGAATAACCAAACACTAAATCAAAATACCTTCAATAAAATTTGAAAAATTTGCTTGTATAAAAATTTAACGTGCAAAAAATTTTGAAAAGTTTCCAAAAAAGGAAAAAACAAAGACGATGTTCTCACAAGTCATCAGAATTAGTGCTTCGGTTTATGTTCGTCCTGGAAGAACTAAAGTTCCATATTGAGCCACATCGATAAAGCTGCACGACGGGTATTATCAAAACTATTTAAAGATAAGAAATATGAGTGGGTCACTATCCGATAGAGTATCAAGTATGAAATTCATGCAAGTTGCTGGAGATAGACATCGGACGATTGCAAAGGAAGAAGCCGACAGTCAAAAAAAGAAAAAGATGCAGGATTTCAGTGAATGGAGTCTTCCAATGACCTCTAAGACATTAAAAGTTCTAAAGTCCAAAAGTAAAAGAATTCCTAAAGTTGGTTACACTAATATAAATACAATGCTTCCAAGGATTAGCAAAGATATAAATCACCAAATCATAGGACGGAAAACGATGGACTCTTCGGTAGAAGAAATTGTCAAAAAACCTACCCTTAACTCTGAAGATGTACGAAACCATGAGAACCGAGAAGTAACAACAAAGGGGAAGACAGAAGAAGAAGAAAAACCTAAAAAATCCAAAAAAGGTAAGAAAAGTAAGAAGTCAAAACCTATGAGTGATTTTCAACTTAAAAGTGACGACGAGTTTGATCCTACTGAAGTTGAACTATCTTCTAAGAGCTTGCTGGATTTATGGAAAGCAAAAAAAAGTTAGTATACTGTATATTGTATAAAACTTGTATCAAATATTGAAATCCCATTTTTTTGGAAATTACTTTCTCTTCTTTTTAGATTTCTTACTATCAATATCAACAAAATTTCCCTTGACTAAAACATCTCTAGTTGTGCTGTTAATATGTTTAAATCTATCTGGGCCAATATGAACACCACCAAACCATCTACAGCAAACTACCATAACATTCCATGCATCCATTATCGACATTAAATGCAACATTCGTCCACCAGCAGCTGTTTCTCCATCATCGTCACAGTCCTGATATTGCACACCTTTCTCACTATCTTTGATTCTCCATGCCCTCATTGCGTGGTTTGCACGACTAACCTTCTTATCTTCCATCAATCGAGATAGTTTCATGTAAGCATCATCTAGAGAATGTACTTCCTTTGCAAATGCCACAAATGTTGATTTTCTGTCAGATATCGGCTCACTTATTATCCAACCATCAAGAGGATCTGACATTTTGTTTGGCTTTGTATAATTATCAGGCTTACCTGTTTTAGCGTATCTCTTTTCCTTATTTTTAGCATATACATATTCCAAATGTGATTGGGGTTGTTCTTGTTCTTGTTCTTCTTTTTTTTTTTCTTCTTCTTCTCCTGTTTCTCTGATAACTTTCGACGCCTCTAGATTTGTAGCAAGGTTTCTTACATTAGACTCATCCATACCCCAATGATCCTCCTCATTTTTAATTTCTTCATCTGCGTCTTCTTCAATATGTAACACTGCCTCTAACTCCGTAAATAAATCAAAAATAACCACTACTCCTTCATGATATATCGAATCTAGAACGTCCTGAAACAATTCCATAAGATACTTTTCATCAAATCCTTCTTTTTCTGATACCACATCTAATATGTAAGGTTTGGATTCGGGATAGTCTTCTGGAAACGACATCTGAAAAAGTATGTGCTCATGTTGGGGGATTCTAAGTTTATACACTCCTTCAAACAACTTCTCTATACATTCCGGATAGATTGCTTCGATTGCTCCCGCCTCTTGAACTAACTCCTCACTCTCATGCATTGCTTATATCTTAATATAGAAACCAAATGTATAGTAGGAACACTATACTATTGATTTTTTTTTGAATAATGTGTGACACGTTTAACACCGAGAACAAAAAAACAAGATTCTCAGTCATCAAACATCGTTAGTACCAGTTCTCACAATCATATAATATTGTTGATTCTTCAACACCCCTTCAATTTAGTGTTTCTTATTTGAAATGTTTGAGGATCAATCGGATACTTTGAAGGAAGAAGGCAATGTATATTTTAGGAAAAATGATTACATATCTGCTTTGGTAAAGTATACAGAAGCTTTATGTTCTAACAGTAGAAATCCTGTTTTATATTCTAATCGAGCTTCTACATTCTTAAAACTGAACTCGTTGGAGAATGCTCTTAATGATTGCAACAAAGGATTAAAACTTGTGACCAACAAAGATAAAGGATCCACTTATATAAAATTGCTTTGGAGAAAATCAATAGCTTTGAGGCGATCTGGGGACTTGGAAAATGCGTTGGACACAATCAAAACTGCATTGAATGTGAAGCCAACTAGTAAGGAATTGCAACATGAGCTGGAAGCTGTTGATTATCAAATGCAAAAAAGAAATTCAAAGCTAAGTCATGTGGAAACCGATACTCCAAATCAGGGGATTCTTCAGCGGAATTCTGACACCCTATATATTCCAATTCAAGAAGTTCAAAAAATTCCTACTAATTTTTATTCTCCTGAGGCACCTGAAGATAACGAATACATAGAAGATAATCCTCCTGAAATGAAAAATCAAATAAAGAATCAAAACGAAATAAATGCAAAACGAAATCTGACTACCTCATCTTTTCCATCATCTTCTAACTTTGAGTTTGACGAGGTTGATTTTCCCCTTAAGCCAACTGTTCAGTTTTTACTCTCATTGAAAGATAAACCAAAAGAATTCAATGCAAAATCTTATCGCTATGTAATTGAGATTGACCCTGAACATTATTGTCAGATTTTCGGAAATAGTGGTATCGATCCATCTTTCCTTAATTTTATGCTTGACTCAACTATATATGTTTTGGAAAAAAATCAGCTAGATTTAAAACAGAAAATTCTGAACTTGTTCTCAATGTGTACCAAACTCCCTAGATTTTCATTAACTTCTATGTTTGTTGACACTAAAACAGTAAATCGATTGCATTTCTTGTTCCAGGAACGTCTTAACGAGAGTTTTGATAATTATTGGCTATAATATAAAATCAATCTTACATTTGCTGGTCATTGTCGTACAACTGTTTCGAGATCTCATAAATATATATATTTGATTCTGTAATATGTTTTATTTTTGAGTTGGAAAGCAAATTTATCTAATCTTAAACTATTTATGCAACTGTAAAAGAATATAACCTTTTCGCTCTTTCCTCATAGTTGCAACTCCCACTGACTGGCATAAACTTAAAAAGGGCTCTGGTAGATACTCTTCAATAACTACCTCTTAATATGAGACTAAGACTTGGGGAGCGACAAGCACAAAACCCAGGGCAGGTGCGTCGAAGCAGAAGGATAGAAAGTATGTAGTAGTGCTCCTCCTTCTTTTTCGACGTTTACTTGCTGAATAAATTGCCTTTCTTAATTGCATTTCGGGGTTGTACCATGATATCAACATGGAATGGATGGTATCTATGCATGGAAAAAATAACAAGGGAATTTGGAGTAAAAAGATGAAATATGACATGAAAAAATCAAAAGTAAAATATGACACCTCAATAGTCTTACAGATATACTCCCTTAACGGCTGTGTGTGTATGTGCCATGCAAATCTCGAGTTTAGCCATATAAGTGTCCACCAAACCTTATTTCACTTCTTATTTGCAATTTCCTTGCTTCAAACGCCAATTGTGACGAACCTGAAAAATTGGACATGCACATGATAAGCAGCAAACACCCCCAAACTTGATTTTGCAATATTCCGATTCTGCCAGAACAGTAAAAACACAAACAAACAAAAGTTGCCCTTAAACGCTTGCCATATGTGCAAAATTAGCAATCACACTAGGTAATCTAGAGGAACTGCACGTAACCATAGAAGCAGTGACTATCAACCCAAGAAACATCTCTAATAGAATACCTGCGTTAATTATTATTGGACCAAACACAAATGCCAATAACCTTACAACTGAATTAACAAGAATCATAACAGTTGTAATAATTTGGAAATTGGAAAAGAAGTACGCACCACCCAACAAAACTGATAACATCTTAGGACCAATTTGAGCAATAATAAGAGATAATAGTGAATGCAGCCGATGATTAGATCCCATAAAGGTAGTCGTATCACTATTTGCTTCCTTTGTTTTTATTCCTGCTGTAAACATTCTAGTGGTCCTGACAAAGGAAATCCAAGAGTTTTTTCGGGATTCAACATTTCCACTTGTCAACCACCTTAAAAACAGTTTATAGTCAATGAAGAATTCTGTAAGGTTAAGGGCATTATGATTAAACTAAAATGGTAAAAAAAAACAATGATGCTACTTCCCAGGAATATAGTAAGCTAAATTTCCAGAACACCAAAGAAATGTATACTAATAACATAGATAATGTTCCAGAAAAATAAAAACTTTCATGAGAATACTTCATATATAATGAAGAAAAACTCGTTCTTGTAGTAGCAAAACTTCTTCCTGTTGCAATGTACTTTGCTCCTCCAACGGCAAAATCTTTCACTAATGATCGACAATAAATCCTGCAAACGAGCACTTCAAACATTGGGGATAAAGAAGTAAAATGGCGAAAAACGCTATACATGCATCTCCATATTCCCCTTTGCATCAACTCCTGGATACATAATGGAATAAAGGAAATCCCAAATACAATCAGCATGGAAAAAGTACATCGTTGTACCCAGTCAATAACAGAAACTAAATTTGAGCACTCAGTTGGACTCCTAGGGTCTGTGAATGGAACGCTCCTATTGTAAGTGCATAGACTTCAATCATTAGTTAAAGCCCCAAGACGATCAGAGCAGAGCATAAGCGACTTATGAAGTATTCTCTGGATAGTATTTGTTCACTCATTCCGGAACCTACTCTTGTTGTAAAGTTTAAGATAGAACAAAAAACTCAAATCCCTACCTTTACCACACTGGAAATACTCGCAATACTTGATCCTTCCTCCAAGCATTAAAGCACGCATACCAGCATATATGCCTTCATTTAATAGCAAGTCTCTTTGGAATTTCAACACACCGCCCCTTTTACACGTAAAAAAAACCAACTGAAATCTTGATGTTACAGGCAAAACTCCAGCAAAGTCCCTCGGTACAAAATCTAATTCCAATAAAAGTGCAACAAGATTTAAAAAGCTCACAATTGAGCCAACAATTGAAAGAATCATCAATACCACAATTGTTGAGGGGTTGATTATCAACAGTGATAATGTACCCATTGGTATAGCAGGTTGAGCAGTTGAAGCAAGTGCAGTACTAAAAAGGTCCCAAATGAAGATTTCCAACTCTGTGGACGTTCATCAAAGCATGAAATCAAAACTTCGATTCGTAATAACTTTTTGCAATTAATTTATCCCATTTTATTTGATTTAAATAAAGGTATCTCTCACATTGTTGAAAGCCCATGATTCTTGTTTTGTTATTCAATTCGATCTTCTCTAAGCTTTTTCTATACCAAAAAGACTGATTCATATCATCTTAACCAATTACATCGGTATGATCTTTCTCTTTCACAAGCCAGTATTCATCCACTTTGAAATACAACTGATTTCCATAAAATTCGTATAGTGGTGTATTCGCATGATCAAGAAAGCTATGAGCAACTTGTCGAATCACATTACTAAAACCCAAAGAATAAAAACAATCAACACATGTTTTGAAAAAAGAAACATACCCATTCAGGCATAAATCTAATTTTGTTTGCTTCTCCCCAAACTAAAAGGAAAAAAGCCAATTTTACAATGCAGTCTTCTGGAAAAAAACAATTTCATGGTCCTCATCCAATTCTCTTCAGAGATTTTCAACAGATGCCTATACTTGAAAATCAATTTACTTTTTTTTCCTTCTTAAGCAGTTCAAAAAAATCTGGTACATCTGATATTATTACGTCTTCATTATCCATTTTTGAGCTTTTATAACACTTTCGGTAATTAAAATAGTATCCAGCAATGTAGTCTGCATGGACACTTATCAAAGCATTTACAGGACTCATTTTAGATGCTCTTGAATCCAAAAGTTTCAGCAAACAGTCATAAATATCCTAAGTATTGCCTTTTTGGAATCCAAAGATCTGTAATACATAAATTAATATCGATTGAGTCGTATCTCTGTTTATTGGTACTCCATCAACATGCCAAGCTGGATAAGGTTCATTGAAATTGTCATAGGTATCAACAATACCTTTCTCTGCAGAAGTATTATACCCTTGCACTTGGTTGGCACCAAACGGTTAGGCACCAAAAAACTCCCCCCAATTTTTCAAACTTATGCCGTACGCTTTTGTTAATATAGGGAGTTCTGAAGGCACTAAAAGGCAGTGCTGTTTAGTCACTCAACATCGACACAAAGTTCGTTCGTGCACTTTCAGATCGCATTGATGCTACAAACACAACAATAAGGATGGTTTTCAAATGACGCCACATTAGAAGATAGTCGAAAACTTTGAACTCAAGATAAGAATTTTTTATAAGAATTAGATCCAAAACTCATCATCTAGTTGGAATTTGTGCTGCTAACTGGCTAGGTTGGGTACAATCCATACCTGGAGGCGATTCTGCCTTAACATCAAACATACTGCTAGATTGCATGTTGCTCCTGACCAAGTCCTATGATCTCAAATAACCATCTAATAGAGAGATTAGTAAGAAAAAGAAACATATCTGAGACATTAACATGGCTACACATTATAATGGTATTGCCTTTTTCTGATTTTGAGAATATTCTTGTGCAAACTAAATACGCACGACATAAATTTATGTTGTGATTATTTAAGGCAAGACTTTTACATGAATACTCAAATTCAACTCAATTTGAGTAAGAAAGACTGAGTTGAGGTTGAAATATGAACGATTGGGCTTATTCTTTTGTCCTTGATTTACATATCCAATTCTTTTTTGTGTTTTTTTATTTGGAAATTCAGCAGAAAAATTGCTATAAAAACTTGTTAATCAATGATAATTCTACAACACTACTAAAGCTCTTTTCTTGTTCATATTTGTGTTTGTCCTTTAATATTTCAGTGCTTTCTTTATATATAACTGTCAATAAAGATCAATATAAGCTATGGGCTTAAATTGCTGGTTACTAAAGATTTAGTCCATATATTTGACTTTTATGGTTTTTAATTAAAGATATAGAATCAAATTTTGATGTACTTCTTTATTTGTTCCTAGAGAAAGAGAAAATTAAAAATGATTCCGTTTACAATATAGGCTGTCAATAAGAAGTAGTATCAAACATACAGCAATGCTGGAAAGGAAATAATGAGCAACAAGTTGTAGGATTGTATAATGAATTAAAGGCTATCCTCAGGAACATGGCTGTGTTTTTTTTTTCTCGAACACGCGCTCGCTTTGATTCCATTCATGAACAGAGCTGGAGGAGATGAACTTTCGTAGCTGAACAAATGTTGTTGTGAACTGACTATGTGTGGGTTATATTTAGACACGTCAGGTATTCCCTCCTCCCCCTTCCTCATCCCGTTCAGCCCGAACCAACTCAACCATATCCCTTCATCACTAGAAGACATTAAGTCAGTTTTTTAGTAGCAATGACAGATAACACATCCCTTTATTCCATCACAGCTGTTCTTATTCTAGACAATCAACAGAATAGAATATATACAAAATACTACAAGTCCCCTCATGTGGAACCAGTGTCTGAATTGGTAACGAATCCAAAAAAGCAAAAGCAATTTGAATCAGATCTATTCAAGAAGACTTCCAAGCAAAATTCAGATATAATACTTTTTGATCATCATACTGTTGTATACAGAGAATTTTCGGATTTCATTATTTATACTATAGGTAACCTTGACCAGAACGAAGTCCTTTTATACAATGTTTTGCAAGGCATTGCCGGATCTTTAGAAATAATTTTAGACTCTCAAATGGATAAGAGGTCTTTGCTTGAGTCATTTGATATGGTTGCAATTGCTATTGATGAAACTATAGATGATGGTATTGTTCTAGAAACTGATCCTAATGCAATTGCCGCTAGAGTAACTAATCCACCTACCGAAGATATCACTAACATTAAGATTGACCTTTCAGAAAAAGGCCTTCTCAGTGCTTTTAATTTTGCCAAAAAGAACATTTCAGAGCGTTTGCAACAAGGTTTCTAACCCTCTATATTTTGTGTTGTAATTATTGAACCAGATTAGTCTTGTAGGTTAGATTTTATATAACAGGAATATATACGGGAGGACTATTTCTTTTTACTTTTAGCTTTGCCGCCTTTAGACCTATTATTTCCCCCTCTACTATCGTTTTTACCACTGCTACTACCGCTAGACCCTATCTTGAATTTGGAAGCAGTCAATGCCATCATGAACTCTTGTTCGTTAATGAGTTCGATCTTATTATCACGATCGTACCAGTCACTTTCATCCTTTATTAATTCCCCAGTACGTCTCTTAAAAGTTTCAACAATATCCTTCACAGTCTTGCCTTTCTTCAAATTTCCAGGTTGCAGTTTGACTTTATAGGTGTACTTATTCAAAGCGCTCCATGGTGCAAACACTGGAATACAATCGGATACCACATCTGTCTTCTTAGGCGCACCTAGAAGACCCGAAATATTTAAATGGTAGTTATCAACATCATTGACAAGGTTCATGTACTCATCAGATTCACCAACATCTGTTTCATCACCCTTATTCTCCAATTCATCAATTAACTTTGTTATTTGATTAATTTGCTGCTGTCTCTTTCTCCTTTTTTTTGCTGCAATACTCATTCGTGGATCCTCATTGGACTTCTTGTCTTCAAATTTTTGTTTGTCCTCGACCTGTTTTAATGTACCCAAAACAGCCATCCGCAGTCTTCTTTCCTCGTCATCTTGATGTCCGTATTTTTCTTTGATCTTTTTCAGCTTGTTTTTTTTGCCTCTTATTGTTGTTTGGGTCTGCTGAGCAGGGAGTGGGGCCATTATGACCTCATCATTTTCACTCGATTTCTGTTCATCATTTTCAGTCTCTATCTCGTTTACAGATTCACCGGTGTCAGATTTTTCAGCATCTTGAAGTTTAGCTAGCATAGTTTTCAATTCGAGGATCTTAGATGCCGAACCTTTACTCTTAGAGCCGGAAATCAATTCCAATTCCCCATCTCTTTGTTTTTTACCTTCCCTATATCTGGTAAATGTTTCTTTGTCAGCCAGGAAGAGTAAACCAGCACCCATCACCATTTGGCAAGGTGGCAAGTAGTTTCTCTCTTTGTTGACATTTAGTAGACCTGTTGGTAGAATGGTACCATCAAAATCTTTTTTAGAAACTCCCTTTCCAGGTACATACCATGGACTAGTGACCATTTTATTATCCCAGGCCTTAGTGGTAGACAAAGAAAAAATCCCAGCTTGCATATATGTGGTAGGAGGAATATCTTTGTTTTTATATGGATTCTTAATGAAAACTTTGAGACAATTTTCCAAGTCATTAGAAACAAGGCAATCTGTTTCATTGTCAAAGTATTTGTAGTAAATAGAATCGACCTGATTATCGTCCCTTCCAGCAACACATAGATAACCTTCGCTGGAAATGAACCAAAAGAACTTCTCAAACCAAAACTTAGGCCGTAATTGCTTGAATTCTACATTCTGCTTTGACTCTTTTTCCATTCTCTTCAAGTCATTTTGGATCTTTTGTTCACTGCTTCTAATGGCAAGCGCTGCATTTTTAGCAGTTTTTTCTTGTTTATCCCTGGCAGTTTTCTTTGCATCAAAGTACCTAGAAGCATTAGCAAAAGCAGAAAGTGTAATATCAATAACAACATCAACAACATTTGTTGCCTGTATCTTAGAAGAGCCATTGACCGAATCACTTTTACTTTCGGAATCAGAGTCAGAGTCAGAGTCAGAATCATCAGTACTCCATCCAGACTCTTCCATGTCATCTTCATCACCGTCATATTCGTCTTCATTATCAACAAGAGAAATTGTAATCTCATTTTTTATAAGGTTCAAAGATTTAATCATCTTGGCAATCTCATTGCCTCTATCTTTCTGGACTTTAATATATTTTTCGATATTTTTCCAGTCCATTTTTTGGTCAATCAGTTCCTGGACCGCTCTTTTGCATTCCTCTATTTTTTCATTATAATATGTAATGAGTGTACCTTTTTTATTATTTAAAGCTTGCACTTCGTCCAACACTTGCAGTTTCTTGGAGTGTTCATCCTTGACATACTGCAGTCTCTTTGAAATGTTGGCCTTCTGTTGCTGACGACCCAAGGAGACTTTGGACATTTCTATTGCTGTAAAGAATTTATCAACCGTTTTATTATAACCTTTAAAACATTCAATCTTTACATTATCATTAATTTTATGTGACGGTTCGTAGGGATGGAATTCATGATATACGTACTCAAGATTGTCAGCGGATGCGTCTTTTTCTGTATCAAAAAGTTCATTTTTACGACTCAATATGTAACCTTCGACTTCACCAACAGGGGTCTCAATTAATTGATCGTATTTTGCCTTAGAATCTTTCATTGATTTAGAAGTAAACTTAAGCAACTGGTCATCTTCAAGGAGCTTCAAACAGCTTGTTTTCGGAGGAACAGAATTTGCCAAAAGAGAAATATGAATCAAGTCAGATGACAAATAAGCGGCATTTTGAAAACATAGCTTCTCGATTGATAATACTTTTTTTGGTTCCCTTTCAGTTTGATTGGTATCTTCAATCCACTTCAAGAGAGTATCTTCGTCATATAGTTCATCATGCAGTGCAACACAAGAGTCCTCAAACAGTGATTTGTCAAACATATTATAGATAGACCCAACATCGTAATTGCCTTTGATTGAATTAGAATCGGTATCAACAAATCTGTAAATCGCCATTATTTTTAGATTTTCATCCAAAAGGATAACATTACCTGCACTAAAAAATTCTAACACAAGGTAGTAGAGCCCATCACCAAATTCAAAAACAACAATTCTATCATCTCCCACTTGCTTAATATCAGTGACTCTTTTCGTCTTTAAGTGTTTCCTCAACTTAGAGGTGAAATTTGAGGGTTCAGGTTGGGTAGGTCTTTGAAAATCGGTCATGTATACCTTGAAGCCAGATTCTAGTACAACATTGACTTTTGAATCTGGGATGCTGAATTTCAGTAAGAAAGACCTATTATTTGCGACTAGGTCGTAGATATTTTGAAGTCTGTAGTTGTGGATGGACTTTTTCAATTCGGCAATAAGGATTTTCAAATCCAACGAGGAGACTCTCTGCTTCATAGTTTAGCAAGTATCAAAATCTCTAATATCAACCCAATAAAAATTCTAAGATTGGATTTATTTATACTCAGAACTAACTAAAAAGTGGTGACCTCAAGGAACGGAGACCTGTGCGTGCAAAGTTCAGCTTATGAAAACTTGAGAATTTGGCTGAGACAATATACTCGCACCAACGTAGGATTTAGGAATTCCAGCCTCCCTTGGTTATCAGATTGGCGAAAGGCCATTTACTACAACCTCTATCGACATGCCCGTTCCAACTAAAGACATTGATAAGATAGTGAAGCTTTTGCAGAAAGAAAACTCTAAAGTTGTATTCTTTGTTGGTGCCGGGATTTCAACAAATTGTGGAATTCCTGATTTCAGATCTCCTGAAACAGGACTATATGCTAATTTAAGGAAGCTTAGTTTACCATACCCTGAAGCCGTTTTCGATATTGAATATTTTAAGAATAAGCCAAAGGCATTTTACACTCTTGCTGATGAATTATTTCCAGGAAAATTTGCTCCTAGTAAATTTCATTACTTGATTAGATTATGCCAGGACAAAAATCTGTTGAAACGATGTTATTCGCAAAATATCGACACTTTAGAAAGAATTGCTGGGGTAGAGGATGATAAAATTGTCGAAGCTCATGGTTCATTCGCTTCAAACCATTGTATTGAATGCAATACTGAGATGTCAAAAGAAAAACTTCGGGAGTTTATGAATAGGGGAGAAATACCTAGTTGTCTTGAATGTCAGGGATATGTAAAACCAGATATAGTTTTCTTTGGCGAGGCTCTTCCCACTAAATTATGGGACTTATGGGAGGAAGACGTTGATGACATGGATATTGCAATTGTTGCTGGAACATCACTTGCAGTTTACCCGTTTGCTAATTTGCCTGCGGAGGTAACTAAAAAGGCTACGCGTGTATTGATTAACAGAGAACTCTGTGGTGACTTTGAATTGTCTCCAAGAAAAACAGATATAGTACTCCTTGAAGATTGTGATTCTATTGCAGAGACGATATGTGAAAGATTGAATTGGTCTAAGGAGCTAGAACAACTTGTAGCCAAAGGTAAGTCTCAAATTGGCGGTACAAGGTATAAGGGTGACGAGACAGCGGTTGAACTCGGGGAACTTATTTCTGAAAAGGTATCTAAAGCAATTTTAAAGGAAGAGGGTCAAGAAGGAGATAGAAAGGATGGGGAAAAAGAGGAGGATATTTGTGCCTTAGTCGATGCCATGGAAAATGTCAAGGTTGACTGATTTGATTATTTGTTATCGTGCTTTTATATTTTCCAATTTTCATCTTTTTTAGACTATCAAGTTATTCTATAGATAATTTTGTTTAAGAATATCAATTTAGCAGCACTTGGTCTGTGGACAACCATTTCTCTAATCGCATTACGCTATCGACATTCCACTAGTAATAGAACCAACTTCTAATACAAACAAACTTGGTCAAAAATTCCTTGTTTTTTACTCCTCTACCAAATTTGAAGGGATTTTTTTCATCTCATTGCGCTATCTCTGTATTCGAAATGGGCTTTATCTTAGTAATCATATGCAGCATTGATGCAGGGAAAAGTATTTTACTCATTACTGAAATACCATATCTATACATTTTGGTATCAGTATTATACAAACACAATGTTTAAGTTAATGACCATGTCGTGCAAGTATTGGTCCCTGTACATCACCAGAAGCAAAAACAAATTAAAAATCTACAGAATTTAGAGAGGTCTACATAGGGTTGCCATTCTGGTTTAAGTATATTGATTGTATCGACCTAAAAGTATTGGATGATTCATTAATGTTGCTACCCAAAGCTGTTAGAAAAAGATGGTGAGGTTATTTCAATAATAGAATCAGACCTATTATTTCTTGAACTTCATCAATTTGCGCATGTAGTCGATATGTTGCCTCTCAGGAAAAATCAATTTTGTTTATAAACATATTAATATAAAATATGGATAGCCAGGAGATCTAATGTTCATGAATATCCGTGCGTCTTTGGACTTTCAGCTAGTTGTGAGAAACCCAATTGATACTAAATTCAAGGTCATATCATTTTTTAAGTTATCTTTTTTATGAAAACAATGTGAGAAAAGAACAAAGAAGTATAGTATAATCTACTATTGGGGACAGGAATCATTTATTTTACCTAGACACGTCACTTGCCACTTGTATCTGCAAACGTCGGTTATGGCAGTACGTTGATTGATATAGGGTTTGTACCGTAGATGCTGACCGGCACTTCTCAAGTATTTTCATATCTTTGCAAGAAAGATAAATGTCAAACTGTATGTTTGTTACTGCTGAATTTGGAATGATAAATGTATTCAAATTATTATTCATCCTGTTATCTGGTGATACCACAGAACATAATGCGTGGATCTCGCCCAGAGAGATGACCGAAATGTCTATTATTTACAAAATACATCGTATGCTTCCTTAATCGTACTTGGTGAATTACGAAGGTCAATTCGGCATAACAAATCAATTTTATTATGCTAAGGAATAAAACAGAGAATAAAAGTGCTTTTCTTTGTTTTTATCTGATTCAACTCGTATGTTCCCCCAAAGGCTCAAACACAAAGCAGGAGTCGTTGAGTTTGACATGGATGCCTTTGAAGATCCACAATTTTAAGAGATCTCTAAAAAAATGCTTGGATTTGATCAGCTTTCGGGGAAAGGAATTGATAATATTGTTTCCTTGGAACTTTCCTCTTGGGAAATGTCTTATAATGCAAAACACTTGTCAAATAAATCGAAATATGGACATAATTCGGTTGTGCAAAATCTCGAAACAAAACGTTAGAGCTGTATACAAACCAATATAATACTTAACTACTACAAAAGTTTTAGTTTTGTTACTCATGGTGTGTCCAGTAAGAGCGTGTTTGATAGTACGTCTATTTTAGAAAGGTGGATTATACCGTGGTACTATGAATTGCTAAGAATCTCTGCAAATGAAACCGCAGATGTTTTAGTCATCAAGGAATGAGTCCCACTCCATGCACAAAACTCAATCGGTAATGAAACTATATGAAGAGATCTCATTGATCCAGACTATATATGAAGTTTGAATTTAGCCTAGCTTACTAGAAATTATTTTGAACTCTTATGTGTAAGGCATAAGAAACCGACTAGTCATTGTAGCTTGTAAAAAAAAAAGTAGCGATTGTATTGAGCTCGCATGGAATCTGTAATAGAGGTTGAGATTGGTTCAACACTTTTTTTTTTCACAACTTCTACATGTTTCATCAAGCAACCAAATTCCGTTTATCATAATTCTGCAACTATATAATGAACATATATGAAGGTAGAAGAATGGGGAGCGTCTCCTCAGTGGAGAGCAATAGCAGATCTTCCTTTTTCAGCCAATACGACTTTAACAACTTACCAACATTTGCATCATCTCAAACAAATTCAACTGGTTCAAAAAATAGCAATGTGCATCATAATACTTCTTTCACAACCAGAAACACTCCGTCTTCCAAGGTTGAATTGCCATTTTTACCAAATAGAGATGTTCCTAGTTATGTACTTGATGAAGCTAGGTTCCCTGATCCTACACTGAATAGAATTTTTTCAAACAAGGCTACCAATCCCATGTTTGGAAAAAGAGTATGGTCTACTAACTCAGAGAGAAGTAGTCACGGTGACAGAGAAGATCTGTATAATTCAGGCTTGTCTTCCAGCAATGAACTCATGGAATTAATTCAAAACTTCGGCTCTCTGATATACCTGCTTATCTGTAAAGGTGGAATATGGGGGTTATGGTTTCTGAATGCGCTGTCCAAAATGTTGTTGAAGAAAGTGAGAACTATACCAGAACCAGACAATAGCGAAAGAGACGAAAACTATGAAACTGTCATCAGTGCTGAAAGTACACCAATAAAGAAAGATGGGGAGGACAAGAACATTGAGACACCACTATTTTACCAAAAGTTGAGGTCACTAAACGTGTATGATAGACTAAGAGAAGAACAAGCGCAACCTTTGCACAAAGCTGAAAAGGTTAATTATAAGAAACCGAAACAACAGTATGGAACTCAATTCTTCAAAAATCCTTCTTCACGGATGAATTTAGAGACCGAGTATCTGAGGACAGCATTAAAACCGCTGAATTTACCAAGTGAAGATGTCTACTCAAAATCACAAAAGATAAAGGAGAACCTTTGTGCCATTTATTCTGAAGTTAGACAAAATCCTGCTAATCCAACATTCACTCGTTCCACTACAAGATTCAGAGATCTAGAATGGCTAGTTGATGATAATGAGGATTATTTGAACAATTTAGAGCGGACACGAAGATTCAAAGAATATCAAAACATTCTAGCCGAAAGGAAGAAAATGCAACAGATAATCCATTTATCGAAGCTCAAGGAAACTGGCTTCGGGGTTCGCAAACTAACAGGCGACCAAGTTGCAGAAATTGAAAAAATATGGGAGATTCAACCTAAGGACACAATTATCGACAAGTTTCGTATCAAGATTACATCCAGAGATTTACTTACATTATGCGATCGACATTGGCTGAACGACAACATTATTGATTTTTACTTACAGCTTGTCAAGGAAGATGTTAATTCCAGGAAACTGAATCAAATTCACATTTTTAGCACATATTTCTATACTACATTGAAAGAAAAGGGCTACATTGGTGTTAAAAAATGGGGGAAACGTGCTAAAGTGGATGTTTCTGAACTTGATATGGTTTTTGTTCCCGTTAACCTACATCAGACACACTGGGCATTGGCTGTTATTGATAATAAGAACGAAAGATTTTTTTATGTGGATTCTTTATTTGGTGATGGCACTGATATATTGTATTTACTAATGGATTACATGACAGAGGAAACAAAGAAAAACCATGGTTCCTTAAATAGAAGAAATTACTCTAATTACAGTGTGATTGGGAAGTATGAATGCCCGACTCAACAGAATGGTTATGATTGCGGTGTTTTCACATGTACTGCTGCTGATTACTTGTCTAGAAATAGAGAATTGGATTATAGTCAAGCTGATATGCCAGATCTTAGAAGAAGGATGGGATGGGAAATTCTCAAAGGGAAACTAATCGAACATTGAGGTGATTATTAATTTTGCAAAAAATTGTATAGGCTCAACAGGTATGTATTTTAAATATTTAAATTTCTGTAAGGCTTAAAAGGAAGCTATTATCGCAATGTTATATTAGGAAGAGGTAACCAGAGATTTGTAGACATACATACCAAAAAAGTATCAGATTCAGATTGATTTCGTCGCTGAAATCAACATATGAGTATTGTGCTTTTAATTATAACATTGAAAACATTCAGCAAGATATTCATAGTCTACGAATACAACATTATCAACGGGGATAGATAAAAGTCTATAATACCGATCACGTAGGATTTACAGAATCAAATGAAGAGTAATGGAACCACATTGTTTTGCACTTGTGTCACGTTTATACTTCGCCCAGTTCAACTACTTCTGTGAATAGTTGTAATTCTGAAAGAAATGTTATTCTTACCAGGGTTCTATCACTGTGTCAGTATGTTCCTTTTTTTTATACTAAAAGTAGAAAGCATGGATACTAGAACACGTAAATGTCCCCTGCAACGCTTGATTTTTCTTCAGCTGAAGGGTTTCACGAAATCGGTAGCTTCAGCAAGGTCACACGTGGCTAACCATGATAAATAAAATCTGGCGAGTTGATTTGGAAGACGTAACAGACTTATCCGAATACTAGGTTTTATCATTTTCGTTAACATTGTGAGAAAAAAAGAACAATACTGAAATATTTGAATCGAACCCAGTCTAACCAAAAAATAAGGAGCTCATCCTCATAAATTCTCAGCAGCCAATTTCTTCGTCCCCTGTTGTCTTTGAGAGCTTTTGTACCCAGAAAGGACAGCCTTAAGGAGTAGTACAGCATGACTATTGATATACCAGGTACAATTGCAACGACGCTTACACTAACTCCCCTACAGGAGAAGGCTATTTTTGGCGTCGACATACTAAAGAATATTAACGATGAAGCGTTGATCTCAGATTCCACCATGAGAATCTGGAAGAAGCTACAGGAGGGTGACGAAGGCCTGATATCTGGATGGATATCAAGCAAGGTGGTGACCAATGAGTTTGAGTATGCTATTTTACTAAGTGTACTTTCTTTATATCAGGTACGTAACTCCTCCGAAGTTGCTGATAGCTTTGATGCAACCAACCAGATCGTTTTGAATAGAATAGTGGAGAATGGAAGGAATGCATTACCTAGCTTCAGTAATTTAATTAGTTGGGACAAGTTGGATGACATTATCAGGGTTTTGATTCAAACTACTTTCAAAGACACGAACTCGTTTGAATCTTTCAGGGATAGATTTAACGTATTGGTTAAGTCTGCCAAAAGTAATTTTGGAACTATTATAATGTACCTTATCGGGTTCAATAAGTTCAAAGAGAGCAAGGCTGAACTTAAAAATATTTCAGAAAGCTTCAAGTCAGTCATAGATACTTACTATGCCCAGTTCAAGTTTCCTGATGCTACAAGATCTAACGCCTCTGAGGTGAACCAACTTATGGATTTAGTGATCTACATTGCTTCGGATCGATCATTAAGTGCTTACTTGAATATCCACTCATCTATCAACAAATATATTCACGTAACTTACCATAATGTTAAAGTGATGAAATTGTGGTGTTTAGAGGCATTAATCAATGGTTCCAACCTCGAGGCTAAATCTACATTCAGAACGTACATTAACTATATCAAAGATTATAAGGCCAAACATAATGGCGGGCTTTATGATATTATGGATGTTATTCACACTTTTCTTTTTACACTAGAAAAAATCAGTGAAAATCTTAGAGACCACGAGGAATACAGGGAGTTGAATAGTTGGGCCAAAGAGGCGAGACATATTATCGATGCGTTGTTTACCATCATTGGGACTGACAAAACAACTTATCACAGAAGCTTACGTAAGAAGCTTGCTGAAATTTACTACATCTGTGCAGTAATCAAGGAGAATTCACTGAAATTAGAATCCGAACCAGCTTCAAAAATTGGGATCATTTCTGAGTATTTGACTAGATCTGTATCTTATCTTTCTAATGATTTGAAGCTATTGCCCATATATGTTGCTTCAATATATTACAAACATTCCTATTATTTACACAAGCTGGGACTTCATAAAAAAGCCATTAAATATTGCAAAGAATCAATGAGACATCACCCGGATAAAATCAAATATATCAACTATTACGTTAAACTCCTAACAGGTGACGAAGATAACTTGGAGAAAGCGCTGCTCATATCACAACAAGTTATTGAGAACCTTCACGCAGTGGCTGATTCGAAACGATCAATGTCATGGAAGAATGATGCTTTGGAGTCATACCTAATTTTCTTGACATTATTAGGTGATTCAGCAATTGAGGTGTTAGGTCCGTTTTTCGGATTTATAAACAAAATATTTGAGAATCAAGAGTTTAGGGAACCTAAAGGTACAAGCAAGAATAGCGGTGAAGAGAAAGTGCTTAAAAATACAACACCAGCCTATTCTGTTGTCAATGGAAACAGCGAGGATATGGATGGGTGCACATCTTGTGCCCTTAGCGTAGACTCAATGAATAAAGGAAGTACATTTAAATCAGTTTTAAAAATAGGAAGTGGTAAGGGAAATAAAAAGGATCTTTCCGTGAAGGCTATCAGACGATCATTACATGTGCATCGGAAGAACTCATTATCTACTTCCTCATGTTCTCCTGGGAGTCAACACCACCCTGAAAGAGGCAAGACCAAAAATGCCATGCACAAGGAGGAGGAAATTCTATTATGTCACATGTGGCTGGTCTTGTCTCGACTCTTCCAAGCAAACGGATACGAGGTGGAAGCTTTACAATGTGTTGAGGAGGCTGAAGATCTTGCCAACACGCCAATCATGGAAATAGGTGTTTACGCACGTAAGGGGTGCGTTCTAGCGACTAGGGAAACACAAGAGGAAGTTAATCAGGGCTGTAAATATTTGGAGAAGTCGTTTACAATGTTGGAGGAAGTCAGCATAGAGAATAGTCTCCATATGCTTAATAACGAACCTAGATACACAGAATGGTCTTGCATACTCGAGAGCATAGTCGGTGTGGCGCAGGTTGCACGTGACCTGGAGCGAGCAGGAGATAGAAATGCTACGATCGACGTAGGTGTAGACAGAGAGAGTTCCCGTGCGAGAGCTGCACATGCGCAAAAGATGGCTCGTTGGTGTCTTCAACAAGTGGCACAGCACGACAACGCGACATTGCGTCTGCTGTTCTGCGACAACGACAATGTTGTGGCAGCGCAAGATACGGTGCACGGATGGCACGGTTTTGGTATTTATTGTATGTAGGAGAGGCACATTTCTTTTTTCGATGGTATGAAAAAAAGCTTTCTCTGTGAGGATGAACAGAGAATCAATTTTTTGGAGTTTGTTGAAGAGCAATCGGTTGACTCTACATCATGGTTATTGTTATCCACACTGTTATTGTTATATTTTTAATTATATAATAATTATTATTATTAGGATTATTGATAGTATCACTCTTGTTTACATCTACTACCACCACCACCACCACTACAACAACAACAACAACAACTACTACTACCACCACACATAGTATAATACATTGCATATAAGAGGCTCTGTAGGATTGAAATAGGTAATCATGACAGACAAGTTAATGAGCATGCTCCAACAGGCCACCTTGCATGCAGAGAAGGAGCGAACGTTTGGAGACTCTATACAAGAATCTCCTCAGATGAACCAACAAGAAGCGTTATTGATGTCGATGTTAAGGGACACCCAAAGTGAGCAAACCAAGGGGGAAGAGAAGCTAGATCAATCGAACGAGAAATCTAGCCAGATGGTCCAAGAGCAGGATGCATGTGATACTGAGTCAGATCTCGAAGCTGGAGCAATTTCCAGACTGAGAAAGATAATATACACGCCGCAGTTTTTGCTGTCTTTAGAATCATCGCCTTTGGTCCCCAGGGCTTCGTACTGGGTATCTGAATTACCCCCAATTGAGTTTTTCAGGCTCTCCCAATCGAAAGGCGGGGACCACCTTCGTCAGAGAAGGAAGTCTTCCAATGGATCTTCCTCGAGAGAGGACAGAAAATCGCAACGTGCCCGTCAGAAGGAAAACAAAAAGAAGGGCCAAAAACATGAACAAGTTATTGAGGAAGAACATCCAGATTGGATGGATAGTAAAGATGTAAAGACTGGTAATAGCATTTTGGATTTTGAAATTTGGAGGTTGAAGATGAGGATAGAGACTGCCAAAAGAAATGGCGAGCCTATAAATCCTGAAGATGAGCTAGAACTACAGCAACTTCAAAAAAGTTCCAAGATAGTAGTTGGTGCCGATACCAAGGGAGCACACCAACTAATTGACAGGGACAATGATGGTGGAAGTAACAAGGAAGACGGAAGTGAGAAGGAAAAGCTCAACCATAAACATCACATCATATCAGCCGATGATCAATTTGAGTTACTTTCAGATTTACCCTCCAAAAATAATGTTAACAGCATAGACGATGTATTTATTAGAGAGAATAACAGTTCTAATAGTATTAATAGAAACAATAGTACTCCTAAAAGTACAGTGAACACCTTACAATCGGGTTTTTCCTCTTTTTTTGATTCTCCAGTATCAAAGGAACAGACCGTCCCACATGCAGATGACAAGAGGTCGTCGAGACTTATGTCTATTCTTGCAGATACACCCTCCTCAGATTCTCCATCAAGACAACAGCCCAATTTATCTTCTCCGTTGCCATCAGTCGCTGCAAACTCATCCTTTGCTCCAAAAAAGGAGAGTGACAAGCTGTTTTTCCAATCTCTGATGGAGAAGAGCTCCCCACAGCCCCCACAACTACCAGATATTGCTTCAAGTATTACATCCATGTCTCAACAACTTCCTCAACAGGCACAACAATTACCACAACAAGCGAGAAACATGGGTGGTATGAACCAATTGGGCCGTGGAAATGATATAAACAATATGCACCTAGGCATGAATCCGTTTATGAATCCCCAGTTTGCACAGCTACCACCACAAATCCAACAACAGCTTATCCAGCAACACAAATTGCAGCAACTTCAGTTTATGCAAATGCAAATGCAAATGCGTATGCAAAATCAACAACAACAACAACAACAACAACAACAACAACAACAACAACAACAACAACAACAGCATCCGCAACAGCTCCAATCGACTCCGAGTTTACAACATCTTACCCAACCTTCCCAATCTCCAGGAATGAGTAATTCGCCTCTATACAATTCTCCTCGCTTCAAGAGTGCGCAACTGAATCACTCTCCACATGGTCTAAATGCTCCATCGAACTACTCGCCGCACGCTCAGCACACTCCATTAAGAAACTCACCTCAAATGAGCTCTACAACACATCATCAACAATTACAACCACAACCAGAACCGTTGCATCCATATCAGCAGCAACTTACATCACCAAGCCAACTAGCACAATTGCCATCACAACAGCAGCAATCAGTGAATAATGGCAATACACCAGTACAATCTCATTTACCCTACGGTGCACATCATAGCATGCCAGGCATGACACCAAACCATCCATTGATGAAGCTTCTCAGTAAAAATAAAAGAAAATCCATTAGCGATTCAAAGGAAGCATCGCCGTCACCTCCACCCCAATCTAATCAAGCAATGCAAAACCAGTTGCCGCCTGGAATGTATGGAATGCCGAATGTCGATATGCTCAATGTTTCAACCGTTCAAAATACGCCAAACTTTTCTTCGAACACAGGCAGGTATGTTCAACGATAAATGTGCTCAAGAGAATTTTTTTATTCCTATACTCTATCTAGAAAAATTATCTAGTTTTTTTTTTCAATTTCTCTGTTATAATATTTATTACTAAATTATCTATAGCACATTACATAAATTGTACATGCAATTCAATATCTGTACACTCTCGTTGCAGCCATTGGAAACCCTCATGTCGGCCTTCCACAATATCTGTGAGATCTGGTTTTTCTGTAGTGTAGATAGTGTTGGGTCTTTAATGAGTAATTCATCATGAATTCCCAACAAGACAAATGAAGCCGAATATCCTTGCGCAATGAGTGAAGACTCTGTGAATTTAGCTACTTGTGACAAATTCTTTGATTTCAGCACGGTGATGGTCTCTTTAATCAACGAGTCAGGTAACTCACCAAACAATTCTTTGATTTTCAAATTTGTGGAATCATTGAAAACGGTCGATACGCATTGCAATAGATTAACAGCTCTTCTCAAATCACCTTCCGACACATCCAAGATTTCGTTCAATTCATCATCTCCGATTCCCAAGTTTTCCTGATTGGCAATATACCGTAACCTCTGCAGCCCTAACTCCTTATTCAAGCTCTTGAATCTGAATTTTGAACATCTCGATGCCAATGGATCGATGATCTTTGTGACATAGTTGCAGATTAAGCAGAATCTCGTGACGTTGGCATAATTTTCCATTGTCCTACGCAATGCACTCTGCGCATCAGATGTCATGGAATCCGCTTCATCTAGAATAATCAACTTGTATGGCGGACATGGATATTTCTCCCTATCTTCAGCGGTAGGATTGGAGACTGCCAACCTGGCAAAATTCTTAATTCGATCACGTACAATGGAGATCCCCCTCTCATCGGAAGCGTTCAGCTCCAAGACTCTGGAAGAAATCAAGTTTGGCCCGTACAACTCGTGGGCCAGTGCAAGAATCGTCGATGTTTTACCTGTACCTGGAGGCCCATAGAAGAGCATATGTGGTAAATTTGCCGTATGTAACGATTTCTCTAGAATATTGGTTGTATTAGATTGGGAGGCAACATCTTTCAAAGATTTCGGACGATATTTCTCAATCCACGGTTGTTCCGACATGTCTCGGACAGTTAACTGCTAGCGGGTCAGTTATGAGTAGAGAACCTATGATGACACAAGGAGTTTCAGGCAATGTGAAGATGATTGACATGTCGAGATGAAAAGATGAACTTTCGCGTTTTGCACCTTCATCCTTTCACTGGGAAACACAGGTCAATTTTAAAATGAGGTGCCTTTCACAGAGAGAAAGAGAGAGGGCCATAAATGGAGGCGTCCAAGGTACAAAGTGGCAAGACAAGTACACGGACGAGTGTTGAAACATAGATAGACACGTATTCATCGACATACATATACGCAGATTGGGGAAAAAAAAATGGACAACGAACACAAGGAAGACGGCGGAATGTCTTTGCAAATGAGTAAGATCAAAAAGATCATAAAGCTCGATCCTGAACATGTTTCTTCCACGGAGTCGGCGAACTATGTCTTAGGAGCTGCCACGGAGCTATTTATCAAGCAGCTTGTGATGGATGCGTCGACAGTTACCAAGAGTAAGGGGCGGAAGAAGGTGATGTACGACGACATTCAGAAGGTTGTGAGCAGCGTCGACATATACACGTTTATGAAGGACATAGTGCCGAAGACGGCACCTATTGGAGAGTTGTTGAGGAGCCGTGCAATTCGATTAAGAGAGGAGGATGCTATGCGTGTGTCGAGCAAGGGTGACGAGACTGGAGAAGGAGAGGGTCGAGAGGGGCTGGCAGGGGACGGAGCTGGTGCAGAACACGAGGACGAGGGCGATGGTTTGGTGACGGGGGAGAGAGAAGAGTGTGCTGGCCTTGCTGAAGATGGCGACGAAGCCATGGAGGTTGATACGGTTGTTGATGCTGATGCTGGTAGTGGTGAACGGGTGCATGAATCCGGGACCACTACAGATACTGGAGAGCTCACGCATAGAGGGGCTGTGTAGAATAGTTATATGTACAAGACATTATACATGTTTATATATGAGTATATGTTTATAAATGAGTATGTATTTGTATGTAGACGATGGATCAATAAATAGAGTCAGAGACACAGTTAGTACTTCTCAATATATGTTTCTGTCTTGACGAACTTCACGTCGCCTGTTTCCACATACTCCTTCACCTTGTCGAGCCAGAGACGCCCGTCGGTGACGCCCGTGTACCCCCGGAAGGTGTTCTTTGGCACAGGCACACTGGCAGAGACAAGCGGTTTCAGCGGGGTGGCCATGTCCGCTGGAGGAACAAACGTTCTCACCCGGTTGTAGTCGATCATGTACTTACCCTTGTCCGAGAGACGACCAATACCAGACGACCTGGTACCCTTGTAGAAGTTCTTGTTCCCCTGCTTGGTGGATAAAGGAACCCTCTTGTTTCCCGACTTGGACTGGCCGTAAAAGAGGGTGCCGTCCTTGTACGTCTTCCAAGGACGTCTTAGAAGAGCCGATGCAGACGAGTGGAATGAACGTTGTGTTGGGGCACTGAAAGAGTACATCTCTATTTGGTATCTTGGGATTGATGAATGTCTGTTACATGGAATGTTTCCCCAAATGGCACAGTGTACTTGTCTCCATTACCTTGATATGCCCCTTGTTTTTTTTTTCCTCCATGAGTTTCCCCAGCGATGTTGAAAAAATGGCCACAAAAAAAAAACCCGCTTTGATATTTCTGTGAGTTGCCGTTTTGGGCAATGCGATCAAAATGAGAAAAGGGAGATTTTCTTATACACTCTATAGAATAAACCATATAAGGAAGGATCGATAGAATATGGTATTGACATCGTAGACGGTAGAAAAGGTAGAATCACTAAACATACACGCCCGGTGTGGGTTCAAAGGCGTCTCTCTCTGCGACACGCTCGACAGGGAGACGGGCGGCGTCCAAGAGGGCGTATGCGGCGTCCATGTTCCATCCATCGTAGACACTCACAGCATAGTAGTCAATCTCCGTCTCGGGGAGCATGTTTACGAGGAACCTCACAAAGGGGTTGGTGTCATTGACACTCGGGAGCTCTTCACTGTCTCCCCCTTTGCCACGCCTTGTGTCGGCCACGTCGTGATCATCATCATCATCATCATCAAGGTGTAACCCGCTTAGTGTTTGATTCCCCCAATGCAGAACGCGTTCTTCGACAAGAGTGGCATTCTCACCATGCCAGAGACCTCTGTCCTTGGCATCAAAGACGATGATCTTGGTATACTGCTCATGTTCGATTAGCTTGACGAGCTCCTTGATGAACAACGACTCGCATCCTGGAATAATGGGCGAGTGGAGCTGTAAATAGTCAACACGAGGTTCACTGGTTCCACCATGGCCTCTATAGAGGTGGAGCGGTCTTGCCAAGTCTTTACGTTTCCCAATGACTCTATTAGACGCCTCTCCGACCGACAAGTCTGGCCCCACAAACGGATATTGGTATGTGCTGTAAATGGTCGTTTTGGCCAGCTGGTCCTTCCTGAAGTCCACGGCAAGCTGGATGGCTATTTGAGGAACGTTCCCCATGGCCACCAATGGCAGAGCGAGAGTCTTGTCCATATCTGTATATTGGAGACACACTGTTGTTGTTCTGTCTATATATGTGGAAATTAAGCGTGGAAGAGTTAAGAAAACAAATCTATTGACAGAGCAATCAACCAGTAAACTGTTTAATTAATTCTCCTTCCAAATTTTTAGTCAATAATTAACTAGACACTATCCAGTCAATCCGTTAGTTAATAAACGAGTAAATACGATCAAATACTCGATTTCCTTGAAACTATGGAATGATTTACCGGTTCACTGTCATTCGCATAGAGAGGCAAAAAAAAGGGGGGAAAGAGAAAAAAAACTTTTGTTTCTTTAATGAAATTTTCTTTTCATTTCTTTTTTCTTTTTTTTCTTTCAATCAGTTCATTTCAGTTTATGTAAATGGCATAACTAGTTTGATTCACGAGTTGAGACATCAATCGTCTATTCACCGTCTCTTTAATCACTATCACTGTATATTGCAATGTCTATGGATGAAAACACATCATTAGAAACATTGAGAGACGTTCTTGTCAATGCCAGCGGGAAAACTCCACTGGCAGATCGGTTTAGAGCTCTCTTTTATTTGAAATCCATTGGTACTGAATTCAAGGAAACCCCAGAGAGAGCCAGAACAGCCATAAAGTACATTGCCGAGGCGTTTGGGGACAGTTCGGAGCTGTTAAAACATGAGGTTGCCTATTGTTTAGGCCAGACTCATAATCTTGAGTCAGCTCCAATTTTGAGAGACGTGTTGGCCGACAAACACCAACAGTGTATGGTGAGACATGAAGCAGCTGAAGCTCTAGGAGCCTTGGGAGACAAAGACTCGCTTGAGATATTGTCACGGTACTTCCAAGACCCACAGGAAATGGTTGAGATCAAACAAACCTGCGAGTTGGCAATTGAGAGAATCAAGTGGGAAAATTCCAACTTAAGTAAAGAGGAGATCTTACAGAAGTCCCTCTACGAGTCGGTCGATCCTGCACCCCCTCTGCCACTGGACAAGTCCACCGACAAAGTCGAGAACTTACAACGGATCTTAAACGATACAAACGAGCCACTGTTTCAAAGATACAGAGCAATGTTTCGTTTGAGAGATTTGGGGACTGACGAAGCTTGTCTTGCTTTAGCGTCTGGCTTTAGTGATGATTCGGCCCTCTTCAAACACGAAATCGCTTACATCTTTGGTCAAATGTGTAATCCAGTCACTGTTCCAAGTTTGGTCGATGTTGTCCAGCGCCAAAATGAAGCTCCAATGGTGAGACACGAGGCTGCCGAAGCTTTGGGATCTATTGCAACCTCTGATACGTTGCCTGTCTTGAAGGCTCTCTTGAAGGACAACGACGAGGTCGTTAGAGACAGTGCAGTAGTGGCTCTGGACATGTGGGAATATGAAAACAGTGGCGAAATCGAGTACGCCAAGGTGTAATTGTATTAAAGTGTCCTTCAATCTTATATCTTATACCGTATACTCTCTAGTTGCTTCGACCCCCAAGCTCCCTCATCTCCACCCCCCAACGCCTTTAAACTCTTTTCTCATTACTTACTGCCACTCTACAATGTACCAGTGGACTGTCCGCTAACTAAAACAGCTACCTGGGGTTGTACTCTTTACCTTTATCTGTCCTTTTCTTTTCTCTAATTTGGTTTGAAAAAAACAATTAAAATATACACACATGAGAGAATTCTATAGATATTAACAGCACTTATACAGTTCGAAACCCAATAAAATCAGTTGTTCGTTCTGAATTTATATCCACACTTGGTACATGTATAGAAAACAGTAGCACCTTCATCGGCCGATCTAAGTTGTAAAGTATGATATTGCATTTCATCATGTCCACATTGAGGACACTTTTCCTTGATTGTTGCACCGTCTTCTATTTCGTCGTGTTTGAGGGTGGTTTTCACTAGCGACTTTCTGGATTTCAAAGCAGAAGGGAAGGCATCTGGTGATGTGTGGGTGACAACCTTTAGCTTGCTGAATTGGTTCGATGGGTATTGTTTTCTGCAGACTGAACAAGTTAGATGTTGTTGGTGTGAAATGGAATCAAGTAAGTTACCACAGGAAGTACAGAAAATAAGAGATCCAACAGCTGACATCCTCTAAATATAACGGTTCTTCCTCTTGCTGGGCTTTGGCAGGTTGCACGTTCCCTTAAACGATAAATTGATTAATAACTTTACACTTTTGAAAAATCAAACTTGAAAAATTAAACGGAAAAAAAAAATGTTTTCATAAAAGAGAAAAAGAAGGGGAAAAAAACGAGAATCTCCTTGGATTTCATCATCACCAATTTTTTTCAGATGTTTTCGACATTTGCATTTGAACAGCCTCTTAGTGGCAAAGGAACCTTATTGAAACTTCCAATAGAACCAACTAAACCATGGCACACCCACAACAGATGTCTATGCCCATGCCTGATATGTCCAATGCCATCATGGCACAGGATGAGCTTGGCCGTCCATTTATTATCGTTAGAGATCAGTCCAACAAAACCAAGACTTCTGGTTTGGAGGCATTGAAATCGAATATTCAAGCAGCAAGGCAGGTGTCGGATATCTTGAGGACATCACTTGGGCCAAGAGGTCTAGACAAAATCTTGATTTCTCCAGATGGCGATATCAACATCACAAATGACGGTGCCACAATTTTATCCGAAATGCAGATTGATAATGAAATTGCCAAGCTATTAGTTGAACTATCCAAATCCCAAGATGACGAAATTGGTGACGGTACTACCGGTGTGGTAATTCTAGCCGGCGCGTTGCTCGACCAGGCGTTGAAGTTGGTTGAAATGGGTATACATCCAATCAAGGTTGCGAACGGTTATGAGAAAGCTTCAAAAATTGTTTCCAGCCATTTGGATGAGATTGCCGATGAGATCTTCATCGACACAGAGCACCTTGAAAATAACCTCTTGGAGTCGAGTGATTTATTCAAGGCTGCTAAAACTTCCCTAGGCTCTAAGATTGTTAACAAAAATCATAACCAATTTGCTAAAATGGCAGTTGAATCGGTCCTAAAAGTTGCAGATTTGAATAGAAATGACGTTGATTTTGAACTAATTAAGCTTCAAGGAAAGTTAGGTGGTCCAATCTCTAATTCTAAAACAATCAATGGTGTGTGTATAGATAAAGATTTCTCACATCCTCAAATGCCTAAGGTTGTCAACAATGCCAAAATTGCAATTCTATCGTGTCCATTTGAACCACCAAAACCAAAGACAAAACATAAGTTGGAAATTTCTAACGTTGATGAATTCAAATCTCTACAAAAATACGAATCAGATAAATTCACAGAAATGATTGAATCAATCAAGAAGTGCGGCGCTAATTTGGTGATTTGTCAATGGGGGTTTGATGATGAAGCGAACTCCTTGTTACTATCAAATAACTTACCAGCTGTTAGATGGGTGGGTGGATCAGATATTGAGTCAATTGCAATTGCTACTAAAGGTAGTATTGTTTCAAGGTTTGAAGACTTGACGCCTGAGAAGTTAGGATATGCAGACAAAGTTTACGAAGTTGAATTCGGTACTACCAGAGACAAAATGATAATTATCGAAAATGAGAAATTGATGAAAAATAACACCCAGGTTAACACTGTGACTAATTTAATCAGGGGTTCTAATAAGATGATTGTTGATGAAGCCATCAGGTCCTTACATGATTCTCTTTGTGTTGTTAGAAACTTGATTAAGGACAACAAAATAGTCTATGGTGGTGGTGCAGTGGAGACATCCTGTTCCTTAAAGATTATGGAAGAAGCAGATAAGCAGAAAGGAATTGACCAATATGCGTTTCGTGCCTTTTCTCAAGCCTTAGATGTGATTCCAATGTCATTAGCTGAAAATTCAGGTTATAATCCGATTGAGGAGTTGACAAAGTTGAAAGCGGCACAAGTCTCGCAAAAGAGCTCCAGGTTAGGTATTGATTGTCTTGGAAATAATACTAATGACATGAAGGACTTATTTGTTATCGAAACATACCTTGGTAAGAAGCAACAACTTTTATTAGCTACACAGTTAACTAGAATGATCCTTAAGATTAATAACGTTATTGTTTCTGGTAAGGATCAGTATTAACTTGAGTTTGATAATGTATAACTACAGATATAAATATATATGATATAATAAGATACACTGGGGTATAAATGTCGGTTATTGAGTCGACCTACATAAGATGATTGTTTTCATTCCTCATGGGAAGTCTGCCCGTTTGCTTTTTTGGAGCTTTCCCTCTTCAGCCTATCCACTATTTTAGGATCATAGAAACTCGACCATATACGTGCCGTACTATGGACACCCTTCGCAGAATTGTTTACTCTTCCCATAGACTTTTCCACTCCCTGCATGCTAGAAATTGTTGAATCCATTAACTCAGTTACCTTTTCAATTAGTTCGGCCCTGAGTTTAAGAAATAATGGCGAATATTCATGGTTTACAGTTGATTCTTCTAAGTCCTCTGACGTATATCCAGATTGAGTCATATTGAGCAAACGGTTCTTCTGCAGTGTTGTTCTGTCGTATTTTCTATCGTGTCCTTTTCCAACGGTGTTTTACTTTTCTACAGAGAGTCTCAACTTCAAGATCAAGCTGTGCACCAACACAAAGGGAAAAAAAAACATGTCGAGCCAACTGATCAGGAAGAGCCTCAATGGATTTTTCCTTCCATCACATCAAGATACAAATTGACCTCCGCCCTTGTATCTTGTGATTAAGTGTGTCGAACGATAGCCCGAGATCAAGATGCTAACTGTACAAAGCCGTGCATTAAGCAGTTTGTCCCGGAGTATAGCTCCAGTGACGCTGTTGATGCTCAAAAGAGGGTTGGCTACTTATTCATACACAGGAAGGAAACCCATCAATGAAGCAACAATCATCGAAAACTCAAACTTAGGGGAAGACACCAACATCAGTGATACCGGATTTATATTGAAAAGTAACAACAAAACCACTCTGTATATTGATCATATATGCTTTCCAAAGGAGTCAAAGTGGGACATTAAGCAGTTTATTTCTCCTTTGTTATATCCCTCTTCGGCGGAGGCTATAACCAAGTACGTTGCGGACTTAACATCGTCCTACAAGAACGTTGAGATTATTCCTATTCCGAGGGATGGTGGTGCTTTTGCAACGTTTGAATTACCAGCTGCAACAACACCACAGTTGTACAATAAATCTATCATTTACAATCTAAGTGAAAAGATTGTAAAGAAGCATAGGTTTTTTTTACGTATAGGCATTTTCCCCGTTAAAGGTATTCCTTGGGTTGAAGATATGGGCAGGTATGCTTCCAAGACTTTGAAAGTTAAGTTTGAAGGTGATGAATTGTCCCAGGAATCTTTATATGCAATGTTCAGAAGATACGGTAAGATATCCGACATTGTGTTGCCCAAACCAGGAGATATGGAAAGAGTGGCCTTGGTCACTTTTTGGAGTAATAGAAGCGCTATTTGCGCTAGACACTGTCTCACTGGCTCTGATGTTGGAGGCACTACAATACATATTCATTACAAGAAGAAAGTGAGTGACCATTGGTTACCAACATTTATCAGAGACCACCCTAGAATTGCAATTCCTTTGTTATTGGCTTTTGCTGCAGCAACCGCCGTATTGATTTTTGATCCGGTGAGAAGTTGGTTTATTAAGGAAAAAATTAAAGGTGAACTTGAAATAAACAGATACTTTTGGTTACAAGAAATGTGGAGGGGCTGGATCACCACAAGAAACAAAGTTAAGGGTTTATTGAACTATAAGCAAAACGAAGAGGCCGAATGGGAGTTATGGGGTGAAATCGACGACTTAATGGAGGAAAGAGAGAAGAAGGCCAAAGATCTGAAAATATGGTTGGAAGAAAACGTCAATTCAATGATTGTGGTCCAGGGGCCTCCAGGTAGCGGTAAGCGGCATTTGGTTAATACTATGGTATTAGAAGACCGTGAAAATGTTCTTTATTTTGATTGTGAAAATGTTATCAAATCTCGTAAAGACTACCAATTAATTCAGAGTTTTGCACACGAAATTGGATATTTCCCTGTTTTCTCCTTTGTCAGCAGTGTGTCTAGTTTCATTGACTTGGTTGTCAAGAGTTTAACTGGACAAAATTCTGGTTTAACAGAGACCAAAGAATCGCAGACCCAAGCAATGTTAACTTTATCAATTGGTGCAATACGTGATTTATCATTGCGCAGCTATCGTGAAATGTTATCCAATAATGCTGATTTCAATATGAAGGAAGAGGATTATTTACAGCAAAATCCTCATTGTAAGCCTGTTATTGTGATTGACAGGTACCAATCATCAAGAAAGAAGAACCAAAGCAATGCCTTCATATATCAACAGTTAGCAGAATGGGCAGCTAACTTAGTCCAATTGAATATTGCACATGTTATCTTTATAACCGATGATGTTGGGTCGGTTCAAGATTTAATCAGGGCTTTGCCTTCGGCTCCAATAAAGAGAATTGTTCTTTCAGACGCCTCTAAAACTGCTTCGAGTATTTACGTGAAACATGCTCTAGGTGAGGATTTTGTTAATCAAAACGAGTCTTATAGAGCCGAACTTGAAAAATACACCGACATGTTAGGTGGACGTATGAGGGATTTGCAAATGTTTGTTCGCCGTATCCGTAGTGGTGATTCGCCAAAAGAAGCGTTTGAAGGGCTGACACAACAATCTATTGAGCAACTATCCCAAGTATTTTTAGCAGGAACCCAAGATTACGGGTTTAATGTCTCTCAGGCATGGCAAATCATCAAACTTTTAAGTGAAAAAGAGGAAGTGCCTTATGACGATATTTTCCTCTTACCGATGTTCAAGGCCAATACATTTAAAATTTTACAAAGTATGGAAAACGTTGAACTAGTTCGATTAAACCGTATTGATGGTGTTATATCAAGTGTTCTCCCAGGTAAGCCATTATATTTGAGAGCATTCAAAGAGATGATGAATGATCCTGAAATTTACAAGGCCGTTCAGAAAGAATGTTTGCTGGGCATGATTGAATTTGAAACTAATAGAATTCGGAAGTTCATTGAAGAGTTGAATAAGTTTAAGGAGGTTCCGGAACCTAAGTTGTTCAAGGAGAGGCTACAATATTTGAGTGGCAAAATTGAAGGAGGTTCCAAAGTAATTACGGAATGTGAGAAAGAAATGATGAAACTGAAGGAAAAATGATTATATTATTACTTTTATTTAAATTGATTCGCATGTAGACACACCTTATTTATAACTCATAACCATAATATTATTTGTGTTAGCAAAGAAGCTTGAGCGCATCGGCTGCACTTAACCTGTGTTTATTCTCGTATTGGGTCAAACCAACGAATAGTTTTCTCAACGGACCAAATTCGGGAAGGTGTGGGTTTTTGAACAACCTGGGAATAATCTCTTCCAAAGGTTTTGCCGGTTTTTTGAAAAACGTCGTATTCATTGCTTCAAAGGAAGATAACCCCACACAATCCGACCAATCAGTTGGAGGTGATCCGAAAACAGATATAATGTTGGAAAGTAATACCAAGTCACTATTTGTTGCATCCGGATCGAAAACTTCCCTACCGTCTTCACTCAACAGTAAAGTCATTAGGATACCTACTGCCCATATGTCAACTTTATTTGAATAGTCCCTTTTAGATAGGAGTAGTTCTGGGGCTTTATAGAATCCTGTTGCAATATCTGTGAACTTCATGTTACAGGATTCCAGGCCATTGTTATCGGGTTCCTCGTAAGAGATACCAAAATCTATAATGACTGGTGATATTTCCTTGTCATTGGCTAGTAAAATGTTGTTGGGATTGATGTCTCTGTGGATAATCCCCAGATCGTGTATCCAAGAGAGCCCATTTAGAATACCATAGAGCAAACTTTTGGTTGTAGCAATGGGGACATTGTTGATCCTTTCTGGTGAAATGCTGCCATCGAGGTTGAACTTAGAACGTGTTTTAATGTTTTTCTTGATATATGCCGTCAATGATAAATCATAGTAGGGGAAAATCAATCCATACTCCACATTGTTGTAAATAACATCGACTAATGTCACGACGTTATTGGTGCGTCTGGTTGGACTACGTCTTCTGTGCTCTTCCAATTTCTGCAGTATTTGGATTTCGTTCCTAATGTTGTGAGGCGGCTTACATTCATCGGGATCAACTACTTTTAAGGCAAAAATGGAATAGTTCACCGGTTCCCCCATTCTTAACTCCGATTCCTTCCCTTCTACAACTCGTTCAATTTTAAACACATCCGAAAAACGCCCCCCACTGAGGCGTGATACAACTTTCCACTGCTTCCCCTCTAATTGGTCCATTAGTCAAGTCCACCGTACACAAAAAGCGGTTGGAATCGCTTTGGCAAGGAGAAACAAACATGTTCAAACATACAAGAAAAGAATCAAAACAGAAAATTAAAAGCATGAAAAAAAAAAAACCATATCCAAATAAACGGATAAAACTTCATATAATGACGATACTTATCTGCTGAGCCTCCAATTAAAGCCACTCCCTTATTTCCAGAGGCTCGTCACCTTGTGCCAGTGGAGACAAGAAGGCTTTGACGTAAATGAGGGTCTATTTTGTCTAAGGAAGAGAGGGATACTTAATATGGCCAGAGCTGCATGAGCGTACTAGACATCTATACAGACGGATCTTGTCGAAACAACGGCCACTGTGATGCCCGTGCTGGTTATGGGGTATATTTTGGACCACAGGACAGCAGAAACACGTATGGGAAACTTTCCAAACAATACCTGCAAAATTCCATCAATGCAGAGCTTATGGCTATCTACAATGCCTTACAGCTGATACAGAGAGAGATTGAAAGTATTGAGAGACGTCGGTCGTCCCCGATGCGATACAACATCAACATTGACTGTACAGAAGCTCTGCGGCTAATCACTAGAAGACAGAAATCAAGATACTCAAGCACCAACGAAATCGTCAAGGACTGTCTAGAGATGTACCATCCCCTAAAGAATGAATGTCTGGTTCAGTTCAGCCTAGTCAAGGGTCACAGTGGAATACAGGGGAACGAAATGGCCGATGCCTTAGCTGTGATGGGGTCTGTTCTTCCAGAATAACACTCTGCCGATATTAATCTTTACGTTGTACTACTATTATGCTATTTTCATGCAACTTTATTCTTCTTGCTCTACCACAATACTATTCCTACGCCAACTGACTCTTTCAAACTTGAGATATAGTGCTCTCACCCCGTTCATGTAACAAAAAACATTGACTGAGGGACTGGGAAAGAGGAATACCAAAACAATACCATGCGATGGTAAAAAGATACACAATGAGTTGCGTATTCACCCTGCAATATCCTCGACTCCACCACATAGAGCTTATTAGTTGAATCAACTTTTTTGCCTCATATATCATACCCTATACTACTGGATATCGTTTTGCTAGGTATTTTCATAAAAATTCGTCATGTTTCCGCCAGTATATATTTATATACATATCTTTTTAGTTTAAATGTCAGAAACGTTGTCATCAAACTTAACGCTTTTCCGGCGTTGTGTTGCGTGCGGTGCAATTTGCAAGTTCTTCACCATATTGACAAGCTTCTCCTTGTCGACAATGGTGACTGTAGATCCAACTGATGAAACGTTATCATCGTCGATTACTTCTTCTAATTCATCCTTTTCTATAGTTTCTGTCATGCTTTCAAGCATTTCTCGGATTTGATTCCTATTGTATTTAATTATACCTTCCCCAAACGACGCGCCCGAAGACGTAAATGAGACCCTTGATGGTCTTCGCTTCTGGTTAGTGTCTCCAGATATAGGCACAACTATCTTGGGAATGGTGGACGTATGGTCAGGCAAAAATGTAAGCTCATCATCTTCTAAATCAAGCGGATTCGTGTAGTCTTGCTTAGATAATATAATTTCATCCTGGGCTGTTGTTTTCTTGATGGTACTGATTTCAAGGATCTTCTTGTCTAACCTACACGACTTCTGATTAGTGTAAATTTGGCTAACTTTTGTTTCATCGGTAATGTGGTGCTTGACAATGTGAAGATCCCGACTTTTGGTTTTTGGAACCATTGAAAACTCTTCATAATCTCTTTGAATGGCTCCATTATAATATTCAACCTTTGCATTTGCATCAACCTCAGCGGATTTAGTCAACGTGGCGAATATCAAATATATCGATCCATTATAGTTATTGAGGTGGTAAATGATGGAATACCTGAGGAAATCGACATAGTCAATGCCATAATTTTTGAAAACTTTATTAAAACCTTCCCAGATCTTTTTTATATCAACGCTTGCATCCATTATCAATAGACTTTTAATGTAGGCCTCAAGTTCTTGTGCTTCTTTAGAATCGATACATAATAGTGACTCGTATGTTTCTTTCAAGCTACTATCAAAATACACCTGAAAAATACATAGTATAGTATTGTATAGCATGTACAACCCTCTTGCTATCAATTCTGTCTGCAAAGCATTCCAATTCTCAAAATAAAACGTGTCAATCTCTTTACCATTAATATCCGTGAAAGGATGTGAGAAGGTCTTATTTGTAGGACGATGATGGAGAAGTTGGTGCCTAAAATCCAGCCTCCTACACTGTGAATCGCACCATTTAACATTACAGTCAGAACAGTCTAGCCCATTGATATATCGGTCATGCTTTTCCATGGAATTTTGTTTCAAACGATTCTTCTTTTTACCATCATCTTTCATTTTCCCATCATCATAAATCTTTAGAACTTCCCCACAATACCCGCAACAATGTCCTTTATCCAATAGCTTCAGAATATCAAAATTAGGCAACGCAATAAATGGAGACTCCAAACAAATTGGCCCTGGAATCGACTTATCGTTCTTCAACTTGATCTGATTTTTACTAGTATCAAACCGTAATACATGATTCGAACTATTTTTGGATAATATTTTCCTCAGTATGGGCCCCAAAACATTGTAGTTTATAGTTGTTGGGACGGTTTCCGAATGCATTGGCTCAACGGTTGCTAAGAAAAGGGTCCAATGAAATAGAAAGAACATTCAAAAAAAAAAGAAAAAATACAAAAAGATGCCTATATAAGGAGGATCGAAGGCAAACAAAAATTTCCCTCCCCCTCATATCGGAAATAGTGCCTGAAAGGTACATTTTTCATACGCTTTTTCCATGTCTTATTCAAAATACAAACACATATTAGGTGGACATTTTGCTAAGACCTCCAGTACTGGGCAAGGTTGTGTAATCTGTCAATCACAACGGGCAACACCGCATTCACACTGCTATCAATGAGGTTTTGAAAATGCAAAACTGCACTTTCGTCATCCATGTCTAACATGAACTTCTCCTCTACTTTCCAGAGTAATTCCATTTTTTCGCTTTCACTGTTTTCTATTCCTGTTCGGAGAGCAGGGATTGAAGTATTTATCATTAACTGGACAAGGTTGAGGATCAAAGACGCATTTTTCCGTAGGGTAATGTATGTAATAAAACAATATTGACAGAAGGTCTTGTAATTTATGTCATCATACCCACCCATTCCATCAACTATTTGTATGGGTAATTTCATCAACGGAGGAAAAGGCTTTGGATCTTGCCCTAGAATATAACCAAAATCAGCATGAAAGAAATGACCATCTTTTGTTAGTAAGAGGTTTTCTAAATGTCTATCACCAACCCCTAAGATGTACGTTACTACACAATATCCAGCACATGACCTCACGTAATTATCCATCACCTGAGGAACAATACCTAAGTGCGCAGTTGGATCTGGATTAAACGTCTGCAAATATTGAAGGATTGAATTGTTATATTTGGCAAGAATGTGTGACAACGAGTTGTTTGGAATAAACTGTATAAATCCTTCCTCTTGTCCCGTAGCTAAAATTTTATATGGATTCAATTTCAAGTCCATGTTTTCATTCTCTAGTATATTTTCCATTAAGGTAATTACCTGTGTTACAAATTGATCTTGTCTTAAATCATCTCCTATTTTATACATGATAGGATATTTTCTTCCTGTAGTAGTCTTAAAAGTGATTTTCAAAGGGTTCAAGCTAGATTTGAAAACGGCAGAATCCTCCGGGTATACCCCATTTACTATTATTGCCGGATCAAGTGGAAGGGGTAGCTTGGGGAAATCCACCATAGTTTCGTATTTGGATTCTTCAATAAAGGAGTTTCGATTGTCGTATGCTGAACCAAATATAGTTTTTTTGTGTTTCTCAGCTAACATCTCCTTAAGCAGTTCCAGCTTTCTTGGTGTGGTTTCTTTTTTATGTTCAATTTTGATTTTCAAAGTCATTTGATGAAGTTTACTTACCAATTCTATCTGTCTTCTCAACTGGTATAACTTCTCCTTTCCCTGTCGACTCTGAAACAGAGATATAACAAATTTTTTCATAGTTAGCTCGTAGATATTACTAAAAGCTGAGTTGCCATTTCTACCTGAGCTGGTACTGGTATCAGCGTCTCCAGGAAGATGCGATTTGTTGCGAAGACGTTCTTCCTCAAGCTCCACTTTCAAACACCAATAAAAATAATTGGTTAAAGTGCTGTTATTAATAGACCTTTCAACCAAAAAGTTTATGAACTTCGACTTTATTTTGATACTTCTTTCATTTTCCTGTTTTTGATTTTTTTTGAACAGTATACTATCAATAAATTCGACAATACTAGTATCCGAGTGGGAAACGGGATCATACTCAATAAATTGGTAATCACTAGATCCCATTGTATAACCAGAATTTTGGCCAGCATTTCTAGTTATTTTTAAGTAATTGTCCTCTTCCTCAACACGATTCATTTCTTCTTCCGCAATAGGCATCATTCGGGGTGCGCCAAAATTAGCGTCGGAGACAGCATGCTCTGAATCTCCTACCAACATTTCGTTCTTAATGCTTTGTACCAGCTGAACCATAAACATCGCCAATTCAGTATCATTCGCATTTTGGAGCCGTCTAACAGCCATCTCTCTAACTATAGGAGTTCTATAATTGCCACTGAGCAATTCCAAACAATCGATGATTTGAGTTTTCTCAATTAAAACATCAATGGGTGATTCATATGTCCTTCCTAAAGTATTAAGCTTCAGTTTCTTACTTTCTTGTAGTGACTTCAATATTTTTTTAAACTCTGACACCTCAATGGTATTATTCCAATCAACACATTTGATAAAATTTATCACGGCATTACTTTGTCCAGGGTTGCCAACAATTATGCTGTTTAAAATAAACCACCTATACCTCCAGACTATATTTCTTTCCTTGGCAGACATTTTCTGAAAGAATTGCTTTTTCATTACCTTAGATAAGGTTTCACGCATTCGTAATGTTGGTTTTAACTCTTTATCGAGTGGTGAAAGATGCTGCATCCTTTCTAACCGCCTGAACTTTTTTTCGATTGGATCTTCCATCAGTTCCCCTCTAATCATATCTGGATCGAATAGCTCATTTCTATGGATATATTCTTTATGTTCATCCTTAGTTAAGTCATCAACACCTATATTGCTGTAAGTAATGCGATTAAATGTCGGGTCGTAATTGACTACGGAAGTAGAGGATTCATGGGTGGGTATATTCAAAGGAACATACTTTATATCCGAAAACACTATAGGGATATCGGTATAAGGAAGTTCAACAATTAATTTTTGCTTTTGCACGAACCCAGAATCTAGCCTGGATAATTTCTCTTCTCTTTCCTCCAGTTTAGACGCAGTCAGTTTTGCCAACCAGTCGGGTTTATTATCTCTAAAACGAGGTATGCTATTTGCAGCAGCTTGATCAGACCGCTTGTTAAGTTCCTCTTCTGGATAAGGGTCTGAAAGTGTAACTTCACATACTCCACTCTTTAAGGTAAAGTTGCTCTCAAATAAAGGTAAACGACCACAGTAGAATATAGATCTCTGTCCATTCTGTATGTTAAAGGAAAATATATTGAAACTTAATGTGGCTTCAGGCGGCAATTTAGAATACTCAATGGGCAGTTCTATCCATTGCTCATCGAAAGGTGACTTTTGAGAATCTAAACCTGTTTGTTTTTGGAAATAAGAAGATGACACTGAAATTTCCGAGTCACTTTGTAAAAGCTCTCTGTCGATTGTTTCAAATACTAGTAGTTGGTCATCGATATAGGTTGTTTCACCCTCCTTGACAACTTTATGGCATATACTCTTTTCCTCATGGCCCCTTAGCCCACCTGTTACAGGGATGCATAGTTGCTTCCCTACTCCTGATTCAACGTGTATCTGAACAACAAGCTCTGTTTCTGAATGTAGTAGCTTCAGCTTCTCCTTCACTAAAACATCAGTGTAGCTTTTATGTTTTGAATGATATGATAGAGTTCCATGGTGCTTCTCTAGAAGCGCAGAGGACAATACCCCTTTCAGCAAATGCAATTTCACTCTCACCGGTTCATCAAAGTCCTTGGACAGTGCAAAATTTACTACAGTCGATGATTGGCCAGTCATTTGACTAGTTCTGTGAAAGATGCAAAAAGTTGTTGGTAGTGGTGTAACGTGGATATTACTATACACTAATAATCGGTCAAGTGCGGGTTTGGACGTTCTTTAAAGCATCTTCATAACTACGAAAATTTACATTTTATCTTTTGAGACACTTCTTTGCATGCGGTGTTATCACATCTTATAAACAGTTTGAATGTAATTCTTTACATGTATAGTCAGACTCAACGATTTGCAATGTGTGAGGTTTAGGTGGCAAATGTCCTTGCGGGGAAAACTGGTTTTCGAAATAACATGATATACCGACAACCCTATGGAGTGTTACGTATAGCTGTGGCGGAAGTCATTAGCTTCAGTCCCCGTCATATACCCACATATTTCAACTATGTCCATCCACCATCCATAAGTGCTTGTTTCTCTTGAAGCACAGTTTCTTTCGTTATTAGTGCCCTCTGGTTTTTGTTTCTGAGAAAGTTCTGTTTGATCCATATCATTGCAGATTGCTTACGACCAACAGTAAATCCAAAAATAAAGTCAGAGGCTTCAAGTCTGGACATACTTTCTACTTTTTCATTGAAGACTTTTTTGAACTTGTCCATATCCATAGCGTATGATTGAGATTTTTCAACAATATCCATTACTGTGTTTGCGATGAAATTTCTTTGTGATTTGGTTATTGAAGCGTGTTTCATGTGAGATTCCCTTAACGATATAGCTTTCATTTCATCATTGATAAACTCATGCTTTACCACATACTCTTTAACGGAATCAATAACATCGGTAAAATTTGGATCTTCTGCAATAGTAGTGGAAATCAATCTAATTGAATCTTTGAAACCTAATTTACTGAAGCAATAATGAGCTTTATACTTCCCATTTTGATCAGACTCAATTTTCAGATATGATTTGTACCCACACGGCGTCGCCCATGTATTGAACTTTACTTGAATCCAGTTCCCCAGAGCTGATTTAGAGTTTAACAGCCTCATCTTCTGCATTAAAACATACGCTGGGTTCTGTTTGTCAGGATTCTCATCAAACAGCTCTTTTCCGCTAAATCTAGCAAATTTGATGTAATCAACATCACCGCCTAGCATTTCGTTTCTATGGTTAAATCCGGTACCAGTGGTTCCTCCTAAAAGAGACAGTATTTCGGATTTACCTCCCAAAGTTGAAGTTATTGTTAATCCCAACGATTTGTTATCAACAAAATCTGTAACAAGAAGTTTCTTTTTCCCCTCATGCAGTCTTAACCCTCTACCAATCATTTGGATGAGCAATGGTTTCGACTTCGTAGGCCTCACTAAAAATATTGAGTCGATGTTTGGTATATCTGTTCCCTCCGTGAAAACACCACAATTAAACAGGACTGGTACTTTACCACGCTTGAAGTCATGAATAATTGCATCTCTTTCACTAATTTTAGTTTCACCACTCACATATTGAGCATTTATCCCGTTAGCTTGGAACAGTAAGGACAAATCCTGCATATGTTTCACATTGACGCAGAATGCAAGCAATGAATTCATATTATCCGGGAATCTGGTCTTCATTTGGATGTAAGACTTCAAAACTATGCTATTGACCTCGTCCGTGTTAACATGTTGAGCTAATGAGGCAGTATTGAAATCGCCCCCTTGTACTTCCACTTTACTCAAATTTAGTCCGATTTCTACCCGTAGCCATTCAAGGTCACATAGATGGTTCTCCTCTATCAATGATAATATGCCTTTTTGGAAAACAATTTCATCGAATGCCTTTTTTAGGGGTTGTTTGTCAGCTCTAGCCAAAGTTGCAGTAAACCCCAGTAGGAAAGGACCTATTTCACCATCTTTGTGATCCGATGGTTTGCCATGTAATTCTTTAGAACAGTTCATCGTGTTGAAAATATCGAGGTAACTTTTAGATACAGCGTGATGACATTCGTCCACAATGACAGCCTTGAACTTACTTTTGTTATAGCAAGCCAATCTTTTGCAGTCGTTTCTTGCTAGAGTCGGCACACTTCCTACCACGATAAATGGGCGATTATCTAAAAATATCTTTGGATCGAGTGCACTTGTACCCATGTCAAGAAATACTCTATCTTTATCTACAATATTCATCCTGAGAATTGTGTCGATAGTTTGCTTCGCCAGCTCTCGACGATGTACCAGGACTAAAATTCCATTTGAAATATCACCGTCATATCGACGTATCTTAAGCAGTGTTGGTATGGTCTTACAGAAAATCACAGTTTTCCCACCACCTGTTGCAATTGAAACCGCTATTTTAGATGCACCATTTGATAGAGTTTTGCAAATGGTGTCAATACATTCTTTCTGGTAAGATCTTAAGGCAATTGAATTATTTAAGTCTATATCTTTCTCTAGGTCTTTATAGCTTTCAAAATTCTCCGTTCCTTCATGGTAGGATTTAGTGACCGCTCCTGTAGAGAAAGATCTTAACTTCTGGCCATTATTGAAATCAACTCCAGAAAAAGCAAACTCAATTTTGGCATACCTCTTTTGTATTCTAAAGCTTAAAAAAGCACTATTGGTACATCTTCTCCTTATCAAATGAAGTAACATTTGCTAAAGTGTCTCAAGTCATCTATAATTTGATAACGCTTTTCTATATGAGAATGAACAAATTTCGACAAGCATGATGTGTTTCTGGATACGCGTGCCAAACTTTTCATTTTATGTTTTCATGTGTTTAATGCTGGGTACGACCCTTCATTTATACTGTTTTGTTTTAAGGAACACATACCAACACCAAAACAATCCATTCATTCATAGGACTCCGAAATTTAGCCCATAGCAAACATTATGAAAGTACTACGATTATTTTACTTGATAATCACATTCCTGATGTGCACTTTTGCACACGAAGAAGTCCTTAGTAATTCAGATTCCACTGAAAGAGAACCACAACAACCGCAGCATACAAATAATTGGGCGGTAATTGTGTCAACTTCTCGATTTTGGTTCAATTACAGGCACATGGCTAACGCCTTATCACTATATCGTACAGTCAAAAGGTTAGGTATTCCGGATTCTCAGATCATTTTGATGTTAAGTGATGATATTGCATGTAACCCGAGGAATGCCTTTCAAGGCGAAGTTTTCAACAATGCAGACCGACAATTAGAACTATACGGTGACAACGTCAAAGTTGATTACAGAGGATATGAGGTAACTGTTGAAAACTTTATTCGTTTATTGACAGATAGATGGCCTAAGGAGCAACCAAGAAGTAAAAGATTAATGACAGATGAAAACTCAAATATATTTATATATCTTACAGGTCATGGAGGTGATGAATTCTTGAAATTTCAGGATGCCGAAGAAATCTCAAGCTATGATATTGCAGACGCAATAGCTCAAATGCATGAAATGAAACGTTACAATGAAATATTTTTAATGATTGACACATGTCAGGCAAATACAATGTACTCGCAGATTTATTCTCCAGGTGTCATAGCATGTGGTTCTAGTGATCTTCATGAGTCTTCATATTCCCATCATTCTGATATGGAAATAGGGGTTGCTGTTATTGATCGATTTACCTACTTCACTTTGGAATTTTTGGAGAATGTAACCACAACTTCAAAAGCGACACTTCAAGATTTGTTTGACTACTATACTTTTGATAAGATACATTCGAACGTTGGTGTTATGACTGAGCTTTTCAATAGGGATCCAAATGAAGTACTGATAACGGATTTTTTCGCCAATGTTCAAAAGACTGTTATTGATGAACCTGATGAAGACTATGTCTATGTTTATGATGGCGATATCAATGATTACCCCAACGAAGGAATAGATTCTGAATTTGAAACGTTTCACCATATTAAAAATACAAAACAGCAAAATAAATCAAACAATCATATCATCAAACTTAATGTTCCTAAAGAAGAACATAATATCATTTCATATGCAATTACTGCTTCAGTCATCGGGTTGTTCATCTATGGATATAATAGTTCCTAAACTGCTATATTATACTCCAGCAGTCCTTTATTGAAACTTTCTTTGCTTGTAAAATGGTATACCTTATTATATTTTGTTTCTCTTCTATATACACTGTTTTTCTATAAAAATGCGTATCAACACACAACTAATTTGAATAAGCGAACAACATCAGATTTCAAATTCTTGTAGAAGTGGAAATCATCAATCGAGTTTAATCCATACTCCTCTTCTGTGCCTAAATTATACCAACCTTCTTCATCTTCATTGATATCCTGGATAACACCGGCTCCACCTTCTTTCAATAATTCATCCTCCACTTCTCGTGCAACTTTCAAAAATCGGTCCTTTACATTAACATTCATATTCAACGCATAATTCTTTCTGCTAACTTCTCCAGTTGAAGAAACAGGATTAAAAAGTGATTTTTTTTTTGTATTCAATGGGGTATCCATTGCCGACGCCAAACCTAAACTTCTAGGTGCAATTTCTGCACAATTCACTGAATCTGAGGAAATTGGTTTTTGGATTGGATTATTGTGAGCTGTGTTTTCGTTAACAGCCGTTGGGAAGACAAATTTCTCCGACAATGAATATGCAACTGCTAAGTCTATATTGAATTTTAAGATCATCAGTTCCCACATCTTAGATGCTAAAAATATCAACTTATTCACACTGGATAACTTCAAATGCCAGTTGAGTTTCAATGAATTGATTGTTTGATCAACTAAGTATATTTTTAAATTTATATCATGCAACTCATTCGTATCAACCTGTGACATACCCGATTTGTAGTTGGTTGCTAATATTTGCATCAACAATATTAACTCGTCAATGGGGATGAAGTTTTTTAGCTTCCAATTATATTTTTGCATATCTTTCTTAGACAGAACCAAAAACACATTTAGATAGTTAACCAAGCTCGGTAGAAGATTACTTTGTAAATCTGTGTAGTTATATCGTAACTTTTGCAACTTCAAATTCAAATTTTCATCAACAACCGTATTAACTCTTGAGACGTAGGGGTTGATTAAAATTTTTTTCTGTAACATAATTAGTAATTTATCACAAATTATATCTAAAAACGAAATAAAAAACTCCAAGGTATCTTTTGATGAATTATGATAGTCTGATGTTTTAGAATTCAACTGGGGGTTAAATTTTCCATTTTCATTGGCCCCATATTCTTCATGTTGAATTGTATGTTCGCCTTTGTCGCCAGTATTTTCGGATACCAAATTATTGAATTCTTTATTACCAGATGTCACTTTGATTTCCAAAGCAACTTGCTTGAGATATATAGATTTAATTCTATTCTTACTCATTGTGCAAGTGATGAAAAGGTTTTTGATGCTATTCTTCAACTTGGTCACATCTTCGTCTCTTAGCTGACCACTCAGACCATTTGTTAGGCTACTCAATTCATCTACTACCAATGTAAATCTATACATACAGTTGAGATACATTATTGTGCAATGAGATGACGAGTGGTTATCTAAGTTCTCCATTAGTAAGCTGGTATCAAAGTCCGATAGTTTGACGGACGGCGGTAAGTGCAAGAAGAATGACACCAAATTATCTAAAAAGAAAATTTGCCACCAAACCATTCTTCTTGTTTGAACTAAATTAGTTTCCTTCAATCCGTGATACAAAACGGGATCTCTATTAAACTGGTAAAACTGACTTATTCTCAATATTTTAGTTATACTAATTAACGAATTTCCCGACTTCAAATTTATAATAGATTGAACGAGGACATTAATTTGTAAAACGGCCAATGACATCACTCTTGGATTGTTTAACCCTTTATTATTCATTTTCTTGAAAACATTGTAATATTTATTGACCTCATTCTTATAGGTTAAAATGCTATTAAAATTGTCGTATTTCTTTGACAAAAATTCATACACTGAACTTGCCATTGACGTGTAGTACATTGCAAATAAAAGGATCAAAAATTCAGAGAGATTTGATGGGTTTAGAGTTTCATTGGTCTTATTATGCCAATAAAGAAAGTCGTTTATTTTTTCTGGTATTTCGGTGTCATCTTTGTCCTTGAAATAAATGTTATATTCGTAGAGCCTTTCGATATTGTCCGTTAGAAACATACCACAATACCAAAATTCGTTATACTTCTCAACAAATGAGTCCATATCTAGAATGGGTAATAATGAATGAATGTTTACCTGAAAAGTTTTCAGAAGCTCATCTGACCTATCCTTGGTAGGTAGACTATTAAGAATAGGGACAAACTGAGAGGCAAATTGTTTTGCGTACTGAGAACACACTTGGTTTTCATAATACATGGAGTTCAGTTGAAAGTTACTAGAATTAAGATCCTGACACGCATAGTTTTCTTCTGTTGGTAAGAAAGCCAGTGTATCCTTTCTTGGAATATAAATAAAGTCTGTTGAATCAAAAGGAAATTCTGATGGATTTACATCCTTTAAAGTATGTTCATGTTCATTTTCATGAATATTCTGATTTCCCCTGTCGGAAATTTCTGAATCGATCTTTTCAGAGCCATTCTCCATTTCAAATGAGTCCTCCTTAGATTGATACTCTTGACGGCATAATGGTTGATCATCCATCCCGTAATAATCATTAATAGGATTAAAATAGGATCTACTGGGACTAGCGTGTTGAATGTTTCTCTCGTGTGCAGTTCCAACCGCACTAACACTTTGACTTCCTTCACTCTCTGATGGGAGCCTCTGAAGCTCTTCAATCTCAACGCCTTTTATCTTCAGGTTTTTCTTTTTATCATTGTCGAAATATTTGCAAGCTTCGATGATCTCGTCCTCTTCTGCGGGATTCTTCTCTGCCAGCTTTAAGCAGTTGTTACAAGTAGGCTTTTCCCGTGAACACCTGATCTTCCTTTGATGACAAGGTATACAGCTGTGAATCTTTCTTTGCCTTTTCTTCTGTACCTTGAATATTTTTCCGTCCGGTAAAACCATCGAGTTCGTAGGATGCACATTGGGCAGAGATTTATGGAGTCTATTCTTCGCCGGCTTGTTTTCCTGAGGCCCTGCACCACTCATGGGGAAAATACACAGCAACTGAAATGGATTACAACTTATGTATCTTTAAACTCGCAGTGACTTTTACCGGAATAAGTATCGTCATAGGATAATTCTGTGAGCTGAAGATGATTTGTAATTTCTCACCCTTTTTTTTCCTCACCTTCCACTGCATCTTCACCAGTTCCTCAATCTAGAATAGTTTTCATCTCTTTAGCTGCCACCTAAAGCAGGACCGTTTCCGTGCACATAATCGTATTGGGCATCACCACAGAACTCATTTAATAGTAGCTTTGACGCATCCTTCTATCTTTGTTAGGTGTAAATTAGCAACTAGTTGTGGCGGCTCCAGCAATTCTCAGCATGTTGCACTTTTAACCTCGTACGTTGCCTAAAGCCGCATTTGAGGAATTGCGGCTCTTAGAGATGCGGATATCATATTCCGACACACATTCGATATCTTTTTTATCAAATTAGGATGATCCTAAACCACTTGCACACATCCATATAATAGAGGGGGTATTTCTTTCCCTTTGGTCTGTTTTGGTGCACTATTCCATCTGTTTAGTTCTAGAGTATACAGGCGTGAAGCATGAAGGAATACACAGACAAGGTGGGGAAGTTGAACCTTTTCAGGAATCTCTCCCTTGGTGCAATCTCGTTTCTGCTGGTCTTATCCTTTATTTTCAAATATTACCCACATGTTAGCGGTTATGGTAATGAAGGTGTTTATGCCATTATGGATCCAAAATGCCCCAGTGTTCCAAAATATAAACACAAAAATTCAGATATATATAAAAATGTTTTGGATAAGATCATAAACGATGAGACTTTCAGAAACCAATCGGTTGCCAAAATGCAACAGGCCGTCCAAATTGATACATCAAGTTATGATGATGAACCTACAAATGTCAGTGACAATTTGGATAAGTTTCAACGTTTCAATGAGTTTCATGATTTTCTAAAGGCAGAATTCCCCAATTTTCATAAGCATTTAAAACTGCATCATGTTAACCACTTTGGATTGGTTTACATCTGGGAAGGGTCGGATGAATCACTTAAACCACTTTTGCTAATGGCACATCAGGATGTTGTACCAATTAATGAAAACACTTTGGGTGAATGGATCCATGAGCCGTTTTCCGGCTACTATGATGGGAAGTACCTTTACGGAAGAGGGTCAGGTGATTGTAAAAACTTATTGATAGGACATATGGAAGCAGTGGAAGAACTGATCAAGCTTGATTTCAAACCAAGAAGAACAGTCATTTTTTCCTATGGTTTTGATGAAGAAGCCAGCGGCATTAGGAATGAGAATGCTAAATTTATTGAAGGGTTGTATGGCCCGAATTCACTATATGCAGTGATGGATGAAGGTGGTGTGTCCTTAATGGATATTGGTGAAACCAAAATGGCTGTTGTTGGAACAGGTGAAAAGGGTTACTTAGACCTCTCTATTTCTATACAAAAGAAAGGAGGACATTCTTCAATTCCACAAGATCATACCGCAATTGGTATCATGGGTAGTTTGATTGTCCAACTCGAAAACCATAAGATGCCTACCTATTTCACTGAACTCAATCCCACTTTCTACCAATATGTTTGCCTAGCTGAAAACTCAGTTGATATTGACGAATCCCTCAAACAGGATATACTAAGATCCCAGATCGATAAAAAGGCCAATGAAAATGTAAGACATTTCATAAATAGAGATAGATACTCAAGCTATGCAATTAAGACTACACAAGCATTAGATATAATCAACGGGGGTGTCAAGGCTAATGCCCTACCCGAATTTGTCGAGTTGATCATTAATTCAAGAGTTGCACTCGAGGAGAATATTGAAATTGCATTTGAGAAATTCTTGCAAGATACAGAAATTATAGCATATCGCTATGATCTAGGTTTGGAGGTTGAATTACCATATGGTAATGGCACTCAAGAACTCATTGAACCAACAGAGAATGGTGTCTTAACTATTAAACCAATTCAAATGTTAGAACCATCGCCAATTACTCCTATAGGTGATAAACAATGGGAAATCTTTGCAGGGACTATTCGTCATGTTTATGAGAATCTTGCATATAGTGATGAATACTCTAATGGTGAAAAACAAATAATAGTTACCCCAGGCTTAGGTACCGGAAACACAGATACCAAGTTATACTGGAATTTGACGGATCACATCTACAGATATAGACCCGGTGTTCTGCCAAGTGTGAATGCCAATTCTCATGGTATTAATGAGTATATTGAATTTGATTCCCATTTACAAATTATTGCCTTCATCTTCGAGTATATCCAAGCTGTTGATCAAGTAAGTGACTAGTCAGTCTGATCTTTTCCCTTAATAAATGATTATTTAAACACCTTATATGAATTTTAATCTCTTTATGTTTATTATTGTGTAATTCAAACCATCGACTTCTCCTTATTATTAGCTTCAGGTGATGTACCATATATATGGATTTGATACAAAAATATTGTCGAAAAAACGCTAGCTACCAATGTGATCCCGAGTTTACCTCTGTTTGCCTCAATTGCCTTCATCAGAGGTAACTCATTCTTTAAGTAAATTTCGGCAATACAAAATAAAGCTCCCAACAAGTCTAATTGTATTTGCATCCTTGAGATACCATACATGGTTTTCCTCCTATAGTTATGCTGAACTTGCGGAAGATACTTCACTAAACTGATAATAATTTTGCAGTACGCCAAGTTAATCGTAAAGTTCAGGAATGCGTGACCGCTTTTATCTGCTGATAAGGACAAGAATACGTACGTAAATAACACCATCAAAAGTATTCTTGAGGTTCTTTGCAATCTAAAGCTAATTCTCTGGTTGTTAAACTTCCAAAGACTGTTTCCAAAAATAATTTGAGAAAGGATAATGTATATTAGAAGCAACCCATGTGCAGAGTATGTAATATCGGCAAGCGACAGCAAAGGAAGTCTTCCCCCAAACAACTGCTTATACTGGAGTCTCACTGTATCGTTGTAAAGCTGTAAATATAACGACAATGTGTAACATGAATATCCCACCAAATTCAAGATTATGAAGTCCCAAGACATGGAATCAGATGTCTTCAACTTATAGTTCAAAAAAATAGTTGGATAGAATGCAACTCCCCATATAATAGCATAGGCCCATCCGCAAAACGATGCTAAGCTCATTACACTTGGGTAATCCTCTAACTTCTGAATTCAATTGCTAATTGACTGGTATATATTGCAGAACAACCTATGTAGTTCGGTGCTGTGTGCACAAACATTTGAACATGAAAAGTTCAGCCATCGCGGCTTTCTCTGTTGAAGATTCTCTTCTTCTAAAAGATTGTATTTCTGTTTTTTCCGTGATGCAATAAGGATTTGTCAACGTTTCTCGACGCTACCTCACAAAGATTGTTCAATAGTTGAGGAGCTACCACAACCGATGTCTGCTGGAGACTATGATGTGTTGGGGACTTTAGTGTCTCGCTCAATCTCTGGAGCAAAACAAAACCATATCTCTTGGTCCCGGCAAGGACTTATTGCATATATTTTGGATTCTCAAAACGACGATGGGTTTTCCCAAAAGGAGGGGAATTTAAGGTTAACCTTTTTGGAATGTGTGGATGGAAAACATTGGCAATTGGCACCTCCCACTTTTTTTAACATTGGTGCTCTTTTGACTGGTTCGAATCCTTCGTCAATACCTGTTCATCAGAATACTAAGCAAGTATCGACTAATTATGTTTTATTCTCCAACACAGGCTGGGATCTATTCACTTCAGACAAGCATGGAAATGTTACAATTTTGGTTACTGGGCTGAAACGTGTTCTCAGTAATAAACCTAATAGCGAACTTATTTCAGCTGAGAACATCAACCATAACATTGTTCAGATGCAATACTCACGTACCTCCTTTAACACATGCGAAATTTTCTACACAGAACATAACAAAGGCGCTACCGTATTAGAAAGTCTGGGAAACAAGGTAATAACTGCCAAATGGCTGAACTTGCAAAAGACGGTAATCTCGAACATCCCGGCAATACGGATCCAGCAGAACTCAGAAAATCAAGTTTTGAATGGTTGTGCATCCAAAATGGGAGCTGCAACGGAGGATGCTCATGGGTACTATTATAGATACAACGCTTTACAACACAAGGCATATGGTCCGTGCCATCCGTTGAGTTCTAAACAAGCGTGCCTGTCGGTGCGTGCAAACGGTGAGATCTGTCTCTACCATCAAGAAGAACATGGTGTTGAATATGTCAGAGTTCAGGGAAATCTTCATAATGAAAGTGATTCAACTGATTTGATCACTAAATCGAGCATAGGATATGAAAGGAATGGTAAAATTATAATTGCAGCATACTATGAAAAGTCAATGTATTTGAAATTTTATGAAGTTGTTATACATTGGAATTATCTTTCTAATGCGGCCAAACTACTTGCTGAAAACCCCAATTATAGGGCTACTCCCGAGGAGAAAAATAATCCGACTATGGAGGTACGTAAGATTTTACAACGAGAAATGGATAATATCGTTGAAGGATTTACATTTACTGACATTGACATTATTTCTCCAAACTTTGAGCAAGATTCGGCTATGGATGTTCTTGTTAGGGTTAAAAATAAAAAATTACATCTGAATGATTCGTTTCTGACCGGGATAATTCGCTATCAGTTATATGAGACGCCCCTTAATCAGTTTATTCATAAGAGTTTCAAAACTATCGCCAGTAAAAATAGTATAGATATCACACAATCTCTCGGAACTTCCTATGAATTAAAATACTCCCAGACAATATCAATAAATGATGCAATAATAAGCTTGGAGTCTCAGCACTTGGATATGTATATTTCAATGGTTTTGGCAAGTGGTGAAGTGAAGCTTTTCAGAAGAGCCACTTTTCTTGAAGAGGTTAATAGATTCAAAGCTGATACAAGAAATATTAAAACTGAAGCTGGTTTAACCCCCCAACCACCGCAGTCGCAAGAAACAAGCCTGCCTCCGACTATATCAACTTTGCTTGATGCAGGTTATGAATTCCCTCCAATTGAAAAACAGCCAGTTTATGCATGCCTTTCTCCAAACCTATGTGCCTATGTTTCATTGCCAATTGACGGCTCATCTCTTGAAGTTGGGTGCGTTGTGACACATAATGTTGACCCCGGTTATTTAAAGGGTGAAAAGAAAGGTTTATTACTTGCCAAAGCTGCTGCTATAGCACTTCGACACACAACGGCATGTTACTTAGGTTATTTTACAGACGATCTAGTTGCAACGATTAGGACTGATTTAGCTAGGATGTCGAAGCTTGCGAGCGAAAACTATTCATATGCGTTGATGGTTTCTATTCTTCAGGAATCACATCGAGCTATTAACTTGAACATTGATATAACCCCAGAACAATCTGACAAAATGACTCAAAATCAACCATTACAGCGACTTCTCACATTGCAGTTATCTTTAAGTACATTTGAAAACTGGAACAAAACGAGAAGCGGGAAGATTGCACTCGCGTTGTTAAACTTGAGGTATATTGCAAGCTCCATCATGTATACCATCCATACAATTTACTCTAATATTCATAGGTTTGCCAAAAAGGGATTTCCTGCCACAGATACTCTACTGAATGCAAAATTACGAGAAGAATGCATTATATCTGTAGTTGGTGTTATCAGGTGGTGTTTAGATTATATTGTTTTATTGTCACAAGAGATACTGGAATTAGATAGTGCATTCAAATCTCAAAACCAAGAGAGAATTAGTAAACTAATGAAAGACTCAATTGTTATACCGCTAATCTTGGGTAAGATTCCTAGAGCGTTTTTAGTTTTTTCCATTGCAAATATCAGGAGACTTTTCTCATTTGTTCAAAAATTTATTGAAAAAATAGATCCGAGTGTGACAGCAAAGGTTACAGCAGAAAATCCTTTGGGTGGGTTCGATGTTATTGAAAGTTGGTTCCTTAATGGTGATTCCTCAGTCCTCCAGAAGAAGCTCGGTGGTCCTGTAAAGCCAGGTTCTCCGCCAAATTCTAAGAATGGGAAGGCCATTGTCACCTCTCCTATTGTAGAGGCATATTATAGACTAGGGCTAACAATCAAAAGACTACCTGTTTCCTTGGTAGCATTTGAAAAGTTTCTATCTGAGGCTGATGGGCCTCTGAGGAACATGAAGCTTGATGCTCCTACATCACTTGCTATTGAGCAGCAAATTATATGTCAAGGATATATTTCCAGAAATTTTACAGATGCTATCAGAAAACTAAGTGACGTATTTACTAAATCCGTCTTAACTTACTCTGATACAAAGATATCAGACCTGTATTTTTATGATGTTTCTTGGCTAGGATTCAATTCGCCAGAGGATAGCGAAGATGATGATTACTATGACAATGATTTGTCAAGTGAAGAATGCCACGATAATACTGCAGCCGCTCCTCAGCAAATTTCCAATGAAGTTGCTATTGATGAGTTCATCAAATCTGATAAAAGCAATTTAAGTAGAACCGTCATTATACAGAAAACAGATATTAAGAAATCTGAAAAAATGTACCGGAATTTAGTGTGCAAGATCCTCCAAAATGGCGGAATTATTGATAGTGTTCGCAAAGAATGGTTTGGTCCCGAGACAATAATGAAGCCTGTCGGCGAATATATAACTAAGAAAAACATATACTCAGATACAACTGTCGGCGAGTCATCTAAGACTGCACTAACACCAACGGGGGATTTACGACCAAACATCCGAAAATGCATCAGATGTGGTTCTATATCTGTTGTTAACGATGAGGTGGTCTTTATTCCGAACAGCATGACTTTTGTAACAAATCCGGTATTTCAGCAATACCAGAGGATATGTATTTGTGGCGGATCTTGGGTAAACATCTAAGTGCGTTTTTTTTGGTGAACTTTATTAGTTAAACGTGTATAAATATTTTTAGCACCAGTGTTATCGTATAGGAGTTGTAAATACGAGTGTCCATTTTGATTGTTTCATTCAATATTATTTCCAAATCCGATGATTATGGTCTGCGCATAAACTTTTTTTTTTAACTCTATCTGACAGATGTCCAGATCGCTTGGCTTGAACCAAAAGACTCAATTTATAATGTGCAAGTTGGGACCACTTTATTTTGCTACGAGTCAGTACCAAGCAACTATGTTTCAAAAGCCACAAGCACCATCAAACTCATCTGTTAACTCATCAACGTTGGAAAGCGCCAGTATTCACAGTGGCCATGGATCGCCAAGTTTCCAAGGGGCAGTTACTAATGAATCACCATCAATCATATCGAGAACATTAACGGCAACTTCAGTCAACTCCCACTCTACGGTCAATACTACGTTTGAAACTAATTGGATGCCCAACTCTTTTGTTGTCAGCAGAAAAAAATACAGTATTTCCCTAAAACTCAAACCAAATGAAATCAGCCTATTGAGAAAGTCATGGACAATTGTTACATCTAATGATTCACGGGCTGCTAATGAGAATCTTTTAGAACGTTCGATATCTAGACAGAGCTCTACTTCGAACTTGAGGTTGACTGTCACTACCACCAACAACTCAATGGGCTCAAATATGACAACTGGAACAACGGGTACTAAACCTGGATCTGTGGTTGGCAATTCACACGGAGGACCAGGTTTTAATACTGCTTCATTTTCTTCATATCTTTTCTGTATTCAGTTCTATAACAATTTGATCGGTATGGATCCAGAAATTGAAAGATTGATCCCAAGCATTCGTCATCAAGCATCTGCTTTTGCTGGTGTGATTCAAGTTGCCATTGATACTCTAGAAGATCTGTCTAAAATGAAAGAATCATTGTTAAACTTGGGACATTTGCACGCAAGAATATTAGGTATAGACTCGCCTTATTTCAAAACTATGGGCGATGCATTGATTAAGACGTTTCAAGACTGGTTTGGTAACAGCCCAGAGTCCTTCCCCTTGGAGTTAGAAGAAGCTTGGATTAAGCTATATTGTTTTCTTGCTAATTCTATCATTCAAGGAGGAATTGACCCGATAATTGAATATAACATACAGCCTGCCAACAATATGGTTACTAATACAAATACAGATAATATGAATGAGGAGGCTGAAGAATCCGAAGAGGAAGAATCTGAAGCCGAAAAGTATGATTCAATTGCAGAAATGGGCACTTCGTTTGCCTCTTCTTCTAGTTTGGGAAAGAAGTCTACCCCTAAACATACACCATCATCGTATTCTAAATACGAACCATCCTTGAGCCCACCAGCATCCAAGCCTGTATATTCTGCTAGTGTTTCTGGATCGAGACTCAACAGACTCAAAAAGACCAAAAATGGAACAAAGGAAGATTGTACTATCATGTAGACTTTTTTTTCTAGAAACAAATACTTTGGGGCATCAACTAACCCTTATTTTCTATATAGATATTACCTGTGTAACTAATAGTTTGTCTTATTTCGGTTTATCCGTTCATTTCATTAGTTTTTATGTAAAGTAATTATGCAACAAATCAGTAACTTGTATAGCTCCCGTAGGATCTACCTTTACCACTACTTCCAAATTTTGGGCCTTTCTAAATAGAACTTCAAGATTTTTCCATATTCGACAGATCAGTTCTCTCTTATCGGACAAGTTTAGACTGTTGTCACTCTTTAGTAGTTCGTAAGAAATGTACCAAATATGTGGCATGCGAAGCAAAATGTTGGATGCTAAGAGCAAGCTATCAGTTAATATGCATAATACTTGATTCTCGGATGAATCACATAATAAGCACTGCAAACGGAATCGAAGTTGAGAATAAGTATCATAGTAGAATTCAATACTAGGGAGGATTGGCTTCAACGTTGAATTTTTCAGGATAATTTTCTTAAAGCATCTATAATTATTGGTATTACTTAGAAGCTCAGAGCACTGTACACTAATTGACATAGGCTCTCTAAGAAAGGGGAAAGTCGAGTTATATTCAAGCTGAAATTCTTCACCCAGAATAGGCAACTCTACAGTTTGATTGTTGTATTTTAAGGTTTTAGTTATGGATGGATCTGGTGTTTTTTCTAGAATCTTCAATGCCCTAAGCCTAACTTCATCATCACCAACAACATTTCCTTTAAAGAATTCTATAAACTGAATTACTCGACAAAGCTCCAATGTGTTTGGGTCCACGTACTGATTAACATTTGAAAACAAACTATCTGCTGACTGTGTAAGGGAAATCTTGGATCTTGAACTTTTTAAGGAAGTGATAGATACCCCATCAGAGAAATCATCCTCATCGCTTCTTCTTTTAGACATCAAGACTCTGAAGTGGTTGCAATGCCTGATGATAATTTGATACAGAATATAAAAGTATATAGTATATCAAAATTGGAAAACAGATTATATTGGCAATTGGTATATGTGTGTATTTTTTGAGGGTTTTCCTCGACCTCAAGATTAAGAACTAACATCTACACTAAAATACTTTATTTCAGCAGCATTTTTCTAGGTAACTGCCTCATTTTCGCCATCCAGATAGAGGTATTGGACAAGGTACCTGTAAATTGACTCTAGTTCTGTTTTTTTTACTGGTGGCTGAAGTGATTTTTTGATTTGTTTACCCGACAACTTAACAAGTGAAGAAGGATTTGCTCTTATGCAATCACCTAACTCCTTGAAAAGTGTCAAGACCCATTGTTCCACTAGTGTGTAATTCCTTTTCATATCTTCCATTTCTTCCTCCTTAAATTTTAGTTGCTTTTGTAAGTATTGCAAGTGGTTTTGATAAACTTGACTTTGAGTTTGTTGAATTTTATTAAACGACTCTTCTAATTCATTAAATTGATCTAGTCTTTCAGCAGCTAAATCATTGATTTTTTGTAGCTGGCCATTGTAATATTGTATGATTTCTTCCAAGTCACTACTTCTTGCTGCAAATGTATATTTCCTTCCCTGTTCCTCATCATTGATCTTCTCAAAATCGCTACAAAAGCGTTGAACACTGCATTTACTATTTTCTTCATTCTTCCCCTTTGTGTTAACTTGTGAGCTAAGCAAATCTACAATTCTATTGTCAACACTACCCCCTTTGGTGTCGTTATTAGAAGCCATTGAATTGGTTTCCTTCTCGTCATCTGCATCATCGAGTACGCTCTCGTCACTTTGAAAGGTGCTACTGTCCTTAACACAAAATGTTGATCTATCCCCGTTGTCCTCTTTACCTTCATTTTCTAATTGTAAATCTGCGAGAAGATTAGTTAAAGGCTTGGGACATTTTGTTTTTAAAATAGGATAGGAATGGTATGTTGATCTTTTCATATTACGATGTATCAACGTGTTCGCCGTTGTATTGGAAATATCACGACCAAAGCGGGTTTTTTCTGCCATTTTATAATAATTGTAGAAATATTATAACTATTAGTCTATCTAAGTATATTTTATGGACAAAAGATGTAGTGGAGAAAGATATAAAAATAAGGCAATTGGTTTTTTATTCAATGTTAAAATAGACGAATGGTTCTTAAATTTTATGGTATTAAAACTTTACTCTCGTTTGCAATAAAATACGTTGGCTTAAAACACAACTTTTTAACAAAGTATTTCAAAAGTAACTACAAAGGGATAAAGCAACTTTATAAGAGCGTGTTACCATCTAGTTCATCAACCTATTGGTAAAAATAAGGCAACTTCTTTTTTGAAAGAAACAACAATTACATGCAACAAATATAAATGTTGTGGGGAAGGGGGGGGGGACATGAAAACGAACTGAAGAAGAAGGAGAGACAAATAAAAACCAGCACTTTCCAAAAACGGCAATAAATTGACACGTGATTACTAAAAGGGAAATGACGCGTTAATGCTCTCTCTCCTATTGCGATTTTAGAGAGATTCGCGTTTGTAAAGAGCTGGTTTTCCCATGTTTTTTCTTCGTTGTTTGTCCATTGTCGCCAAACGCTAAGTATTGCATAACCTCAAGAGACTGGCGTTATAGCATTCCCATTTCTTCTTCCTCTCCTGATATCTTTGGCTTGACAGTTTCCTCAGATCTGGACATACATCTATAGTATACTGCCTCTCTTAGAAATTCTAGGTGCAACACAAAAATACCCCTTTAGTCCATATGTCTTATCTTGCTGGTTTTAACAAGATACAGAACCAAACTTTCTCGGTTAATAACAATAGTTTGAACCAATCCCCCTTAACACAAGATTCTTCATCGATGAACAGCTATTCAGATGATTTTGATTTCAGAAATATAGAAACATCCTCCTCAGCTCAAACTAGTACCGTGACTTCGAACCAAAATCACAATTCCAACATGCAAAACTACCATAAAGAACCAAAACTAAGCTCTTTATCATTTTATAATGGACCCGCAATGAACAAAGCCGCAGAAAGAGTCCATGCAAGCAAATTTAGAAAATCTTTAGTTATATCACCATCCTTTAATTCAATAACTTCAAATCCAGCTAGTGATACCGATTTTGATGAATCTCGTTTTATTGGTGACTCTAAAATCGAGGAACCTACAAAGAATATTGGAATGGTAATCAGTCCTAGTATTAGAGCACTCAGTGATATATTAACATCTAAAGTCAACAGCAAAACTTCGTTAGTCAATGATAATAACAATACAATAATAGAGGAAGCTGAAGGTGACGAAAATGATAATGAAACTATCCAATTCAAGAGTAATCTAAGGCGTAACTCCTCATTAATCGATGATATATTTTCCCCCGATGTTCAAAGTACCAAAACTTTTAAAACGAATAACTCTAATGATACTCTACAAAATCACTTACCTCAAGATTTAATTGATTTATCGAGCCCAGTTGTTGATTCCTTTCAAATTCCTTCAGAACCTCCTCGGTTGCCACAGCAAAAATCTCAAATACAAAACTCCCAACAAAGAAATTTAGATCCTAATTACAGTGATATGTTTGAATCTTATTCCCCCGTTAAAAAGGGTTCTATTATTGAAGAGGAGCACCGGTTACACGATCGGCATGACAGAGAAAGATCACATAATAGGTTTTCAATGATGAGTGACAATTTCAATTTCAACCAGTTGCAATCACCTTCTTTGAATTTTAACAGCCACGTTGAATCTATTGATAATATTAATCCATCAATAACTCATTCGATCTCGAAACTTTCAATTAACGATGAATCATTTCATGCAATAGGATATGACGACGGAGATGGGGATAACTCAGAGTTTAGTTTTCTTCCAAGTAGGACCAATACTTTGAATCAGTCTGAAAAAAATCTAGAGAATCGAAATTCAGCAGCATTTAAAAGTCCGAATACCTTTACTCAGAGGCACAACCCAAGGAATTCTATTAGGATAGTGGATGATACAGATGAAGAAGAAGAAGAAGAAGAAGATATTGGTGACAAATACAGAGGTAAGGAGGACAAGATGGATCATAAAGATGGTAAGTCGTCATTCAGTGATAATTTATCAGGTTCTGCTAACTTGCATTTTTCAACCGGCGTAACTCCTGTAGTCATTCCATCTCCCCAGTTTGAAGATGATCTGACACCAATTATTCCAGGCACTACTACTTTTGGCGGAGATAATACATCGAAGGTCCCGGTCTCCACGAAGTTTGAATCCCCTAGAAAAGAGACTCCCACGTTGAAAGACGTGCCTAGTTTAAGTGGAAATCATACTAATGCGTCTCCATCCAAAAGTCTATTGAATTCATCACCAATAAGAAATACATCACCAACTCTTGAGCATATTGATAAATCTCCTAGACAAGAAGTTAAAAAGACATATATTAATTTATCGCCAGATACTAAGTTCTCCAAACAAACTAGGGCCGAACATGTTCAGACCCAACAACTTCACAAAGTGCAACAACAAAGTAAACCGAAAAACAAATTAACCTTCAAAAGTCTTTTCTCCAAAACTACCTCCACTGAGCATCTCATTGTTGGCAAACGAAAATCTCCTATTCTTGAATCGGTTGAGAAATTTGGACGCCCGAAATCAATGGTGTCAGCAAAACAAGAGACACCCCCGGTTGCGAAAGGAGAGAAGAAGGAAAAGTCAAAAAGTTTGTTGTCTGGTTGGAAGAGAAAGAGTTTTGGTTTTTCCAAGACTAACCTTCACGATGATCTTGAAAAGAAACCAACAAAAACAAAGGAAAAATCCAAAACTTCCCAGGGCCCATTTACTAAATCTCACAAAAGTACTTCCAGCATGCCAATAATATCATCCCCTAAATCGAAACAACAACAGAAACAGCAGGAAAGGGCGACTGCAGTTTCTCCGCATAGGCACACAAAATCAGAAGACTTGTTTGAGAAAAAGCTGCCAGTTTTACCTCCTCCAGAGACAACAAAGCGGGATCAGGACCAGCATAAATCTTTGCTCCAAACATATGGTTTTAACAACACGTTATCGGAACTTAAGGAATCACCAATTTTGCATTCTTCTCCTTCTTTGCACAGTTTCCACGATCCGGTGCCATTGAGTCCAACATGGGATAGGGTTCCAACTGTTAAAAGATCGACAAGTGAAAATACTATTGAAACTTCAAACTCACCACCTGATCTATTAGAGCCTCAAAAAGCAGACATTAGTTCGTCATCTCCGGCTCTTTTCAACGTCTCACATCCAGAGATGACAAACAAAAATAACGGCTTCAATGATCCTAAAGATAATTCTGAACTCGGTAACACAAGTAGTACATATGATGAATCAACAGAAAATCCTACCCAATCCAATCATCTGGAGTTCTTCAAGCCTCCACAAGCATTAGGAATTACCACAATGGAAGACTCACCTGTAGCTACTACACCAAGACCGCTATCTGGAAGTTCATTTTCTACATTTACCTCTGAGAATAATTTACTTAAAACCCCCCAATCCTTTGCTTCTCCTGCAATTTCAGTAGTTGAATCGTTTGTTGCAAGCCCGAACAGATATCACATTGGTGACGATATGTATCCCAAAAGTTTGGGTATAAATGAAATAGAGTCTATTGTTAGTTTGGAGCGTTCAAGATCTATGAGATCAATAAGGTCTGCTGCTAACGCCCAAAATCCTTTAAATCACAAAAGTTCTATTTTAAGTATGATTCAGGGACAAGATGTCGATGGTTTTAACGAGATGAGATTACCTGATGGAATGGTTGTTATTAAGAGCCCAATGACCGATCAACATCACGCATGGAGCAAACCGCCAAGTCGTACAACTAGTATTTTGAAGAAGAATAATTCGATAAAAAGCAACAATCCAACTTCTTTGAAGCAAGTTACTACGGTTGACAATGACACTAGCTTTGAAGATGATGACTTCAATGATTTAATAAACTTGATTAATTTCGACGACGACGACGACGATATTGATATGAACACAGATTTTAATATTAATACTGATATAAATCTAGAGCTTAGTCCATTGAAGAGTCATTACATGAATGAACAAAGTAACATTTCGAACGGTGGTGACCTTCATGATTATTTAGGCATTGATACAACTTACAACTCAATGCGTTTTGATGATGATTTTAATTTTGAAGATTCTCCAATCCGACAAGCTAAGAAAGTCGAGTATATCCCCCAAAGGGAAAGCATTGATTTGGTGTCTACTGAAGAAGGACAAAATCAGTTGGCTCCTTTTGGATTTGATTCCCCAACTAAAGGTCTAAAAGGCCCATCATTCAACAGTACACTAAGCTCTTCTTTGAAACCCGAAACTAGATCTGCGATTCTTGATTCCCTGAATAAGAATCTACCTGTGAATGATTTTGTGCATTCTGAATCTGAAAATTCGATTTCTTATATTGCCGGCGGCCAACATTATGGAGGGTACTTTAGGGATTCCCCAAACATAAAACAAGATAGTCTCCTAGAATACCAATACAAGAACCAAAGTAAAAAGCCAAGTGATGAAGAATCTCAAAAATTTGATTTCAAATACAACCAATCGTTTGCACAGCACTTGCCAGTCACATCTTCAGACGTACTATCTGCACTGTCAGAATCACCATCACCTTCTAGGTTTGCCCTCAACAACCCATTTTCCGATTATACTCAAAGTTATGATGATGATTATAGCGATAGCGTAAATGTCAATACAACAGATAAGGTAAATAAGAGGAAATCGTTAAACTTTATGGGAAAATTCTCTAACCCAGCAAATTTAAGTACTTCATCATTACCTGTCATGAAAGACTACGAAAAACCTAAAAAACTAGTACGAAAGAGGAACAAAACATCAGTATCGTTTGGTTCTATGTTTGAAGCACTTGTTCCAACGAGAGAAGAAGAAAAACCCACGTTGAATGTTAAGTTTTCATCTAGGATTTTACTTTATGATACTTACGGCGAAGACGAGTATGACCGTCGTCCAGACGCTGCAACATGTAACTCATTAACGCCACAAATTGCAATGGAAATCAGAAACGAGTTAAATCAAGTCAAGGCAGAAATGCCTATTCACGAAGAGTCTCGTTGCTACACGCATTTCTTTTAATTAACATGACCTCTGTATTTCTTTTTTTGTAAAATAGTTACAGTTATAATTATATAATTTGTCGAACTCCACTCAATATAGTTGGGACTGAACTAGATATTTTACCTCCTTGAAAGGGAACCTGTCTCTGTGCGGGTCACGTGCGCGCTGATCCTGAAGTAAGTTTATAGTGGGTTGCATCTTTAGAAAAGCCTGTTCCAGCTGTAGTAAACACTTCTATGGCTGAAGTGTTAAACTAGCAAGAAAAACAAAAGAGAATGTCTCTCTACCAAATCCAGAAGGATGCGTTAATATCCGATCTGAACAGGGTAAGCTCATCACATCGTCACTTGATTGCCGATGATACTACATATCCAATAATCGATAAGCTATTCAAAGATGATGTCTTGAACTACGTTTACACCTTCAAAAGAATCGATTCACCTGACCGCTCCAAAAACCGAGATTCTGCATTATACATATTGGATCCTTCCAGATCCTTTTCACTAAATTGTTTGGCAGCAGATTTTTCCAAGGGCCAAAGGTATAAAGACGTGGTTGTGATGTTTATACCTGGTCATTGGGAACATTTCTGGGAAAACATGCAAAAGAATCACTATTTTAAAGAGTCTCTGGTCTTATCGAAAGTTCCATTGATTCTTGAATACATGAGTTTTGTTCCTCTTGAGCCTCGTCTATATGTTACTGGGAACTATCATTCTATCCCAATTTATTACAAGCCAGAAAAGTATGGCATGAATTATTTTCATTATCAATTAGACACAGCAGTAAATTCCATGCTTGGGATGTGTGTTGCCCTTAATGAGTATCCAACTGTCAGATATTACAACTCTAGATTATCCAAGGAACTAGCTACACGTTTCCAACAAAAATTAGATAATTACTGGAGAGACCACCCTGATAATTTTCCTATAGGAAGCAAAACAGTCTTTTTAATCACTGATCGTACAATGGATATGTTTGGTCCATTATGCCATTATCAATATTACAGATCACAAATTTTTGATTTGCTTGATACTGTCGAGGTAGACAGAGGCGTAGATCCTACAGCTACATATTCTTACAAGGTTGAAACTGGTGAGGGACTGACTAGGAAAAAACTTGTATTTAATACGGACGATAAAGTGTATCCACAGCTAAGGGATTTAACGATCGAGAAAGCAACCGACACTGTTCGGAAGCTGTATAATAATTTGAAAGCGGAGGATGCCAAATTCTCAAACGAGATGTTGCAGACAGCAAACGGATTAAGACATGCACTTGTCAACAAAGATGTTCATTTGGAAAATAAGGCAGTAGTTACTGCTCACTACTTGCTTACAAATGAGATGTGGAATGGCCTTAAGAAGGAACATGTTGCTGATATTATCACTTTTGAGAATCTATGTGCAGCTGGTCTAGGGGTACTCGATCATTTGAAATCGCCGGTTACCGACGGACTATTACATTTATTAGCGAATCCGGAAATCAACATTTATAACAAAATCCGATTACTTGTCACTTATGCCATATACAGGAAAGGTATTATCGAGAATGATTTGCGGAAACTCTTAATGTTCTCCATGCCAGATAAGATCGAAAATGTTCTAAAGCTTTTTAAAAATTTGGAAACCTTAGGGGTTTTTGCATTAAAGCATGATCTAAAATCAAAAGCCCGTGAGAAAAATACATATTTTGGAGTAAAAGACACAGATGACCAAATGAACCTAATGATTCCTACCTATACTAACCTAGTTTCGAGACTAGTATTAAATAAGTTGCCCGAGTATTATGATACGAGGACAATAGATGCTTCGGGGTATATTCAAGATGAAGACGAATCGTTGAAAACATTCCCGTACGTGAAAGCAGGACCTTCGCCTATGGAGAACGAGGGCTATCAACAAACTGTTAGAAACCAACCTAAATGGAAGAGCACAAAGAACACCAATGACGCCGCAAGACAAAAGGTTATGTTGTTTTGTGCTGGCGGTTTAACTCCTTCTGAGATCAGTTCAATGTCTTCTTTGGAAGAAGAACTGAATAGGAACATTATCATAGGCACTGATGAGATTTATACTGTTTGGGATATGCTCGGTGATATCAATTTGATCAACGAGGACGAGTTTGAATTTCCATTGACCGATAAAATCGAGAGTAAACCGGTTCCTCAGTCAATCGTTGAGAATTCCATGGATCCTTCTCTTCTACAACAGCAGCAGCAGCAACAACAACAACAGCAAGTGCCAAAAAAGTCCCATACCCATCTACCCCATCTCCCTTTGGGTCATCACCATCCTGAGAACACTCAAACAGCTCCTGAAAAGGAAAAAAAGAAAATTAAGGGTGTTATGAAAAAATTCAAGAAATTCAGCATATGATTCTGTGATACTCTCAATGAAACACTATGTGACTATCAAGTGCACTATAACTTTTAAAAACAAGTCAGGAGTATTGATGTATCTGGCCTTTGAATTGGTTAATGAAACAATAGAAAATTACTAGTCCTGCTTTTGAAATATTTGTAATGTCGTATATACTCTCTTATATGTCCACCATGACCTCAGTGCCCCCCCATGTGTTTGCACCAGTAAAGGATCCTTAATTTCCTTTCCTCTCTACATGGCTAAATCTTTTGCTTCTATGTCGGGATTAAGCGCTTGTAATTTCTCCGAAATTGCTGGTTTCGGAACAAAAACACTCGAAATTTCACGGTGAAGAAAATAGACAACCTGCCAACAAAGAAAGCTTTCTTACGTGTGCGTTTTCTCGAGTAATTACTTGCACAACCATTCCGACAATCTCAGTACACCATGTTTGGTTTTGGTAAAAAGAAGGAGGCAAAAAAGGAAGATAAGGCTGATAGCAAGAATTTTATCAAAGTCAGCACACCATTCGAACATCCAGTTGAAGGTATTGTTCCACCAAAGGAAAAAAAACTCACTGATGAGCAAGACACCAAGTACCAGGAAGTGTTACATTATTTCCAAAGGCCGGACCTAGAGGTCAGCGTTAAGGAGAAAGAAAGCTCCAAGAAAGAACCTTTGATTGATGATGAAAAGGCATGGCTCACTAGAGAATGTATTCTGAGATACTTGCGTGCAACAAAATGGGTAGTCAAGGATGCAATCGAAAGAATTGAAGGCACCATTGCGTGGAGAAGAGAATTCGGAATCCAATATCAAGATCCTGAAAAAAACTCATGTAATGCCAAATTGGTGGAACCTGAATCTTTGACAGGTAAACAGGTTGTTTTAGGATTCGACAATGATGCTAGACCTTGCTTATATCTCAAGCCAGGAAGACAGAACACCAAGACATCACATAGACAGGTTCAGCACCTAGTTTTTTGTCTAGAGAAAGTTATCGACTTTATGCCTTCAGGACAAGATTCATTGGCCTTATTGATTGACTTTAAGCAACATCCAGAAATAAGTGCCAATGTGGAAACATCTAAGATCCCGCCGCTTTCTGTTGGCAGAGAGGTTCTTCATATTTTGCAAACACATTACCCAGAAAGATTAGGTAAAGCGTTACTTACAAATATTCCTTTTCTAGGTAGGGCATTTTTGAAGTTGATTTATCCATTTATTGACCCACTAACCAAGGAAAAATTGGTCTTTGATGCCGAATTCAAAAAGTTTGTTCATGCCGAGCAGCTTGATAAAGACTTTGAAGGCCTTGTCGATTTTGAATATAACCATGAATTGTACTGGCCTGCACTGTTAGAAATCACCCAAAAAAGAAGAGCTGCATATTTTGAAAGGTTCCATAAGTTCGGTGCCGTAGTGGGTCTTAGTGAAATAGACTTAAGAGGTTCTTCAGAGAAATTGACAGTTCCCATTGGGAAACACCCATACAATGCATCCGAGTCTACAGAAAACTTAGTAGAGGAAGTTTCAGACGCCACGGAGAAGTTGAATCTATAGAGATTTTAGACATCCATAATAAACTAATTTATATCATTCACAATAATGAGCATGTGATCACAGTAATTACCTATTTTCTCTTTGTCTGTTGTAATAGTCTCTATTTGCTGCAGGATGATCATACTGGTGATCATTGTGTCGCTTATTGTAACTCAAATCATCTCTGAATTGGTTGCTTCCATTTCTCCCTGCATAATTCCAGTTTTCTTGCGTTCTATATCTGCTCCGATTAGCGGAATATCCTCCCCTACCCCTACCCCTACCACGCCACCCACTACGCCCCCTACCATGCCCCTTACCACGACCATTATCATTGTGATTAATTCTCGGCCCCTTAGGAATATTATCAGTTCTGTCGTTTTTATGATTTTGTCTTGCAGGGGAAGCAGTTCTCGACCTAGAATAGCTTCTTTCTCTCTCAAAGGATGACATTCCTATGCGATCTTCTGCACTTACAAGTGTACCTCTGTTGTATCTCTCGCGTGATGTGGATCTTGATCTTGAGTAACTTTGAGATCTGCCAATATGGGGGGACCTAGACCTCGATCTTCCTCGATGAGGACTACTCACGTCAGATTCATCACTATCAGATCCATTATTAACTAGGCTAGTAATAAGTTTATCCTTTTCAGTTAGAATATTTAGATTGGATCTCATTTTATCGGTCAATTTACCCATTCCTATAGCAGTAAAGTAATTAATGGAAAACCTTAAATGATCAGGATTATCAACAGGAAACAAACCTCTGATAAATGGTTGAATATAGTCTTCACTAATGCGTTCATTCAACTTCTTATCACCCAATTCATCAACCATCCTTTGAAAAATAAACTTGATAAATATACGACCAGAAGATGTTGTGTCTTCTTCGGTAAGTTTGATAACAGAAAGACATTCCCACCCAATTTTGTCACTTGCAAACATATGCCCCCAAAATGCGCCTATGTTTCTTAACAACGCAGTCTCATATCTATGACAATTTTGATAGTTTTCTTTAAATAAAGCCTGGAAAACTTCTGCCCATGATTTGTTGATCACTGCAAGATTTTCTCCTATCAATCCGTAGTATTTTGAATATATCTTTTCTTGCGCACAACATTTGATCACCATGTCAACCAGCATGTACTCTTTCCTCTTTGGATCAACTGCAGGCAACTTTAAGAGCTTATGGGTTGCCTCCTCGGGGCTCATACTGGACATGATAGTAAGATAAACATTCTTCTGGAAAGTAGTTAATTCTTGTTCCGTCAGGTCTTTGATCTGTACTGTCAATTTATTTCTTTCTTTGTCATCTGTATATTGGCGATTATCGTCATCATCAACATCTTGTTTCTCTTCCTCTTCATTGTCATAATCACTAGAATAATCAGAACTTTCATTATCTACTTCCTGATCTGAATCTGTTTCTACATCGCTCCCCAAGATCCCTTTTCTGATAATATTGTATTTTTCCCTATTGTCCTCGTAATTAGGATCAAATTTGAAAACATCTAAGTGGTCATCACCCAGGACGTTTTCACTTAAGGTAAAATTATGAGTGATCTGATCTTCTTCTTCAACCAAATCTAGACTTTCATCAATCCCGTTATAATTAGTAACAAGACCTTTAAAATTATCAAAAAACTCTTGGATGAGATACTGTGATTTCGGATTAACTATATTTTCGTTTAATACGTTTCTTAATAGGTTGGCTTTCTGGTCAAACCATTTACCATTTTCATCATGCAAGGTAATACCACAATGTCTCATTATCTCAATAATCATCTCAATTCTAAAATCACTAATATTTTCAAATAATTTGTCAATAATTTGTTGTACCAATTCCGAATTGATTACATGGAAATTGAATAATTCTGAGAGAAAAACAACAACTGACCGACATTGTTCTGCTTCATTTCTCCTTATCAATCTTTTAAATTTCACTATTAATCGCCTCACTAGCAAGTCACCAACTTCGGGGATTTTGGAGTTTATAATGGAAACCAACGATGCATAAACATCAGTGTACGATGTTGATAATTGTTGGGATTTCATTATGCACTGACATAATAACCCCCTTCCCTGTAGTAAATTATTCTTAAACAACTCTACAACTATAGTCTTCAAGTTCTTTTTGTTGACTTTGTTGACTGAGCTGTTGATATTTTTCTTTAGGGCCTCCCATTGCAGTATTTGAAATTCTTTCGAGTTTTCTTCGAGTTCAACTTGAGCCATTAATTCTCGAAGCTTTGCTGGGGGAACATATGCACCCCCTGACTTTAGTTTCAGTAACTTAGACAGCTTCTCCGACATTACTTTAATTTTAGCAATTTTGTGTCACTGTTTAACACGTGCTAAGAAGTATCAGAACAAGTGCAGTGTCATTATCTCCCTAGAATATGTCTTAGAGAATATAATTTCGAAAAGAGAACCGCACTTAAATCTGGAATCAAAAATTTCTTCTTGGATTCATGCCATAGAAGATAAACATTCTAATACTACAAAGATTGCATGGCAAGTTGAAGACAATTTTTAAGTGCAATGTTACTGGTTATTACTGAAAGGGATTCTTATTGCTATAACGCAATTGAACACATTTTTGAAGTAGTTTTAACAAAGAATATCGATGAGATATATGTTTTGGTTCATCCTGATCATGGTTCACCTTTGACTGTCTCGTCATTAATCGACCAGCTTGGCAATATTTACGATAGTTTCTTCCAGTTGACCTCTGTATCTAAGGAGAAACTGAATATTAATGTGTTACTGTATGATGAAAAGTATGACCCAGAAATTGCATCTCAGTTATGGACATCTGTGCTGTACACAGACTCGGTGGATGTTTTCTCAATTCCCAAGGCTTATATAGAACATGTTGATAAAAACAAAATTCACTCCATCTCTACCTCAACAATTGAGTGCACAATTGAGAAACATAGGAAATATCGACTATCCAATCCTGAGTCAACGTACGAATCTATACCGGTCGTTGCCGTTGGCGGAACGTTTGACCATCTACATGACGGCCATAAAATTTTACTTACAGTTTCTGCTTTCTTGACAGGTAGACGTCTTATCGTTGGGGTTACTGGTCCTGGATTGCTTGGAAATAAAAAGTATGTGGAATATATGGAGAGTTTTGAAATTCGAGTTAGGAATGTCAACAGCTTTGTGAAGATCATAAAGCCAGGTCTTTTTCCAGATATTTACGAAATAAACGATGTTTGTGGCCCGACAGCACAGGTGGAGAGCATAGATGCTTTAGTTGTTAGTTTGGAATCTTATAAAGGTGCTGAGTTTGTCAATAATAAGAGAAGAGAACTTGGTTGGAAACCTCTGGATGTGTATACTATCGGTGTTTTGGGAGGCAATGAAGAAACTTTTAACCATAAAATGAGTAGTACAGATTATAGAAAGGCTGAGTATCTTAGAGATCACGCTGATCGTGTATAGTATAGTGTATATTAATTTTTCATCATGATGAATTAGGTAAAAAGAATTATAGATAAATACAAAAATGCGGAGCAAACTCAAAGAAAAAAAAATGGAAACTTGAGTCAGCTATCTGATCATAATTGATGAATGATGAGACGACCGTCTTCCTTTGCGATCCAAGTGGTCGATGACCAACATATACTTGCCATTCTCAAAATAGTTAAAAAGCTCTATGGAATTAGAAGCTGGGTTGTTCTTATCGATGAATTCGACGACTGAGGAGTTTGTGATTCCAATTCTAGCGGAATTAAATTCCTTTCCAGACAAACCTAATAACTTATGCAACCTCACATACGTTTCTGGTAATTTTTCACCTTTGACAAGATCAAACACAAATGGCAAACCATGTGTGTTTTCAATTGAAGAGTAACATTGAAAACCAGCAATTAAAATGACATCTCTACTATCATTAAAGAATAACTCTTTATATTGTGGGAACAAACCAACAATTAAAACATCGTGGTTGTCAATGGAATCCTCGAGTTTTACTATCCTTTTAATTTTGTGTTGACGATCAGGGACCCAACAAAACACAGCATTAAGATCAATCTCTGATTTCAATTTACTCTGTAGTTTTGACACTACGTCTTCGAGGGTGCTTGAGCTGGGAAGATAAAAGTCATGTTTCTCCTCCTTACAGATACCATTTCCAACCCAGTAAATGCGGTATAACTGCATGCTCTCAAATGATTTTAAAGGAATATTCAGGGTCTCATAGTATAACTTTAATGCCGAGTTTTTAGTAAAGCCTTGTAGAGCTGTGGAAAAGTTGAAATCCGATTTGAGATCTGTCTTGTTTCCATTGGAAAGAACGGAAAGTTTGATATATTCTGGCGAAATACCCACTTCCTTGCCAATAAAAGTGCAAATATCCAAATACGACGAATTCGAAGATATCCATATGTCAATAATTGAGTCAGATGCAGCAACTTTACTAGGGTCAGTTTCAACAAACACAAAATCTTCTTCATCTTCATCTATGCGTTTCAGTGGCGATATGTAAAAATGTACTCTTGTCTCGAGGAACGCGTAGTAGCTTTCAGCATCTTGAAACTGTAACTCTTTATCTTGGTCGTCGTCAAATGACGCACAGACGATATCACCAGAACTGATTTCGTTCTGATACAACGATAAATCGGTTCTAACTCTAACTCGTTGGGAGAAGCTTATTTCCTCAATAAAAGATATCTGCTCTCCATCGTCGACATTGAAAACAAGTTGTAAGAACTTGGCTATAAAATCAATCTTTGCATCAGATGGAAGAACTATGTGTGACACCCCTTTTAAAGTTTGTTTTCTTTGATCAAATAACTTGACCATTATGAGGATGTTGGAATCATCCCCAATTGGTTCTAAGGAGGCATCGCATTTTTTGTTGGCAACAATGACCAAAGACTCTAACCGCTCTTCATAATCCTGCAAACCTTTAGGAATCCCCCCACATTGGCTAGCCAAGTATTTCAAATCCCTACAAGCATCCTCCAAATACAGGGACAGAACAACTGGAACATTACTTCCCGCATATTTTCTTCTCGAGGTACCATTTTCAAGTAATAAGGCAATGCTTTCAATTGTTTGATTATCGATATCTGAAACCATACTTTCAATGGGTCTTTCGGGTCTGTAAGTATTGTTCGATCTCTTTGTTATACTCCAAAGTCTGAGTTTGTTTGCGAAAACTTTGGGATCTTTATTGGAAAATTTGCAAATTGTTTCGTAAATAGACTCCCAAGCTTGAGTTTTCAATAACTTGAGTTTTATTGGGAAAGAGCCATCATCAAACAGATCCTCATTGAAGTGTTGTAGATTATCTTCATCTGGACCCAAATCAAAACCTTGGTACTTCGCAAAAGTTTCGTCTGTGAAGATTTTGAAGTTTATATAGAGATGCATTTCTTCCCTTTCCTTTTTAATTTTGGCATCTTCTTGATTCTCATATTTAATTTGTTGCTTAACATGTTCTGGAACATCAGCTTCTTCAACATCAGCTAATACATGAGGAATTTTAGATTCTCTAAAATAAACTAGCATGTAAGCAGAAGTATGATGTTTTATAATGTAGTTTTGGTATTCTTCCCTGGTCATTGACCTGTCAATATTTTTTGGAGGACCACATCCAAAACCATCTTCAAAAACCGTATATGGAGTCACCCTTGTAACAATGTCGTCATCAAATTTATACCACTCATCCTTTTCGGTTGGCTTGATCATGGCATAATAATGGCCACCGGAAACATCACCTTGATGGACCAACACACAATGTAGTTTATAGTTCCAGTTCTCATCCTCATAACCAGGCGATGTTTTATCTAGATAGGGCTTAAGATCTATTTCGTCAAAAAACTCATACCTGTCATGAATTTTAACCATGTTATCGGTTTCAAAATCATATTCATACCTCTTCAACTGAATGTGTAATACATCAGGGAAACTTTCAAAGATAACACCTTTCTCAGCATCTTGCAAACCAAAACCAGATGCATCATATTTGTTTTCACCATCAAGAAGCTCTAATTCAACATAATTGTCGAATGATTCTTTTATGTCTTTCAAGCCTTTAACATTCAGTTGGATATCCCAAAAATCTTCGGTCCTGCTACTTTCATAATCAACATTCACACAACGAATAAAACTCTTCATTTTACCCACAAATATATCATTCAAGCAACCATCAATTTCAGTACCTTTCATCTTGGTTTCCAACCGATCCATCAGAATACGATTCAGCTCTTGAACATCATGTTGAGTAAACGCATCTGCGGTGGTCCAGCCAAATGAATGGGTCAATTCTAGTGAATTTATTGCGACATTGGAAGTTTGTAATCTGTAAAAGATTCTTTGCAATGCAAGACTTACTGTTTTATGTTGATGTTTGTAATCCTCATAAGAGTCCATCTCTAATTTGATTTCATCATCAGTTGGAATCTTATAAACCTTTTTTCTGAAAACTTTAGTGAAATAGTAAGATTGTAATAACGAATTTAGGTAGCAAGTAGCACCTTGGTTTTCAATCCCAACAAATCCTGTAGATTTTTTGGAATCATAATCCACATAATTGGAATACAAGCAGTTGGTATAATCATCGATAACTCTAACATAAACTGTGATATTGACTTTATTCTTCCTGAAAAACTTTTCATCAGTAGGGAACTTGGAATCCAGAAACTTGACAAACCCCCAATCATCAACTCTTTGGCTGAATCTAAATTTGGAAAAATTAACCTTATGACAAGTGATGTCATCGGCATCCCACACATTGAAAGCAAAGTGTACAGGGAAGGACCATATTTCATTTTCCTTTTCATCAACTGGTCTGCCCTTTAAATAAGCAGATAGTATACGATCTTGTCCTTTCCTAACCACGATCATAAGGTTGAATCTGTAACCACCTATTTGAACTGGCTCACTCAAATAAGTGTCGGGCTGGGCCAGCATACTTTCAATATTTGCAATTTGAAAAGTAAAGTGCTGAACAATCGAATCAAGGCCTTTTGGACATGCTTCCACCAGAGTATCAACTCCCTCATCTAATTTTGCCTTTAGTTTCTCATCTAGCTCAATGAGTTTGATCTGTTTACTTTTGTCATAGTCAAAGGGATCAGTTTCTATTATTGAATCTCCTGAGCTATCTGAACCATTGCCGTTGTTTTTCTCCTCTTCGTCATCCTCGTCATCCTCGTCATCTTCGTCATTTTCATCATCTTCGTCATTTTCTTCTTCTTCTGGATCATGCCCGTCCGGGACATTCTCATCCTCATTGTTATCATTACCATACGTTACATCCATATCTGATTTATTTTGTGGGTGGTGTAACCTCAACTCTCTGGTACCATCATCGACTGGCTCTGAGTCATTGGCTACTTCTTTAGGTTTGATAGTGCTCATAATGGCTTGTCAATGGGCAGCTTTAGAGTATTGCGTTTATAAATGAGAACTTTCAACTAAAATAGAGTAGAGCCCTTGCCACTATGAGTGTTCCAAATTAGAACGTGATAGGAATTAGCAGAGCACCTGGAAAATTGAGAAAATACAGAAAAAACCGATAGAAATCCAGTCTACATTAAGGCTGCGCCCAATTTGGTACGCCAAGCTGTTTCTGTAATAACTAAGACAACGCCCCTCTGCCAATTGCTTTTCGTGATGGCGATGAAGCCCTAAAAGCTCGGTGTTTAAATATGCTAGTTTTACTGGAAAATATAGATAGCTGTATGCGCTACAAGGTTTGGGAAATTTATGGGGGAGGGAACAGTGATTAATATACAAGAGTTTCGAGATAGTTAGATGTTATATTGATCAAGAGTCTTCCTCAGAATAATCTATATCCCATTCCTCATGTTCTGTTTCATCGGCTAAATCATCCTTCTCCTCCTCATCGCATATTTTCTTGTTTTTATCACTGAGTAAATGTTTAAAACCCTTTTGTTCTTTTCGGCTATTCCAGTTGAGAACACGACTAACTGTATCAAAATATTGGTCATAATTCCCCTTAACTGTCGGAAAAGGGTAGCAAGATGCGTAGACTACGACGTAGTCGCCGGTTTCTAGTTTTACACGTTTTCGACCGTCAAATGCAGCCCATGCCGTCGACCTGCTTCTAAGGGGGACTTTGATTTTTAGTTTCATAGTATCTGGGATCATTATCGGTCTAAATGATAGAGTGTGGGGACAAATTGGTGTGATACATATACAACTCACCTCGGGGTGGACAAGTGATCCCCCGGCAGACAACGAGTACGCTGTAGATCCTGTGGGAGTAGCAATAATCAGACCGTCTGCTTGTGCAACTGTCAATAAATTATCATCTCCGTATAACTCAAGCATAGTCACATAGGGGGATGGCCCTCTATCAATTGTCAGTTCATTGAGAACCTGTTGCTCACATACAATGTCACCATTTGCTCTATGGACTCTGCAGGTAAATCTCATCCTCAGGTCTGTCTTCACTCCCTGGTTGAAAACTGATGATAGTATTTCTCTGAAATTCTCAAATTCAAAACAAGTTAAGAAGCCTAGCGATCCCAATGCAAATGATATGATGGGCGGCACTGCATTTTGAAACAAGGTCGAGGCATGTAGAACTGTCCCATCACCACCTAAAGTAATCACAAAGTCAAATAAGACTCGTCCCTCCTGTATGAGCTGCTTATCCCAGAATTTTAACCTATGTGTACTATTCGGAATATCCTTAACCAATCCCGATGCATCAAATCTATGTGAGGCCTTCAAGTTTTTATCGACATAAACAGTCAACCCCGGATTGGTGACTAAGAGCCATTCAGTCAATTCTTTTGTAAGATAGATCAACGAGTTATCCCTAGCTTTGGTAACAATGCAAACAGTATTCATACAGAGATGTATTGTCGTTCTGTTCAGTCTCTTCGCCAGAGCACGAACACTGTGTGCTGTTTTAGCCAAGTCCACATGTGACCTGACGCTGTTTAAACCTTGGGATTCTTGTAACGAATCAACAGCATTGTGTTCGTTGTCAATGTCTTTACAATGTTTGATATTCTCATCACGTGAAACAGGCATGTTTCTACCAAGTATACTATGTGCCAGGATTCCATTCACGTGTGTCTGTGGTGGGAAGTTTGCACTCAACGAAATCGAAGTGCTAGAAGAAGAGTTGGATGATATCTCAGAGGAGAATTGGTTCATGGTGTTATCCTTGATCAATGCCTCATGCAAAATAGGTTCCTTCTGAAATACAGACGACGATAAACGACGTAATGATTTGTTCCTTTGGTTCGTCTCAGACATTGAAATTTAGTTTTGTAATTGCAGCTTGGCTCGTATAGTCGGAGTAGATAATTATCAATTAGCTAGTTAGTCACCCACGGTGAAGGCAATGTTGAAACCTTAAAAAAGTGGGTTTCTCGCCCTTAACGGATTTTACACTTTATAAACGTTGCATAAAAGATAGAATTGCTAAAGTATAACGTGACTTGAAACCTGTGCAATTAAATACAGTCCAACCTGTGATTAGGCTTAAAAGATATATAGGAAATACAGACACAAACGCAAGACGGTTACATCAACTCATAGTTCCTTGGTAACACGGCAAGTCCAGTTGGACTTGTCAAGTAGCGGCAATGAAGCACCGAGACACCAACCCAGCTCGTTACCACCAATAGTCTTTGCAGTCTTTAATTCTCTCTTGAGAGGAATATCGTAACCGTTGTGCAGAAGGGAAGTCATAAAGTTGAGATCTAAACACCACAATGGTTCGTTCTCCAATTCCTTGATATGTGCCTCCTGGGTAAAGTATTTGTCCCATAAGTGTGAACCTGCACAAACCGACTCCATGATATCATTCATTTCCTTCAAGGTGAATGAATCTGGCATACCAATAGGTTGTAATCTATCGTAGAAGTATGAGAAAACATACATATCCGCAGTTGATGGGAATTGGTCTTTGAAGGATGGTTGGTAAACACCATTAAATGAACACGAGTCAGACTCACAATCTAAATCCTTATTTAAGATTGAGTCAGTTAAGAATTTACATTGGCCAGCTAGACTATCGGATGATGTTTTCTTTGGTGGAACAAAAGTGACTGCGTATTTATCACCATTTTCTAGTTCAACTATAACATCTTCTGCTGTAACACCAGGTGGAACACATGGGTTTTCAATAGTGACATCTGCAACTGCATTTTTAATTTGTGATTCTTTCAATGGAACAAATTTGGATTTACCGGCGGTCTTCATCTCGGACTTCAATACCTCTGCATTGACCTTATTTCTAGCTTGCATTAAACCGTAACCCAAATGTGAATATTGGTACAATGTAAACTTCCTACCACCAAATTCGATGTTGTACTTGTGTTCGCCTTCTAATAAAGAATCACCATCAGTTGGTTCAAAAACAATCTGAGTTGATCCACCACCAAGATCAAACACCGCTGCTGTGTCTAGCTTCTTGGAAGTGCCAATGTTACCTAATAAATAATTAGTTGTGATCCATGCATAAACACCCTCATCAGATCCATCCATGATGGAAATACCATCACCATCAACAACAGGGAACGGATAGTCTTCCTCTAGGTGTTTTCTGACCTGTTTCAATATAGCATCTGATTTTGCCTTTCCTAATAATCTCAAGCCCGCAGTGGCCTTAACAGCAACAGGAGAACATCCCTGTTTGTCCGTTGGAATACTAGCTAAAGCCAATTCTAACAATGGATCCAACGATTTTGCTGCACCAACAGTGTCAGTATCGAAGGAGGAGAGACCTGGCTTTAACATCTTAAATTCCTCGTTCATTAAAGCTGGAGGAGAAACAGACGTGTCAAAGGAGTAGACATGGACTCTCGATCCAGTCGAACCGGCGTCAATCATAACTACATACTCGTAGCCGGAATTACCACTACCGGAAGCAGCAGACTTGTCTGTCAATGGCTTGGCTGTGGTATCTTTGGTAGTATCCTTTACAGGTTTCTTTGCAGGAATTTTGGTATCCTTGAGCGGCGTATCTCCATCACTCTCTGATGATCCAGAGTAACTTTCGATTTCCTTACTGCCCTTTGCCTTGGCTATACTTTCCTCCTTGGATTTTAGGGAGGCGTCCGAGCCTGCAATAGTGTCGACTTTCTCATTACCAACAACATGTGGTTTGGCCTTGACGTTTTGGTTAACCGTGTCTTGTTCAATGGTAGCACCAGAGAGTAGCGTATCATCATTAGAAGGAGACACTGCCTCTCCAACACCGAATTCGGCCTTGTGGACAGAATCTGACCCTGAAGTGGAACCTGAATTTGAGGATCCTACAATTGGAGAAATACTGGCATTTTTCGTTGATGAAAAGGAAACTGAAACTAAGAGCACAAGCAATATGATTGCTGCACCTAATACTAGCGGTTTTTGTCTTCTACCCAAAGAAAGCATTGCCATCTATACACGGAAAGTAAAAGAGGTAAAAGCAAAGGAAAATGCGTCGAAGAATTCCCAAAGGAGACACAACTTCTAAGAAAGAATAACTTCGTCAAGATTGACAAAACACGAAAAAAAAAAGGAAAAGGATAACGAGAATGCGTGTGTGCGAGGAGAGAAGGGCCAAATCCAAATTGGTGAGGGTGATGGAAGAAGCTGCAGTGTACATTTTTTTTTCTCTATCTTTTGTCATTTACATCTGTACACATGGCCTACGTCATGAAAGCTGAATTTGAATGAAACAAAAGCAAGAAAACTTCACCGAGAGCATGACGGGGAAGAAATATAAGTTGAGGCCCAGTGACTGTACCGATGTTGAGAGGGCCAACGAAGAGAGACGGAGAGTGATCAGTGCAATATCTGTCAATTTAGCCAAAATCAACGATGTCAACTTGACACATCATCAAATCCGAGACATCAATGATACCATCAACAGACAACTACGTCTTAGGAGAGCATGGGAACACAGGATCAAGGAACTTGGAGGGCCTGATTACATTTTGACGGGCAACTCGCACGAAGACAAGTCATTGTCGTTTGTGGTTAAAGGATATCGATACTTTGGCCGAGCTCGAGAACTGCCAGACGTTGTTAAGTTGCTAGAAGAGGCAACAATCGAGAAGAGCAATAAACAGAACGCTAGAGACAAGGAACAGTCTATTGTAAGATTCAGAAATTCGCAGAATTGGCCCGCTGATTATCCTGACCTGATGGTAAATAGGGAAAGTAAGTTACACTTTGAAAGCACGGCACCTTCTCCCTTCACGTTTGAAGCAACTACAGAGAGACCCGTTACAGAGAATGTCCGTTTTATGGAAAAGTTTTTACTGCAGAAGAAGAAGGCATTGCTCTTGAAGAAAATACGATCCAAGTGACCCTATTCCCGGTATTCTTGTACTGTTCTTGATTCCTTTTTTTGTCCGACTTTCCTAATGTACATAACCGTGATAATTATACAAACATCCGTATACCCTTTCTCAACCGTTCCTTGAAGTTGCTGGCATAATTTTTTTCGTCTTCCCATATTACACGGTCTATTTCTCGTCTACCAGAGTCTAAGTCCACCTGATCAAGCCTGGTGACTTTTGATCCTCGGAATATCCAGTAAGCAATGTAACAGCCGAAAAACAGAATCAAGCTTCCGTAACTGGAGAAGAAGAAACTGGTGGACCACTTACCTTTTAAGAAAACGGTAAATCCGGAGGATATAACTAAAACCAAACCAGTGAATAACCCCATATAGGCAAGGTACGGCTGGAATGGGGACCTATACGGATAATCGTCGTCGTCTCTACTGATTATATCCGGACGCAGTTTCAGCGCATGGTAAAACCTGATGAAAGATAAGCACATACCACACCAAACAAGCAAACCCGAAGTTGAACAGACATTCATCAATCTTTCAAAGATCACTGCGGTGTCATTTTTCACCGATAGGTAAGATAACAAGCCAAAAAATGCCGTGAACAAAACACTCACGTACGGGACCCCCCTTTTGGTACACAAGGAGAAACAGCTTGGAATTTTGTTCTGTAACGCCAAAAAGTATAATGTCCTTGAACTAACGTATAATTGTGACGAGGCTGAAGTCAATGCAAAATAAAGCAAGAAAGCGTTGACTGCACTCGCAAATGAACATAAACCGGCACTTTGTATGGCGATTACCCACGGGCTTTGACTACCGTTGACAAATCCGGCCCAATCAACGACAGTGCTCTTACATCTATCTTCTCCGATGATCTTCACAACTGCATCCTGCTGCGCAATTTGCGATTCTGATATGTAATCATGAGGATAAAAACGGAGTAACCTTGGATCTCCACTATAAATGTTCAATCCCACGAGGAAAATGGCAATAATATAGAAAACAATAATCCTCAGGAAGATATTCTTTGTAGCACTAGGAATCGACCTTCTGGGGTTTACGGATTCGCTGCCTGTAATGATTACAATCTCCGTTCCAACATACGCAAAACTTGCCAATGTACAAGACACCAAGACTTGCAAGAACCTCCCCAAATTGCCACCTATCCCATGCAGAGAGCCCAACCCGTTGTCGTCAACGTCAAATGTTGGCCTGAACAACCCAAATGTAATGTTATTTGCCACGTCAGAGAGCGACGAGTCCCAATACTTAAAACCGATCCGTTGATGTAGCGGCCCAGAATGGCCTGTATTCAAAACAATCATATAGATCATGAGTGCTAAGAGGATCACCAATTTGATGATGGTAGAGTAATATTCAAACTCACCATAAACTCTAATGTCCAGCAAATTGATGATAACTGTTATCCCTAAAAACAATGTTATCCAACCAGCAGTATTTGGTCCGGGTATATGTAAGTTGTCGTAATAAGATAGCATGATCGAGGCTGCAACCACTTCGGTACTGAAACTAAACAAGTAAGTGACCCAATATAGAACCCCCAAAGCAAAACCAAAGCCATCATCAATGAACCGTGCTGCCACACCCGATACCCCACCACAAAGAGGAATTAATGTAACTATTTCACAGAAAGATAGCATTGTAGCTATCACCAGTGCTCCCGCAATTATAAATCCAAGCAAACACCCAAACGGACCAGCAATTGTAAATGCTTTACCGGATGCCAATAGTAGTCCTACACCCAAGGTTCCACCTAGAGCAATTTGGTTTAGGTGTCGTACATTAAGTTTTCTTTGAATTTGATACTTATTTGCACGTTGTATACGCATTATTCTTAATAAATTGAAGTAGTTTAATGTTTTCGAAATCCAATGGTCACCTAAATCTGTTGGAGACTCAATAGGGTCAATATTTTGGTATTGGTCAACTCTATGCAAATTGTAGTCGACTTTTTCGTTCTTACTGACAACCATTTCAATCTCATTATTATTATTGTATTGGTGTTCTTCGAATTCTCTTAAATAATCCAAGGTTCTCTTGTTTACTTTTCTAAACGGCTGTGAGTCTATGGGGAGGTCTTCCAATTGTACATCGTCATCTATGGGGATTGAACTGCCAATGGATATAAAGTCTAGCTCATCGGAATTATCTTTTTCCTTGTTGTCCTTTGAACTTTCACTGGAATTAATAAATTTATGTAGTAGCCTGCCAAACATCCATTTACTTTCGCCTTCTCGTTTCCTCTGTGCCTTTTCCATTTCATCCCAGTCTTTTGGATTTTCTGCATTAATATACAAAGCATTTAAGGCATCATCATTCAAAGTAGTCAGTACGTTCTCTTGGGGGCCTTGGGATGTATCCTTCCTCAGGTGCAACCCTTTTAGTCTGGCTATTTTCTCCAGTTTGCTTCTCAGTTTATCTTCGTGGTGAAGCAACCTGTTGTATTGCTGGAAATCTGTAAATTCTAGACGCAAATCGTTTTCGTCACTTTCATTCTTATCATATTTTTTGTAAAGCCTGGTGAACTTGATCTTATCATGGTTCTCTAGCAATGAGGGTTCATTATCAAGTATATTGTGCAATACTGAGCTCCTTATACTATTTCCTGAACAGCTTTGTGATTCCGCTGGCTCATTAGTTGTCCCTGAACATGATTCCTCTATACCATTATCAATCATACCGGTACCGTCCTGTATTGGGCTAAAGTCAGGAAACAAACTTTGCCTGTCGGAGAGATCCACATCCATATCATCTGCTGCATTTTCTCTTCTAATAAATAAGGACGACAGAGGCGATCCACTTTTGCTTCTGTGTACCATTACTCATAAGGTTTTGTCTAGTTGATAACAGGCCCCTTGATAAACGACTTTCATGCACGGTTATTTCTCAAATTTTTGCTCGCCTGCTAATACCTGGAAAATAGAAACTGAAACTTGTCAATAAATCGAAAATGGAGCAAGGCGTGTTTTGACCTAGACCTTGGTCCTATTTTGTGTTTTCTTTCACCACGGACGAAACTTTAGCACAATGTCAACACCGCCACCGCAAGGACAGAGGGTACCATTAAGTAAGGAGAAAAATCCAGTTGCTCTTGCTGTTGCAACTGCAGTTAGATACAACCCACTATTGAAACAAAGACAAGGTATTCTTTCAACAAACAAGGAAAAAACCGATTTCTTTAGGTACAAAAGATTTGTTCGTTCCATTAAAAGCCCTGAGTTTCAGAAGAAACATGCTGCAAATGCTGCTAAGATTCCAGCCATTCTAGATGATATAAATGCAATCAACCAAGTTTTTATTTTACTTATTCAAAACCAATTGGTTATTCCGGTCAATAAACTAAAGACACAAGATGCCAAGAAACAAGGTTATAAAGTTGATAAAAAGACACCAGCGTTAGAAGTTACTGGTAAGGCTGTGATCCAGCCCGACGCATATTATGCTTGGAACTACACCCCACCAAACCCGTACATGATGTTATATTCTATTTTGGCCGTGATTGGGATTTTCACAGTTATTCTTTTCCCGTTATGGCCATTTTGGATGAGAAAAGGTGTTTGGTATTTGAGTACAGGATTGTTATGTCTAGTTGGGTTGTTTTTTGTTGTTGCTGTTATTAGATTAATAATTTACTTGATATCGTTAGCTACAATGCCAAGACAGTTTTGGTTATTCCCAAACATGTTTGAAGACTGTGGCGTTATTGAGAGTTTCCAACCATTATATGCATGGGAGGAACCAAAGAGCAAGGGCCAGCATAGAAGCAAAAAGGGAAAAAAGCATCAAGAGCCAACGCAATCATTAGACACTAATAAAGAGAATGTAGTTGAGTCTACCGCTGACACCAAAACTACTTCCGCTAAGAAGAGCGAGACTACAACTGTCCAACGGAAAGCTACTATTGAAGAGGTGGAATAGTTTAGTCGTGTTTGCAAACTACCTCTATGCAAAAGATCGTGATTAAGATCGAAACAAATTTAAAAGTACGAAACTAATTTAATAACAAAACTATCAAAGAGATATTGTACAAATCTATAGTTTCTCCTTCTTTTTTTTTTTTAAGCGTAGGATTGCTTTGGGAATGGAAAGGAAGGACCTACTTCTTGAATAGATAGTTTAGCTAACCAGTGACCCATATCGACAGATTTTGACAAGTCTTCACCTTGGACTAAACCAGCAGTGAAACCAGCTGCAAACGCATCACCTGCACCGTTAGTGTCCACAATTTTGGAAACATCTAATGCATGGACTGGGAATGATTGGATGTTAAATTCCTTTGTAGTGTCATTGTATGCAACAGCAAGAGTAGCGTCGGTACCTTGAGTGAAGATGACAGTTCTCGGCTTCTTAGTGTTAACCTTTGGAGATTGAGCAACATGTTTAGCAATTTCAGTTAAATCTTGTGTTTCCAAACCATGTGCTTTAGCGTACGCAGCAGCTTCAGATTCGTTACAAATGATGTAATCTGCATAAGGTAAACATTCGTTTAATGGGTCCTTAAAGAATTCTGGAATAAAAGGAGCAGAGAAGTTCATGATGAAATCTTTACCTGTCTCTGCTGCATGTTTACCCAATAGTTTGATAGCATCTGGAGAGACGGTTAAGTGGAAACCACCTATGTAGAATACCTTTGCACCTTCAACAAGTTTCCAGTTTTCTTCCTTTTCAAGATGACTTGGTTTGAAATGGTTAGCTGCAGCTAAATCAGTAACTAAGGATCTGTTGAGACCATTAATCAATGCAGCACATTTACCAGTAGCGATGTTATCATGAACCATGTAAGCGGTAGTTAACCCGACTGATTTGTTGGCCTCAATTAACTTATCTGCGTAGATATCTTTACCAACGGAACCAAAGTAAACGACAGAGTTCTCTGGTAGAACATATTGTGCACCTCTGGCAGTGTTTTGGGCTGCACCACCGGCAACAAGAATCACATCTTTCTTTTCTAAAATTTCCTTGAAGATTGGCATGTGTGATTCTTCAGCTAAAATCGCATCGTTTTCCTTAAGGTTGTATTTGTCAAGATACTCCTTATCAACATTAACTTGGATATCAAGAAGCGGGTTACCGAGGCAGACTAAATCGTAAGACATTGTACTGGTATGTTATATATGGATGAAAAGAAAAGAAAAAAAAAGAGGAGGAATGAAAAATAACTATGTACAAGGAACATCATATTCTGCATTTTAAAAGAGCACATGTGAAAACAGAAGCGTCCATTTTTTTTCTTTAATTTTTTTTTTCTTGTTCTGCTGTTTATCAACTTTTCATGTTAGCTAAGTATAGCCAGACATCCCATCATCTGTACCAGAAACTCCTGAGATCCTTGTAGCAACCGTTTTCTTCGTAGATTCCCTTTGCCTTGCTCATCCATCCATTTATATTTTCTAACCGTCTCTCTGAGGAGGGATGTGTAGAAACCAACTCCGGGACTGATCCACCTTGTTGTTGCTCAAACTGAAGCATGTTTCTCCAGAGTTTTGGCGCACCTGTTGGATCAAAGCAAGCTCTGGACATCACCATAAGTCCAATGTAGTCTGCTTCAGTTTCCATCTCCCTGGAGAAAGACCTGTTGAGGAGCATGTTAACCAGAATGTCCCCTGGTCTACTGCTGCCAAAGATCGAAAACATAATTATGTTTAAAGTGAAGAGTAATGGAGACAGCGAAAGTCTTTCGCCCAGATGATCTGCTAGTAAATGCCCAAGCTCGTGACTAAGAACCGTTGCCAGACCATTTGTATCTTCACAAATGGGGAGCAAAGACTTGAAAAGGAACACTTTACCACCACCAATGACAAATGCATTAGGGCTTGGACGTCCCATGCGCACATCGTCAATGACATAGAATTCCCATTTGTCTAGTGGGATATCACTCTTGCCAAGAACTGTGAACAAGTTAACTCGTTCACCAGTGGTGGGGTCTTTGTAGTCATGTGCAGCTGCAATAAGACGGACCATAATAGACGACACCTGTTTGGAAATCGGATGGTAACTAGGCAGGATGTAGTTACCGTATTCAGCCATTACTTGGCGGAAACTCTGTTGGGTGAAATAATTTTCCACCCATTCTGCTGTCATCATAAGACGATACCGGTGTGTTACAGGAGCTTCATCAATATGCGTTACTAAAAATAGGGTGAACACACCAACAGTGCCATATGTAACTCTAGGGTTTTCCCTGGCGTAAGCGAAAAATCGACTCCACCATGAGCTCTGATTGTATTGGCGACTGTCATTGAAGTAGACATACCGTGGTCGGTTCCTGTAATAACGGGCTTGTCTTAAAAATGCAATACCTTTTCCACGCATGGATGCCTGGGGGTTCAGTCTAAATGTTCGGAGAATAAAGTTCTTTTGAAACATTTGTTGTGTATACTTCTATGGTTAGTCAGATATTAACAAAGGGATGTCCTACTATAAGATGTCCCTTAGCTGTCAATTGTTTCTTAACCCTCAAATAAATCTTAACTTCAGCATTTCCTAAAACGGTATTGTCTTGTTCTTAGAATCTTGCAGAAAACCTCAACTTTCGAGTTTGCTTTCTGTTATAGATCTGCCAGAGGTGCTAGCATGGAGAGACATAATACACTTATACCTGTTGTTGCATCGCTTGCGGTCGGTGCGGTTGCTGCGCTGTCATTGCACCGTGTATATGTTTGCCACCTGAAACAAATAAGTAGAGCATCAGACATCCCACCGTCGTCTATGCGCAAGCGTTGGCTATATGGGCATGTTACTTCCGTGGGTGATGGTGACAACTTCCACCTGTATCATCTTCCAGGTGGATTACGGGCTGGTTGGGGGTGGTTGCGAGAAGTTCCTTTAAAACACTCCCAAGTCAGAGGCCAAACCATATCCGTTAGGTTGTGTGGTATTGATGCCCCAGAGAGAGCACATTTTGGGAAACCCAAGCAGCCATACAGTGAAGAAGCTCTTATCTGGTTGAGAAAATACATCTTACATAGGTATGTCTATGTGAAACCACTGCGACTTGATCAATATGGTCGTGTTGTCGGACGTGTAATGGTTTGGACATGGCTAGGTTGGCGAGATGTGGGTGAAGAAATGCTTAAATGTGGCCTTGCAACACTTTATGAGGCCCAATCAGGTGTGGAATTTGATGGGCGGGAAAGAATATACCGAAAAAGAGAACAAAATGCAAGAAGGAAAAAACTAGGTCTCTGGAAAGATTTTGGTAAGAAAATATTCGAAACTCCCAGAGAGTACAAGACTAAATATAGTAGCGGTAAATGAATCATACAGGGATAGGGTACACATAGTAACCACTTAAATAGAAGTTTATAAAAATGAGTGCATTTAGCATTTCACGTCTATACCACGATGATGTTCGGATTCACGCAATTCAAACATGACTTGTGCTGCAATAAATAAACAAACAGTTGAGCAAATACTAAAGATAACACCATCAAAGGTTGTTAACATATCCCTTAATAGCTTTACCATGCCATCATGGCCAAGGCAAAATCCATATAAGTTAGCCAACATCATCATCCAGATATTTATAACAGCGCCTAAAGCACAAGCATGTCTGAACCACCATTCATTTTTGTAAGGATGCATTACTTTTGTAATAATCATCTCTGGTAGTAAAAATAGCACAATAGCCCATCCCCAAACCAATAACCTTAATTCTATATCATGCCAGATTGCAACGAACGAAAATGTGGCTAGGGAACCAAGTAAACGATGATTAGATCCACCGAGTGGCACATAAATGTATCTAAGAACCCATTTATTAAAGGACCTGTGCCAAGATCTCCAGAATTGCATCGTTGAGAAATTGTTATTCATACATCTAATCATATTTTCTGGCGGATCAATGCCATCGCAGAGTGACCAAAATCTAAAAAGTCTCCATGGGATGAGTAACTTCAGCCAAATAATATTTAGATTGAAAAAGCCAATCATTGAAATCTGGAACGGAGTGTCTCCGTGCCATGCCTTGGCTTTGGAAACAGAAACAACATAAATATAATGGAGAATTACTTCCATCACGAGGAAACAGAAAATCAATCTTAATCCATAAAGAAACGTTCTGTGCAAATTGATTGATTTGAGTGGATGTTTGCTTTGGTAAATAAAATCGTTAAATGTAATAATTGGACCCACAATGTATAAAGGAGTGTAAAACAAGTAAGCCAGGTAATTTTTGAAGGAATATTCCTCAAGAGATAATGGGGCATCCAACCTTTCACGTTCACTCAATTCACAAGTAACGGCTCCATCAATTCCATCTCTTGTTTCCTCACTACTTTTTGCCTTGGTGCCGTTTAGTACTGAAAGTGGAATATCACCTTCAACTGGAGATTTACGTAGGTAATCGATATTGAAACTTAGCATCCTCAAAAGAGTGAAATTGAAGAAAACGTCCCACCGTGCAACTAGACCTTTATAATGATCCATCCATGACAAGGAACTAACAAGATCACCGTACTTAACCTGCCTATACCTATCATTAATAAATAAGGTTGAGATGGAGTAAACCCAAAGAACCGACTGTGCCAACAATGGCCTCTTTCTTAGGATCCTAGTTAGTGAAAATGAAATAAAAACATGAACCAAAATTCTGAAAACGTTAAATCCATGCACAATGGCTAAGAAAATACTCCCAAAGATAAGATCAAAATCCAGCCTTGACATTCTCCATTGGTTAGCAATAGTTCTCAACGCTTTATGGATAGCCACAAATAATAACAATAGCAAAAAATTGTCCCTAAAGAATCGATATTGGGAATCAGAATTGTCCACTTTTCTTCCAAAAATCCAACCTTTTGACAACATCTTTTCGTAAACTGGATAGTTAGGGTTTGTTTCGTTACTTGCATCCATTGCCGTTTTGAACATTATAGGAACGACAATTAAGAAACAAACCATGTAGAATTTGAATTCGGGGGTTTTCCAATGTGATGGTTGAGTGGTGGTTGGCTTTCTCCTATTCGAGGATATGCGGGAGTCCAACGACTCCACTGCAAAAAATGAGAGCAACGACATTGCTACTTGTGCTAGTACGGTGAAATTAGAAAGAAGGTGGGGAAGTCGAAAGAGTCTACTATTTTAAGCCTGGTTTCCCATTGAGAACATGAATTTCGAGATTTACATGATAATTTAATACCCCATCAACAGTATTGAAGTAGAAAGTATTTTTTTTCTATGTCCCCTTTACACTCATTTTCCCACTTAGTTTCACCTCTCTTATTGGATCAATCACAGTTTCCTTTAAGCGTTTTCACATATAGTTGATAATGGACGAGAAGGGTGTGCCAGATCTTGAGAGAAGACCAAATCCCCCAGGGTGGGTTCAACCCAAGGCGCCATACAACCCATACGACCCTACCGATGTTCGTCCAGCTGAAGGGTATCCCTCTGAGTTCAATGCGCCTAGTGCAATGAAGAAGAATACTGGTAAGATTGCAAGAGATTTGACGGATTATCAAAAGATCAAAGTCGACATGAAGAAACTACAGTATTACCCCCGTCCACCATCTGAACTTTATCCCGGCAGATACAAAGTGTTACGTCGGGTCAACCATAAGAGCGGATTCAACAGAGGTGCCGATCTAACGGCCAAGGTGAGTATCTATGGGTTTCTTATATTTGGTGTTTTCTTCTATAAGTGGAACGACCACGAAAATGTGTTTGCACCATTTCGAAGATTACAGCTCCGAATCAAGGAGCTAGTTATGGGCGACCTTTCTGTTGACGATTACAATGACGTCTATAATTACGATGGAAACAAGGCCATCCCGCAGAGGCCGCTACCTTCCATTATGTATGAGGCCAATGTGGGGAAGGATCTGGTTGGACGAGAAGAAACCAACAAGGAGCACATTAAGGACAGGTTTGGTAACAAGCACATGGTCTACGCTGAGCATATCAAGCAAAAGGAGGACGAGAACATGATCAAGGCATTAGACGTTGCACAGCGGGAGTTAGAATTGAGAAAATTGAATGGTATTGAGAAAGAGAATAGCAAGCCATTCTGGAAGGTGTGGTGATTCCCACCGGGTCAATGTGATGTGATGTGATGTGATGTGATGTGATGTGATGTGATGTGATGTGATGTGATGTGATGTGATGTGATGTGATGTGATGTGATGTGATGTGATGTGATGTGATGTGATGTGATGTGATGTGATGTGATGTGATGTGATGTGATGTGATGTGATGTGATGTGATGTGATGTGATGTGATGTGATGTGATGTGATGTGATGTGATGTGATGTGATGTGATGTGATGTGATGTGATGTGATGTGATGTGATGTGATGTGATGTGATGTGATGTGATGTTGATAAATATATATATATATGTATTTACATTTTCTGTACATAGTCTATAAACAAGTAAAGGCAACAACTGGACAAGAGCATTATTTTAGACCGCCTCTCTTGATGAGGAAATCCTTTGCCTCGTTGATTTTGGTCGCCAAGTAAGGAGAACCGCCTTTATCAGGATGGTTCAACAACATGATTCGTCTGTGGTTGTCCTTCAGCTTCTTTATGTTGAGGTTGGATTCCTTTAAATCGAGAATACGAAGTGCCTCTCTGGCATTCATCTTTGGGTCAAAGCCGCCTTTGACAAACTTCCCCGAGGAGGACCCCGAAAACTTCTTGTACATTCCTGCAAGGACATATGCAGTGGCAAAGCAGCCGGCGAACGTTATCCAAGGATGCTCAGATGTGTACTGCTTTGTCTGCTGTAGGTACGCTTCAATTTGGTCATTGACACTACGTGGCGCAGTGGCTGGTTGTGTGGCGTTCTCTGTATTGGACATGATACGATCTATGGCTTCTACTCGAGACTCTCCTGTTGTTTTCTCCGCCGTACTGTGTTTGGCACTGTTGTGCTAGACAGGAATGTTCATTGTTGCACTATTCAATGGTCTATTTTGCAATGCAATGAAATGCTCAGCTGGCATTGCTCAGTTTTCCGTATTTCCTGCTCGCACCTGCTATTGCCCATTTTCGTTGCCCCTCGCTTATTTGGTAGAAATTTTTTTTTTTCCTTCGTTAAGTATAGAAGGGGGGTGGGGGGGAAACTAGCATCACATCCTCCACTCCATGATTACCCCATTGGAAAACACATGGATAAAAAAAAAAGATGAGATGTAGCGCAGGAAGTGGTGCACGGATTCAATGGGTTTCAAAATTTTTTTTTTTTTCAGGACGGAGAGGGAAAAAAAAAGGAAAAGGAAAAAATAATTGATTTTTTCATTTTTCATTTTTTACCTTAATCTCGCATTGGCGGCTCAGCTATTTCTATCTGGCACAATTTTACTCCTTTGTTTTTAAGAGGAAAAAATGGTGCCGTTTCTCTTACGGGAATGGTAACTGTGGTGCCGTGTACGGGGGAAGAGCAAATAAGAACCACGATAACAAAGGCAATGAGAAGGAGATAGACAAAGAAAGTGACGATAAGATTGACAAAAACTATGTCAATGTTAATGTGGATGTGATTGACAATGGAAATAAGGATGGCATCAATAGTAAGATTTCAGATTCTGATTGAGGGGGGAGGGTGAGTGGGCGAAACGCTGACTGGCGTGGCAGATTGGGGAAAGTGTGTGTAGTGGATGTGGATGTGGGTGTGAATCCTGTGTGGTACACACAAAATTGACCATTCTGTTGGGTATATAAATAGGAGGAGGCTGTAGAGCTAATACCTTGAGAGGAGGTCATGTTTGGACAGTATTGCAGACAGTATTGCAGACAGTTTTGTAAACACTTTTACAACAAGACACCAATTTTTCAATCTCCCCGTATGGCATCAACATTGGTACCTCCACAGACCCCACTAGAATGGACACATACTCCGGAATCCATTCTCTTACAAACAGAGAAGCTCATTGCGGAGGCAAGGGCAATGGATGACGCTATAGCAGCCGTTCCATTAGAGAAGGCCACCATCGACACGGTAATTAAGCCATATGCCGATTTGGAAAACAGACAGGCCGGTTTGACCAACCAGTTGACTTTCTATCAACACGTTTCTGCCAATAAGGACTTGAGAGATGCGTCCAATGAGGCTGACGCCAAATTCCGTAAATATGGAATTGAAGCTGGTTTAAGAGAGGATGTATTTAGGGTCATCAACAAGGTCTATGAAACTATTAAAGATGATGAATCCCTTGATAAGGAAACCAAGAGATTTATTGAAAAGGTCAACAAACAGTACATTAGATCTGGATTGTCTTTGCCGCTAGAAACCAGAGAAAAAGTCAAGGAATTAAAACAACAACTCTCAACATTAGCTTTAAAGTTTTCTTCGAATTTATCAGAAGAGACTGGCTCAATTCTTTTTTCCAAGGAACAACTGGATGGTGTTCCTAAGGATGTTGTTGATCAGTTTGAAAAGGTTGAAGGTAAGTTTAAGATGACTTTCAAATACCCCGATTTGTTTCCTGTCCTCAAATACGCAAATGATGCACAAACTAGAAAGGCTGCTCTAATTGGAGACCAATCCAAATGCCCTGAAAATGCTGGCATTTTAATTGAAGCTGTGAAAATTAGGGCACAATTGGCACACCTTTTGGGATACAACAATTTTTCAGAGTACATCCTTGAAGAGAGAATGGCTAAGGATCCAAAGACCGTGATGAATTTCTTGGAAGATTTGAAAGCCAAATTGAGACCGTTGGGTGAAGTTGAACTATCCAAATTGAAAGCTTTGAAGGATAAACATACTGGCAAGGAAAATGAGTCTTACAACATTTGGGATCAAAATTATTATAACACCAAAATGTTGGAACAAAACTATAATGTCGATGAACTGAAAATTTCGCAGTATTTCCCAATGAATAATACTATTGCTAAAATGCTCTCCATTTATGAGACCATTTTTAACTTGAAGTTTGTTGAGATTGAAAAGGGTTCCAAAGGTTACAATACTTGGCATGAAGATGTCAAGCAGTTCCAAGTTTGGAAAAAAGATGACCCACAAACCCCAGTCTTTGTTGGTTACCTATATTTTGATTTGCATCCAAGAACAGGTAAGTACGGTCATGCTGCAAATTTTGGCCTTGTTCCAAGCTATATTGATGTCCAAACAGGTGAGAAAAACTATCCTTCAACCTCTCTTGTTTGTAACTTCACCAAGGATACACCAGAGAAACCCTCCTTGCTCAAACACGGTGAAGTTGTTACCTTCTTCCATGAATTGGGTCATGGTATTCATGACTTGATGGGCCAAACGCAGTACTCCAGATTTCACGGCACTTCTGTGAGTTGGGATTTTGTGGAAATGCCTTCTCAGCTACTAGAATATTTCTGCTGGGATGAGTCGATGCTAAAGAAACTATCCTGTCACTATGAGACAGGGGAATCCTTACCAGATGATTTGATTAAATCATTAGTCGCCTCTAAGAATGTCAATGGTGCATTGTTTAATTTAAGACAATTGCACTTTGGTTTGTTTGATATGGCTTTACACACGTCCAAAGATGGTAATGTTGATATGGATAAGCTGTGGAATGATATGAGAGAAGAAATCTGTTTGATTAGTAACGGCGGTATCACCTTCAAAGGTTATGGTTCATTTGGTCATTTGATGGGCGGTTATGCTTCTGGTTATTATGGTTACTTATGGTCTAATGTTTTTGCTGCAGATGTTTTCTTTACAAAGTTTGCTAAGGATCCATTGAATGTCCAAAATGGTATGGACTACAGAAACAAAATTTTAGCTAGAGGTGGTTCTAGGGATGAGATGGATAACTTAGTTGATCTTCTCGGTAGACAACCTTCCTCCACTTCATTTTTGAACGAATTGGGATTATCACAATGAACAATACGAATATATAAATAACTATATACACACATGTTTGATTTAGATAAAAATAAAAATGTTAGATTAGCCTCTATTAATACGTCAACGTGATTAACAGCGACATAAAATAACAGGGAGAAACTAGAAAGAATCAATCGATGGAAATTCAAGTGTGTCGTATATGGAAAAAAAAACTTCAAAGAGTTCCTAGCTCATCAAGGCCCCATATGTTTCTCTTCACCATGAAAACATTGAATGGTTTTTCTTGCATTCCTGGCATTGAATGGTTGATAATAGCGATACAACACATCTACTTCCTCCAATGACAAATTTTCAGTTTCTGGAACCATAAAGTAAACAAAGAACCCACCTACAACAGTAGCACCAAAGAATACAAATCCATAGGCAAACCTGATATGTGATGTAATTGCAGGTGTGAAAAATGCGATGAGGAACCCCCATACCCAGTTTGCTGCCGTTGCAATTGCCATCCCCCTGCTTCGAATACGCAATGGATAGGTCTCGGAGACTACAATGAAAGCGCCAGGAGCCCAAGTAATTGCAAACAGAAAGATAAAAATACATGTTAGTACAACCAGTCCAATGCCTGCAAGTCTGTTTATCGGCATACCATATCCGTTTGGGTAGAGAATGGTTGATCCAATCACTGCAAATATCAATAAACAGATGGCCATACCAAGAGATCCTGTAATCAAATTTGTTCTTCTGCCAATGCGGCCAACCACATAAAGCGCAACAAAAGTTGATCCAAAATTGACTGCACCAAGGATAATAGATGTGAGAAACGAATCTTCTAGTCCCACAGATTGGAATATGGTTGTACCGTAATAGAAGAAATAGTTGTTACCTGTAAGCTGTTGAAATGATTGTAATGAAACACCAATCATCAGCCGTGTCAATATATGTGGTTTGCCAAATACCAATTCAGACCATGAAGCTTCACCTGCTTCCCGCTGTTTTTTGATACCAACGCTAATTTCATACAACTCAGCAATTACCCTTGTATCACTGACTTCCAAGCTGTTAACTCTGGCAATTGATTCCGTTGCTTCCGCCATTCTCTCCTTCTCAATCAAGAACCTTGGGGACTCCGGCAGAAAAACCATACCACCAAACAAAATTATAGCCCAAACAAAACATAAACCTAGTGGAATCCTCCATTGTCTAGTGTCACTAAAAGTATGTACCGTACCAAACGTAGTAATATAACCTAACAAAATGCCTAGTGTAATCAGCAATTGGTAGCAAGAAACCAAAATGCCCCTAATTTTGGATGGTGAAGTTTCGGCTATAAACATTGGTGACAAAACAGAAACAGCACCGACCGCAAGACCTGAAACAATCCTGCCACTCATAAATTGAAGCCAGTGCATAGCAGAAATTTGAGTGACAATACCAATAATGTAAACAACTATAACAGCCATGAGTCCTCGTTTTCTGCCGAGCTTATCGCCAAGCTTCGCCAAAGTAACACCGCCCAATGCACATCCAAGGTTGAATATTGAGATAATCAAACCAACACGTGAGTTTGTGAATTCATAGACTCCTGTAAATTCATTGTAAGTGCCAAACAGGTTCTTAAAACTTGGCATTTGAACAAAACCGGAGATGGTACCTGTATCCCATCCAAAAATAAAACCACCAAATGCAACAAGTAAACATAATGTTGCAACAAGCTTGTATTGTGCTAATAGGCAGAATGAGTTTTTATTATTTTTGTCTTCATTTTCTTCTTCAGAAACTAAAATACTGTTGGTGGTTACTATATTATCCACGTTTTTAGCAAAAGCCTCTTTTTTAATATAAGGAGTCCCATTACTGGTTTTAGAATAGATTGATGATACTATTGACTCCATATCAAATACTGTTGGATGACATTTTCTTAGAACGGGCATTACTTTTCTTCACTACAAATGACTCTTTTGATCAAAGGTAAAAAATTATAACATGAACCCAAAGGAATCTATTGTCGAGGAGAGGGCGGAGGGAGCATCTTTAAAGTTTTAGTTGTACTCCTATATTGTATTTTTATAGATACCTGATTTTCCAGAATTCTAATTCAGTTTCTGCTTCCCAAACAGAAGACGATTGGAACTAATTTACTATAGCTTCATAATCGGTGAACAGAACAATTGCGCTACCTGATTTTTTTCACGTTTCAATTTTTCTGGTAAATGAGCACAGTGTATGTCAATACTATTCTATGCCCATTTAAGGGGAGGAGCGCATTAAGTGGAGATACACTCACAATTCCAAGTCAGCAATAACATGAATTCTGCTCATACATTGTACATTAGAAATCTGAATGAAAAAGTTGGGCTAAAAAATTTAAGGAAAGAAATTGCAAAAATATTTCTAGAACATGGATACCAAACCCTTGCAATATATGTATGTAAGAATCTAAAACTTAAGGGACAAGCTTTTGTTTCTATGAGAGATTCTGTTGATTTGGATCAGGTTATTGAAAAACTTCAGACAAAGCTTTTATATGGAAAGCCAATGATTCTACAACATGCGAAGACTGATGCAGATCTGGTATTTAAGCAGAAGCTAAGCGAAGAAGAATTTGATAAATTGGTTCAGGAAAGAAGAAGGGCTCGGCAACAGAGGAGAAAGCAAAAGACGGAAGAGATCTCAAAGAAAAGGCCAAGGGATGAAGGACCTGGAGAAAATGAACATGTATCAGCCAAACATAAAAAACTTGTTACAAATAAAGAGGAACCTGTTGTTCCTAATAAGATGATGATTCTCACAAAATTACCTGAAGATATTACAAAGGAAGAAATAGTTTCGATCTTTGATAAGTTTGGAGGGTTTTTCAAAGTCAACCACGTTAAGGTACGAAAATTGGCGTTGGTAGAATTTCAAAATGAACAAGCCGCCCTAGAGTGTTACAAACGCCTTGGACCAAAATTAGAAATAAAAGAGAAACCAGATTGTTTATTGACATTTGCAAAAAACTAGGTGTCTGTGATTAATGGAATTCAAATTTATGTATATGTACATGTGTAATATAAAGTCGATATTCAAATGGTTCAGTATCTACCTGTGAGGATGGTTTTGAAAGCCGTAATTAACCCTTCCTTCTTTTGACCACCTTTATTCACATCCCCCATAAGCCTAGAGTAGTAGTTTGGATTTCCTTTTGGTTCAAGTAATTTGTTGCTGATTGCATAATAATTGCCCCATTTGTTTTGATGTAGGTTTTTGATTGACTTATACTGTTGTTTTAGGATATCCTCATTGAATAAGTTCTTCTGATAATTAATAGGTTCTTCCTTCTCGTTAAAGATCATTCTCTTCAATTTTTTCGGATCTAGTTTCACCAAAACCTGCTTCTTCTTCTCTTCGGCTGCTTGTTCCTCCTTCACTTCCTTTGGAATAGGAAACCCACCTAAATTGCAAAAACGTTCAATTTGGGTGAATTTAAAAGAAGAGTAGTGTTTGACCTTATCTGCGGGAAGTTGCTGCAACAGCTGGACTATTTTTTTGGTGATGTTAGTCGAAGACATGATGTTTTATGGCCCTTATGCCAAAAAGAAAAGCTATCTATTATTAATGCTCAATTAGCTTCGTTGTAATTCGTGAAAAAAACAAAAGAATGTACAAATTTTCGATTTTCTCACATCGTAGATGGGAAAAATGAAGTTTATTCCAAGATAAGACTATACAACATGCTATAAAATAGCAACCCGTTCATTCCTTACTTAGGCTGTCAGGTATACAGATTTCCACTTGTTGGTCAATGTCTCTGACCATTGCAAGCATTTCTCTGCGTAATGAAGAGAGGAGATGGTATCGTCCTGTTTTAATCGCTCAACGACTATATCTCTGAGTTTCAGGCTCCCTACAAATGTTTCAACTCTATGGTTTACTTCAGACGGGTCCCTGTAAAGCAAAGCCTTTGTTGATTTCCATACCTTTATTTTATTCAGTAGGAAACTGTAATATGTCAGGTATTGAATTGTCAAGTATCGTCCAAATCCTCGTAGGCGGATCGGTGGTGCAAGAACTTCATTAGGTACTCCAATATTATCAAGTAATGCTTGGTTAAACGTCCACATGCAATCCTGAAGTTGGTTCATTGAGAATGTGTTCGTATCATCTCCATTCTCAGAAGGGATATGCGTAAAATAAACAGCTCCCCAATTATCGATATTTAGAAACATGTTCTCATATTCAGAAAATAGAGGCATGTCACCTACCTTTTTCTCCCTTAATTTGTCACCACCTTGAAAGAATGGATAAAAAACCATGTGTACGTGGGTTCCATCCTTGAACTTTTCCTTTGTTTCTTTGTAGATGTCCTTTAAAACGGGTATATCTGTCAATTCATCAGGAAAGTACTCATCAATATGTTCACGTTGAATATCTGCATTTGGATCAAAGAGGTTAATATGGTGGACTTTGACATCAAAATCAAAGACATGTGAGTATTTCTGAAATACAGGTAGTAGATACTGCTGAGCGGCCTCCATTATATTCAAGTTCAAAAAGTTCGCCATGACAACATACAGATGTATATGAATCAAAAGTGGGATCCCCTTTGGTTTGTGTATAAGGTCTCTAATCAACCTCTTATCTACATAGTCCGCATGCAGAAAGAAATAATCACTTTGATTATCCGCCCCAGTCAACTGGTAGAACATGTCTGGTGTATATTTGTTGATTTCTCGGCTGTAGCAATGGTCTAGTAGCAACTGAGTCATGAAAAACGGCAAATCGTTAGCATCAACACTCTGTAAAGTAAAGTATATCTCACCATAATTTCTAGCACCATCCACCTGAATTGCATCCCCATCGCTTAACATTGCATATGTAAACATCTCATCTTTCGGGTAGTAACCCTCATCGTACATGTACTTTTTCCCTGGTTTTAAAATAATCGATACGTTCGGTAATATGAAATATTCATTCAACATTCTTGAATTTAGTTGGATATCAACAGCTTCTCCTAAATCGGGGAACTTAAATGCTGAATCAAAATAAACAGGAATCTCCATAGACACATCTGAGAGAGGTTTTTGAATATAATGGTCCAGAACTTTGTCTGGGATGTATCTGTATGCATTGTACACATTGAACAATGATACGCTGAATGAGTGGATTTTAGATAATAACAACGCCAGGATCAACACAGCTACGGAAGCAACAGGGAACCATTGCTTTTTTTGTGCAATACTCTTAGTTTCTTCAGTTGAAGACATTCCTAGTACATTATTCAATTGTTCGCTAGAAAGGAATGAACAAAACTGAGAAAAAGTAGGCCTTATTCAGTACAACACGATTTTTCAGCAGCATGAAAATTGAAAACAGGATCAACAAAATGCATCGATAGAAAGATGTGAAAAAAAAAAAAATATTGTACAAGTATCTAAGGGAAAAATAAAAAAAAAGTCTTGCTAAAACTGTTCAACGCCACACACAGACGCACGAGCTTCTCTACCAGTGATGTCGGGAAAGTTACAACCAACAGAAGAAGAGATACACCAGGAAACCTTAAGATTTCATTCTCGGCCTACGCCTGTAGTAAAGGAATCAGAGTTTGTCCATGATGTATACAATGAAATTGCACAACATTTTTCGCAAACTAGATATAAACCGTGGCCAATTGTGCAAGAATTCTTAGAGACAAGGCCAAGTAAGTCTATTGGTGTTGATGTTGGGTGTGGCAATGGGAAATATGTGGCTGTGAATCCGGATTTATTTATCATTGGTTCAGACTATTCGACTGGATTAATTGACCAAGCTGTTCAGCTACACCGTGGAGAGAAATGCAATGATCTGATGGTTGCAGATGGCTTGAATCTACCGCATAACTCCAACACTTTTGATTTTGCCATATCTATTGCTGTGATTCATCATTTTGCCGATGAGGAAAGGCGGATTTCGGCCATAGCTGAAATCCTAAGAGTCCTTGAAAAGGGCGGGCAAGCGTTAATATACTGCTGGGCCTTAGAGCAGGAAAAATCGAGAAGAGGATACAAGGAGGGGATGGAACAAGATGTACTTGTGCCGTGGGTGCTGGTTAAGAAGGGGAAAAGGTCAAAGAAAAATGGAAAGAAGGAACAAAAAGAGCAAGATAAGGGGCAGGAAGGAGACGACCAATCGCCAGTTAAAATGAGGTACTATCACTTGTACAAAAGGGGAGAGTTGACTGAAAATGCCATCAAAGCTGGCGGAAAGGTTGTCAGAGATGGGTATGAGAGGGACAACTGGTGGGTTGTGGTAGAAAAGGTCTGATAGGTTGTCGATTCTATTTTTTTTCCCTTGAGATATATATGTAGAATAATAAAAGAGATAGATTACATTAGATATACATGAAATTGTAGTATGGAAAAGCATTCACTATTTTGTAGGCTGGTTGGTACTGTTATTTGAATATTTGAGCATTGCGTTTCTCCTTTCGATTCTACCCTTTTTCATCAAATGTTTCAAGGCAACGCTGTCCAAAGGATCTAAAAGCTCAAACGAGCATAGTAGTTCCTCACTGACACCCATGACAGCACCCCAATTATCAAACTCGCCACAGTAATTAGGAGCGCTGAAGACGGTTACTAGAGAACGGTCGTTGAAAAACTCGTAACCATCTTCCACCACCATATGGGCACGAACAACCAAGTCAAATTGAAACTTATTTAAAAAGTTGTTGATTGCCACCTTATTGAAACAATATGACACACCACGTTCGTTATCTTCCCATTGATTGGGGGAGTCGGCAGGATCCGACCAAAGGAGATCGTTCAATAGACCAAAGTCAGGCACATCTGTCGGTCTTCTAATATTTCTAATTTCATCCATCGAATTCAAAACAGGAGACAAACCACCATGGACGCAGAAGATTTTGGAGGCAACGATAGCAGCAATTGGTAATGTATTGAAAGTGTCGACAAACAACTTCCATGTTTTCAAGTTAGTCCTTCTCTTGCATTCATCATAAAATCCGTATTGCCTTGTAATTTGAGCGCATTCGTGATTACCCCTGAGTAAAAAGAAATTTTCAGGAAACTTAATCTTGTAGCATAACAACAACAAAATTGTCTCTAGTGATTGTTTCCCCCTATCAACGTAATCTCCTAGAAAGAGGTAATTTGAAGCTGGAGGAAACCCACATTTGGAGAAAATCCTAATTAAATCAGTATACTGGCCATGGACATCACCGACAATCTTCACCGGTGCGCTTAGTTCAAGTAATGAAGGTTGAGATAAAAAGATCTCTCGTGCAACAGAGCAAATCATTGCAATTTCAGAATTCTTCAAACATACTGATTTTGTTCTTTTATATGCATATCCTGCATCCAATAGACGTTGGATCATTTCTTCGATATCCAAATCGTATTTCCGCCTATAGTCATTAGGATTGATGTAGTGATCAGTGGGTATATTTTCTTCTAGTTGATGATTTTGATTTTGTTCAAGTTGGCCAGCTTGTTCATGCTCGTACTCTTGATAGTTTTGATTCTGCGAGTTTTGATCTTTATTATTCCCATAAATAAAATTTTCACCTTGTTCGTATGCCAATAGATCTTGTTCATTATTAGGATGTTGAAGATCACCTCTAAAGTCGGTGTTGATCATTTGAGAAGGTTGGATACCTTCATCGCCTGAATCTTCTATTGCGTTTGAATAGTCACCTAGCACATTTCCGTTACCTAACTGATCAATTAATGAGGCCCGATTTCGACTCGAGGTTGAATGTGATCTTGAATGGCTTCTAGAATTACTCCTTGAATTGCTCCTTGAAGTTCCCTTTGAATGTGTGGGGGAATTTGGACGTTGGTCGCCATTATCTTCCAAATGGCCCATGTTAGGTTCTAAGGTCATCTGTGTGAATGCATCAGTTGGTATACCATGTGTTTCCAAATAGGAACGGCTATTTCTGCTATTTTTACTATGCCTTGAATTTTTCGAGTTTGTTGAATTTATGGTAGTTGAAGAATTGCGCCTTGAGAGGTTATTCAAATGTGATGAGTGATTCTCCGAATTACTTCTCTGTCGATCGATAGGATTCATATGTTGGATGGAGTTGTCATTAATTGAAGTCGATGAGTTCATTCTTAGAATTGGGGATTTTGGTTTTAAAACCGCCATGGAGGGGGGGAGTCTATGGTTATGATTATTGATGTTATTTGCATCATTGAGATTGACATTAGAACTGGAGCGGTGAGCACCATGGTTGCTCCATTGGTTGTTTGTCTCCTCTTCACCAGCTACATTGCCACCATCTACGAGGTTTTGATGAGAATGAGAACGAGAACGAGCATGTGAATTTGGAATTTGAATTGGAATTGGAATTGGAATTTGAATTGGAATTTTGGAATTTGAATTTGAATTTGAATTTGATTCAAGCAACCCCCTCTGAGAGGTTGTCACAGAGGGACTCGAATACATCATGGACTGACCATCGTGATTTCCATCATTTCTAAAATTCTCACTGTAATCAGTAGTTTCAATGCGAGGTTTCTGACTAGATACTCTTCTCACTAATAAATCATTAGCTCGATGCGAGTCTGGTGTCTCTTTGCCATTGATATGGTTCGGCAACGGCTGCAGCCGTTCGTTCTTTATGGTCCTACTATGAACATGTGTTTGGGTGGTGTCCCCCATTGAAGACTTTGTGTCCTTGTTCTTCCTCTTCCCCCGAAACGCACGGACGGACTTAATGGAGTTAGTGGACTCTTTCTTTATGACGCCATTTGATTTTGGCTTGGATCCCTCGTTCCCCATAATGAGGAGAAATTCTTGTTTACTTGGTCAAATGGATCAGTAGATGTTGGGATATGTAGTAATGTCTCTGAATGGATCTGTAATACTAGCACAATCTCTTTACAGCACAGAAAAAAAAAAGAAGAGGGCGGGGTTGCTATGTATGTCGGTGGATTGGCTTGTGGACGAATTGACGTGTAGATAGATACAACAAGGAGGAGTATAAAGAATTGGAGAGGTGTGTATGTAGTGTATAGTGTGTCTGTGTGTGTATTTGTGTTTGTGTTGATGATACCAATCGTCAGCCTTGGTTTCCCTATAGCCAGTGTCTCCTCTATACAAGCCTCTCTTGGATTAACATATGAGAAATATAGATGGTGGTTCTATAAATTGCCCTTCTAGAATTAGACAAGGTGCGAAATTTTCAAGGTGCGAAATTTTCAACCCCGCAGAGAGTAATATATGGTAATCTTTAAAAAATTGACATTCTCTCCGAGAATGTAAGGAACGCCTTAGAAATTGTCCGTATTTGTATCAACAAAAGAAAATGGCAATGCACAGCTTACACTTTGAACCGATTGACGCGGTGCGCGAAAGAGAAAAATTACAGTTTTGAAGTCGCGAAAAGAAAAATTACAGTTTTGGGAGTCGCGAAAGAAAAATTTCAAATGTCAAATTTTAAAGTTCGCGCGCGCGCAACACTCTGTGGTGTGGTGCCGCGACAGCTCCTTTTGCAATGGAAATATCTTTTTTCTCCTCTCTTCTCTTTCCTCTCGGTGTGTGTGTGTGTGTCCCCTTTTTTTTTCGCGCTCATTTAAACCCCGTCAACATCTGTTTGCTTATCAATATATCTAAAAGTGGTGCAACGCCGAACACTGTCGCGCCGCGACACACAATGCTCCCTTTTGACTTCTCCCTTTAAATTATTTACTGTAAATTTAAAAGGAAAATTTTCACTAGTCCTTTCCAGTTCAAGACAATGGAATTGAAGGTCCATTTACGCTAACGGTACAATGACGATGTTGTCTATTTATCGGTTTTCCTCTATTTCCTTTGTCAGTGTTTTATACACATAATGAGGATTCCTGTGCATTTGTGTATGTGTATGTATATGTGTATGTGGAACAGCCCATATGTGTATCCCCATATGTGAGTAATATAATTTAATATATCTCTACAATAGATTCAGTAAATTGAAAAAAAAAAAAAATGGAAAAATGTAAAAATGTAACAAAAAAAATTGTAAACCACTATCATGTACTCTAAAACCCGTATTACTTGGCCATCTTTTCGTCTCTTCTCTTCTTCGTCCTTGTCTTCCAGGGTTGTTCTCTCCAAGTCTCTCTCTGTGCTGTGTATTTCCCCCTTTTGGCATTGCCAAGTTCTTTATTTCTTCACATCCATTCAAGGCCTAATACTAGAAAATGTGTGGAATTCTTGCACTTATTTCTCCAGATCAAAATACTAATGTTGCCTCTGAACTATTCGATGGCTCTCTTTATCTCCAGCATAGGGGGCAAGACGCCGCAGGTATAGTCACGTGTGGTAAAGGTGGCCGTCTCTACCAATGTAAGGGTAACGGTATGGCAAGAGATGTCTTCACACAGGAAAGAATGGCTAAATTGGTCGGTAATATGGGTATTGCCCATTTGAGATACCCAACCGCCGGTTCCAGCTCCACCAGTGAGGCACAACCTTTCTATGTGAATGCCCCCTACGGAATCAGTTTGGCCCACAACGGGAACCTCGTCAATGCAGACGAGTTGAAGACGTATATGGACGAAGTTGTTCATAGGCATATCAACACCGACTCCGATTCGGAGCTGCTTCTTAACTTGTTTGCAGCAGAGTTGGCCACCTACGACAAATCCAGAGTTAACGAAAATGATATCTTCAAGGCCTTGGAGGGAGTCTATAATAAGGTCAGAGGTGGGTATGCCTGTGTCGTTATGTTGGCCGGTTATGGTATAATTGGTTTCAGAGATCCAAATGGTATTAGACCATTGTTGATTGGTGAACGCTTGAAGGAAGATGGAACAAGAGATTATATGCTAGCCTCCGAATCGGTTGTTCTAAAAGCCCATGGTTATCAAGTCTATAGAGACATTTTACCCGGTGAAGCCGTCATCATTAATAAGACTGACTTGAAACCTGTCTTTAGACAAGTTGTTAAAATGAGATCCTACACTCCTGACATCTTTGAATATGTCTATTTTGCTAGACCCGATTCTGTTTTGGATGGTATCTCTGTTTACAGATCGAGATTACTCATGGGTGAAAAATTAGCGGGAAATATCAAAAGCTATTTTCAAAATGAAGACAAAGATGTACTGAAGGAAATCGACGTTGTTATACCTGTTCCAGACACTTCAAGACATTCGGCCTTGCAATGTGCAATCACCCTAAATATACCTTATAGAGAAGGTTTTGTTAAAAACAGATATGTGGGAAGAACCTTTATTATGCCCGACCAAAAGCAAAGACAATCTTCAGTTAGGAGAAAGTTGAATGCCATGGCTTCTGAATTTTACGGTAAGAATGTCCTTCTTGTCGATGACTCCATTGTCCGTGGTACCACATCCAAAGAAATTGTCAATATGGCCAGAGAAGCCGGTGCAAAGAAGGTCTACTTTGCATCCTGTTCTCCATGTATTAGATACAACCATATCTACGGTATCGATTTGGCAGATAACAAACAGTTGGTTGGATTCCAGAGATCCGAATCAGAAGTTGCCAGTAAAATCGGTGCAGATTATGTATTCTACCAGAAATTACAAGACTTGGTTGAATGTTGTAAAAGGGATGATTTAATCAAGGAGAACGAGTTAGAATTGGCACTAACCCCAGTTGTTTCCAGAGACGATACAATCAAATCACTCATCCAGAGAGACGATGAAATTCCTCAAATCACAGGGTTTGAAGCCGGTGTCTTCACAGGTGAATACGTCACTGGTGATGAATCTCGATACATGAAATTGGCAGAAGCTGCTAGGGCGAGAAACGAATTGTTGAAGAACAATTCTGCCGGGTTAGTCGACGTCAAGGCGCCTTCCGAGATAAACATCCACAATGATGGTGATTACTAGTTTGTATAGCATAGGATAGCTTGATCCAAACATTTAAAACTCGGCTTAACAAAATATAGATAGACCTACATAAAGTAAAATTCAAAGCACGTGTGGTGAGGTTCAGAAAGTATTGGATAGATTAGTGTGCATTTACTAAGAAGGAGAACAAAAGCAGGAAAGAAAGGTAAGAATAGAATAAAGGTTTGTGGGGTAAATAAAACGTCAAGTAGAGAAACATCCAATCCCTTGTTTAACACTATCTGATACTTTCGGCTTCGATTATTTGCATCGCAGCCTTTGCACTAGCTTCTTTTTTACTGACACCTGTAGCAGTGGCTCGTAGTTTGTCGCCGATAAACAAGTCTGCCCTGAAAGACTGTTCGCCCATCTGATTGATCTCATACTTAGGCGTGACTCCATGTTTGGAATGATAATACGCATATAGTTTGTTTCTTGCCTGAAGTAAAGGCAACTGGACCTTGTCTGTACCTTCTCCTCCTTCAAGTGTCAGCCCACCGTCATCGTTGGCTACACATCCATGTTCGTTTTTCTGTTCCGGGATCGAGTCCGACCCTGCAAATCTAGCGTCATTGGTTAGCTTCTTTCTAATTGCAGCTGCATGGTCAATGTATTTCCTGAACCATTGATCATAGTATGCCCGCCTTATGTACTGTTTAGTATTGACGTCTGTTGAGGCCTCCAATGCAGCTCCGGATTTGGCAAGTTTCTTGCTATGTGCAAGTGATTCCGATATCTTGGCCCCGTTGATTTTCAACGTGCATTTGAAGAACCCCGTCTTCAGGTCTGGATATTCGGAGACTTCGTACTGAACGTCTGTCGATCCTTTCACCATTGTATTTAGATCTTGCTGGACGGACTGCAAATAATCCTGTATCTGCAACTCACCGTCCAAATTATCCAAGTGCTGTGCCTTCTCTGTCTCCTCTACTTCACCAGTCAGAATAGGTTGTTGCTTTGCTGGGTTCTCCTCTGCCTGACCACTGGTTCCCATGGTATGCTGTGAGTGGGTATTTACGGTAGCGGGCGAGGTGTTCAAAGGGGGTGTAGATGAGGATGTAAGTGGATGTTGGGATGGCGCAAAATCTCTGTAACCAAGCAACTGGCGACACCATTGATATAACTCGTTGGGGCCACTACCTCCTCTCAGCTGACATTCATAGTACGTCCCCAGATAGGCAAGAAACAACTTGTGTGGTTCGTGAAAGGCATATAACTTATAGTTGAACTCTATGTTGTACGCGTGGCACAGCATCTTCAAGGAGGCTTCATTGAGAATCTGCGATATGATCAAGGTGGCCATTTTTGACGAGTAGTTGTTGTCGTTTCTATAAATTGCTGTTTCGATTAGGTACCTAAATAGTGCTTCACCAATGCCACATCTCTGTTCAAACTTCAAGTAATCATTAACAGTATCATACGAAAAAGCAGAGGCGGGAAGCTCGGGGAAGTTTGTTGGAAACGAGTTGAACACGTAGGGGGTGGCTCTTTGGTGTAAATAGTCGCTGTCTTTGTCGTAGTACCCGTTTAGAGAGGCGGGGAAAGTCATGGTAGTATGGAATTCCAGGTCGTTTTTGTACTTGGTGCACAAACCAATGCCAAATTGCACAAGAGGATCATTCCAGTCAGCTACCGATTTCGTATAGTAGTTGGCCTCATCAACTATGACAGAGAAGGCCTTTTGAAGGTCAACAACAGCTTTCTTCACCTTGTCTGTGCTTGTTTCAGCAGCAAATGGAAAAGTTGGGTTAAACATTGTTACCTTTCCAGACATAAGAAAAATAAAGAGGAAACGCCAAACTGTTTTGAATCTTCGGATTTGTATGCTTTTTATCTAACTGCCTAGGTTATTCAATTTTTTTAATAGTCAACCTGTTTAGGCTTATCAATCAACAGACACGTTAAAAGGAAAACAAGAATAACCTAAGCGAGAAAAAAGGTGAAGAGAACAAAAAAAATATTTCGAGCTTTTCAATTTCTTTTTCTCTCTCTTTCTCTAATTTTTTTTTTTCCTTGTCAACATGAAAAGCATTGAAAAATAATTTTGTTTTTGCATTAGAAGAAACTACAGAATACGACAACGTAGGCGGGAAGAGCAGAGCCATGGCAAAGAAGGTTATATCTGACGAAGTCATTATTGACAGTGACGCGGGGCTGTCCACCGATTCTGAGGCAGAGAGGGAGCTTGAGGAGAAGGCCGTTGAGTTCCAAGCGCCAAAGAAGTACAGCAAGCAAGATGGGAAGAAGAAGCCTAGTGGGTTTGAAGCTCTGGGCAAGAGGGATAAAGTATGGCTGATCAAGGTTCCCAAGGACGTTGATGTGGATGCAATCAAGGAGATTCCAGCTGTTGGAAAAGAGATTGAAATCAACGGTAAGCTCTACGGGATCAGTCAGGAGGAAGCAAGAAGTGACCAGTTCCAGCTGCTACTTCCTGAAGGTACTGGGTATAGAACGTGTGGGGTTGGCATTTCGAAGGTTGTTGACCTCCATGAGAAAATCAGGATTCCAGAAATCAACTACTCACAGGTTGTCACTCCACGAGAGAATGTTGAGAGGGAGGAAGGTCTCAGAATGAGGCACTTTCCCACCGGCTACTATATCAAGGACTACGAGGAGGCACAAGAGCCTGTTGTGCCCGGTCCAAACGCAGGCTCGAAGAAAAGAAGACACAGTGCCGGTGAAGGAGACGATGATGCCAATGTAGATGGCGATGACGCCGCAAAGAGTAAGAAGAGCAAGAAGGACAAGAAGAGCAAAAAGGACAAAAAGGACAAGAAGGACAAGAAGGAGAAAAAGGACAAGAAGGACAAGAAAGCAAAGCATTAGTATGAGTTATAGAAGTTAATTTATAAACGTTTCCATTATATTTTTCTGTGAGTTTGTGATTTTTTTTTATCCGTTACTATATCTATCTGTGTAACTCTAAGGGAAGAATCGTATATTCTTTGTGCCATCAATGAGCTACTATTTTGTCTTGCTGGAGTAGTCCTTCAATATACCCTTCATGTGGATATTTGTGATTTTGCTGCGCCTGGATCTCTTTTGCTTACGTTCCTGGACGTTTTTGACCTTTTTGGTCTTTTTATCCTCACGGTTGGCGTTTGTTGGAGTGAGGCCATTGGCAATGAGCAGTTTCACCAATTCTTCATGCGGAGGAATGTGGACATCGTTCCACATCTCATAAAAGACAACGTCGAGAGACTTGGTCTTGGTTTGTTCTTTCACCTGGGTGTTGGAAGACTGGTTAACAAACATCTCAAAATTTTGCAATGAGGAGACCCCATTGTAGACCCTAATGGGGAGATGGTCGGGATTGAGCCAGATATGTCTTGGAGAGTTGTCCTTCTTTGTCTTGTGGACAATAATGAGGTTCTCCTTCTCCAACTGCTCCAAGGTGGGTATACACTTGTTCCAGCCATCTCTGAGTTGTTTCACAGATAACCCTGTGAATGCCGGTTGGTTTTTGAGCACGTTCAGCAAGTCTTCTCCCGTTTTGATGTTGTGCAAGGAGAGATAAACAAAGGAGCTCGTTGTTGGATTGTACTTAATTCTATCAACATTAGTCAAACATTTCATCAACGCAGAATCAACTTTGAATCCGAGCGATGTCTCCAGTTCGAAAATTGGAACCTCCCTGTCCTTACTCTTAATATAATCCGATGAAGTCATTAGCTTCATGGTCAAGTTCCCCTCATTGGCTGTTCTTGCAGCTTGTGCAGCGGCACTTAATTGGGCCCGTTCGGCAATTCCAGACAACTTCCCCCCATCACCTGGCAGCGGAGACGGGTCTCTTCCCACCTTCTGCTTCTTAACCAACGGTCCCGATGATGTGTCCAAAGACGGCTGGATCCCGGTAACGCCACTTGTATTCTGCGATGGTTTCGATGGAGACTCTGCTGGAGCAGATGTAGCTGCAAGAGGAACTCGCCGCTGTTGCGGGAGGTCCGATGTGGACTTGAGGGACTTCTTGAATGCCGAGAGCTGGGCACTGAATGCGTCTGACATGGTCTTGGAATGGACAATGACCGATGTGGGTATGTGGTGTGTTAGAGACAGGTGTAATGGAGTATTTAAAAGCGTAACTCTCCCTGAAGTTTCTGATGTCCTTGAGAAGCGTACTTTATGATGGACCTGTCTTTATGATGGACCTGTCTTTTCGTTTTGCTGTCTTTTCGTTTTGCTGTCTCTTGATGCAACACTCCATACTAAACCCACACTGCCTAACCCTGACTTTCCTCAATCGAGCAAACTCCAAAAATGACCCATAATGGAAAATACAAACTTTCTCCCCCTTTTTTTCCTCCCCCTCGAGCCCCTCCATCTTTCTGGGGGGGGTTTGCCCTATAAATAGCGAACAACCCCCCCTCAGAGTATTCGCCTATATTTTTTTAATGAAACACCTTGTTCTGTTTGGGATGTCCTTTGGATTGTGTTCCTCTAACAAGCCATTCTCCACGCCCGTAACACCTCTATTCGGGCCGTTGGGCACGTGTTGCCGTGGCGTGTGGAATGGCTAGAGGAATAGTACAGCTTTGCTCATCTTGTGAGAGAAGCTGTTCTCAGCGTTAAAACCATCGTGTGCAGGTCTCATCCTCGTGAGAGGTTGATTGACCCATGACCGGATGATGACCTACTGACTGAGACAGTTGTGTATGTGGTTGTGGCAACAGTGTAGTAGGGTTGCGGGGTGTTGTCCAGCTGTAGCACCGTGTAGCGTGTATTGTAAGAAACCTTGTACTATCTCATTGTATCGTATGGTACCATTGTGAGTACCATATTGTGATATAATATACTACACTGTTCCATACTACAGTATACTATAATATAGTGTGCCATACTATATTATAACACAATAGTATACTATACTATTTCGTACTACACTATACTATTCCTTCTACACAATACTACACTATACACTAACACTACACTACACTACACTACACTACACTACACTACACTACACTACACTACACTACACTGTAGTATACTATTATGTCTGATACTACACTACAGTATCAGCATATCTGCTAATCCCCCCCCCTCCGTTCCACTCGCTTTCGCGAAACGTGTTTTTCGCAGCCGCATTAGGCAGGTTCCCATTGCAAACTCTAGTGGACGTTGTCCTTGTGTAAATGAGGAATTTTTCACTAAAACGAAGGCAATAGAGTACTGAAAAAAAAAAACGGCAAACACTAGCAGGTTGTTGTTGGACACTAACAAGGATGTTTCTATCAAACAAGACGATCGTACCCCCACACAAAACATGTCAGCTCTCAGGTCGTTACTACTAGTCCGGGCGGCAAGCGGACCGCTCAGGGCACTCCCGCTCAGAGCGGCGGGACGCCAACTGCGTGGCCCGGCTATGGCGCCGCTCCGCTCATATGCAACAGAGAAGAACCCCCACATGGGCAAGACAAGCAAGGGGAAATCGATATTGGACGAGGACATGCTAGCGAAGGCCGGTGTTGAGACAGAGGAGCCGCAATCTACTTCCAAGTCCAAGGCGACTTTGAGCTCAAAAGAGAGGCAACAAGAAGAGTATGAGGAGGAGGAAAAGAGAGACAAGGACGAATTTGAGTCAACCAAGTCAAGGAGGAACAACACAAAGTCCACCATTGACAAGAAGAAGGAGTTTTATTCGAGGGTTTTTTGGTACTCCTTCCTTGCTGCTAATTTGGGATTCCTTGGCTACATGGCGAGAGACTATGACCCTAATGAGGAGCCGGAACTTTACGTGGAGGAGGAAAATGGGTACACTCCAGGGTTGATCTTCAAGAGATTGAGAAAGAGATTGCTAGGTGTATCTGATGTCTTCTCCGAACCTGCCTTTACCGATTTATTACCTCCAAGAACTCCAGGTCAATATGCTCCTCCTTATACCTTGGTTTTAGAGTTGGACGATTTCTTGATTCACTCTGATTGGGATTATAAGAAGGGCTGGAAAACTGCAAAGAGACCTGGTCTTGACTACTTTTTAGGTTATTTGTCCCAATATTATGAGATTGTTATTTTCTCTCGTTCTTCTATGGCATTTGCAGAACCAGCTGTTCTTAAATTGGATCCTTATCATGCATTTATTTCTTACTCTTTATTCAAAGAAGTATGTCGGTCTAAGGATGGTAAATTAGTGAAAGACTTGAGCTTGTTAAATAGAGATTTGAGTAAAGTCATAATCATTGATCCAGATGAGAATTGTTACTCCATGCAACCAGAAAATGCAATTCCTGTTGATAAATGGGAAGGTCAAAAGGATGATGGATTAATCAAATTGGTGCCATTTTTGGAATATTTGGCTACATCTCGTACTCCGGATGTTAGGCAAACATTGAACTCGTTCCAGGATAAAAAACATATTCCTGAAGAATTTGCCGTTAGAGAACATCAAATGAGAGAGGAATGGCAAATCCAACAAGAAAAGAAGAAGGGTTCTGATTGGTTGATGAAGGCTTTGGGTATTCCTCCATCAATGAGAGGCTCAAAGAAACACCCATTGGACCAAATCAGAGAAAATGGCCAGAGAAATTACCTTCACATGCACAACTACTTGAAGGAACACGGTGATAGATTGTTGCAAGAGGAACAAGAGAAAACTAAAGAACTCATGGCCGACCAAAAACTGACCTTGGGTAAGATCGTCAATGAAGGTATGCCAACTGCAGAAGATATTGCAAAGGCTGCAGCCGAAAAGGAGGCCCAACAATCCAAGTAATTGACGGTTAATGCAACATCACTCCCCCCCCCCCCCTCCTTCTCCCCTCTAACTTCATGTCTATAACTACATATATCTCCCCTCATTTTTTTTCCTTTCATGTCTATTTTGTAACCAAAATATAAAATAATGATGTTTCTGTATGTAACTGTCACTATTGTCAATACAAATTCATTAATGTTCCAATTCAAGCTACAAGACGTTAAAACATACCTAATCCTACACAAAACTCAAAATGTCAAGCTTTCCGCTTCCTTTCCTGCTGATCTTGTACTTCAAGCATTCCATATTCGATAGGGTAACAACTAATACCCATTCTTCGTTACCCTCGTTATCATAGCCACAGACATCGCCAGCAAGCCCAATAACCGTTCCTTCAATTTTTTCATTATCAATCAACACCCACTCTAATCTCAAGCTGTACAGTCCACAATACTCTGTCAACCTGAAAATCCCTACTCTTCCTGCTTGGCTGGCAAATGCAATCGCATTGATCGATAACATCGGCACCTTCAAATAGATCCGGTTTAAAAAATCATACCGCTCGTTAAGGGCAATGTGACCTAACGCAGAATAGCAGGTTCCTATGTTCAACTGCTGATCCAATGTAAATAAGGCAACCGAAGAAGTGGTGGAGGATATGATAACAGTATCATCCAGGATGGAAGTATCGTAATTTCCTGACCTCAACTCTCCCTTACTGTTTCGTTGATGTGTCAGATACCATCGATCAAATAATTCTCGCTTCCTTGTTAGCTGGACACGTTCATTATCCACTATCTTTTCACATTCTCCATTACAAAATGTGGGAATCTTCAAATGTGTAAATTTACCAGCTAACCCAACATGTGACGAATGACGTGGATCAGCAACGACATTTAATATTTCACTCTGCCTCAAAATATCATCAACTGTCTGCGAAGTGTCACCAGTCAACTCAAACATCGATGAGACAGGCATAAATGACTCAACTGGAAGAAACGTAACTGACCAAACTGATTCTTTCAAATGTATGCCATCAACAATTTCCAGCAATTTGGATCTACTATTGAAGACAAGAATGTTTTGGTATTTGTTGTATGTACCTGCAACAACTAAAATATCACTTTTGGACCGGACGATATCCACTGATGGAATATTATGGCGTAACTCATCCGACATGCATAACAAATCATCCAAATCTCTATTATCTTCTACTTTGAAAATTGTCACCCTCCGAGAATTGTCTGATGTGACAATATAGTTCTCGTAAAATGCAACACACCAAACACTTGAAGATAGCATCAAGGCCTTGGTAAAAGGCCTGACGGACCTGTATAGTAAACTCTCATTATACTTTGACTTCATGTCAAATACCAGCCCATTGCCGTCTGAGTTTTGTATTCTGGAACATTCTCTCCATTCATTTTCATCCATTGTATCGCTTGTAAACATTTTCTCAAGTAAGTCATCCACTTGCAGTACTATTAACTGACTATAATCATTGCAGATTCCTATGACATCTATGTACTTACCGTCGACTATCATTCTATCTACTTTAATATAGTTGATACTGAAGGGAACAAGATAGTTTATAGCATTGAATTGCTGGTGATGTGTAACATATAAGAACTGTAAATTGACATGGCCAATTAGTTCGTTCCCTTCTGCTAGGTTGTACACCTCCAATTTGCTCCCGGTTGCAAGAAATAGAATATTATAGTTGTTTCTTGAATAGAGAGCTGTTAGGTTATTCATGAAAGAAATGAAATTGTTAGATGGTAACAAAAACCTGTCAACAAATCTGACATCCAATATCTTTTCTTGGGCAAACCTCTGCATGGGTTGGTTGGCTAATGTGAACATTGGATCGCTTGAAGGTTGTGGTCGGTTACTCAAACTCCTCGCTGGTTCCTCCGATACTGACCTATCATAATTGACATTGGTATCTTGCCCGTTAATAGGAACTCCAGTATCTTTTCCATTAGATGTATTCCATGAGTTTTTTGGGCTAGGTGTTTGATTTCTTTGCTCATAGATAAACTTGTTTTCCCTGAAAGGGGGCACCAGGTTCTCACTAGAGAGTGTTTGAAGTTTGGATGTAGGCCTTTCACCTGAAAATTCAAACATCCCATCATCGTTTTCAAAATCATCATCATGTTCGGACGAATCAGAATCAAAATCCACATCAGAATCATAAGCAGTCGATCCTTCATACACTGCTCCAATTGCGATATCACCTTCAAACATTTCTTCAGAATTGGGCCCGCTGGTTGATGAAGTTTCAGATGGTATTAAAGGATCGGCCTCCTGTATATATCGAGTCTCTTCCTCCACATTTCGTATTCCTCCTTCTTCCCGTGCTACTTCGCCTCCTTGTAACCCTTGTGAGTCTTGATTCTGATTTCTTTCTCTTTCGTACACCTCTTCTCCGTATTCATCATCATCCTCAATCATTTCGTCATCTTCAGCCGCATGTGACCTAGGCAGTCTGCTCTGGCCTAAATCTCTGGTGCATCTCCATCCACATGTTGCAATATACTGTTCAAAGAGGGTGTCGTGTAGTTTATCCCTTTCAATTATGTCATTCATTATTGAACTTCCAGCTATTTATAAGAGAAGAAGTTCTCTGATATCGAAAATCAAGTTGAAAAAAAAGTGATGACATTTTACATGTTCATAGACAACGAGGATTTCCCGATTTCTACATTGTATATATGTAATGTCTAATACATGACAAATTAGTAACGTACAAAAGTCCTAAACCATACAAACAATGACACATTATATTTTGCACCGTAACTTACGGCCTACAATGGTATACCTTGAAAATAAGAATAGAACTGAAGCTAAAGCACAAGTACTTGCAGCAAACGCAACCATATTATCATAATCACTTGCTGTCCTATTAACGATGAAAGCACCAGATATTGGTAATGAAATCAAATTACCGAACGAAACTATTGCATATGCCGAGCCGTAACGTTTACCAAAATCCTTGGTCTTTGGTGTGATGGCACCAATCGTTGCTCCCGTTAGAGAGTAAGTTGCAGCGTATGCAAATCCAAAGAGCACTATGAACAGGTAGAGTGCACCCTTATGTTTACCAAAAGGTAGCCAAATAACAAAACATTCAATTGTCATTGATACTGACATGATTATCATCATATTAAAACAGCCATAGCGCTGAGCAAAATATGAAGGAATAAATTTACCAAAAGTGCCTGAAACGTTCATGATCGTAATCATAACATAACTTTCGGATATACTTGCTCCATTAGCTATTGCATAGGATGCTAGATAGGTAATAACAATTAATAGTGAGAATTCATTCATAAATAGAGCAGCTGTAAGGACAATAAATTTCTTATCCTTGAACGATCTGATGTCAAAGGAGTTTTTAAACTTCTCCCAGAAGGTTCTATCGTCAATAGGCTCATTGGTCAATTCTCTTATTTCGTTTATTCTATCACGTACAAAAATACAAGCCACCGAACAAACACCCAAATTGAAAAATGCAAATATCCGCATCGCCCAAACGAATCCATACTTTGCATACAAATATCTCAATAAAATAGGAAAGCAAACACCACCAACAGAACCACCAGTTTGAATTAAACCAATGTAGAATGACCGTTTGGTTCTATTAAACCAACTGGAAATTACAGAAATCGAAGGAAACATGAGACATCCTGAACCTATGCCGGTGCAAACACCAAAACTCAAAACAAACTGATATATATCTTTTGAAGAACCACAAGCAAGCAATCCAGTGAATGTGAAAAGTGTTCCAATTATCATCAAATAAGTAGCTCCAAATGTATCATATAAGGGACCAACTATTAGCCCAGAAAATAGGGTTATAAACATGTAGATAGAAAAGACCCAGGAGATTGCGGTGACGGAGGCATTAGCTAGTTGATTTACTTGAATGTATGATTCAATTGCACCCACCGAATTCATTATACCAAACAATGTGAAACATGAAAGAAACCCGCCAAAAACCACCAACAGTGGAGCATATCCATTAGGATAGACGGAGTCATCATGATCCTCGTCCTCTGAATTTTCCTCTATGGTACTAACATTATACTCTTGTACTTTCCCATTTATAGTTTGGTTGTTATTTGGATTAGTACGCAGATGCGAAAGTTCAAATTCATACCCAACGTAGTCATTGGATGTGTGTAGATGATCTTCAGGACCATTACGTTGATTGCTCTTGATGTGTGCCTTGGCTACTTCTGCGGTAACAATAGAGCTTCTTCTTGAAGGATCAACCTCTCCGATACTTGGATTAAACATAGCAGTTGATAATGGAAAGGGATAGGTAAGAACACAGCTCTTTGAACAAGTGAAACAGCTAGAGGAAAAATAAAAGTTTTAAAATTTATATGACACTCTGAAATATTTCAATTGATAAACTTAATAGCCAATGAAAAATAATGAAGGAGAAAATCACCAAGATAAGCGACTTTCCGTATGCGGTAATTTCGTATTCATACCGATACTCATGAATAGACAAAGAAAGATGTAACTCAGTCATCATTCCACCCCATCCCTCTGACTAGGGCATCGCCAAAGCCTGAAATGGGAACACGAGCATATGTCTCAGCGTCAGGCTCTTTCGAGAGGGAAAGAGTGCCACCCTTTTGAGGGGAAATGGATTTTCCCTCGTTTTCGCTAGCAAGTTCCCTGAAAAGCTGTTCAAGTTTTGCACTCTCTAAGTTACTATTGTCATCGGGGACTATTCTATCCGACACGCCTGGTTTTTTACTCTTTTTTGCAAAGACGTCTTCTGTTGTGGAAACGACCTCTTTCTCTATTTGTGGTGAACGGTCCTCGATCTCCTCGTTGAACACAGATGGTTTAACGGCGGGAACAGGCGGTTGTGGATCACGCCTAGCCTTTTTCATAGAAAACTTGGCCATACCTAGCTTTTTACTAACTTTTCCCTCTTGTGAGGCATTGCCACTACGGTGATTTTCCTTGTTGTTATTATTGATATTGGTGTCTGTTTTCTTCAGCGAGAATTTTTTCATTTGTGTCTAATGTGATGCTGTACAAGAGCTTGTAAATTTGAGGGGCAGTTGTTGTTGTTTTTGTTGTTGTCGTTGTAGTAATATTAGTAGTACTAGCACTTGTGGCTGTAGTTGTAGTTGTAGTTGTAGTTGTACTTCCAGCAAAGAAATGTAGATTTCTTAAATCCTTGAAAATCCAACACTCGCTTAATGTACAACAAAGTTATAGACACGGCTACGGGACTATTAAAAGATGTTTAAAATATTAGAAATGCAATATCACTCTAACAACCATAACGTAGTGTATGTAGGAGGTTCCTTCCCTTGTACCAAAAAAGTAGATAAATACGGTTTGGGGACAATGGTCCTTCTAGGAACTGATTTTCAAAGACATTTGGGGGAGTAAGGAGGAGATGAACTATTATGCTTGGACTTAAAAAATATGTTCTCGTTTTTTATATTCTTCTAATACCCAATCCGCTGAAGTAAATAAAAGCTTCTCTTGGTAGCAATGAATAGACTAACTAGGGTGACTGTCTCAGTGAGGCAGTTTACTATATCTAGTGTTAGATATAATAATGTCAATGATAGTGCAAGAGAAAAATTAAACAAGATTTTGGCTGATATTCCCCAAACCGCAACGGCAAATCAAACACCTCTGTTGATACCACCAAAAACTGCGGAGGAGGTTGACAGAACAGGCAAAGAAGAACCGCAGATCCAAGCTGAGGGCGAATCTCTGAGTAAATCAAAGTCAGAAAAGCCCACTTTTGGTTCTTCTTCGTACATCGATATCTTCAATATAAAGCAGATCATCGACACAGTTAAGAAGAGTGACAACGTTAAGGCACTACAGAGAGAACTGACGACATTCTACGAAAATCGAAAGAAAAATCAGCACGAGTTTCAGGAATCTTTCAGTAAAAAGATGGACCACAATGTGAAGGAATTGAAATCGTCAATTAGCATTGCGTCTAAAGTTGTAAACGAGATCACAGGCTATAATAAAGTGATTAAGCTCAAAGACGTCATTGTAGATCATGAAAAAAAACTGAAGCAGTTAAAAGATCTTATACATAAAGCCAAACTGGAGCATGAAAAGGCACTGGAGCTTAGATCTTCATCTCAGAAGGAGGTGAACGAACTTTTGGAACGCAAAAACAGCTGGACACCTGTGGATTTGGATAGATTTACAAAAATATATATGATTAGACACGAACTTGATGAAACTGTTGCTGCAACTTCTCGGGAGTTGAAAAAGTTGGAAGACCAGCAAGAATATACCCACGATGAGTTGATTAAATCAATAATGAATAGATACCACGAAGAACAGGTCTGGTCGGATAAAATCCGACAATTTTCCACCTGGGGTACAATTTTGATTATGGCAATTAACCTCTTGCTTGTGTTTCTGGTTCAATTTGTGTTTGAGCCGCTTAAAAGATGGAGATTAGTTAACTCCTTTGAAGGTAAAGTCAAAGACTTGTTTTCAGACAATGAGAAGCTTGCGTCGGATATCAATGACTTAAAAGTTCAGCTGCAGCAATTGACTGAAGAGGGTGCTCTACTGACTGTTAACAGCAACCGAAACTCGACGAGTCATTCAGAAGCTGTTTTGGACGAACTTGAATCACCAAATTCGGAGGAATCAAAAGTTGAAGAAAAAATAGACTTCCAACCAATTTTACCACCTTTCGAATTTAGAAGACATGTGATTGCAATCTATGTGAAGTACTACTACACTAGACTTCGTTCCCTTTTGATGAGGTTAGGATCATACTTATCCCCTGTGTCTTGGACAAATACGACACCGCTACATACCACAGTTGGGGAATTCCAATCTCAAATGGTGGGCTCCATTGTAACCAGTATACTAGCAGGCCTATTTCTCGGTTGGTGTATTTGATTACATAATAACCTATCTGAAACTTATTTATAGCTAATGTATTAATGTATTAATGATCAATGAATGTACCAATGAATTAGTCAAATAGTGGTAGAGTGTTTTTTTGATAAGTATTCACTACTAAAGACCATTTTTCTGGTGAGGGCGAGCACTCATGATTTCGGTGGCAAACTGAACTTCTAAAGTTTTCCAAAACGAATTTTGTTCCACTGCATCAAGTGAATAATAAAAATTCCGTAGATACATAGCAATGGAGGAATTAGGAATCATCCCACAGGAAGAATTACCACATAAACAGATTGAAAAGTTGGCTACAAAGTCTGTCAATGGATCTGCCAACATAAGCTCAAGCAACAACGTCAATAGTGATATTTACCTCACGTTAAAGAAATTGGAAAAAGACTTAGAGCTAATTTTACTTCAAGAGGATTACATCAAAGATGAACAAAGATATTTAAAGAGAGAACTGGTGAGAGCACAGGAAGAGGTGAAGAAAATTCAGTCTGTTCCGTTGGTTATTGGACAATTTCTCGAACCAATTGATCAAACTACCGGTATTGTTTCTTCAACGACAGGCTCCAACTACGTTGTCAGGATTTTGTCCACTCTAGATAGAGAGTTGCTTAAACCAAACGCATCAGTCGCATTGCATCGCCATTCAAATGCTCTTGTTGATATTCTCCCTCCTGAAGCTGATTCTTCAATCTCCATTGTTGGAGAAAACGAAAAACCAGATGTCACATACAATGACGTTGGTGGTTTAGACATGCAAAAGCAGGAAATAAGAGAGGCAGTTGAATTGCCCTTGGTTCAAGCTGATCTATATAAGCAAATTGGTATTGATCCACCAAGAGGTGTTTTACTTTATGGTCCTCCCGGTACAGGTAAAACTATGTTGGTCAAAGCAGTGGCAAACAGCTCTTCGGCATCATTTATCAGAATGAATGGTTCTGAGTTTGTTCAAAAGTATCTTGGTGAAGGTCCAAGGATGGTAAGGGATGTTTTCAGACTAGCACGTGAAAATGCACCGTCGATTGTTTTCATTGACGAAGTTGATTCGATTGCCACTAAAAGATTCGACGCACAAACTGGTGCTGATAGGGAGGTTCAAAGAATCTTAATTGAGTTGTTGACACAAATGGACGGATTCGATCAAGAGACTAACGTGAAGGTTATTATGGCAACTAATAGAGCAGACACATTGGATCCAGCACTTTTGAGACCCGGTAGATTAGATCGTAAAATTGAGTTCCCGAACTTAAAAGACAGGAGAGAAAGACGGATGATTTTTAGTACTATTGCATCAAAAATGTCGCTTGCACCTGAAGCCGATTTAGATTCTTTGATCATGAGAAACGATCCTTTGAGTGGTGCAATCATTGCAGCCATCATGCAAGATGCAGGTTTACGTGCAGTTAGAAAAAACAGATATATGATTATACAGAGTGACTTGGAAGAAGCATATAGTGCCCAGGTTAAGACTGGAAGTGAAGTGGATAAATTTGATTTCTATAAATAGGTTTACTACCTTTGAATACTATAATAATTTGTATATTCCAATACCAGGACGTAATGTATCAATACCGAACTTATGAAACTCAAAATGATCCAAATCTAGATGCCAAAAGGATTCCCAAATGGTAATATATGGTCTATCGATGTGTAACATGGCATTCTTTGGAGCAACTAAATAAACCTCTCCACACTGGAACAGTTTTTCATTTACTTGTAAAACGATTTCTGAGTCTACACCCATCATATTGACAAAGTAGTCACTGCAGGCATCAGGTATCTGAATCAAATCATCATCAGATTTAGATATGTATTCAAAGTTTTGGGACAGTGATAGCATCCACGTAGGAGCAGGATAAGTCCTCCAATATAAGACAGAAGACCCGCCATTCTCAGGGAGGATACTGTTGAGTTCAACTAACGATGGTACAATACCAGCCTGATGGAATAATCCATAAATTAGCGACATTACTGCAGTGTATATTATCCATAATGGTAGTACCAACTTTTGAAACTTTTCCAACCGTGGCTGTTGAGAAGTAGAAAAGCTGGTCAATGATGATAATAAAGGTACAGATGGTAAAAGAAACCTCAATTCTTGGTGTGGAAAAATAGACAAAATAGAAAACCCTGAAACAACAGACAGAAATGATATAGTACGAATATAATTTGTGTTGAATGGGAATATTGAAAAAATCAATGGACCAACAATTTGTGGATAATTAACAAGGATATGGGTAAACCGTGAATGCAGCCCGTGATGAGCTAGATTTGATGTCTTCATGTTATAAATTAAGTTATTTAGTGGAGCTATTGTCCACGATGGTGAGTCGTAGTATTTTTTGTCAATGAATATTATTAGCATTGAGGTCAAAATGAATGATACAATGGGAACTAACGAACGTTTCGGGCGATAGACGAAAAACTCAAAAAGATAAAATGATGGTATTAGTATCCATGCACCAAATGTTATCCTATTAAATGTTCCAAATGATATTAACGTCCCTAGAATTGCCAATTTTGTTAATGAGTAATTGGTTCCTTGTTGCTCAAGGAAAAATCTTATATCGTTAATCAAATACAGCGTCAAAAGCAAAAGTAAGGTCTCCAAAGAGTTTGATAAGGTGTGCGATTGATGTACCAGCGTCAAATAAGAAGTTGTTGTAAAGAGCAAAGATTTTATTCTTTCATGCTTGGATGGTATCAATCGATAGAGGCACCAATCAGTGATTATCCATGACAATGTAGTCATTTGGATTCTACTGAGCATGTATATTTGGATTGGTTCAAACCCCAGCTTGTTTCCCAACCATATAGAGGGATAGTGTGTTATCAGTAGGGGGACAACTGACCTATTGATATTAGATGCATCTTGCACTTCCCAAGGTAGATTGTCGTTGTACAAGATCTGGAACGATTGAAAAAATTCATCTGGATGGATATATGACGGCTGCGTTGCAAAATAGAATTTTGCAACTAGAGACGCAAACAGCAGTGTACGCCATGTTCCGGTCATTGCTATTAATATATTCCACTCAGACTGGTTTTAAATAACATCAATCTAAAGGATGACCTTTGATAAGCTGGAATAATGAAAACAGAAAAAAAAAAACTTCAGCGTAGAGAATTATCAATGCTCGTACAGTAATTTGCGAAATTCAATAAGGAGATACACCCGAATATACCTTCACGTATTAGCTGCTAAAGAAGACATTTCTTAGAGGTTTGAAAAGGAAAAGAATTTTTTTTTATTAGAAAAATATATGCAATACATGCGCTTTTAATGCTAACTATGATTAGGTATATACATATTTAGATAGTATGAGTAGCCTGGTATCATTTTTTTTTCGTCTTGAGTTCTATTTACTCAACAAGTGAATGGTATAACATCACACTTAACAGTCAACTAAATCAATAACATTTAAGTGAATTGGAGTACATTGAGCTCCAATGGCTTCATCGTACAAGTTGTAGAAGTCGCCAGAGAGACATTGCCAGAAGATTTCGTCATCACCTAAGACTAAGTGGCCGTTCTTAATAGACCAACCTGCAGCATAAATAGCACCAGCTTGAGGAGTTGGACCATCAAATTGGAATTGTCTGTTAGAAACAATAGAACCAATTCTGTCATGAGAATCCTTTAAGACACCGTTTTCTAAGGTGATAGCTAAGTCGTTCTTGGTCTTACAGGTAGCCTTGTTAGCAACAGGAGCGTTTGGACATTCAGAAGAAGATGGGGTTGCAGTAGCAGAAGAAACAGTCTTAGATTCAATAGATCTAAAGGAGTAAGAAGAGTGGGAAGATGCACTAGATGGAACAACTGGAGTTGGGTTTGGAACTTGGATTTGACCGTCACCAATTTGGGTAACAATGACAGGTGGTAAAGTACCTGCAGAAGCGGAGATTGATGGGGAGTCAAAAGTAACGGTACTTGAACCGATAGTTTCAGTGATGTATTCGGTGGAGGTAACATCGGACTCAGTTTCAGAACCAGTGGTCTTTTGGACTTGACCGTCTTGGATTTGAGCAGCTAAATCTCTCTTTGCCTTGATGTTGACTGCGGTAGTAATGGTTTCAATAGCAATACCGAAGGAAGAAGTGTATTCGGTGTGAGCACAAGATGGAGCAGTTGCATCTGGGGTCAAAGTAGACCATGGTTCAGAAGGAACGTAAGCTGCTGCTGCTGCAGAGACAACGGATAATAAAGCTAAGGAGAATTTCATCTTAAGAACAAAGTTGGGGGAATGATTTGATAAACGAATGTAAATTGTTCTGAGTTGGACTGAAGAATGAAAAAAATTCAAAAGAACCAAGTCGAGTAAATAGAAAGAGAGAAAGTAGGGGGGACTGATGCTTTATGTAGGTGACTACTCTGTTATATATAACAAGAAAACGATATTGCCAAAACCACAAAGTCTAAACCCGACATTTGTACATATTAGCAACCTTGCAATGAATTCTTTGTTTGTTTGTTTGTTTGTTTGTTTGTTTGTTTGTTTGTTGTTGTGTCCTTTTATTTGTTGGCGTGAAAAACGCGCTCCGTGTTTATGTATTTCCGCATCGGGTGCGTGTTTTCCTCTGGCCGAGGTGGAAAAAAGCGGAAGGGGGTATCCAGCGCGTTCTGACCGTGAAGCTGCCGGTTCCAGATCTCTGGGTAAAAACAAACGTGATCACGTGGCCTTTAAGCAATTTGTATGTACGTCACGTGTAGAGAAACATTGCCGGAAAAATGAAAACAAAGTTAAATATGAAGATCTATTTATAAATGGGGTAAACGTATGTTTAATAATACCAAATTCATTGGTGTGATGCACATTGTCATTGAGTAATTAAGTCTCCACTTATGGATCATTTTCATTGCTATCATCTAAACCATAATAGTCCTCACGTTTACATGCTAGCATTGCTGCCTTTTGAGAAGCTTTTTTCTTGTTTTTGTCAAGACCATAGGAGACTATCTGTAAACTACCAAACCATAGCTCGCTTAGGTACTCATCGTTTGTCGTTCTATAAATCCGGAAGTTGGGATTGGACCCCCGTCTATCATAGGCAGCATATATCCGGTTCTTACTCTCCACGTCTATCTCATCGCAACTCTCGTAGACCTCATGACATTCAATGATGAACGTGTCAGAACGTCCATCATTATTGTCATTATCCACCACTTCAAAGGCCGCATTTCTACAAATCCCACGACGCTTCTTCTGTTTACCCTTACGAACCTTGGCACTTTCAGACCCAAAAACACCACCTCGACCTAAAGTGTATTCCTTCGAATAGTACTGTGTGCTCTCCTTGAAATTCTTTATCTCTTGCTCCTTCACCATCTCTATTTGTGGTTTTCTTTGCTTTTCCTTTTTCTGTCTGGCACTTACCTTCTCTTTCACCCTCTTCTTCTGCTCCATACAGTCATCCGCAAGAGTAGGTCGATTACGAGAATGTTCAAATACTTCTTTACTCTCCTCAATTTGACTGGTTTCTGATTCACCCTCTGTATTATCTATTGAGAGTATACTGTCCCTTTTTTCAGCCACCTCCATTCTATCTTGATTGGTTATTAATAAACTGTTTGGATTATTCTCAGAGGCAAGCAGCTTGATATCGCCATTCTTAAACTTAATGGCGATTTCCTTCTTCAGGATTTGCAGCTCATGTGAGGTCACCTTCGTAGGGTATTGTCTCAATTTCAATCCTCCTTTCTCATTTAGACCTACGTTGCTTTCAAATCTATTCCATATATCTTCTGGACAAATCTTCCTAATTTCTGGGTTGGATATTGCATCAACGGCTGCCCTTGCATCGGCTTCTTTGTTGCTAGTACCAATACCATATCCGTACACTTTATTATTCACCTTTATACAAGACAAGATTCTCTTATTGCTCAGGTTTACTCTGATATAATCGGGGTTGTTATTCTGGCCAAGTAATAACCTCAGATCTTGCTTGCTAGATTTGGAATACTGCATTTTGAAAACAATACTTGGATCAAACCCACGTATATGATTTTCGGATAACTCTTCAATCCATGATTTGACTTCAAACCATCCTTTCATAAAGTCGTTCACATTGGTTTCCCCTTCGCTGGTTTCCATCATATACTGTTCAGCAATACCGCCAAGGTAAGCCTCAAAAACATCGGCATATAATTTATTATTACCTGCTAAGATGGAAGAATCGATAAGATTCTTACGTAGTTGTTTATCAAAGCCATACATTTGTGACCATTTAAGTAAACTGGAGTTAGACACGATAGTGCTCCGTAGTATCGATAATTGACCTTCACTAAAATTGGGAAACCTTTCATAGATAATCATTGACGTGATGAATTGTAATAATGCATCACCTAAGAATTCCAATCTCTCGTTATGTAATTGGACCTTGAACTCAGGCGAAATATTCAAATAATTGACTATTGACTGATGACTGAAAACCTTTCTCAGAAGTTCCGGATCTTCAATACTAGGAGCTTGTGGCAATTCTTCTTGTTTCAAAAGGCCCCACTTTCTATCTCGTTTATAAACTAGTTCCTCTGGCACGTACATCTCACTTCTCATTACGTCCGATGTAAATAATTCACTGATGTAAGAGTCCGGTTCTTTCGCATTGGAATTCACCTCTTTTTCGGTCTCTGCATCTCGTTGATCAACCGCTGAGCGGGTTTCATCTTTCCTACAATTCGATGAAGAAATGTTATCTGGCGTACTCTCAAAACTATTTGAATTCCTTACTTTGTCTTTACCAACTTCCTCAATAAATATTTCAGTACCATCACATGTTTCAAGTTTTTCCTTATAATTAGGGATATTGTCTTCATGAAACTTAGATGAACTATCGTTTGGGCTATTATTTTCGAAAGTTTCCTGTTTGGTATTTCCGTTACACGTTTTAATCTGTTCAATATCTCCTTTTATGAGATATTCCAAGATTTCCAGCCTTCCAGTATCATACATTTCCTTTAATTCAATTGCAAAGATAATATCATTTTGAGTCAAATGAGATTCATCTGGAATACTCAAAATACTCTGAAGAAGGGGGTTTTTAGTTGAATCAAGTAATATTTGATATAAGGTCCGATTTGGAGCAATATCCAGTACTTTTCTTAGTCCCGTTCGAACATTTTGAACCGCATCTTTAAGCTCACTCAACACATCTGTGCAATTGCTGCTTTGCATGTCGACGGGATACAGAGATGTTAGGAATCAGTATACCAAACCTATTTATTTCATCTAGATCCGCTTTACTTTAAATTTAATTATATCAAGGGAAAAAAAATAAGTTCATCATGTTTACATACTAAATTATTCGCTCACACTGGAAAAGGCTTAGATAATATATACTTACACTGCAATTGATCATAACAAGCATGATGGTGAGCCATTTCAATATCAGTTTGATGTCCATGTTCCGTAAAGAACAGTATTTGTTGTTTGGCAGGAAAAATTTACTCTACTAAAAACTAGAAACCGAAATGGTTCCTTATCAATATCTTTGGTTTATTTATATATAATAGAATCTATACAACTAGCCAAACCATCATCTAGCAATTTCACTTTGCCGGAACACTATCATCTATCAAGCCATGCCTCTTTTGGATTGGTGGTAAACCTACCGCTGATGATGCGATGCATGTCTGGAAACGCATCATTTTTGCTGAGTACAAAATTATCAAGCCCGACAAACTTTATTTTCAGGTAGCCATTATAACCAAGGGAAACAAGAAGATTATGAATAAAATCACGAGTAACCACTCCTGAATCTATTATATGATAAGCAGTAGTTAGCTGATTCATTCCTTCTAGACTTCGTACTACCGCCGCATGAATAATGTCAAACGATAATTGTGTGATTTTTGATACTTGCACCAGGAGATTTCGAAATATAGGTATACGAAGTCGTTGAATCATGGGTATCCATAGCCCTAAACTTTTCCACAGATTCTCATTATTCGAGATACACTTGTAAACTCCATATAGATATCCTGCCTTGTAATGAACAATCAGAATTTCATAAGTATCCAAAAGAAAATTAAGTAACTCCCCATTGAATCTCCTCCGAATTTGATCAATATTGGCGACTCTCCCATTTATTAGTCCTATAGGAATTAGATACTTCAAGATCTGTATAATAAAAGCTGTTGGGCATTTGTCGTTAACCATCATGTAACAAGCTTCCAAATGATTGAAGGCAATGTAAAAATTTGATTGATGTGCGTAATATTTACCCATAATAAATCTGTATCGTACTAACTTGGACTTTTTAATAAATCTTCTATTCAAGCTTAGAATGTTAATATTCGAAAAAACATTTGAACATAACACAGGAGAACCAATTTTATAGTAAACATAACAAAGTTTTATCGAAATTTCCATAAGCAGGTCAATTTTATTCAGATGCTGTTCACTATTTAAATCGGGTGTACCTCTCAAATAATTCAAAGATTTAAGTAGAATTGAGGAAATATGGGTCAGTCTTGGATAATCATTAGTTCGATTATGAATCTTCATACCTTCAACGTCCACTAACTGACACAATGGAATTACTAAAAACATTGTCTCCTCATAAAGTGGGAGTAACTGGACACATATGCGTTCGTGTAATGACGACTTTGGATTAAAAAGTAATGACTCACTTTCAAACACGGCAATAAATAGATCTATAGATGCTAGTAATGACCATGGATCGAAATCTCTCACACAAATCAAATATTTCAACATGAAAACTTCAAAGGCAGGCCAGTTGATCTGCTTCATTGTTCTATTTGTCTCTAGTGTTGTTGTTAACTGCCGGTTATCATATTGCTGAAGTGAGCTCTGTAAACTCGCTATTTTTGCAGGGTTGTATTTGGTGAAGTTTAACGAAAACAATTCCGTGAATGTATAACTTGTAGTATTGCCATTGACAATATTATCAAATTCAGACAACAAGTCATTTACCGTGTAGCTGCTGTTCATATGTATTGGTATAGGCTACACTCAATGGATGATAAAAATGAAGCTCCTTTTTTTTTTTTTTTTTGGTAAAGTAACAATTTCCCCAGAACCTTGTAATTACTGACAAATCTCACAGTGGAAAATTCATGCAGTTCTCACACACTACTTGTTTAATCGAGAAGCACTCCAACTTGCCTCTCTTGGTGTGTTTCCAAGTATGGATAAATAGGTATCACTTAATTATTATATATCTGTGTATTACAGGTAAGTTTCTGGATGATTTACTGTATTTGTCTCCAAGGCATGGTTCCAACATCAAGAATAACCAATTAGTGCCAACCAATAGCCGATACCCAGTAGTCGAATCTATAGAAACATAGTCGAAAAAAAAAAAAGGGGGGGGGGGGTAAAAAAAACTTGTTTTCTTACTCTTACTGGGTGAAAAATTAAGAGGCTTTACCTCAAGTCAGACCAAAAATTATTGCCCTCTAATGATTGCACCTGATTTTCAATACTTCTCGTAAATTTTCTACAGTAAATCGACGAAGGTCACACTCATCATCTCTGTAGGTAGAAGGCGCTTCCAACTATTCAAAGACTCAAGAGGCAATTCGAAGGTGAGTTGTGCTGCACCTAGATGGATAAAGTGACATTGATTGATTCCTTAAAGTCGAGAAAATGGAAATTTTTATTTGAATATAGATGGGTATAGTCAACATCTTCATCCACTGTTTAAACATTTTATTTTCGAATTCCTCTGCAATGATCAGTAGAACTAGATATGTCTGAGCAAGCATCCTCTACCGATGCTACTAAACAGATTGCTTCCAAATCCAAGAATATTACCAGACACGACAACACAGGCAAGTCTACAAATGGTCCAAAAAACGTTGATGACAGGACAGAAAGTCAGCCTGTAAGTGCCGGAACTAAGAAGCAAAACAAAAACAAGAACAAGACCAAAAACAAAAACAAGAACAAGAACAAAAATGATATTCAGAAGAAAGGACACGAAATAATAGATTTGGATGCTTCGTTGCCTCAAACAGAAAAGCAAGAGACAAAGTCAAAGGAGGAAATTGAAGCTGAAAAAAAAATGAAAAAGAAGGCAAGAAGAAAGCAAAAGAAGCAGAAACGTAGGCAAGAATCCAAAACGGAAAGTCACATTAAGCCAAGCAGATTAAAGTTAAGGCTCAAACCTAAAGAGCCTATTTTCAAGCTGACGGTTCGAAAATTACCGCCTAATCTATGTCAAGAATCATTTATAAACAAAGTCGTTGATTTCTTCCCCGATTTCAATGACCTGGTTAGGAATTGGTATTATTGCCCTGGCCAATACCCTGACTCTCAGTTTGAGCAATCAACATTGTCGAGGTGTTATATCAACTGTAAAAGTAAGGACGCTATGATGGCAATTGGGCGTGCAATTAAAGAACTAACCTTTGTTGATGATGATAAGGAACCTGCAGTTCAGGAAGAAGGCAACACCGATGTGCAGGATAGGCCTGTTGAAGAAAAGGAATATGACAACGATGAAATATACGGCGAAGCTGATGAACGAGAAGTATACAAGCCTGTAATTGAGAAATCAATGTATCAGGAAATGCCAAACTTAACCAAGGATAACAGTGTACATGTTGAGCAATGGGATTTCTTTAATGGCAAACTTGGTGAGATAGCAATTTACCAACGGTTTTGTGAAGCTATCTCTGAAGAAGGACGGACACAGCTACCTGCCGATATATTTGAATATCAAACACAGTATGAGAAAAAGAAGCTAGCTGAAAAAAGAGAAGCAAAATTGGCAGCCAAGAAACAGGCCAAAAAGCTTGCCAAAAAGAAAAAAGCTCTGAAACTGAAAGAATCTGAAAAAAAAGTACCTTCAGAAGAAAAGGAAAAGAAGAAACCTGAAGCAGGGCAAAAGAAGAAAAGGAAAAAGTCCAAGGCAGACAAGAATCATAAAGAACATGGTGATAATGCACCTGCATCCAGTACAAAGTCAAATAACAATAAGCTCGTTTCAACTCCAGCAAAGGGTGGTTGAGCATCGAGTTGAAGAGATGCGTTTTTAATTTCTTACTTGGAATATATGTTTCCAACTATACATGTTTTGTTTAAACATAAATAGGGGGGGCTCAGCTGTTGATTTTTACGCACTTTTATATTTCCATAAAATGTTCCCCTTTTTTGAAGGAGAAAAAAGGCATATTATGGTCTGGGTGTCTTCTCTAGAACAACAAGATCCACACTTACTTAACAAAGGGATCAATTTCAGGTACAACGACCTGTCAGGATGGATTTTGATTCAAAGATTGCATTTATTGGTGCATGTATCCGATGGGTATGTATATTTCAATAACATAATATTTAAGTAACGTTTTATCACTTCCATGTTTTGGTGATTTGCCACTAACGCTGATTAATTCTTTTTCTAAATATTTTGAAGATGCAAACATTTGAACTGATGAATATCCCCAAGTGCTGTAAACTTTCCTATTTCCTTAAACCAGAATTTTTTGATGATTACCTCAACTATTTGGTTGGTATCAGCGGGAGTGTTTTCAACTCTTCTAGTAGGTCTAGTAATAAAACAGTAAATGACCAGATTACCAACATGCGGAAACCATACTTAGAGATATTTTTAGATCTGGTTTCAATTGAATTCAACAAACACGATATTGCGAAATCCTTACATGATGACAACCCGGACCAAGAACCGGTTGTTGGCCTATTGTCTGCAACGGAAATCGACACACCTATAATTGGAGTTGAGCTCTTTAATAATTTTTTGACATTTTTAGACATTGAAATTATTCTATCTTGGTACAAGGGAAACAGTGATGATCATGATCATTTTGATTTTCAACTCCTTAATATAAATAAGCAAGCAACAGCTATTGGTCTTTTAAATAGAAAGGAAAATAAGTTCCCAAAAGCTGATACAAGTAGACACGATGAAATGTATGAGATCGAAGAGCAAAATTGTACCGATATAGATAAAGATTTAAGAACATCTGAAAAGAAGAGAATTCAAGGAGATGTAACAATTGACCGAAAAATTCCTTCAGAGATTTATGAATTGGAATTACACGATCTTATTGATTTGGTTGATCAACTCTATATTTTTATGTCAGTGTTATTTTGCGCTTGCATCTTAGGTAAGCGTGGTGCTTGGGGGATAACCCAATTGCATTATTTACAAGAAGAGTCGAAAAAGGCCATAAAAAAATGGGGGATCATTGAAGCTAAATACCAATTTCTTGATTTAAGCATCGAAACTGACCTGGAAGAACTCAGAACTTTTGTCAGTTTAAATCTGGATAGTCCTATAATGGGCACTTCTGGATGGCTGAATGTTAGCTCAAATGTTCCAGAATTAAAATATAGGAAGGAGTTAGAAGATGTCAAGTTGAAAAATCAAGAATTAAATTTACTTAATTTGAAGGTTAGCCATGATTTTGAACAAAATGAAAGTAAAATGAGAGGTTTGTATGAGCATATAACTAAACTAAGTAGAGAATTAGAGGAATACAGTGACCGTGAAGAAGAATATAAGCTGTTAAAAAAGCAGATTGAGATTTCTGAGATAAAATGCAGAAATTATGAAAGACGATATAAAGAAGAACTTGATAGGTTAACCAAAGATTCTGAAAAGCTGAGTGATACTATTACACAATTTCAAGTGATGATAAAGCAGAGGCAAACTTTTGACGATATTGCAATTAATGAAAAAGATAAAACAATAAAAGATCTAGAAGCCAAAGTTAGAGGGCTTGTCAAAACCGGAGAAAATGAACTCAAAAGGAGTAAAGAGGTCACGCAGATGAAGATGCAGCTCAAAAAGGAGTTTGAACAGCGAGAAAGAGGATTGCAAAATGAAATTAAAGAATATGAAAATACTGTTGCAAAACTACGACAAGAAATTAGTGATTATGAGAACTTAATCATTAATAAAGAGAAAAATGAGTGGTTTCATTTAGACGAAATTCGAGATTTAGAGAAAGAACTGAGAGAATTAATTAAAGAGCATGAGAAGGATAAGAAGGAAATGGTTGCTGAGTTTATAAATAAGGAGAATGCAATGAAGGAGCTGCTTGAATTAAAACTTAAAACGTTAGAAGAAAGATTTCACCAAGTGAATCACAAAGAAAATGAGAAAGATAGCGATAAAGTAAGCACATTGTACGAGTGCAATGATAGAACTACAGAACTTGAATCCGAATTAGAAAAACTAGAGTATACTTATAAGATGAAGCAGCTATATAAAAATGGGGACTTTCAATCTTTAATTGAACTTATAAATAAAGGTAAATGCAGTTTTGAAATGAAAGTTCGTATTGATCAAGATAGAGAAGTTACTTTTCTTTTTGATGATAAAATAGTGGACGTTGAGCCCTTAGTGAAAGAAGTTTCGGTCAGAATCAAACTACACCAAATAATACAAATCATTAAGGGAAATATTGTGTTAGACGAAATTCATGAACTTTACCACGAAGAAATGATCAATCAATTAAAAAAACATTATAGTCTAAAGAAATGTTGTGATCAACAGCGAACTAAAATCTACGAATATCACTCTCTTGTTGAAACGATGAATGAGAGAGATTTAAAGGTCTGGAGGTGGGTGCATATGATTGAAGAGAGGGTAAACAAAAGTGAAGAAATAGCCAATAACATCAGGAATTTTTTAATAAGAACTGGGGCGGTACTGAAAAGCACAGAATTGCGTAGAATAGTGGGAGAACTTGATGATTGGATTCAATCAAATAGGGTGTTTGAGGAAGAATATAATAGTAGTTGTGAAGGTGAGGAGAGCCCTACAACTGCTCTTTGTGTTAAGAATGAAGCAGAGGCTGGGGTGTTAATCTATAATCGCTACTCTGATGAAAATGCTAGAGTATACAGAGAAGTGTCTATTGATTGATTGATTGATTGATTGGCTAGTAGGTTAGTTGATTATGTCTTAAGCTCTAATTATAAAATTTTAATTCTAATTATACCTATATAGGCTAAGTATACAAATGAATAATTGCATTGATTAGAAAAGAGCATCTAAAGTACAGCAAACACAGAGAGCAGCCAAACAAGCCATACAACAATCATTGTTGTCCTTTTGTGGTTGTTGCTGTTGCACATAAACTGGTTGTGGTTGTTGTTGGTAGTATTGTTGTTGAGGAGGTTGTTGTTGGTAGTATTGTTGTTGAGGAGGCTGCTGTTGATAATAGCCTTGGTTTGGGCCCTGGTTGTTGCCAAGGAAACCTTTTTCCTGGGCACCGTTGTTGCCGTAATAACCTTGGTTTTGAGGTGGTGGACCGTTTGGAGGTTGGTAAGACATATTTTGAGCTATGATGAGTTGGAGGACAACAGAAAAAGAAATGACTGAAGACAACAATGTCGATGTTGCACAGGAAAAATATGGTTTATGAATGTATGTAAATAAATATAGCGACGTGTGTAAACGTGGGAAAAAAAACAAAGGCAGCATGAGCGATCGAGCGAGCGATCAATCTGGTTTAAAAAAAAAAAAAACAAAAGATTATGAATTGAGCAGTTGAAGAAGAGAATCTATTAAAAATACCCCTTGAACGTAAGTAAATACACACAGGACAGTGGATGCAGACGGGAGAGTGGACACGTCTGTCTCGGCAGGAGCTGCACGCATTGCACAGAGAGGCCAGGCCCGAAACAGAAAACAAAACAAACACAGACAAGAATGTAAACAAGAACAAATGCATAGATATAAACGACACAAACAGTGCTAGAAATAAAGTCAAAACAGATGCTATCAGGGAAGATTCTGATTCTGAAGATATAGATGACTTTTCCATGCACAACTTGCAGGGAATTAGGACGCTCCGGTGTAAACCGGAGCCTGACATGTTGAGTAACTCATCATCATCTGCGGCATCAACAGTTGTTCACAATCCTGAATTACGTGCTGATGACAACGAATTGGATGCAATACAGAATGGGCCTTTGCAAACATTGGAAACCGATCCACAGCTTCATGGGAAATTGTATAGGACGCTGCAATTAGCAGATGCAGATGACACCCTTGATAATGACGATACGTTGGGTTTTAATGAAGACGATGATGATAACGAAAATGAGAATGCGAATGCGAATGTTCATAATAACAACAGCAACCGAAAGTATGGTAGTGACGTTGGCTATGGTTACGACGGTGGCAATGACGAAGACGAGGATGATGATGATGATGATGATGATGATGGTGATGATGATGATGATGATGATGATGAGGAAAAAGATCTAGAAGTTGATGATATAGACTTTTCTCGTTACATGCAATCAAATCTTCCTTCGCCGCCTACATCTCCGCCTCGAGAACTCGATCCAGCAAAGCTATATGCACTGTACGACTTCAGCGGGCCGGACCCGTCACACCTTGCACTGGCTAAAAATGATTCAGTCTTATTATTGAACGATACCGACTCGTATTGGTGGCTAGTAAGAAGAACAGATGATGGGCGAATAGGATTTGCACCTGCTGAAATTTTAGAAACCTATACAGAAAGACTTGCTAGATTGAATTGCTGGAAAAATGAAGTTTTAGAACGAGGTGGCTACAAAGGATTGAAGTATGATGATGAGAAAAAATTGTTCAAAACTGATTATCCAATTGACACTGAGAAGAACCGTTCAAATACTAGCACAACATCGATAACTCAGAATATTGAAAGAAAAGGCTCTTTGAAGAAACCAAAAGTTATTGAAATGAATAACGACAGTGGAAGCTACCTTGATGACACCATTGGCAACAATGCCAAAAAATCTGTGTCGTTTGCCAATATCAACGATACACAAGAGCATTCCTTTCTTAGTATACATGAAGAATTTGAAGAGGATGAGAGCGACAGTCATGTGAATCACTATGATAACTCTTCATTGAGTCTTTTAAACAACTACAATAGCAATCCAAGTATGGATGATTTAGTTGGTAACGATAATGACACCGATGCCAATGCCTCTGTTAATAATATAGATAATGATGATTATGATGGTAACGAGAACAATAAACACAATAATGACAAAGAATTGCATGATGGCAATGAGCAAAATGTGCACAATGCCATTCGACATAATAGACCAAACTCATCAGAGGGACCATGTACAGGTTTGGTAAATACAGAGACGGATACCAGACCCCTAATTGTGCCTAAAAGAAGGAAGAATATGTTTATTAAAAACCTAGACAACTACAGTTACTCCTCTGAGAATGTTGACAACATCCACAGTGTCGGTAGCGTAAACAGCAATAACAGTGCGTGCTCTAAATCGGAGTCTACGAGACTTGAGAGTATTAAGATGCTAGATGATTTGTTGGATATGTACCCCGAATTTGTCTCCTTGGATGATGGAACAGTCACGCCGCCAACTGCTTCTTCTTCTTCTTCTCCTCAACGAGTAGCTAAACCAATTACATGTTCTAATGAGATGGAGATATTAGTTAAGCAAGGTGAAGACGTTGGTCATACGGAAGATGAGAATGATTTGCATCCTCAGACCCGACGTCTTTTTGGGCCGTTGTTCTCAACTATGAAGGAGTTAGATGCTCTTTTAGAAGATATTGGACCGACAGCTTGACCGCTGGGCGTAGATCATGTCCTTCATACCATGGCAAACAATCTAAATAAATACGGTGATATTTAATAGTAATTCCGATTCTAAGAAGCTCGTGACTCCTCAAATTACGTTGCAACCTCCCTGATCCATATATCGATAGATATATAAATGTAGTCACAGACCATATCGTATTTTCATGGTAGAATACAGGTTAGGTCAGAAAGTGTAACCCCAAAGATTTACTGCAATGAAAAAAAACATTAATTTAGCCAAAAGATCTACTCGTTTTTTTTGCTTTCGCCGCAAATTTTGCGGTGTTCTCCTATTTTATTTCAACATGCTTTTCATTTTTTTATGATCTTGTGGGTTTTTTTTTTTGGAAAACGTTTTGTTCATCATTTGCATTCAGCTAACCCGCTAAGAAGCTGCTTTTCCAATCCTTCTTATCGACAGAAGATGGCCTCGCAATCCTCGTGGACGCCAGATGTGCCTAGCTTGCAACAGCTGGTGCATATTTTTACGGGAACACTTTCACCCGATGCTACGATCCGTCAAGAAGCAACAACTGCTTTAACTCAAGCTAAAAATATTGCTGATTTTGATAATTATTTACTTCATATTCTGCTATCGAATGAAATTGCAGATTCCACACGTGCATCTGCAGGTATTTATCTGAAAAATGATCTCGTTAAAAACTTCAAGTATAAACCCCATGAACTCCAAGCCAATATTCTACAGTTGGTTCCACATGGGTTGTTATCCGAGTCGCCTTTTGTACGACATATCACCGCAGGTATTATAAGTGCTGTTTTCCGTGCAGTTGGAACTGCGGGCTGGCCTAGTGTTGTTCCTGATTTAATTGCCCTAATTTCAGGTGCTGCAGGCGAATATGCAATTGATGGTGCATCTGAAGCTTTACTTTCGATCTGTGAAGATTCCAGCAGGATGCTAGAATACGAAATAAAAAACAATGATGGCTCTATTACAGTTCCTATGCAGACACTAATCCCAAAATTAATCGAATTAATCCCAAACTCTCAGCCTTCAATCACATCCAAAATTAGATCGAGGTTTTTAAATTGTTTAGTTCACTGCATTAACGTTGGGTCCAACACCGCTTTGATCAATATTGATGCTATCCTCGCTATCGTGTTTGCTATGTGTCAAGAGAACAACGGTGACGAGGAGGTGCAAAAGGCTGTTGCTTCTATATTCTGTGGCATTTTAGAGAAATGGCCAGAAAAGTTATATCCACACTGGTCAGGTATTTTGCAATGGTGTATTCATATGGTCAAACAAGGTGCAGACTCTGTGGCGCTACAGGCTGATGAATTTCTTTTATCAATGAGTACAAGTGAATTGCCAAACCAGTATATTCGACCTTACTTAGAAGATTTAATACCTGTTTTACTCGAGAAAATGGTTTATGATCTAAATGACGTTGAGCTGATGGAAGCAGAGGATGAGAAGGATGTCGGTTCTGAGGACAAAGATGAAGACATAAAACCACAGACTGCAAAATCAAAGGAGCATAAATTAACTAAAAGAGATGGTACAGAGTCTTCCGCTTTATTGAACAAAGATGACGACGATGACAATGATGATTCCGACAACGATGACGATGATGATGATGATGGTGATGATGACGACTTTGATAATACTTATACCTGGAATCTAAGAAAATGTTCTGCTGCTACTGTTGACATTTTATCCACTTATTACCCTGAAGAGGTGTTGCAATATTCGTTCCCAATAATTAAAGAAAATATGAATGCAAGTACATGGCCTATTAGGGAGGCTTCAATTTTAACTCTCGGTGCTATATCAGAAGCAGCTTTGAATCATGCAACCATGCAATTACCTGAACTGATCCCTTTCTTAGTTGACAGGTTAAAGGATGATCAACCGAGAGTCAGACAAATCACATGTTGGACTCTAGGCAGGTACTCGCACTGGGTCTGTTCTGAGGCTCAAAGTGGAGGTTCATTTGCTAGCTATTTTACACCTACTTTCCGGGCTATTATGGAATGTGCTTTAGATTCGAAAAAAGTTGTACAAGAATCAGCATGTTCCTCTTTATCTGATTTCATTGAATCTTCTGAACCACAGCTATTATCACAGTTTATTGAACCTTTACTACATCACTTCCAAGCTTATTTTACAAATTATCGTAGGAAAAATTTGATTGTGTTGTATGATACTATCCAAACATTTGTTGAAAAAGTCGGTGAGGCTTTGCGTTACAATCAAAAGTTTATGGATTTGCTTTTACCACCATTAATGGAGAAATGGCAAACTCTAAATGATGATGACAAAGATTTATGGCCGTTGTTAGAATGCATGTCCTCAGTTGCAGCATCCACTGGTGAGGCTTTTGCAAGTTGTGCTATGCCTGTTTATGAGCGTGCCTTGCGGATTTTGAATAACTGTATTGAGCAAGACAAAATGGCAACTAGTGATCCATCATTTGTGCCACCAGAAAAGGATTTCATAGTGACTTCTCTAGATTTAATTGACGGTTTAGTTCAAGGGTTGACTCAGCATTCTGCCGAACTGATTAATAGAACTGATTCTTCTGCCAAATACTCCTTAATGGAGTTGGTTTTAACTTGCTTGGATGATAATGTAGATGATGTGAGACAATCGGCTTATGCACTGATTGGTGACTTTGCTATTTACTTGTTCCCAACACTAATTCTTCCATATCTTCAACCATTAATGATTTCCATTTACCAGGAAATAGGAAAACTAAATGAATACTCCGTTGCATCATGTAACAATGCTATATGGGCACTTGGCGAAATTTCCATTAGATCAGAAAATAACATACTGGATCAATATCTAGCTAACTTTTTAAGAATCTTAGAACCTCTGGTTTTGAATTTTGATGCGGACATTACGCTTCTGGAAAATGCAGCTGTCACCATAGGCCGATTTGGTATTCACTATCCCGATCAAACATCAGTGATGGCTAACGATGTCTTAATTGTTTGGTGTCAATTAATTGGAGGCTTAGAAGATAATGAAGAGAAGGCGAGTGCCGTCCAAGGAATGTGCAATATTGTTTTAAAACATCCTGAAATTGTCAATGCTTTAGGTAATATGCGTGCAATTGTTGAACTAATTGCCAATTATCATGAACCAACGGTAGAGTTGGCAGAAATTTTTAAAGTGCTTCTTACCGGATTAAAGTCTGGATTAGGGGCCGAATGGGATAGAATCGTCTCAGGTACTGCATATTGTGAAACCTTATCTCAGAGATATGGGGTTTGATACTTATTTTTTTTTATTACTATTCTAACTACATACTTTTTCTTCACTATTTTTCACTTCAAATTAATTTTATAAAAGTTTATAAATGACCTTATATAATATTGTTGTAAATATCTACTATGCCCAAATTTAGATCAGTCGATTCTGGCCTCTAATATCAATTTACCCATAGGTACTTCTGAAACCCCCTTTCCTAAAGCGTAAATCGAATTACCACGTAGAATAGTCTCAACAACTCTGCCCTTCAAAGCCTTACCATCAAATGCCGTCAGCTTATTTTTAAAAAAAGTTCTTGCATTTGCTACTGTGTACTCCATAAGAGGATCAAAAATTGCAAAATCTGCATCATAACCAACTGCGATACGTCCTTTTGTGTGAGATAAACCAACTTGTTTCGCTGTATTTACACAACACCATTCAACTATATCCGTAATCTCAATACCAAACTCTTCAGTACCAACAGTATATAATAGTGGAAGCCCAAAACCAACAGAAGAAATACCACCCCAAGCTGCAAAAAAGTCACCTCTCTCCAATCCTTTTAATTCAGGAGTACAAGGAGAATGATCTGACACAATGGAAGTAATCAGATTTTCCTTTAATGCACCCCATAACAAACGGCGGTTTTCATCACTTCTTATTGGCGGGCAGCATTTAAACTGTGTGGCACCAGATGGAATCTCTTCCGCTTTGAGTGATAAATAATGAAAGCAAGTTTCAACCGATAATGGCAATCCCAAAGTCTCCTTAGCGTGCCTAATCATTGGAAGTGCTTCGTGGGTTGCTAAATGAACAATGTGAACTTTGGTAGTTGGATGTTTTTGAAGACATTTGATGATGTTATAAATAGCGTTACATTCAAACGAGTCTGGACGAGATGCGAGGAATGAATAATATGACGTTGGGTCAACTGTATCAAGAATAGGCATGTTTTTTGTAGCTAATTCTAGTGGCTTCATATCATTTTCAATTGCCGACAAAGGTTCCACAGCATGCAATGTTGGAGATTTCGCCAATGATTCAGCTTGTGCTTCAGATAGACCACTATAATAATGCTCCTCCTCGTCATGTTTATGGCGACATTTATTGAATTCTTCGTCGTTATCTTCTTTATTAGCACCATCCATCTCAGCGTGAAACATCAACATGGTATTTTTACCTTTGACGACCTCTAGTGCTTTATTTATATATTCCGGCGTAATCATTGGAAATTCTTCAACGCCTGAATCCATCATAAACCCTTTAAAACCACGAACTCCGGCATTTATTAATGGAATTAGGTCATCGAGATTATCTGGCACCAAGCCTCCCCAAAATCCGGTATCAACCCAGCACTTACCCCTTGCGGAATCCAACTTAATATTTAGATTCTTTATATTTGTAGTTGGAGGTATGGCGTTCAATGGCATATCGATAACCGTTGTAACACCACCGGATGCAGCGGATTGAGTTCCACTAGGGAAACCTTCCCATTCGGTACGACCTGGTTCGTTCAAGTGCACATGTGAATCGACAAGACCCGGTAAGATTACTAATGGAGACATGTTGCGATAAAATTGAACATCGTAAGTAACCAACAATGGATCATCTTCCAATAAGACATCCTTTATAACATCGATAATTTTCCCAGATGTTTTGGAAAAAATAATAGTAGCTGGAACGACAGAACCATCGATTACCACTTTTGTTGAGGAAATTGCAGAAGACATACTAATTTGGTTGGTCAGTTAACGGGGTTTTTTTTTCTACCTTCTTATTTGTGAATTATAATCTATAAAAACAAAGATGAAAAAATGAATTTGTCAGGATTCTTTTCGTTTTCCTCTCCAGAAAATATTGATAAGAAATTGACAGAGTAGTAAAGAATAATCAACGTTGATAGGAAACGTTATGAAGAGAAAAACTGTGTCAAAATTTCCTCTAAGAAAAGGATACTAAAACTTGGGGGGTTCTCTTTTCTTCGGATACGAAATATCTCATTCTCTCTTTTTACAGGCTTCGAATGTGTGTGGTATTTTCTACAACTGATAGGAGCTCGCCGAACACATGAATGTGCGGCACTGCTAATCCCCTTAATTACCGCGTTTGGCAATCTGAGGAAATCTTTCAACCCTCCCTACACATGTATGTAACACGTTTTTTCATAAATTCATAGAATCACGAATCACAGGTGACTCCGTTTTTGTAGTAAGGTCATGGAGGATCTGCATTGCCTGTTTGGAGTCTAATTTTTCAAGACCACCTGCTTCGATAACTTTAGCTTTCCATTCTTTGAGAATAGCTTTAAGCTCCTCACGACCCTTGAGATATTCTTCCTTCGAATACTTGGCATGTTTTGACGATGTTAGTTCTTCTTCAACATCATCATCGAGTTCTCTTGCTTTCCTCTTGGCCATTGTGATGATTTTCTGTGGGAACTTTACAAGTTCTGCGACATGAATACCAAAAGACTGGTCACTGATGCCTGGTTCCACCTTATACAGTAGGGTCACGTTATCCTCTCCCTCTCTGTCCTCCTTGGCAGCTGCCCCCTCATCAACGTGTGCGACAACATGCAAGTTGCCAACATTATTGTATTCATTTGCTAGGGCTGTCAACTCATGGAAGTGAGTAGCAAAAAGTGTCCAAGACTTTACGTTTTTGGCCAAATGCTCACTGATAGACCATGCAAGTCCAAACCCGTCGTATGTGCTTGTGCCCCGACCTAACTCGTCAACTATAACTAAACTGCCCTTATGGGAGGATGCAATAATTGATGACATCTCGAGCATTTCAGCCATGAATGTGGAGACTCCCTTTAGTTGGGAATCAGACGCACCCACTCTAGCATGGATTGCATCGACTACAGCAAATTCAGAATCCTCATCACATGGAACAAAACTGCCAATTTGATTCATTAGGCACACCACTCCCAAAGTACGAATATACGTAGATTTACCACCCATATTTGGACCAGTGATCAAAAAGAAGTCTTTACCTGAATCCCATGTTTCTCCTCCTTTGGCTTTAATCTTTTCATTGTCAGGACCACCCAAAACGTAGTCATTTGGGATAAAAGAAACACCATCACTGACTTCCAAGCACGGATGCCTTGCTTGCCAAACTCTCATTTTTCTCGAACCATCATCTAATGACCAATTTCTTTTTGGTCTCGTATATTCTATAGGTGCACAAGTTGCAACCACTGCAAATGATGCAATGACATCAAGAATGTCTAGGATGACCGACAATTTGGTAAAAACAGGGACATATGTCAGAGCAATCGATCTTATTTCGGAGACAATATGGGATTGCTGTTTGGAATAAGAATCCATCACTCTTTCAAAATCTTTGGATAACGCACTTAGCTCAACATTCGTGAAGAAAACCCCTGCTTTCACTGTTTGCAACTCTTGAAATTCTGAATTCGTGGCATTTTTATTCTTGACAGAACTCGATTTACCACGCAATACCCCGGAATCATTTCTGGTCAACCTAAAGCACCAACCATGATTAGTGTTTTGTTCCAGCTTTAATTTTTTATCAATCTCCATCCCCAGATCAATTGCGGCGTCTTCGTGTAACCTGTGCATTTCAGATTCAATACGTTCTCTTTCATTTTGTAATTCCATTAACTTCTCATCATATTCTGGATTGATTTGTATCAACGACGAGATGGATGATGCCGATGTTGCATTCTCCAAACTTTCCAAGTCGACCGTTTGTTCAATCATTTCGGCATACTTGTTCAATGCTTCGCTATGCTCCACAATACCATCGAGCCAATATTTTTTGACAAGCTCATGTACATCTGGATTGGACTCCAAACTTTCATTAAGAATATCTTCGCATTTTTTCAAGCTTTTAACTAATTGGTATAGTCTAACAACTTCATCTAACCCAGAATATCTTTTCCCTGCCAATTTTCTGACTAGTCTCGCAATATCAGGAACATTAGATAGGAATTGGCCCCGAATGCTGCCTAGCAAACAACTGTCTTTGACGAACCACTCGACTAAACTATGACGCTCGTTGATTTCCTCTGTATCAATGAGGGGCTGTTTGATCCATTGCGATAGGAGCCGGGAACCTCCGGCCGTTTTGCACTGATTTAACAAAGCAAATATTGAGGTTGGTGCATTGCTGATCCCTTGTTGGTTTATGTTGGTATTGGAAACTCCACTAGGGAATAGGTTTAGTGCTTTAACAGCAGCCGCATCTAATCTCATATACTTATCTAGATCGTATTTCCCAATGTTGATAGAACCCCTAATGGAATCACTGGCCAATAAACTTAGATATAAAATCAAGGCATTAGATGACGCCAAAGCAGCTTTTAAAGCTGCCAATTCTGAGGTTGCTAAAATATGTTCATTCCCTGATAATGTAACTAGATCTTGTTCTGAATTATTTGCATTGAATGTAGATGATGAGACCTCAGTGATCAAAATATCACACCTATCAATAGTTTGAGTTAATTTTGCAAACTCTATATCTTTTTCGCTCAATGAGCTTGAAGAAACAAGACACTCTTTGATACCTAGTTGAATCAAGATGGCCTCAGTATTAGAGAATAGATCTGTATCTGGATACTCTGACAATCCCAGGAATTTCAAATTTGGATCATAGAAAGCAAGACCAATCTTTTTGCCTTCTTTGGATGAGGAAACCAGCTTTATTGCTGCTATAATCGAGGATGAGGCAACTTCAATGGCCTGATTATTTGACTCCTCGTTGTTAGAACTTAGGTATAACAAATCTTCAATCTCCTCTAGATGGCCAGGACTTGCACTTTTGATCAATTTCCAATTGTGATTCTTGGAATCTTCAATCTTGTAGATTTCAACTTTGTAATTCTTATCTAAAATTAGAGAGGGTAATAAAGTAGAAAAAGTTTGCTCTGACAATGGCAAGTACTGAACACAAACTTTTCTGTCTAAATCTCTCGGGTGTGCAATCAAAGGAGACGATTTCAGCACCGAATGAGAGGAATACACAATTTCAGCGCCCAAAACTGCATCTTCATCAAAGATGGTATAGTAAGAGGACGAACCTTTACTTCCATCTCTTACTAATGCTCGGATTGTACGTTGTTGGACCGCAGGTAGACGCAAATAAGAGCGATAAATCGAAGGCTGTGCCTCGGACTCCTCGTTATAGACATTAGCTGACATCTTGGTTGGTTTCTAGCTGTTATATCTTCCAATTGATGCTATACGGTATACAAACAAAAAAGAAATTGCTTGTAATGTCTTTTGGATGAGGTAAGAACAAAAGAACAATGCTGTCCCCCTCCCTCCTATAAACGTGTATTTTTTTACGCGACGCGTATTTCTGTTCTACTGAGCAACTTCTCTATTCTACTGAACATGGTGAAATAAATCATAAAAAAAAATACAAATCATAGAAAATAATAAAAGATAGAAAGAGTCCTTTGGGGTCAAATTGTAGATCCTTCTTCGTCTTCATCCTCCTCATCAGAGTCAGCATTTTTATTGTATAAGAAAAACTGGCAGAAAATAATAAAATCTTCCGCTAAAGTGCCAACACTTCCAACTAACCAAGAAGAGTTTACTAAGAGATACCTTTTACCTGTAGAAACTGACAAAATTGATACCACGTATGTTATATTACCTAAACATGCAAAAAGAAAAAACAAAAATGCAATACCGTCACAGGATTTTCTTTCGAAATTGAGCAAAATTTGAGGTACTCTGGAGCCAAGGTATAATGCTGCACATAACCATCCAAATGTTTGTGCCAAAACGTTGAACTCTAAATCAGCATCGTTTTTGGGAGGTTGCGGGTCACTAGAATGGCCTGAATCGCCAAAATACCAACCACCAAAACCCGCTACGAAAACCAGTGCTACCATTATCAAGTTATACGCTAATTCCGAACCCTCAACGGTTGATTTGGAAGAATACGAAGAGCATTCTGTTTCCTCGGATGTGGGGTTTGAGCCATTTATGTCGTTATATTCATTGGATTGGTTAGAATCTGCCTCCATTATAACCTCTAATGCAGATTCAGGGTCGACGTGATGATGTTGGTTATGGTGGTGGTGATGTTCGTTCGATAGAACTGATTCAAGAAGTGGCTCCGCTTCACTGCTTAAAGGATTTGCCGGAGATAGATGAATAGGATCGACCTTTCTATCACCATGGCCATAGTGGAGACACTGCCACAGAAGCACGACATCGGCTAAGGTGTAGTAAATTGCAAGGATGATCATGGTCGGTAAGACTCCTTGTAGAATAGCGCCCACAACATTGAACACGTCTCCGGCAAGCCAGAGAACAACGAAGAGGAGAGACAACCCTTCAGCAGACTTTCGTGCAAAGTTTTGATAGATTTGAGGAGCAAAGACAATGATCCAACAGGCAATAGAAATCGATCCAGTGATCCCTGAAATCATCTGGGCATTGATAAAGGGCGTTGGGGGTGGTGCCATGGTATAGTCCAAGGGTTTTAAGTTGGCTTGTTTTCTACTTTATGCCAGAATCTTCTTAGTGGGATATCAATAAGTGACTAACTTTCAAGTAAGTTTCTCCATTTTTCAAATCTCAATCTGTCGAAGAAATTTGAGAAAAATTTTATTCTATGAGGAATTTGATGTTGGTTAGTTCATCGACTGCATCCCCAGACAAGACTTTGGTGAATATGTAGCTTGTAGATCTAGTTCTTTGTAGTAGAGCAGAATGAGCGGCAATGGACAAACAAGAAAGCCTGGAGAGAAGTTGGTTCCGCCGGAAGGCATGACCAAGTCAGCGTATAAGAAGCTTTTGAGAAAACAAAGACACGCAGAGACCAAGGAACAATACAGAGAACACAGGAAACAACTGAAAAAACAGAAGGACGCAGAGCGCAAAGCAGAAATTGAAAAGTTGAAGGCTAAAGGTGAACCATACGAGCATCTACTCAAGCCAAGAAACAAGAATAAGCTTCACAAGAAAATCGAATATGGAGATGTCCACATTGAAGCAAATCCGATTGAAAATAAGAAAAAAATTGGAATAGTTATTGATTGTGCATATGATGACTACATGAATGAAAAAGAAGTTGTGAGTTTGAGCTCTCAGATAACTAGGGCATATTCAACCAACAGAACGGCTGTTAAGGCCTACTATGATTCTGAATTGGCAAGGCTACAAGATGAAAGTCGCAAGCATGAAAAATCACTAAACGAAAAAATGGGCATTGCTCCGTCTGCAAGACTTGTTATTAGTGGTGTAGACAAAAGGTTGAAAAAAAGATTTGATAAGGTGTTACCAGACTATGCCAACTGGGATCCTGAATGTGCGGTATTGACGGAAGTGAATCTTACAGAGGTTTTGGATAACTGGGATGGATCATCTGGACAGGATTACTCGAATGTCGTGTATCTATCTGCAGATGTTGATGAAAAGATTGAAGAGCTTAAACCTGGGGAAACGTATATTATTGGGGGTATTGTTGACAAGGGGCGCCATAAGAATCTCTGTAAGAGTACTGCGGAGGGTCTTGGGAAGAATATTCGGATCAGAAGGCTGCCAATTGATGAGTACATAAAACTAAGTGGACGTAAAGTACTAACAACTGCCCATGTTGTTGAGCTTCTATTGAAATGGTGTGACTACAAGGACTGGAAAAAAGCGTTTGAAGAGGTTCTACCTCAAAGGAAGATGGGCAACGGATGTGAAGGTGAAGGTGAAGGTGAAGGTGAAGGTGAAGGTGAAGATGAAGATGAAGATGAAGATGAAGATGACGATGGTGATGGTGATGGTGATGAAGACGAAGATAGAGATGGGGATAAAGAGAATGTCAATATTAATGGGATGCACGACGATATAGACGGAATTGATAACAAAGGCAGGGATGAGGAGAAAACAGATAAAATAGTATAGTATAGCTCATGTCTAAAATTATATGTTATATAGTACTACTATGAAGCGGAGAGAGAAGATATTATTCCGACTTTCTATCATAACCATCGTCTTTTTGTCTTCTTTTCAACTTCCTTTGGGCGAGCTTCACTCTGGTGTTGTTGTACGTTCCAACGATGAAATAACACAACGCAAAGAAAACGGCCCATGCCTCAGGTGCCACAAATTTTTGGGCCAGAAACATAAAGACGGGATTGGCAAAGACCGAGGTGGTTGTCACCTTGATGAAATTCGTCTTTAGAGATGTCCTCACAATGAGAATCATATGTTTGATCACATTCTTCAATCTTGCAATCCAGTCACCACCTCTCTTGTACTCGTCTTTTAGCTTCTGTAAACTGTTGATTATACCTACCCACGAGACAAAACAAGCACAGAAGATAGGAGTGACCACCCCGGTCCCAAGTAAAATTTGTAGCACCTTCTTTCTCGTTGTTAATGGAGCAGGTATCACCCGGTTAATAAGCCGATATCCGTAATGTGTAATTGGAGCATTAACAAGGGCAGCAAAGACACCCATTAGTGGCACCTTTGCCGTGATTGTATGCGGCAACGAGACATTCCTTGTGACTACCAGCTCTTGGATGTCGCCTGCAAATAATGAAGCCAACTGCTCGTTCAATAGGGCAAAGAAGGCCAGTGTGAGTGCCTTTGTCAAAAGAGGATTTGAATTCAACTTCTGCGTGTACCGTCTGTTGAGGGTAGCGATAGTGCACGACAGAGTACGTTCCATTGGCGTCGTCATTTAGGGAGAGCAATTTCTACTTGAGCTGCCGTTTAAGCAGGAAGAGATGACACATTGGAGGTCTCTCCCCTATTTATCTCAAACCCTATACACCTCTCCCCCAAGAGTTCGGGAGATACCGTGTTTATGAAACTTTGCTTCCAAGGGTGTGCGTCTAGATAAGCGGCCGCTTTCCCCATTGGGCTTTTTCGCATTATTGTCTCATTTTAATCTTAAAATATTTTTTTCATTAGTTTTACATACTCTGCACCTCCTCAATGAGGCAGTTAAAAAAAAATAAAAAAAAGGTGAAAATTTTTTCTTGTGAAAGAGAAAAAAAAAAAAAATTTGAAAACTGGAAAATACAATTTCCCCTAATACTTCAACACTCTCCATATATTACAAACTAAAACTAACTTTTTACCTTTTTTTTCTTTCTTCCTTTTGGAGTTGAAAGAAACAACTGTTGCTGCGTTTGCATTTGCGTTTGAACACTTACATATACAGATATAACAATGGCTTTTGAACAAAGAGGTAGAGGCGGATCCAGAGGTGGCCGTGGTGGTCGTGGTGGTTCCAGAGGTGGTTTTGGTGGTGGCCGTGGTGGTTCCAGAGGTGGTTTTGGTGGTGGCCGTGGTGGTTCTAGAGGTGGTGCAAGAGGCGGTGCAAGAGGTGGCCGTGGTGGTGCCAGAGGCGGCCGTGGTGGTGCCAGAGGTGGTGCAAAGGCAGGTGCAAAGGTTGTCATTGAACCACACAGACATGCCGGTGTCTTTATTGCAAGAGGCAAGGAAGATCTCTTGGTCACCAAGAACATTGCGCCAGGTGAGTCTGTCTACGGTGAGAAGAGAATTTCTGTTGAGGAGCCATCCAAGGATCCAAATGTTCCAGCTACCAAGGTTGAATACAGAGTTTGGAATCCATTCAGATCCAAGCTTGCAGCTGGTATTATGGGTGGATTAGACCAAATTTTCATCAAGCCAGGTGCTAAGGTTCTCTATCTTGGTGCTGCATCGGGTACTTCTGTTTCCCATGTCTCTGATATCGTTGGCCCAGAAGGTTTGGTTTACGCTGTCGAGTTCTCCCATAGACCTGGTAGAGAATTGATCTCCATGGCCAAGAAGAGACCAAACGTCATTCCAATTGTCGAAGATGCTAGACACCCTCAAAAGTACAGAATGCTAGTTGGTATGGTTGATGCTGTTTTTGCCGATGTTGCGCAACCAGATCAAGCCAGAATTATTGCATTGAACTCCCACATGTTCTTAAAGGATAATGGTGGTGTCGTCATCTCCATCAAGGCTAACTGTATCGACTCCACCGTCGATGCAGAAACTGTCTTTGCAAGGGAAGTTCAAAAGATGAGAGAGGAAAGAATCAAGCCTTTAGAACAATTGACATTAGAACCTTATGAAAGAGACCATTGTATTGTCGTTGGTACTTACAAGAGAAGTGGCTTATAAATAAAATGACCTTGTGAAATATAGTCCAACTGTTATACTAATAAATTTTACCCACCTTCGTGTACTCTTTTCTTTACTTATTCTATAGCTTATAAATTTTGTTAATCGGAAACTTAGAAAAAGAGATGGAAAAAAAAATGGAATAACAGGGTTAAAGCATAATGTGAAACGAGGCCATGTATTTACGTAGTAAGCGACTCTGTTTTCTTTTCTTTTTTTTTCTTCTCTCTGTATACATACTGCCATTATAGAAGGATTAAAACAAAAGGGTCAAACTTGGATAAAGAATAGCATTTTTGTTTTGTTTTGTTTTGTTTTTTTCAAAAGCTTTCTCTTCTTGAAACATTTCTATTGATACGGTGAAGCTGACAAGGTAAAGTCAAACAGTGTTGGGAGGAAATGCCAAGTTTGAGAGGGGACGAAAACAGAAGTCCACACTTATCTCGAACGGTGAACCTGGACGATTCACCGGTGTCTGAACACATCAATGAAAACACACTTAATTGTGAAGATACTATAGATAATAACAGTGTTCCAAACACCGTCAATGATACCAGTAACGACGATATTGAAATTACCGGCTATGTCCCCATCAGGAGGAGCACGCCCGGTACGCCGACGTTGCCAACTTTAGCCCATTTGTTACGACATCAGCATTCACAACTGGAAAATGCGCAGTTAGAACGTAGGAGAGCCAGAGAAAGGATGCGTGAACAAAGGCGGGAGGCAAGACTAAGGCGCCAGTTGGCAAACGATGAAGATCATCGAATACCAGTCCCGAGTAGGTCCTTCAATACAATCTACACAAATCCAAATACACATATCCATGTTGAGGCGGGTCAGTTGGGGCCTATATCGCTAGATTCTGACTCTGATGTTGAGGACGTTTCCGAGAGTTTTACAATTACGGAGCAGCCAAGAACACATACAGGAATGGCACTGTCTGCTGATGAAGAGTCGATCAACCACGCCAGAATAGAGCAGAGGCGACACATACGTGAAATGCTGGATAGAAATGGAAACTCACAAACGACGGGGGAGGTTCATGAAATTGCAGATGATAACCACATTGATGATGATGAAATTGAAATCCTGGGAGAAGGACACACCCCCGATGTTGAAATTGTGGGTGAAAGTGAAGCTCCAGATATTCAAGTGTTGTCCAGTAGAAATGCAGGCTTCTCCTTATATACTCCCTCGGGACCTTTATTTGTGCCTAGTACGGAAACACGAATGGGAGGTGGAATACGGAGCAGATTTGGTACAGATGCTAGGGTTGAGAGTCACAGAACTAGGCAACGGAGAAACCTTCGATCATTTGTTAGGCCAGATCGAGGACTATCACAAAATGATTTGCGTTTAAGGCAATTAGAAGCCAATAGAAGAGCTAGAGAAGCAGTAAGTAACGGTGGTATAATTAGTGAGGGAGCTAGAGCTAGAGTCCGGGAAGTTATGAACTCCGCCTTATCAGGGGTTGATGCTAATCTCTCATTGGCTCAGCGTCAGCTCCTTGAACTTCTACACATAAGAACTTTAAGTAGGAGTAACTCAGTACCGAGTTTAGGAGATGAGTTGAGCCCAATGAGCTTATATTCGTCTATTATGAATTATAATGGGTGGGGAGGAGACTCTTCATCTGGTACTATCAATCAATCAGATGAAATCCCCCAAGACGTTATGGAGATCTTGCGAAGTAGAGATGAGGCAAGAGAGAATCAGCGCATTAATGCAAGAAGGAAAGTGGCTGAGAGGGAACGTGTCAAGAAGGAAATCGAGTCGGAAATTCCGAATTCGTTACAAGACAAGTTCAGTACCGATTTAGTTGTTTGTGATCGAGACAATGTCTGTGTCCTATGCGGCGTTACGCTTCTGGAAGGCATTCCTCGTACGTTTATTGGTACAAACGACAAAGAAGCCAATAAAGATGAAATTAACCAACTTCTCAAGGAAAACTTCAAATCTCCCTTCAATGGATGCAACAGATACACCGAACTGGACATTAGTTTGTCAAGGAAGGTGTTCTTTACTAGCTGTGGGCACATGTACTGCGGTAGATATATGAGGAACATCACTAGTTTCAGGTTGAAGTCTCTCAAAGAAAGAAAGATTGCTTTGGGATGCAATGCAAATATCGATCAAAAAACATCTGCAGAGACAGATTTCGGGCATCCTGCATTTTCTGCGCCACTCAAGTGTGTAGCAGAGGGATGTTCTAAAAAGTTTATTGGCAAAACACCATTCAAGGAGGTATATCTATAGGAAAATGTATGCATCAACCAATTTTATCTTATGTAGAAACGTCCAGTTTAATATAAACAGCGTATAATACAAAACGTGATGAAAGTTTGTTGAGCCGCGTTTGACGAATAACATTAAAGGACGAAGGTTGTATCTATCTCCACACGCTGGCTCTTTGTTTCCCATATGTACTGTTTCTCAAAGACAGTGTTGAATTCCAAACTCCAGAGCACGTCGAGATGTCTGGTTACGTTGTACGTGCATAACTGAGAAGCAATGATTAGCTAAAGAGGATTCATTACTAACTACGACGCCACACTTCTTCCAGACATCGATAGTGGTGGCAGGGACAATTGTTTCTGGTTCACTGAATTCAATCTTGACAAAGTACCAGGACATGCAATGCGTCAAAAACTGCCTTGACTTGAAGAACTCGGAATATTTCGACCAACCCGTTCTACAAACATTACAGATGTTTATTGGAGAGTTGCTCTGTTGGATTCCCCTGATTATTCTGAGAGTTAGTGGTTCGAAGAAATCGACGGTCAACGAGAGAGAGCCATTGATTGGCGAGTCGTCCCTTGTGGATAGGAGGCGCCCAACATGGAAAGACTCTATCATTTTGGCGATTCCATCTACTTGTGATTTATTGGGCACCACGTTGATGAATATCGGTTTACTGTATACTCCTGTTTCCATCTATCAGATGACCAGGGGTGCAGTCATTCTCATCATTGGCCTTATGTCCGTCGTATTCTTGAAAAAAAAAATCACAAAGTTGGAGTGGATTAGCTTGTTTGTAGTTTTCCTTGGTGTCTTTCTTGTTGGATTTAGTGGGTACATCAGTGATCAGAATGGCAGCACTGAATCGATTGATTCGAATCTCGATATTGTCTTTGGAATGCTTATAATATTTTTGGGTATAACCATGACGGCTGCACAATTTGTTGTTGAAGAACATATTCTCTCGTATCTTGAAGTTAAACCCATGGAAGTAGTCGGGTATGAAGGCTTATATGGCTCGACTTTGACTCTCCTCGGTATGACGTTTGGCTATTTGGTCTATGGCAAGGGTATGTTTGATGTTTCTACAGCATTTCGCCAAATGCTTGAGAATAGCAACGTCCTTTACTCCTCAATTGCAATTATGTTTTGTATCTCCATCTTCAACTTCTGTGGTATTACTCTAACGTCCATTTTAAGTGCTACATCAAGATCAACCATAGATACCTCCCGTACACTACTCGTCTGGATGATATCGCTCCTCATCGGTTGGGAAGGCTTCCACGGTCTACAATTACTGGCATTTGGTTTGCTTGTTGGAGGCACGCTTTCCTTCAACGGCGTAATCCAACCAGAAGGGTGGAACTTTGTCCCTGGATGGTTGAAAGATTTGGAATTAGAGGCACACATCTAAGTGTTTGTCGTCGGACTCCATATGGTTGCACCTTGATATAATGTTTATAAAGGAGAGTTATAGTAAACCATATTGGAGGTAGTTCTCACGGGGCCGCCCATACTTCAAAATGAAAATAAATTTGAGAAATTCTCACAATGGGTTAGTTGGCCTCATTTTCGATAATAGATATGCCGCCGTAGCGTTACTTTTACCTGTGAAGATTATGCTGATCACTGGGAAGTAGACTCTAATTAAACAACAGCAACCGCATGATGACAGATAATAGCCGACTTTTCAAATTCTCATTACCATTCCAAATGAATCATCATTCACTTCGTTCAACAACAATGTACGCCTCCGGAGTGTTGTATTCATTGGGACTTTGGCAGATGATAGACGCTTCAATTTTCAGTAAAACAATCAATGCCAGCACTGTCCATATATCACTACTTGATTGGGTTCCTTTTATATGTTCAACCTTTGGAATGATTGTGGTCAATTCCTTGGATAAGGTACAATTGATTAATGGTAACGGTGGTGGATTTGATAGCGGATTGAATTCAATACAGTGGCAAGCAAGAGTTGTGTTGTTTGTTGGATTCAGCTTATTGGCTTTGGGATTTAGTGGTTCCATTCTCGTTTTGATTTTGAAGTTTGTTGTGAAGGGTTACACAGAAGGTCCTACAATCAACATGGGCACAGAAAATGTATTTGCCAATCTATGTGTTTTAGCAAGTTGCACGATTCTCTGGATTGTATCTACTATCGAAGAGGATAACTCATTATCTTTATAATTGTTTTATCTTATAATTAGTCAAGGAGATTGTTGGTTTTTCTTTACCATAGAAACAAATCTAAATAAAAGTAGTATTAAGATTTAACTTATAGAAGGTGGTTTAATCGTAGGAGAGGCATATTTTTTTTTAGAAGTGGGTGATTCCAAAATCAGTTCCAATCATCATATGTGAGTAAATAAGTAAAAGAGAAACCTAAGAAGCTAGTTACTTGAAACCTGAAAAGTGGAAATTAATTTCTTGGTAATATAGAATTCAACAATTTTCCAAATGTCTTTAGTTCATAGTCACTGAAATTGAATAACAAGTTGTCCACTTTGAATGGTGCTGCTTTGATCCTCGATTGAACAGTAAACTGGATATTCTTTATTTCATCAAAAAAAGAGTGTGCCATTATTTGAGAAGGAGAGTATCTTTCGGTAGGGCTATATACCAAAACTTTCATCAATAAATCAATACCTTCAGGAGATGCATTTCCAAAAACCTTTTTAAACCTAACATCGATGGTGGACGAGTAGATCTTATGAGAATACATTGGGCCATTGTACTGAGGATTTGAGGTGAATATAAAATCTTCAGATGGAGGGCCTAGTAACTTTGTAATCTCTCTCAATTGCAACATTGGTTCTTGACCTTGGAACACAGGTTTACCCATATACATTTCACCCATAACACAACCTAACCCCCATATATCTATCTTTGTTGTATAGATACAACATCCTACTATCAACTCCGGGGCCCTGTAATACCTCGAGCAAATGTAAGACACTGATGGTTGATTAGGTTCAAGCACTTTGGCCGAACCAAAATCACAGATTTTTAAAAGTAAGGTTTCAGGATTGATGAGGATATTAGAAGGTTTAATATCTCTATGACAGATTTGGAAAGAATGTAAGTAATTCATTGCCCTTGCAATTTGGAAAGTATAAATTTTGACTTGATTTTCAGGCAAAGACGACTTATTCAAATAATAACGCTTAATCTCAGATTGCAAGTTGCAGGGTAAACATTCCATTGCCAAATGTTGATAAATTCTGTTATTGTCATCCTTATTAGGGTAATTATAGAAATACTTGAGAGCCACTATATTTGGATGATTGGTTTGCTTCAAAATTTGCAATTCTCTAGATTTATATTCAGTCTGAGCCGGAACCTTCTTGATTGCAAATGGACCTATCCAAACATCTTGAGGGCTATTTGGCTCGGATAAAGCGTTTTTCAAGTTGGCCTGTAGAACTGTACCAAAGGCGCCTTCGCCAATTTTGGTAATTTCCTGCACAAACATGGGACGGGTAATACCACTGGTATTGCTGGTAACGTCTTTAACTAGATATTCTGGCATCTTTGTGAGTTCGACTTTGGTTTAGTATCTTTGAGGGGATGCAATGCTAATTGGACACTTGTCAGATTCTTTCAGCAACTACTAAAGGGGACAATTGAAAGCACGTATAAGTAGCTAATCAAATTGAGCTAGCAGACACCTATACCAAATATTGGAAGCGTTAGATGAAAGGGGATGTGTACTATACACTTGCAAATGCAACTCGACGCAAATTCGTATATTCACATTCAACAAGGCGATTCTCGGTTCATTTTTGATGCTAATTTTGACTGCTATTGTATTTTCTCATTATCTTTGCCAAGACCATTTTGCTGATTAAAAAAAAATAGCACCGGTTGGTTTCGATCCAACGACATCAGGGTTATGAGCCCTGCGCGCTTCCACTGCGCCACGGTGCTTTGATGACCTTTTTGAAGAGCCAAGAATTACTAATCCACAGGATCTCTTTTACTATGATAGAACACTTTGTTAGTCATAGTAAGTATAAAATTTTTGGCCACTAGGCCTTAACCTTCGGGACTAAAAATTCTTTTTTATTTTACATTGAAGAGAAAAGTTTTTCATACTTTCAAAGAAATCATCTCTTAATATTTATAATTAAGTATAAATCATGTACAAATTTGATTGACAAAAAAAAAAAAGCGAATCGGGGGAAAAATATAAAATGTTTACATAAGCAAACATATATATTCATAATTAGTGAATTTTTATTTGTCAATTGCATTCCAGTTAGGCATTCTTCCCTCCCCCTCCCTTTCCAGAAAGCAAAGACACTCACTGGGAACATTCAAACCTAATATGCTTATATCCAGATACATAAATAGACATGTAGCATTGCGTGGAATATTCCACCTTTCTCCTGTGGCCAAATATTCAACCAAACCCGACCCATATACGGAAAAAGTCAGTAGGGCCAGATTTGATTGCATTGAGCAACTGAAAAAAGCTGATCCGAATTCTCTGCTTATATCAAAGATGTATCCGGAATATCTTCGGGACTCATTTATTGGTCTCAAATCATTTAACATAGAGCTATCTAAGATTTCCTTTGCTTTCCAGCCGGGTGCAACCTCCAAATCAAAAGAATTGAATAACTTGAAGTTCCTCTTTTGGTCCCAACAAATAGATAAATGTTCGCAGTTAAATCTTGATAATGCAGCATCAATACTTTTAGACATAAACGAACCATCCACTATTCTTATTGGAGATACAATATTGAAAAACTTAGTATTAAATCCAGAAATGTTGAAACAAATGATCACAAGTCATCAGCATTTCTATAATGAGAACAGCACTGTTGGTTTTAGAAATGTGGACGAAATTTGCTCTTTTGGCGAAGGTACTCATTCTCAGATAAACTATCTGATGCAATCAATCCTCTTATCTCCATCACTAACGGGGTTTTCAAACATAGGTATTGATTTGCTAGAGTTACCTAATTCGAATGATCTAAGAAATACCTTGACTGATATTAGTGCTCATTTAGGCCAAGCGACCTCAATCAGCTCATTTTTAATTGCACTGAAATACTTTGCTACGAAAAAACAAACGTTGATGCTACCATCTGATTCACTAATAAAATATAAGCTACCAGAGGAAGTTGTTCTTAGATACCTACAGGGAAGGGAAGTTGAAGAACAGATGCAAGTGAAGGAATTGTTGAAGAATGTTGTATTTGATATTGCCACATTGGCGAATGATCATATAATTACTGCTAGAACTAAATTAGAGAAAGCTACCAAATTGTCTTTAAAGTTAGCAATAGAGAATAACAAACCGGATTTAGTGTCTGCTTTGAAAAGGGAGAAAAAAAGTTTTCCGGAATGTTTGTTTCTCCCTTATATATCTGGTATTCCAACGATCTTGTACTTGGAACGTCTAGAAAAATACGATTTTGATGTGCTTCATCCGAAATTAGCTTTCAAAGACTGGCGTCTAGCTTTCCGCCTGTGGAATGCAGATCGTACTCGATCAGTGTAGATTAACTCATTCAACTTCAACCCCTTTTGTATATATTATCTATTAACTTTACGTAGTATTGCAAGCTGACGTAATAGGTATTCGGCACAATCATGTTCCCCTCGTGAAAAAACAAAGGTTTTGTGCGTCGCTCAAAAACCCAAAGTGGACAGTCTGTTTTTTTTTCTAATATTCCTGATCGGCTGGTCTTTTCTAATTTGTTAGAAAAACAAACATCAGATAATCTAGATTGTATTCTCCACGAGTTTGGATACCATTACATATACGTCACCAAGGAGGAAAATGTCAATAGCTTCAGCTAGTGGCAAAGAAGGGAGTCATGGTTTCATGAGCAGTCATGATCTACCGACCCCCAATGAGGATAACCTAGCTTCCATTGATCCATTGGCTTTTGTCATTCAGGAATGCACATTTATTTCAAGCTCAATGCGCAAAAATAACAGAAGCACTTCAAATCCCTTTGCTTCGATCTTATTGAACCAATTTTTGACCGATTCGTCTTATCCAGATGATTCAATTTTACAAGCTTCAGGAAGTTCCGGAAATTTGAATAATTTCCCCAAAGTGCCTAAGAGTTCGTCAGCTTCTTCCAAAAATAACGCAGCTAGGTTTAAGGATGATGATCCTTTCCTTTCAGGATTTGTTGAATTACGTTCAATTCTTTCAGAAACAGATGATATCTCTTTAATTGATATCATTACTTTACTACAGCCTTTTCTAGTGGTGATTAAATCTCCATCAACCTCTTGTTACATCACAAGCATTACGATTTCGTCTTTGACAAAGTTTTTCAAATATAACATTATCAATGAAAACCAATCAAATATTGTACAAGCTTTATCGCAGATTGTGTCAACATTATCTCATTGTAGATTTGAAGGTGCAGACCAAACACAAGATGATATTTTGCTAGTTAAGATTATACAGTTACTGGAAGCAATTGTTATCTCAAAATTGGGTTCTTTGTTAACAGATGATTCAATGTACGAGATAATTTCAACTTGTTTCTCATTGGCTATTAACACCAGAAGAAGGGATATGTTAAGAAGCGCCGCTGAGAATTCCTTATTAACAATTACTCAAGTTGTTTTTAGTAAATTGAAAAATTTAGAATCAATTCCAGAAATTGATCATAATACCAAGAGTTCCAATGTTGAATTTTCTAATGATTTATTACCAAATGATACCATAGGTAGATCAACTCCTGTGGTAGAGTCAAACGATGACCTACTGCAAGAAAAAAGCAACGAAAGAGATGAAGAAGACACCTTAGTCCATAACGAACAGAAAGAGGAAGAGAAAAGTCCAACTGAAGGCAATGTGCACGAAGAGAGTAATACATCCAAAGAAAAGGAATCTTTAGAACTCGTTAATCAAGAAGCTGATCTGTCTCCTTATGGTATACCATGTATGTCTGAATTTTTGAATCACACGATTGATATTATTTCACCTGAGAATAAGTATAGGTTTACTGAAAGTACCAGGGCTCTAGCATTAGAAATTCTGATCAGAATTATTGAAGTCTCAGGAGCACATTTAGCAAAACACAGCCAACTATTCTCTCTAATTTCTGATAATTGCTGTCATCATTTGGTCTTATTAATAACTAGTAGTGACTCAATGATCTTAATTTCTTCTGCAATGAAGTTGATTCTTTATTTCTCATTGAATTTTCCTAATTTGCTAAAAGCGCAGTTAGAATTGGTATTTAAAAGCATCTTCGAATCAATACTTGCAAATGATGAGGTTTTGCACACAAGTTTACAAGATTACAGAGATTCAGTTTTTGAAATGTCTAAGAAGGGTAAATTTGAAACCAATTCCTTAACTGAATCCGAGATCGAAGATCTAAGGAAAGAGTTTGACACAGGTAAGTCACCAGAAATAAAGGAATTTTTCATTGAAAGCTTAAGCGTTTTATGGTGCAGATCACCATATCTCTTTATTAACCTGTTCAAGTCATATGAATCTGATTTTGAAAGGTCGGATATAACTGATCGTTTTCTTCAGATTCTCTGCAGACTGTCTTACTCAGATTGCTCTATTGTTACTACCAACAGTGTTCCTCCAATATGTTTGGATGGGCTACTTTCTTTTGTTAATAATATTTACAATAGAGTTAAAAGAGGAATAGCCGAAAAAATTGACCCTGAAGCCGCAGAAAAGGTATCTATTTTACAATCATATACACAAAAATCTGATTTCATCGATTGTATTAGGATCTGGAATGAAAAACCCTCAAAAGGTTTTGAAGCCTTGCATGAAAAAGGATTTATTCAGGACCCATCTGACGATAAGGAGGTTGCATCGTTTTTGTTTACCAACTCTGGTCGGGTCGATAAGAGAAAACTGGGTGAATTGCTTGCTAAACCAACAAATTCAAAGTTATTGAAAGAGTTTGTTAACTTACTAGATTTCAAAAACTTGAGACCTGATGAGTCATTGAGGATACTATTAAGTTATTTTAGATTACCAGGTGAAGCCCAACAAATTGAACGTATCGTCACAATCTTTAGTGAGAGATATATTGAATGTCAAGATTATACTGAAGAAGCCGATGAGGAAGACACGGAAAAAGTTTTGCCGGATGTGGATTCAATGATTGTCCTTTCATTTTCTATCATTATGCTAAATACTGATTTGTATAACCCAAGTGTTAAGAAACCTATGACCTTAGATGATTATCAGAGAAATGTTCGTGGCACTTATAATGGTACGGACTTTCCCTCATGGTACACAGAGAAAATCTACTATAGTATTAAGGAAAAGGAAATAATTATGCCAGAAGAACACAAGGGATCTCAGAAGTATTTTGAAAATGCATGGCATTCTGTTGTTGCCGAACAAGAGTCAAAAAAGATGACAGACCATGATTCAGTAACAACTTCTTGGATTACCGATAATGGTTCTTCATTATCAGAATTATTAGCATTTGATAAAATACTGTTTGGAAAGCATTGCAAAAATTTGATATCTGCTTTTGTTATTATGTTTGATGACGCTACTCATGATAGCTTAATAACAAAAATGATGTCAACTATTGAAAAATGTGCAGCAATTGCTATCTTTTTTGGCATGGAGGACATCGTAGACTCCGTAATCGAAATAACTGCACACTTATCAACTTTGACCGGCGTCAAGAAGTCTGAATATTCTTATGAAGTGAGAGATGTGTTGCCAATTATAGAACTTAACAACGATAAGGAAAATGAGCCCTCAATTTATGTCAGCGATGCTTCAATACTATTTGGCAGAGATTATCGTGCGCAGTTAAGTCTAATTGTTTTATTTAGAATTTTGAAAAGATTCAATTACAAAGTCACTAAAGGATGGTATTATTTAACTAAAGCTATCTTGAAATTATTTGAAATTGGCATGTTTGATCCAAATGTTTTCAAGGATTTCCAGAAGAAACTTCAGTTTGATCAGTTAGCCAAGCCACCAGCTGAATTCAGATTGAACGAATCGGATGTTAACAAAGATGGCGGCTTATTCTCAACTTTTTCTTCATTCATGAAAGGTATTACAACCGAGACACCTGAACCAACTAGAGAAGAAATCGAGATCACTATATCATGTTTGGAATTTATTGATACAATAGGCGTTAAAGATGTTTTTTTCCAAGTGAGTAAGATAAAAGACAATGAGAATATGAATAAACTAACGCAAATATTGTTGGCATTGTTACCGCACAAGAGCGATTCAACTGAGAGGTTTTTTGCTGAAGAATCTTTATTACTTTTAGAGCTATGCGTTTGCTACTTGATCATTACGAAAAACAACAAACTAATCAACCAAGTTTTCAGTAAATGTGATTCGATTATTTCAGATACTAATGAGATGAAAATGTCCACAATATGCAGAATTTTGTCTTACAAACTTTTGCTACTAAATGTTTGCCAAAAAAATGAAAATAATAAATCTGTTTTGAAGTCTACAGTAGAGTATATATTCGCATTATCAAAGAATTCTCGTGACTCATTTGTGAAACACGGGATTAGTGTTTTAATTCCATTGGAACAGCTAGCATTAACCAAAGAGTCATGGTGCTCAAAGGAAGTGTTGTTTAGTGATACCTATTGGAACATTATCAGAATAATTGCATCGCTACCAAAGAATACGGAAAGTGTTTATATATTCATTTTTACCGTTGTCAAGCAACACACGCAGATCATAGAGTATAGAAATTTCATGAATATCCTAGGATTATTGGATGAAATATCGGCTGTTGGTGCCTATGGGGCCCAATGGGAACATGAATATGATAAGCTAATTGATAGTGGCGTGAACGTTATTGATAAAAAGAATCCTTTTCAGCACTTAGTTGACATTGGTATTAAGTCGATTACACTAACAAGTGATTTAGGAAAGGTTATTAAGACAGAATCATTTCAAAAATCAGTTGAAGAAAGAAAAGAAACAAATCAAAATATAGTTGTTTCATGGTATCCGTTAATCGAGGCGATTTCTCACCAATGTTATAACCCATGTAGACAAATTAGAAATCATGCATTAAATGTATTGGGCCAATTGTTACTTAAGTCTAGTACTATTCCGCTTGAAGAGCTATCTATTGACAAGATATTTGAAGCTGCATGTCTAAGATTATTGGTGGAGTTAATGAAGCCGGAGGTTAATGGTACTGATGTTAAGGGTATGACAAAAACCCAACGTGATGTTATTGGTTTATCGGGTAAAGTCATTATCACACACACTTTTAAAGATTTGGAAAATGCAGTCGAAAAGCTCTTTGCTGTTTCCAGTCAATTGCTACAGCATAATAGAAACATCTATCCTCATACAGGCCACGAAGACGAAATTGTAGAACTACTTAGAAACGTTTTGATGGTCAGGAAATCTGAATTAGACCTCACCAAATTAAAGGGATACAAAATGGACGGTGTTCTAAAGAAATTAGTCGAAGAGGTGATAAATATCTCCAATCCTTGAACTTAATAATGTGTATATAAAAAATGTGTAAATCCTTTTAATTGTTTTCTTTTCTTGGTTGAAGCTGTGAATTTCAGATAATTAAAAACTGTTTTTTTCATGCATGTACAGATCAACTTTGATAATTTCATCTAAAAATGCGAGATTTATTAATTATTTGATGTTACCTTATTGACATTTGCTTTTAACTTTTGATTTATTAATTCAAGTAAGTTGGTTGCACGCAGCTGAATGATAGAGTCTTCCAATTTGATAACGGGGCCGTCGTCATTTCAAGATGATAGAAGAAACGATAATAAAGAGCAAACTTCGGGGTTGAGCCCTCGTTCAACACAGGTTGTTTCAGCTACATCGGCCAGTACACGAGCGATATTTATTCAATTGACTTCAATCTATATGAGAACACCGGCTAAACTCTTTCGACCGGCAAGATTCGATTACCTAACTGTGTCCAGGATGATGTTAGCTAACGAACTAGCTGGTAAGCCATACCATATCTTCACACATTCTAGTCCAGCTCTATTATACAAATCAGTAAAACGAATGGGGTGGAAATTTATACCTAACCAAGTGTTGCCACCACTTATTGCTAACTCTGCAATTGGATTAATACTTTATTCTACGTACCTAACGTTTTTACAAATGTTCACTATAAATCGTGGGTGGAAGTGGACAATTAGTGGGATTCAACCTGGAAAGAAAGATGAGAGTTGGTATTCTTGGATGCTATCATTTTATGACTGTTTCAGAGCAGGTATGATAGCTGGAGGGATTAGCAGTATTGCCGCGAGTCCAGTAGATGCATTGTACTCTCGTTCTAACTATGCAGAGATCGTGAAAAGTGGAGTTAAGGACGACGGATTGTATAAGTACGCGTGGAAGAAGTTGAAGGAGATTGGCGTCTTTGGTATTTTTGCTGGTTTTTGGCTCAGTTTTGTGAAGGAATCGTTGGGATTTGGGGCTTATTTTGCAGTTTTTGAAATTGTTAAAAGTAAAGGCTACAGTAGTACCAAAAGCGTTATTGATTGGTTCGATCGGATCAGAGGACTAGAGGTGGACCCTAATGATGTCAACACGAGAAAATCAGCAAAAGCCTTACAGCTGACTTTCGTTTTATTTGCTGGTGCATCAGCGGCAAGTGCCCTGATAGGTATCCAGTATCCTTTCAATAAAGTACAAAAGATCCACTTGGCTAGGTTAGAGGCGTTGGATATTTTTAATGAAGCAAATAAGATTGAAACATCAAAATGGTTCAAATTGTATTACAACTCATACAAGCAAACATTTGATATATTAAATGCAAGAAAAATTAAATCACAATTGACATGGCCAGCTTTTATGTACAAAGGATTTCTTCGATATACATTGACCAGTATTCCTGCTACCTCGATTGGTTTGTTAGTATTTGAAATTTCTAGGCAAAAACTTTCAATTGAAATACAGGATTCACTCGATAGAAAACTAACACCTTAAAATTGGTCAAAAATATGAGGGTAGAAAGTAGTAAAAAGTAGCAACCTGTTCATCTGGTGAGTTAATGGCTATGTAAATATCAATGTTGAAAAAATATACCACATTTTAAGGCATAGAAAAATGGCACAAATACGCATGTATATAAACTTATAGATATTAATAGATTTTCTAAGATTCGAGACTACTTAAGGTTTCATCCCTTGACCTTGAGACGTCTCGTAAAACATCCTCTTTGTACCAATGACTTATTTGAAAAGTTATTGGGCCCATTCTTCCCTTCCCAATCTTTAACCCGTCAATTTGCTTGACCGGAACTTGGGATGCAAATGTACCAGTACAAAATGCTTCATCCGCAGTGTAAACGTCAGTGTTAGTAAAATTCTGCTCTTTTACAACAATTCCATGCCTTCTCGAAATTTCCAATACCTTTTGCCTCGTGATTCCATGCATTTGATTATCCATTGTCGGTGCCCATAATTCTCCTTTTCTAACAATGAAGAAGTTAGTAGCATTGCACGTTTTAACAAATCCGTTATGATCAAGCATTAGTGCACCATCAGCACCCGCAGCCTCAGCAGATAAACTTGCCATTATGTCGGTTGCCTTGGAAAGGTGATTCCACATTTCGTCCTTTGTATCTGGACTACCTCTTCTCACCCAAGACGTGACCAACTTAATGCCGTTTTCATAAGTGGAAGAATCAACTTTTTTGTATTCTGGAATTATAATGATGAGTGACTTACCAACATTGACCTTTCTGGATTGATATGGTGTTGATTTAAGCCCTCTTGTACAAATCAGACGGAGATGAACGTCGTCACTTTCCACCATTCCTGGATTCGCATCAATAGTTTTGTAGATCAGTTCTAATAACTCCCTCTTTGTGACACCTAAATCAATCCATAGGGCGTAGGCTGTTTGAAATAGTCTCTCAAAATGTTCCCGTGCATACTGGACATTACCCTTAATAATTCTGAGTCCCTCCCAGACACCGTCACCCACTAAAACCGAAGAATCAAAAACAGATATTTTTGCGTCAGCTCTCTTTACGAGATTGAATTCCAGGGAGACACCATCTCTTATTCCAATTATGATGTCTCTATTTCTGAAGTCTTCTACGAATGAATGATCTCCGTTGGTAGCCATTGCACCTTTAGAATCGTATCTATGATGAATAGCAGGGCATTTAGTGTTTTGTTTGAAGATTCAAGAGTCAGGGAAATGTGCGTATAATTCATGTCGTATCATCAAAAGTGTGGCTCAGCGATATCTCGGCATTGCCGAGAAGAAGGTGTGGCGGGAATATTCTTCATTTTTTTTAAAGATCTCATTGTTTGTAATTGTGCCTGAATCTAGTGTTGTTTAGTGGACGTTGTTGCATCAACGGTTTTGGAGGGTTATCGAAAGATACGTAAGTTTTTGAAAAGCATATAAGGCTACGTTTAGATACACCGGTTTTTTTCTCTCTCTGCCACGTAACAATACCTAAGTCTTTGGATTGCAAAAACTAAAGTATTCAATGATATCCAAAGGTTCAGACGAGATTATCGATAGCTTGTCCTCAGTTTCAGAGAACAAGCCAGCAGATGCACTATTTCACTCCAAGGAGGAGGAGGAACAGATTTTGCTGGATATGGCAAATGATCCATGGTCCGAGAGAAAAGTTTTGTGGAAAATAGATTTGTTTGTTTGTACGAATCTTTTCTTAATCGCTTTCTTAGAATTCCTTGATAAGAATTCCCTAGGTATTGCGGCTGTTTATACATTGAAAGAAGACACAAATTTACATGGTTCTCAATTTTCCACAGTTGCTTCTACTTTTTATTTCGGTTATTTATTAGGTGAGTTCATATCCTTTTTTTTGTTGCCACGAGTTAGAATTGGCAAATTTGTGTCTATTTGTTTGTTCATTTGGGGCGGCTTACTTATGTGCATGGCTGCATGTCATAGCTTTGGTGGTTTGGTTACCGTGAGGTTTTTTCTTGGCGTATTTGAAGCCGGAATATTACCGTCTTTTATGATTATTAGCGGAATGTGGTGGAAGAAATCAGAACAACCACTAAGATCTACATTATATTTCAACACCCTTGCTGGTATTCTTGGTGGGGTCTTCGGACACTGTATTGGACTAATAAAGGGGAAATTACCAGCTTGGAAGTATATTTTTCTCATTTACGGCTCTGCTACTTGTTTCTACGCAACAATTCTGTTCTTTATCTTTCCAGATAATATTAAAGGTGCATGGTTTTTAAGCAGAAGGGAGAAACAAATTGCGCATTTACGTGTTCTTGCGGACCAAACAGGTGGAAGTCATGATTCAAAGCACAAATTGAAAATTTATCAAATCTGGGAGGCTTTGTTGGATCCCAAATATTATATTGTTGTTGCATTTATTATATGTCAGTCCATCTGTAATTCGGGACTAACAAATTTCAATCCTCTTATAATCAAAGGTTTTGGGTTTTCTGCTCTCAAAACAACACTTATGGCGTCTCCTCAGGCAGCAGTTGCCTTGGGAGGTGGTATGCTGATAACAGCAATCTGCATGTGGATTCATAATATTAGGTGCTTATTGTGGGTATTAACGTGTCTACCTGCTTTAGCTGGGGCTATTATGGTAAATAAGATTGATCCACACGAAAATCGACATGCTGCATTAGCTGGAATTTATTTGATGGGATTCTACAATGTGCCATGGACATTAATGTTGGCGTTGGTATCTTCAAACACCTCAGGATCTACCAAGAAGACGTTCATGTATGTTTCTGTTGCAGTTTGGTATGCAGTTGGTAACATTATCGGTCCATATTTTTTCAAAGGTTCTCAAGCACCAAAGTATCCGATGGGGATACATGCCATGGAAGCTTCCTTTTCAATTATGGCGTTCACCGGTATCCTTTACTATCTTATGCTGAGAATACAGAATAAACAAAAGCAATCGTTAACTATGAATGATATAAAACACTTAGAATACGCGGAACAATCAATCGATAATGATTTGACTGATAAAGAAAACCATACTTTTGTTTATGTTTATTAGTTATCGCTTTGCTACATTAAAAATTCACATACTAAAGCCTTTGTTAAACAACTTTTTCTAAATCTTAAGATTTTACTCTATCTAGTTTTTTTGGTTGTAGGTGAACGTAAAGTACCTCATTTATTTTTTTTTTTTGCTTGTGTAATTCTTTTCATGCTTATTTAAACTAGTGTACATGTATCAAATCTTTGTGTAAGAATCATTTAAATCTGTTTAAATAAGCATTCCAACCAGCTTGTTGGTATCTTTTAGCTTGCTCTATAGGATCTCTTCCTTGACCGTACAAACCTCTACCAACAATTATGATATCCGTTCCAGTCTTTACAACTTCATCAACAGTTCTATATTGTTGACCAAGTGCATCACCTTTGTCATCTAAACCAACCCCTGGAGTCATAATGATCCAGTCAAAACCTTCTTCTCTACCGCCCATATCGTGTTGCGCAATAAAACCAATGACAAACTCTTTATCAGATTTAGCAATTTCTACTGTTTTTTCTGTATATTCACCATATGCTAAAGAACCCTTTGATGATAACTCAGCAAGCATTAGCAAACCTCTAGGTTCACTGGTTGTTTCTTGGGCTGCCTCCTTCAAGCCAGAAACAATACCTGCACCCGTTACACCATGTGCATTAGTGATGTCAGCCCATTCGGCAATACGGAAGACACCAGATTTATATTGATTTTTAACAGTGTTACCAATATCAGCAAATTTTCTATCTTCAAAAATCATAAAATTATGTTTCTTGGCAAGCTCCTTCAAAGGCAACACAGTTCCTTCATACGTAAAATCAGAAACAATATCGATGTGTGTTTTAACTAGACAGATGTAAGGACCAATAGTGTCCAAAATAGAGAGAAGCTTTTCAGTTTCAGTAATATCCAATGATGCACAAAGGTTAGACTTCTTTTCCTCCATGATGGAGAAAAGTCTCCTAGCAACAGGGGAAGTGTGTGATTCTGATCTTTCTTTGTATGACGCCATCCTTGACAAACAAACTACTTTATTAAAGCGTTGAAGATCTATTCTCCAGCAATTAAATTTGTGAAGAATAACTGGTATAGAGTACTTCCTTTAAAAACATGTCCGTGCACCAAGAAAAAAAAAAGTTTGAAAAATTGTATGTCGACGAATTTCAGCATTTTCATTTCAAGGCGATATTATGTTTCACTAAACTCAGGACAGGAATATACTAAGAATAACTACAACATACACACAACATAAGCCAAGATGGATCAACTTAACTACCAAGAACAACAACAATTTCAAAAGATCGTTGAACAAAAGCAAATGGCTGATTTCATGAGGCTATACACATCTCTTGTGGACAGATGTTTCAACGATTGTGTTCAAGACTTCACCTCTGAATCCTTAACCAGCAGAGAAAGTTCATGTCTAACCAAATGTGCTGAAAAATTTTTGAAGCACTCTGAGAGAGTTGGTACCCGTTTCCAAGAACAGAACCAAAAGTTAATGAACCAAATGAGACAATGATTGCCGCTAGACAATGTCAACCTTCCCTGTTTATAATGACATACAGTTTATACAATTAACTAATTAAATAGTTTTGATATTCTTTTCTTATTATCTTCCAATATAACTGACGGACTATACCTATTACATATTTTCTTTCAATATTACTACTAGATCTTGCCATTCTTTCATCATATCCGATATTCCTTCAACTTTATCACTTGTATTGTACATTATCGCATTCGTGAACATCAGTTGCATTTCAAATTCAAGCTCTTCGAGGGTGTTTATAGAAAAGTTCCTGACCTTTTTTATTATAGTCTTCAAGTCAATTGGTTTCTTAATTACTTTAAAATAATCAGGCTCTTCCATAGCATTGACTGGCGTCAAAAACATTGAAGCGATACGATGCGACGAAATATTTGTTAGTATAGGTAGGGATAATTGCTGAAATTTTTTGACTGTGTTTTCATTATTAACCATACTTCTGGTCCTCAACCTAATTTGTGGCTTATCTTCTTCGACGATTGAAGTTTCCTCTGTTTTTGGCTTCTTCAAGATTTTGCTGTCACGTGCCTCTTCTACATCTCCATCATCAAGTTTCCTTTTGCCTTCATTATCATTAGTTTGATCTTTTGTATATCCATGATGGTTGTGCGGTACACTCACACTTATGGAATTACCTTCCTTTTCATTTTCATTTTCATTCAAACTTTGTTTTTCATTTTTATTTTGGTTCTGACCTTGTTCCTCACTTTTATTTTTGTTATGGCCTTGTTCCCCTTGCTCAGTTTCATTTCCATTCTGATCTTGAAATTCCTTTTCATTTCCAATTTTGCTTTCTTCGGTCACTGCATCTCCATTTCTTTTTTTTCGTCTCTTCTCAATAACCGGCTCTTGACTTTTAACTTCTATATTTACTACCGTGTCCTGTTTCACTTCAAGCTTCTTGCTCTCGCTTGTCTCTATAGTATTCTTACCCTCCAAAACTTCTTCCTGGCTTGTGTGGCTTGATTTTTTCTCGTCCCCCTTCAACGCTTGCTTTTCTGAAACCTTCGTTTCTTCCTTAACTTCCATCTTGTTGTCAATTTCTTTCCTCTTCTTATCACCTACATTATCACTTTGTCCAGATCTGGTATCATCAGCCTTTTGTTCCAAGTTCACCGGAATAGGGGTCCCAGCATTGCTAGATTCAGGAGAGTTGGAAGTACTTGCAACGATGTTTTTCTTTTTCTCTAACATTTTTTCTTTAGAAGGTCCTCTCTTCCTTTTCAAATCCTTTAAGAACTCTTCATATAATACACTATCGTCCATTTTACCTTCTTCTATCATCTGTATTTCCCTTTTTTTAGTCTTCCACTTTTCTTCTAATTCTTCGATTTTTTTCAGCGTGGTATTCTTATAGGCATTCAAAAGTTTGATCAGTCGGTCTTTGACAAAATTCAAATCAATAAATCTGCTCAATTTAAACAACATCGTGTTTGGGACCTGCTGAATTACCTGTTCGTTACGACCCCTTTCATCCCTCAGAGTTAAAGATTCAGTCAATATCTGTATCAATTGGACCGGACTAACTGGCCCTTTATTTGAGCTGTTTCCACCACTTCCACCACTTCCACCGCCTCCCGGGACAATACCACCTGCTTTTTCCTTACTCTTATCCTTAAGGCTATTCAAGTATCCGCTGATATTAAGAAAGTCAAAATCTAAATTCACTAGTGGATTTGAATTGATCATTCTTTGAAGTTGTATAATGTTGAAACTTACTTCTTTCTTATCGGTTTGTTGAGCAGCTGCCATATACAGACTGTATATATGCTGCAGTGTCACTATTTTTTGTAATGGCGTAATCTTATCATACAGCTCTTGCATTTCTTGAGGTGTAGGCATCTTTGTTTGTCTGCCTCTCGAGGCACTTGATGTTGATGGTACTGGTGAGGGAGATTTCGTGACAGCAGCAGTGTCATTCGATAAAACTTTGGTAGATATATTCTCCTTCTGCTCAGGCATTATGTTCTTTGGCTGCAGGGGGGGTACTTTGAAAAGAAGGAAATTTTGTTGAAGCTTTGTATTTCCAAGAAAAAAATAAACATACAGAAGTTTCAAGCGATGAATTTGTTTGAGGATTTACCATAAGTTTTCAATGTATCTACTTTATCAGATGGAATCCCTGGCAAACCGAAAACATTATGACGATGCCAGAAGGGCTTTTTGCTCTTCCCAAACATTTTCCACTTTGTGATGCTACCAGAAAATCACTGACTAGGGCTCAACCACCTTCTAAAATCACTTACGCAGATAATCATATTAAAAAGTATCTCAATGACATTGAGAAAACGCTGATAGAGACAGTCTCCGTCAAGTTAGAATTAGCCACAAACAAGTTTGAGCTCGATCTCATCGATAAGACAGAATATGAAGGTACCAGAGAGAGAATTCTGAACTCACTTATTGATGGCGATTGGATTGGGAATATATATGAATCATTTGCCTCATATGCAGATGCCTCTGATGCATACACACTGATGCTAACAGAGGTTGCAGGAACTATGGACAATGAACTAAGCGTTGATAATCTACAAGAGTACGTTTCCAGTGAAAGAAAGGAACTCGCCGAGAACGGACGTTCGTCTCAGATGTCGATATCCCAGTCACTCCAAGATCATCAAAAAATAACAAAATTGGCATCTGCTGAAACACTGAAAGACGAAATCCAAAAGCATGTTTTGAGATTGAAGCAGATTATTTTTGTATCAATTTATCCAGAGCGACCTATTCCATCCAGATTGGAGGTTAACAACCTTAACGAGGAGAACAACGACGAGGACGGGGATTTACAAGTCGATGGTGGTAAAGTCAATCTGACATGTCCAATTTCAAGAGAATTATTTAAAAAGCCTTACAAGAGTTTAAACTGTTCGCACACTTACGACTTGGATGCTTTACAGATTTACCTACGAAGTTCCCATGAATGCCCTGAATGTGGAGCAGGTATTGGGAGCAGGTCTATAGAACCTGACATTATCATGTCTACCAGAGTCAAATGTTATTTGCGGGATAAAGAAATTACGCAGAGAATAAAGGGCAAAACAGATAACGAGGTCGATAGATTATAGATTTTATAACGCATACACTTTTCTCTAGTTTGCTAACATTAACAAAGAACTATTACAATATTGAAAAAATATAGTTAAAGAACATCATACCAACATTCTGTCGGCCAATATCCACCGAATTCACCCTCCATGATATTCTTACGCTGGATCAGCCATTCCAAAATTTTGCGAACTTCAAACACCTCAAGCATAGGGTATACCCTAAAATATAACACTTTCAATGGTATGCCCGGATTTATAACGATTCTCCATAATAGCAAATACAGACATTTGCGCCATAGTTTATGATTAAAATCTCCGTTGATATCTATCCAGAGCAGAGAGCACGGCTTACCCATAGGGGGTGGAATAATTTTGGCATGCGTAATTGCATCTTCATTGATACCTGAAAGAATAAAATCAGATTCAAGTTTACCCCGATCAAGTGCTTTTGTAGAATATGTTTCCAGATTTGTCATCTCTTGGTCAACTCTGATAACCTTAAGATTTCCCTCTGCATAGAAGGAGAATATTGGAACATAAGCACCGTTAGGGCATTTAGGTGATAGGAGAAGCCCGTTATTTAGCTGGTTTGTGTCTTTTAAGACTTCTACCATTCGATTACTGCTTGGAATAAAACTGTCTTCTAATTTGCAATCCATTTGAATTAAGAATCTCTCAGTTAGCATAAATTTGATTTTCGAGTCCTCACCAAGAAACGCTATTGCTTTCATGTCTTCAAGCTCAGTCAACGCTTGTGAATACAACTCTTTTGGAATTCCAGCAAACAAATCACGAACTTTGTTCGAATCAAATTTATCTGAGCTGGTTGAAAATAGAGCTTTTAGTTTAGTCTTTGCAACCTGTAAGTCCGTTGGATAGATACTTTCATTATATATTTCCTGTTCTTCCACATTGTTAACCGAATACATAAAATTTCTAGTCAGCCATTCATGCTCCCTTTCGATCAAAGTGGTAGTTTCTTTTATTATGGAAGAGTCAATGCTGCTTTTCAGTGGCTTGAAACAATGGTTTTTAAAGTTTTCTTCATAATTAGCTAATATATTGTGTTCAGAATTATCAAGGAAAATTCCAGCACCTTCACTTTTCCATATATCCAACATTCTGAAAATATCATATTTATCCAAATCTTGGCATGTTATAAGACCATCACCTACAGCTTTTAACAAGGCCTTCTCCCAGTTTTTTTTTGCAAGCATCAAATTTTTCGGGCCTAACATTTTCCGGTACTTTGGCCATTGCCTTCTTAGCATATCTGGATCATATAAATCATCCAGAACTTTAGCTACTTTTGGCCAGTCTATATTACCACCAATGGACAAGGACTGAGTAACAACAATAGCCTTGATCAATATAAGAATATGGTCATTCGTAATCTTAATGGAAGAACGAATCTTTTTGAATGCTTTGACAACCCTTGATTGATATTTATTACTAGACTTAAATTTCTTCCGTTTTCTTTTATCCATTAGTGGTGTTAAAATATCTTCATTATCATCTTTCAGTCTACCTCTCAAAGGTTTTGATTCACTTTCCTCTTTCAGGGCCTTGCCTTGATTTTGCTCATCATATTCTTCATCACTTTGATCTTCCATGATATCAGTATCGTCCAAAACGGTAAGCAAACGTTTTGCACCTATAATTTTAGCTTTTCGGGACAAATTAGGACGTTCTATTGTTTGTTGAAGTTTCTTCTTGGCCTTCTTTAAACGTAATTCTTGTGCAGAATTGATTAGATCAGTTAAATATTTACTTTTCACTGAGGCATCATTAGCAAGAACTTGATCTTGAAATATCCTTGGGCGGTACTCACGATTTGAATTGGATAGTTCACCCATTAATTGGTTGACATCCTCCACTGTTGGCTTGTTTTTCATAGACTTGATAAGAAATCTCTTGAGATTACCGTGTGTCTGTTGCTCACACTCTACTTGGTTCTTTTTTTCCAATTCCAAAGCATCTCTCACCAATGTTCTACGGTCAATTTTATAGTCTAGCTTCATTAATTCAGAAATGTAGCTACAAAACTCAGCTGAAATACCAACAACTTTCCTTTTATCCACGACATCCAAAAGTTTTTTCCTTCGGAAAACAGGTCCATAATCCATTTTTTGTGATTCCTTCTCTCCATTCATGGATCCTATATTTGGTTCGGCGGAATCTCCTCTAGAAAAAAATGGAGGTTTGACATTTTTCACACTACTTTTTTCCATAAAATTAGGATCTATTGCAAGATTTATTTCATGTTGTTGATTTATCCTTTTGTTATAGTCCTCAACTATTTTTTTAAAAGCCTCATTGATTTTTTTGTATGGCGCAATGTCCTTCTTCAAAGTCTTGCATACTTTACCTTTGACGGATAAGCGGATCCATCCATTTTGTGATTCTACTTCCTGGGGATACATGGCTTTGGACAAACCATTATGTGTCATTTTCATACCCATCTTACCTGGGTAACCTCGAGGTATAAATACTAACTTTTCAGAATCTCCATTCACAAAGGACAGCACCTTGAGATGCCTCTCCACAGGTGCAACGGCACCATACTTGATAGATTCTTCAAAAAGAGTAGAAGAACACGATAGAGGAGTTACAGTTTCTTTTTCAGGGACCATCGACCTGTAAGCTGGATCCCTCCTATTTAATAGATGTTGGATGGTAAATCTGTAATACCTTTCTTTACCCGAATAATTGAGATGTCCAATAACTGCTCTTTCATTTTGAGGGATAGGATGAACAGTTGTTATACTTTCAAGATGTGTGTTGATCTGTTTAGCATGATAAGCACCAGTTAACTTTGATGCTATTACTGAAGCAGTGACCCCAGGATTTTTCTCAATCAGATTATATATTTGAGTCACTATGGGGAAAAACCTATTAAACATTGGTTGTTCATATTTTGAATTTTCAAAGTCATCAGCAAGAACGCTATTAATTTCATCATCATCATTTTTTTGCATCTTAATTTGCTCACGTAACTCATTTCTATTATTTACCGAGGGTAATTCCTTGGCCACTCTCAAGGCAGGAAATTGTTTTTTAGAATTACCATCACGGACCTTGACCAACTGAAGATACTCACGTTCGACCAAAAAACGGACAGCTGAGCTGAAATAACGAGCTTTCATATTAGGGTGTATTTGTACAATTTCTTCATATAAATCCCTAGTAAGCCTAATTTTTGTTTCATCTTCTCTCATAATTTGTATTAAGGCCAAAACAAGTTCCAACCTCTCATGGCTATCAAGATTCTTAGATTTGATTGCATCGTTATCATTTTCCTGTTGGATGAATCTGAAGTGAAACATGTGGTTCGTACTTGACCTGTTGCTAATCACTGCATGTTTTTGAATATACAAGTTGTCTTCTAAAGTTTGTAACCTGGCTGTCAATGAACGATTATCTTGCTTAGCCTCATTAATTAGGTCGATAGAATTTATACCTTTTTCTTTATGTTTCGCAATAATTCTCAACAAGTCATAAGGCATTTTACCCAAAATGTTGTCCTTTTTCAAAACACCTGTAAGATAGAGAGACTGGTAATCATCAGTCACCTTAATTTTATAATCCGAAATGTTCTCATCAGAAAAGAAAGATTGAAAATCCGGTAAGGTTTCCTTATCATCTGGAACCATCAGCACCGAATCGTTTTTTTTAGTCTTCGAATGTGCCTGCAGCTTACTTGCCTCCTTCTTGGTGGCCGGCCTCATTACTTGGAAATCCTTCTCTAGGAGAAGCCAGTTCCATACAATGTTTTTTATAAATTCATCAAGCTGAACACCATCACATAGGTTGGACACAAAACCCCAAAACTCCGTTGCCTTGATCCCATCAAACTCGGCAGTGGCCAGTCCCAACAAAACATCTTTTACAATTGCATCCGGTGCCTTTAGCTTCCCCATTATGTCTGACTTGCTCGTCCTTCTTTTCTTCTCTTTTATAGAAACTGATATACACTAAAAAACATAGCTACTTTGAATGACACAACACATAGCATTACATACACCACAAAGGGAAAAAAAAAAAAAACCAATCTAGAAATTCGCGCATTTCGCGACTCGAACCGAGAAGCTTTATGAACTCGTGGCCTAATGGTTTTTCTTCTTGCAAAATGACGCAATTTCAGAAGCCTGCCTTTTTTGCCCAAAAGTCTCTCTTTTGCACGGCAGAAACGGCAGAGGGATTTGAGGAGGAATCTTTTGACGGATCATAATCATCGTCTGAATCACTAAAATCTGGCTCTTTCTTCGTTTCTATTTGTGGTGTGTATGCCTCGTCTTCATCCTCCCCACTATCTTTAATATCAAGGAAATCTTGTGCTTTCTGTTGAGTAGCCTTGTTGTTTTTGCTCTTTTGTGAATTTTCAAAAATCTTTTCGAACTTGCCCCTATCATCAGCTTCATGCTCATCCTCCGAATAGAAGGAATCTGAGATGTAATACTCACTAGGGTCGATTCCGGCCTTTTCAGTAGGAAGAGGCGGCAAAACACCGGTTTTCTTGAGTAGAGGCTTTCTAGCATCGTTGTTTGCTGCATGGAAGGCCACGTTCTTGATACTTCCTCTAGCATCGTTGAAATCCCTTTGCTTCCCCTTGTATTTGATGATTCCGCCCAGTATGGACTGTCCTAAACGTTCTTTGTATGTAGCATGGTGTAAATCATAACATCTATTGACAAGTAGCTCAAATGCACCACCAAACGCACGCTTGATATCTCTTAAGTTGAACGAACCACGTGATATGTTGTTAGACGGATCATGGGGATCTTGAATTGCCAACGAAAAGGGGTTTCTTCCCATAAGGTCTGGATTGGAGGATTTAGAAACATAAATTGGTTCCGTTTCTGACGCAAATGCCAACGCAACTTTATCATAGCCAAAATTATAGCCATATAGTTCAAAAAATTCAATTAGTAGACATCCAATATTTTCCTGGGCATCAATATCGTTAGTGGATAGTCTAGGATGAAGTTTTAAAAACGAGTAACACAGGCAAATAATTGAAAATCCCCCCAGCCCACCAACATGAACTTCATTCAGTTTACGAACTGCCAAAAATTGTTTCACAATCAGTACAAGTTCTCTCAGTCCAGGTGTTGTTTTCAACCATTTTATAATTAACTTTGCAGCATCTAAACCGTTGGATCTTTCAAAGGAAATATCAATATGAATCCTAGTTTTCGGATCAACAAACTTTATGATTGGAACCTTCGCCTTTGCTATAGGCGTCACCTCGACACCCAATCCGTGATTCCTAATGTATGAAGTCAGCTGGTAAAGCGAACTTTTGTTATCATACCTTCTACGTTTAGAGGTAACGACACAATCAATATCGGACCCAGGAAGGTATAAGTCAGTAGCAAATGAACCAAAGCAATGTAATTCTGCATCAGGCCAAATAGATTTAATATGTGACTTTAAGTTTTCAACTAAATTGTTTCTGCTTTGTATCTCTTCAGCAGAAGGTGCAATGTAGTTCAAGAAATCCTTGATTTCTGATGTTAACCAATCTGAAATCTCTCTTTCCTTCGAATGATCGCTATTTCTGATCCATGGAAATTCGTCGTTGATCTGTCCTGCCTTGTGTTTGATATTAGTAGAATGATAGCTTCCTTCGTCATTGGACAAATACTCATTTTCATCACTGTATTCATCATTAGTCTCGTTTCCCTCATCATCATTCTGTACGTCATCTTCATCTTCATCCGCAGAAAAATCAAAAGCAATAAAGTCGTCATTCATGCTCGATTGTTCTGTCTTTTGCATTTTCCTAGGAGGCTGGAGTTCTTCGTCATCGCTATTACTTGGTAGTTCCACGATTTCACTCCCATCGCTATTGTCATTATCATCCAGGACTATATCCTTATCCGGGTTTACAATCTCCTGATTTTCATTCATACTTCCAGTAGTTTCGGCATCCGAGTCCGAAGCTTCAGAAACCTCTATAATTTCGTCATCATCATCCTCATCATCATCACTTTTATCATTAGAGTTTACTTTGTGTTCTCGAATAGCACTGTCCTTGACATCTTTTTCGTTGTCTAAAATATCAAACGTGTTCTTCGACTTGGTTTGACTATCAATTACCTCTCTTCCTTTGCTCTTCCTGTCTTTAATTTTGGCCTTTTTACTTTTACGTTGTGGAACAAAGCCAAGAGTGTTGTCTCCATTCCCATTTTTTGATTTCTTCACTTTTGGTTCACCATGGAAACTTGAATCACCTCTGTTTTTACTTTTATTTGTACTCCTGCTTATACTCTTCTCGATTTTACTCTTTCCAGGTTCTGCTTTGTTATTGCTTTTAGCCTTCTTGGAAGCCTTATTGGTATTGACCCTCTTAGTAGACCCTATATTTGTATTTCCCATTTGTGTACGTAGAAATGTTTCCTTGTATTATACGGTTATGTTCAGCTAAACTTTACAAATGATTTTTCATACTTTGGATTTTTTTTTTTCAAAGTTCTCGTTCCTCATTGACATCTCGGTCTCATTTCAGATACCCCTAAATTTAAGTGGTTTGCCTTTGTTTGCCTTTGTTTGCCCTTGGCTAGTATAAGGCAGCAGATACATAAAGATTGAAAACAGGTAAATCCCCCCACTAATGGCAGACAGATACTCATTTTCACTTACTACCTTTTCCCCTAGTGGAAAGTTAAAGCAAATAGAGCATGCCCTAGCGGCCGTCAATCAAGGTGTTACTTCTTTGGGTATCAAGGCAACAAACGGTATTGTTCTTGCCACAGAAAAGAAATCTTCGTCAATACTAGTGAATTCTGATTTTACAGAAAAAATTTCCCAAATTACACCAGATATTGGAGCAACTTACTCAGGAATGGGTCCAGATTTCCGTGTATTGGTTGATAAGTCACGTAAGGTTTCACATACCAATTATAAGAGAATATACAATGAATATCCACCGACAAAGATTTTAGTGTCTGATGTAGCTAAGATCATGCAAGAAGCGACCCAAAACGCAGGTGTCCGTCCCTACGGTGTATCGTTACTTGTGGGTGGATATGACGAAAATAATGGGTTTATGTTATACCAGGTTGATCCTTCAGGTTCATATTTCCCGTGGAAGGCAACAGCGATAGGTAAAGGATCGAACGCTGCTAAGACTTTCCTTGAGAAGAGGTGGAACGATGAACTAGAGTTAGAAGATGCAATCCATATTGCCCTACTCACTCTTAAGGAATCAATCGAAGGTGAAATGAATGGTAATACTGTTGAAATATGTGTTATTGGTAATGCAAACGATGAAATGTTAGGTTTCAAAGGCGCAACAGGTGTCTCTGGCCCAAGGTTCCGGAAGCTTACTGCGCAGGAGATTGATGACAGACTCGATTCCTTGTGAAGCCATGCACGTCAATTTCAACGACGTTTCTACGTTTACCTGTTTGCGATGTATAGAACTGGCCCGATAGGACATGTTGCCTTGACACTATCGATGACAAGATTCTGCTAGCATGTATTCGTAGTAGAGTTATAATATCGCAGTAGAATGCTTATATAAAATTACACATTGTCGTATCCGCACAACGAAACGGCATCAACATGCCGATTTGACGCTTATGAAATGCTCTTTTAAGTTCATGAGAGAGTGAGATGTTTCTTCGTGTTTCAAGGGATGAGCATCTTTGTTTCTTTCCCTAACAAATTTACCCGATCGATAACTATGTCTACTAGTGCAGTCCAACAAGCACAAGGCTTTTTAGACTTTGTCAATCAGTCTCCTACTCCCTACCATGTTATCAACACTGTTAAAAAACAGCTAAAAGACAGTGGATTTGTTGAGCTATCTGAACGTAATAACTGGTCAGGTTCCATTAGAAAGAACTGCAAATACTTTGTCACTCGTAATGCATCGTCCATAATTGCTTTTGGTGTGGGTGGTAAGTTTCAGCCAGGTAATGGGTTTTCAATGGTGGGTGGTCATACCGATTCCCCTGCTTTAAGGATCAAGCCAATTTCAAAGCAATCAAAGGAAGGTTTTCATCAAATCGGAGTTGAGACATATGGTGGCGGTATCTGGCACACATGGTTTGATAGAGATTTAAGTGTAGCGGGCAGAGTGTTTGTTTCTGAACCAGAAACTGGAAAATGTATTGCAAGATTAGTGAAAATTGATAGACCTCTGCTGAGAATTCCAACTTTGGCTATCCATCTATCTAAAGATAGGTACGTCAAGTTTGAGTTCAACAAGGAAACACAGTTCAAGCCAATTGCCGGTCTAATTGAAACCAACGAAACTAGTTCGACATCTGGTTGTTGTGAAGGTGAAAAATTATCCGAAGATCAATTCCATGCCGTTAAATCTGTAGTCGAGAGACACAATAAAGAACTTATTGGCTTAATTGCTGACGAATTATCTATCAAACCAACCCAGATTGAAGATTTCGAATTAATTTTGTACGACAACCAAAAATCATGCTTCGGTGGGTTGAACAATGAGTTCATTTTCTCACCCCGTTTGGACAACCAAGTCACTTGTTTCTGTGCAACAAAAGCATTAATTGCTGCTACAAAATTATCAAAGTTGGAAAATAACCAAGGTATTCAGTTAATCTCTTTATTTGACCACGAGGAAATTGGCTCTTTATCTGCACAAGGTGCCGATTCATCGTTCTTACCCAACATAATCGAGAGACTTACAAAATTAACGTTCAACCCAGAAGTTGATTTAAAGGGGGAGTTACCAAGCTCATACTTTCTGACAACTATGTCTAAGTCTTTCATGATTTCTTCAGATATGGCACATGGCGTTAATCCAAACTATCCCGAAAACTATGAGTCCAATAATAAGCCACACCTTAATCAAGGTCCAGTTATTAAAGTTAATGCCAATCAGAGGTATGTTACTAACTCCGCAGGAATAGTACTTTTAAAGAAAATTGGAAATCTATCGAAAACTCCATTACAATTATTTGTGGTTAGAAATGATTCTCCGTGCGGATCGACTATTGGTCCTATGATCAGTGCCAAACTGGGTGTTAGAACCCTTGACATTGGTAATCCACAACTCAGTATGCATTCCATCAGAGAAACATGTGGTGCAGCAGATTTTGAAAAACTCACAAATCTGTTTGAGTCTTATTTTGAACACTATAACAGCGTAGAATCCACAATATACGTAGATGGAGTAGACAATTAGTTGCTTTATAAACAGTTTATGTTATTCAATTATCTATTGTGTTTGTAATCTTTATAAGCTCCATTTGAAACGCTTGTTTTACGAAGCAAGAATTTTTTACTCTCTATTCTTCGTGTCCATATATTCAAAAAAAAAAAAACGTATTTTTAAGCTACGTCTTAGATCTCAACTCACAAGTCTATTTTTGTAACACCTGAAGTTTCTTTATCATCCACCTTCACGCAAGCATATTTTCCAAGACAATGAAGTTGAAACAAATATACCTATTTATCGTTTTATTTTACGTATCCAATGTCTCTTGTAGACGTATGGTCAATACAATCCCGGCTCTTTTTGCATCCTATTCATTGGTTCCTGGATTGAAGAAATCACTACCTCACAGTGAACAAATGCCGTTTTCTGAACACGAAGCAAATGTTTATTTGACTAGGGCTTTAGAGCAGTGTAATAATGATCATTATATTTTTGTGAAAGTTCCCGGTTTAAGAGTAACCGACTTTCAAAACTTTAGTGCATGGACAAACTTGAGAAATAGGTTGGTCAAAGCAAGTACAATTTTTGCCATGCCTAATGTACTTGATGGAAGAGGCGTGAGTATGACTCGACACAATGATGAATATGAGATTATAAAATGGGAGGCGTTAGAATCAACTTTAGAAAATTATTGTGATGTCATGAAATACAATATAAAACATATGAATCCAGAAGAATTTCCAAAATATCAAGGCACCCGCAAGATCCTGTTGAAGGTTGAGGTATTCAATTTCTTAGAGTATGAAGAGGTTGAGGATAATAGAATAGAATTTTTACAACAAATAGATGAATTGATTAGAGATCTTTGTAGAAGATTTCCAACTCCTAAGTTTTCGATTTTGCTAGCAGGTACCACTTCAACTGAGGTTAAATACGATGAGATAGCGGATAGAGATGAAGTTATTGAGTTTCATGAAGTCCCTGATGATCCAAAGGTTTTAAGTGTAGCAATGAGGGAAAAAGTTAGGAAAAGTAAAAGAGTCATCTTCCCTGATATTACTGTTTTTGATAAATCTAGGTATTTTGAGTATGACAGATCACAGTTCCATGAGCGCCCGAGCTTCAACGATTTGAAAGAAAATCAGTGGGTAAAAGATATGGGCAAAGGAGAGGATGATCTCATTGATGATACATGGCTTGAAAAAAAGACGAAAAAAATTGTGAAGGATGAAAAGTTATACAAGTTTGGTGAAAATGAGGAATTTGTATCAGTATTTGCGAATAAGCAGTTTGTTAGGGACAACTCCTTACTTCTAGCATCTGCTACACTTTTGTTTGTTGTTTTCGTTTCTTTTGATATTTTGAGAGGAGCGTTTTTAGCCATCAAGAGAATTTTAAATTCAAGTGATGTCAAACCTAAACCTTCAAAAAAATCAGTGAAGGTTGAATAAACAACCAGTTTCAAATTGTGACTAAATTACATAGGTCAAAGATGAGATTCATTATATACTATTTATACCCTATATATCTTTCCACCTACATATCTATCTATTTAAGTATTTCTTTAGTAGAATAAGTTGGCTATATATACGATGCCTTCGATAATTACTTATTTGGGTAAATTCGCTCACCTAAATCAATGTATTAAAATAATTACGTATGAATTGCATTTATGTATCTTCGAATAACAAACATGCAATTTTCCCTTGTGTAACTGTAGGTTAGAACAGATACGTGGATAATTAGCTAGCCTAAGCTAAACATGAATAGGGGCATCTTGCTAAAACTTTGCAAACCAGCACCAAATCGGTCAGTGTTGTATGGCAGAAGATTTTTTGGTCATGTTTCTGAGGAAGTAAGGCAAGCAGTATCTGAAAATTCTCCGGTTGTTGCTCTAGAATCGACAATAATAACACACGGTTTACCATATCCAGAAAATCTAGAAATGGCAAAAAGTGTAGAGTCGATAATTAGAGAGAGCGGAGCAATCCCTGCAACAATTGGTTTTGTAAAGGGTGTTCCGACAGTAGGCGTTTCTGACGATGATCTCATACTGCTGGGTCAACCGGAAGTACACAACGTCAAAATATCAAGGCGTGATATACCTAATGTCATGGCCAGGAAGCTCACGGGCGGAACCACAATTGCATCTACCATGATGCTGGCGAATAATGCTGGTATTGATATTTTTTCTACTGGCGGCTTAGGCGGAGTCAGTCGCCCATGGTCGTTGTTTGATGTATCAGCCGACCTAGAGGAGCTGGGCCAAACACCTGTGGCTGTAGTGTGTTCTGGACCGAAAAGTATTCTGGATATTCAACGCACCATGGAATACTTGGAAACCAAGGGTGTGCCTGTTTCAACATATATTGATGAAGCTATGAAACAAAAAATACCTTACGAAAGACAGCAAAGGTTGAACAAGCTTTCTGAATCTACAAGCGAAAAAGATCTGAACGAAATTAATCACTTCTGGGAACTGCAGCAGATAAATGTTCCTGGATTCTACGTAAGAGATTCTGGTGTTCGAAGTCCATTTGTTTGGGAAAATCCTGAAGTTGCTGCAAACATGATTTTCTATGGGAAATATAATATGAATATGAAAAATGGCTATGTTTTTTGTGCACCTGCTCCGTTAGACGTGGCACTAGAAAAGTCAGTTATGGATAAGGTTATTGATGAAGCATTGTACATTGCAGATGAAAAAAATATCAATGGCAAAAACTTGACTCCCTTCTTATTGAAAACTTTGTACGAGAAAACGTATGGAGAAAGTGCCAAGTGTAACGTAGAATTCGTCAAGAACAACGCCCGCTTAGGTGCTAAAATTGCAAACGCTTTGTCGCTGCTGAAGGGCGGCAAACGGTCTCAGGCCCAACCTATCTTTGAACCAAAGATCAAGCGGGAAAAGGTAGAGATTGGCGGCAAAGGACCTGAAGAAAATGTCCAAACAACGGATAAAGTAAATGCTGTAGTTGTTGGGTCGGTTGCTCTCGATACCATGTGTCAAATAAAAAATAAGAAGTTGCTATTGAAAGACTCAAATCCTGGCAAAATTGTTCAGAGTGGTGTTGGTGGTGTCGGGTTTAATGTAGCATATGCGGCAACTGTTTATGATCCATCCAGTCCAATTATTCTAATCACAGCAATAAACGAAACTGATCATGCTGGATTGGTTGTCCTACAGAAGTTGTGTAATGCATCGATGCCAGTTGATGGTCTTGTGAGTCTTCCTGGTTGCTCTACTGCACAATACATATCTATGCATGATTCAGTAGGAAACTTAGCCATCGCTTGTGCCGATATGGAAATTGTGGAGCATATCCCGATAGATCATGTTACAAAGGTGATACGGAAGTACGAGCCAAAAATTGTCTTATTTGATGCTAATATATCCACTGAGTTGATGCAAAGTATCCTAAATCAAGCCAATGGAAACATGAACCTGATTTTTGAGCCAACATCCGGCGTTAAATGTTCTAAGATTGGCCAGCTCGATCTTCCGGTGTTCCCATTGTCTCCATTTGAACTTGTAACACCTACTGTTGAAGAGTTATCTGTCATTTTTGAAGCTTTCTCTCAACAAGGTAAATTCGATGATATCGATAATTGGTTTAGTGTACTGGATTCTATTGGGATTGATTCAGAGTTTAGAGAAAGATTAACCCAGGCATCACATAAATATCCTTTGATTGAACAGTATCTGGTGAAAGGTGTGTATCAGCAAGCATTCCAACTCCTACCATACTTCCCGGTACTTCTGATAAAGGATGGAGCAAATGGCCTTATGCTGATAGAAATAACGAAAGAAGCAAAAGAAGCCGCTGAAAACGTATCAAAATACAATTACAAGTTCGTAGATGGCAGACCCACGGGCAGTGACTTTGTCTTTGTCGGTGAAGGTAGACATAACTTGGGTGTGATTGTCCAACATTTTCCTGCACACCATGCTGATGAGATTGTCAATGTTACTGGTGCAGGAGACTGTTTGGCTGGGTGCCTTCTCTCCGAGCTTTCTTCAAATAATTCTACTTCAGAGGCTCTTCGTAGTCTCTCGATCAATTCGCACAATTTACGTGAGATGATGTTTCACAACGCCCAAGAATGCGCCATTTCTAGTATTCAATCACCTGAAGCTGTCTCTCCCCAGATTCGTTCCAGGGAATGATGGTTGTAAGACTCTCAACTGAGAGAAATGCAAAATGCGGAATTAGTTGATTTCAGGAATTTGAGCTAAATCTCTAAGAATGAAAACATGAAAAAAAATTTATTTAAAATTTTACGTTAATGTAATTTGTAGTTTTTTCTAAAGCAAGCATCTTTTAACTTCTTGATTGCTGTACCAAGCAACCTGCAATAATGGCTACACATGTATACAAGCCTGCTGAAAAGGTTCCAAAGAAGACCGGATCACGTAAGGCTATAACGCACTCCCCGGAAGAACTTGAAGCATTTTTCAATTCAGCCTTACAAGAAAAATCAGAAAAGAAACAAGCACGAAAGGAAGCACATAAAGATGCCTTGATAGCCGCTAGAGATGGTAAGCTTTTAGAATTGCAGAACGAGGAATCTATTGGGGAAAACGGCAAACGTGCTATTGGTTACCAAATCATGAAAAATAAAGGTCTCACCGCAAAGAGAAAGAAAGAAAATAGAAACGCCAGAGTGAAGAAGAGAAAGAAGTACGATGTCGCTAAGAAGAAGCTCAAGTCCATCAGAGCTGTTTATACTGGTCAGCAAGGTCCTTACCAAGGTGAATTGACAGGTATCAGTAAAAAGATATCCAGATCAGTTAAGTTGAGCTAGTTATATTGTTATTATCGGCTTTTACATCCTCTCTCTTTTCTATATAGTGTCCAAATTTGTAATAAAGCAGTAACCATAATGAAATATACTGTTTCAATGCACTTTAACAGATTCTTGGACAAAATATACTCTGTACGTTTAAAATTTTAAAACATTTTTTTTTCAAACCTTGACATACATTCTTTTCATTTGTCTTATGATTGATGAGCTCAAGAAATGCTTTTTGGTCTACTGTCCGTGAGGTTGTTAACAATTCAAAGATTTTAAAAGCTGACATATTATGTTGAATGCTTCCAGTATTAATGTCATGACGAAAATAAAAAACTTTGCCGTTTCTCTACACAAACTCACAAGAGTTTTAATTTGAAACATGGAAAACCCGAAGAAACTCTTTGGTACCTGTTAAACTGGTGATTGCTTGTATATACACTATTGCCTGTTTGGAATGTACAAAAACGCCTATGCAAATCAGCTATACCTGTGTTTTGTAAATGCTAAATGCTTGAGAGAAGAATTATATTTTCTAAATGCATAAGATTCCACATAGCTTCTTACGTTTTTTGTTTAAAGGCCGTTTCTTACTAGTTAAAATTTTCCAAAAGGTTGCTTTGAGTTTCTTCTGTCATAGTGAAATTGTTTTAGAATTGAACTTATGACCAATTGTCAATATTGTAGTACATATTGTCCTGTTTTTGGAGCATACTCGTCAATCAGTCTCTTTTAGGAAAAGATATATAGGCAAAAATTTATGATAATGGATTTTGTTATTTTAAAAGCGGCCAAGACCTCATACTGTGTGAATTTGTATCCGTATATTCTGCCATGGGTACTATCTCCAGGTACTTTACTACTTCAGAATTCGACGTAGTGTGGCTCCTTAAATAAATGTGTTAAAAATTTACAAATATTGAAGTCATTAAAGAGCACTATTTTAGTTATTATACAATCATTTAAACTTCTCCACAAACATCTTTTTTGTTGTTTGCTTAATTGGGATTATTTTGGTTTTTCTTTGACACTTCCAATCTGCAAATGATTGTTTGAGGTTCTTAATGCCTTTATCTTCTTTGTTCTTATTTAATTCTGGTTTTAAACGATTTAATACCAAATGACTAGTTCATATAATAATTAACTTTCCTCTCTCAACATATACTAGAACTAAACTTAACTACAGTTGTACTATGTTTGATTATATTGTTGGCTCTCGTAGCTGTGATAATATTCCCGGGTTGGAATTTATCTTGCAACTCTTCGAATGCTTTGCAAAGGCAAATAAAATGTTTCTTAGGACCTACTTATATAACTTCAGTTGAATATTTCCAATGGATACCAATTCAGTCTTTATTTCTGAATTGCTAAGAATTTGGAATGCTCAAAGAGAGATATTCTTCTGCTTCTGCGGGAATTGTCTATTTTATCTGTTGGCAACTGGAACACAAATAGCAACCCGATAAGTCTCATACTGTAATTACACAATACTTCAAGTCAACCATTAAGATAACGTCAAAATAGTGAAAGCTACTGTAATAAGTTTCTCTGTTTTGGCTTGTCCATTTGTGTTTGCCCCTACCTCTTTTAGGAGTACAGGGAAAGAAAGTGTTGACAAAAACTCATTTGACTAAAAAACATGTTGCTCCCAATTTTCGTTTTCGTATGCTCTTGGACAGAACACACTTTACCTCTACATTAAGTAAAAGTTTACAACTTATTTACTTTGCTTCAAAAAATATTTACCTCAATAACAACCTGAATGTTCCAAAAATATACAATACTAAGCAACAGATCCTATTAAATGCCTGTTTCTTACATATATCTATCTCTTATAAAGCTAAAAAGCTAAACCTGTGTCGTAAATTTAGTAGTAGTTCAAAAAAATATCCATATTATGGGAATCACTGATAACCAATCAGAAAAAGAAAGACAATACCCTGAAAGCTTTTTACTGCAACAACACATTTAGCTTTCCAATTACATGTTCTAAACTACGTAATAGAGTTCTTTCGAGCCTTTACTGACGTCATGTTGATCAAAACATATATAGTTTGTCTTCTGCTTATAAGAAAGCATGTATATTCTAGAAATCCGGTCAATAGCTGAAATCCTGAAAAAACGTATTGGCTTTCTTATGCTCATATACACAGTTTTGATGATGCAGTTGCTCAAACATTTTTGCAAAAAAAAAACCTTAAGTTTAAACTGTCAAACGTTTTTCTCAGTTCCATCATTACTGTGCACCTGAAGTAAATGCCCTTTTCACCTTGCTGTAATTATCATTTACATGAAATTAGAATTTTGCTTCCCCTAGAAAGTTATATGGTTTTGAACCTGCCATGGAATAATTAAAGTTTAGAAAAAATTCTGGTACTAAAATCACAAAAGCGTGAAATAAGGCGCATTTATGGCGGATAATCCGTCTTCTCATATTCCAGCTATTCAAAGAGGAAAGACTTACTGTATTTGACAAATACTGATGGCAGAAGCACAGAGATTTTTTTTGTTATGATATTATCATTGCAATTGTATATTTTATTCCAAATAGACACACATCATATAAGTTTCAGCATTAACTCACACATACTAGTTGTGACTACTATGGGATTTACTTTTTGGTTGGTTTAGACACCTCTGTGATGTTGATAGTACATTCAATTTACTTGGAATGCCAAAAGATACTCTGGTGTTATACAAAGAGATAAAACTAGAGAGGACAAATCCATTTCAACCAAAAATATCCGAATTAATTGTTGCAAACAAACAAAAAGCAGTAAGATTATTCATAAGTCTTACTTTACAAACTTAAACCCTTCTGGTGCACCGTCCAGAAGTAAATCGTAAAAGAAACTAACTGTAGTTATCAACTAAGGGCTTGCATATTGGTACAAAATGCTCAAAATCATTAATGGTGAATATCCATGATTATAAAGACTTGGTATTAAACTGGTACGATAAATGTACAGCTAGTTTTGCGTTTGTCATTGCAAAAAAAAAAACACATAGTAGTTCAATTTTTCTATATGCATTCGACGATCAAAGGGCTTCCTCATTCTCAGAATCACTAGCGTCACCATTCATTTCAAGTTCCTTCATCTTTTTAAGAAACTCAACCATAGCTTGAGTATCTGTAGAAGCATCAAGGAAATCTCGTGGAACATGGTTTTGGCTATGTGCTTTGGTAACGAATCTACCGCTATTGTGGACAGTGACTAACCTAAAGATAATATTATCTTCCTCCACTTTGATTGTTGCTAGTTCATTCCATGTAAATAGTAGAGGATCAGTTTGATGCTGAAATGGATTGAAATCGATTAAATAAACCTTGTTAAATGGTTTAGGTATATAAACATCAAACACAAAACTATTGGAATCAAATTTAGCCATCAGAAAATCATCATAAAATACGCCTATTTTTTCCATCAACTCATCTTGCAGTTCTTCCAAAAAGGTATAATAATTTAAATCTCGCTGGGATATTGCAATCAATTGTCTATCTCTAACAAAACATCTGAACTCCATTGCCGGATTAATCTCAGCCCATTTCCTCAGAATAAGTTCGGGTTCTATTTTGGGCAGTTCAACTCCTATCGATGATACCTCATTAAATGCATGATATAAATCGTGATTGACATAGTCTGATGATTTAAGCAACAAGAATAAGTCAGATGTTGAAAAACAGCGCATGTTTCGGCTGGTCATGATCCAAGTTGCATCTTGAGGTGCAGACCAGTTAAATTTGGGAGCAACACTCCCATATTTTTTAATCGTTTCCTGGAGTTGCTGGTGAAAGGCTTTGAATTTATCAGTCGGGTCATTCAGATGTACAGCTTGAGTGACAGCTTCTGCATCTTCATCTTCCCAATCGCTGTATTCATTATCTGATGTTGGAATAACATCTTGGAACAAAACCGAATCTTTCTTGGAACTTTTAGGCAACTCAATTCCGTCATCTTCCAAATATTTAATAAACGATTCTGGTAGTGGTTTAAAGATGGTGGCTTCGGATATCGTGTACTCCTTAAATTTCGGGTACCAGTGAGAATAAGAACAATTCAGAATATCCTCAGCTAATACATTTATCTTTGTGAGATGACCTTCAGACATTCCTGCACGTGCAGTTTCAGAAATCTTTGATGTTTTACATTTGTAATCCATACATTTATGAAGATTAGATTTATGGTGTGCTAGAAGAGTACAGAAATAATTTTTTTTTCTCCCCTTTAAATTTCCCAGTTCTTCGAGATTCTTGATTTTTCAGCTTCGTAACGTTAAATACTATTTTTGCCATTTTGTTCCACATAACTTTTAAAGTAACTCTTTAGGTAACCCAGGCTAACTAAGGCTCTTTAGAAGAAAATAAAAATCATGTCAGCAGCCGTTGCACCTTCAAATGCTACTTTTAGGAACAGAGAAAAGCCCCAGGAGGTTCGGAAGGCGAACATTGTTGCGGCAAGAGCAGTTGCAGATGCCATCAGAACTTCCCTAGGTCCTAAAGGTATGGACAAAATGATCAAAACTAAGTCAGGTGAAGTAATCATATCCAATGATGGACACACTATCTTGAAGCACATGGCTGTTTTACATCCAGCTGCAAAGATGTTGGTTGATTTATCAGGAGCACAGGACGTTGAGGCAGGTGATGGTACTACCTCCGTTGTTGTTGTGACTGGTGCTTTGTTGGGTGCTGCTCAAAATTTACTTGACAAAGGTATTCATCCAACTATTATATCAGAAGCATTCCAAAAAGCTGCACAGAGATCTTGTGATATCTTTCTTGGTATGTCTCACAAAATCTCGTTGGAAGACAGAGATTCACTAATAAAGGCTGCAAATACTTCTCTTTCATCCAAGATTGTTGCACAACATTCCAATTTACTAGGACCAATTGCTGTCGACGCAATTCTAAAAGTCACTAAAAAGGACGCAAAAAATGTTGATTTGAATGACATCAGATTGGTGAAGCAAGCTGGTGGTACAATTGATGATACAGAAATGATCGATGGGGTGGTTTTAACACAGACAGCCGTTAAAAATGCAGGAGGACCTATGAGAATGGAAAAAGCAAAAATTGGTTTGGTGCAATTCCAGCTTTCTCCTCCAAAACCTGACATGGAGAATAATATTGTTGTCAACGATTATAGACAAATGGATAAAATTTTGAAAGAGGAAAGAGCCTATATCTTGAATATCTGCAAACAAATTAAAAAGGCAAAATGTAATGTTCTGTTAATTCAAAAGTCTATTCTAAGAGATGCTGTAAATGATTTGGCACTTCATTTCTTGTCGAAGCTAAACATCATGGTTGTTAAAGATATTGAAAGAGATGATGTTGAATTTATCTCCAAGTCATTAGGTTGTAAACCTATTGCAGATATTGCTTCGTTTACCGAATCAAGGTTAGCTTCTGCTGACTTAATTGAAGAAGTTGAATCATCTGGCTCAAAGATCGTCAAAATTACCGGTATCAAAAGCGCATATAACCCTACAGTCTCTGTGATATGTAGAGGTGCAAACAACCAGATTTTGGATGAAGCGGAAAGATCTTTACATGATGCATTGTGTGTCATTAGATGTTTAGTGAAAGAAAGAGCATTGATTGCAGGTGGTGGTGCTGCGGAGATTGAAGCATCGAGGACCTTGTTGAAAGAAGCAAATTCATTATCAGGTGCTGAGCAGCTATGTTTGGCCGAGTTTGCCAAAGCATTAGAAGTTATTCCAACCACTTTGGCTGAAAATGCCGGTTTAAATCCAATTGAAATAGTCACAGATTTAAGAAACAAACACGAAAATGGTGAAAGGGAAGCTGGAATCAGTGTCAGAAGATCTGGTGCAACAAACACATACTCAGAGCATGTCTTACAACCGGTTCTTGTGAATACCAGTGCAATTACTTTAGGAGCAGAAACAGTGAAGTCGATTTTAAGGATTGACGACATTGCCATCAGTCGTTAGTTCACTTTGGAGAGCATAATGAATTGGAAAAATCACAAGTCTCTTACTATCTCTTTATCCGTCTTTTGAAAATATGTATTTTAAAAATATGTTACAGTGGTATTAAACTCTATATTGTAGTTGTAAAGTGAATAAATTGTATTTGTGAATATAATCGGTCTATAAAAGTTTTTAAAAGAAATCGACCAAAGAACCATGGTGCTTTTGTGCGACGTTTTCATTGTTTGAGAAACTTTACAGCATTTCTACTGAACAAGTAGCTCAATCCACTCCATAGTGTGGTAGTAGCAACGGTCCATTCCAGATATTGGATATACGTTAAAAACATGGTAGTAGTCTCTGGGCCAAATCTTTCTGATAAATACATCAGAAATACCGGTTTAATCATCATCGAACCCAAGTAAAGCATTTGCAATGCTGTATTGACTTTACTAATCATGGTTGGATGGACCTCCACAGAAGGAATGCTGAAATCCCAATATCTCCAAAAAGTTTTCGGTGGTGGTAATGATAGGTATCTAATAACGACTGCGGACAGCCCTAAACCAACATCTCTACCAATGATCAGCATGCCTAAATACAGTGGAATCTCAGAAGTAAGTGCCAAACAGACTGTGCATATCATCATTAGCATTTTATCCGCAAGGGGATCTATAATACTTCCTACAACCGATCTTAGGTTCCAATGGCGTGCAATAAACCCGTCAAGAAAATCAGTTATACACGAGTATGTGAAGAGTGCCAAGGCTATTGCTACCTGACCGTGTAAAATCATATACCCGACTACCGGCGCACTCAATAGTCTAGTAAGAGTTAACATATTGGGTATTGTGTATATATTCTCGTGAATCTCAGGCGGAATGATCTTCTTTATGTTTTGTTTAAGATCATTTGACTTTTGAATTGTTTTTTCCTTTAATTCTTTCGATTTTTCTTGAATCTGTTTTTTGTTCATTTGGTACTTAGCTTTGCCATCCTTAATGGCCTTTGCGCTACTTGCCTGTGTTTCTTTAATAAACTTCTGAGCATGGCTTCGTATGATTTTTTTAGTAGCATCCCCAAGGGCTCATTTCTTTTCTCTTTTATCTCGTTTCTATAAATGGTTGTTCCACAGAAGTTCCTTATACTAATATTGAATAAATACTGATTTGAGAAGGATATTAATCTTGTTGGAACTCCTCTTGAATACCATCCAAATGATGGTGTAATACAGAGAACACCCAACCCAAGAGCTCTAGATGATTTTATCATCTTAATTCCTCAATGGTCTACTACAAAAACAGAATCGGTCGTTATTAAACTAAAGTGACAACTAATTTTCACTTGATTGACCTCAAAGAAATCTCAGCCGAGTAAAATTCACTCAACAAATGTCAATAATCCACCCTTCTCCACATTTTTTTTTTGTTCAGTCGATTGTTTCTTTCTTGGTTTCTGATTTTCTTGAACTCGATATATGGCGATATATTCCCAAACACGGTCGATAAAGAATTGTGTCCAAGGTAAAGTATATTTGAAGCAACACGGGAAGATTCCAATTCCTAGATTAACAGAAAGAACAAAACCGCAAAAATCAGATCTTCACCTACATCACACTTTAAACATGTCTAACATGAACGTGCTAATATATTCCGGTCCAGGAACCACACCAGCTTGTGTTAACCAATGCCTTGAGACATTCAGAGTTTTATTTACCCCTTATTACTCTGTCTCTACTGTTTCGGAACACATCTTACGGGACCAACCTTGGGAAGACAAAACGGCTGTTATTATTATCCCTGGAGGGGCCGATCTTCCTATTGTCAAAGAGTTTAGAGAAAAAATCAACGAAAAGATAAAAAAATATGTACAAAAGGGTGGTAAATATATAGGTATATGTTCTGGTGGATATTATGGTTCTGGTAGATGTGAATTTGAAGTAGGTACGTCAATGGAGGTCAGTGGACCAAGAGAATTAAAATTTTTTCCTGGAACGTGTAGAGGTGGCGTATTCAGGGGTTTCAAATATGGATCAGAAGCCGGTGCACGTGTGGCTGATCTGAAGATCAATACAAGCTTGTTACCGGATCAACCAAATACTGTTTACGGCTATGTCAATGGGGGTGGTTTATTTGTAGATGCTAACAAGTATCCCAATGTCCAGACTTTAGCATATTATGGAGACAAATTAGACGTAGATTATGGAGCAGATGGAAAGAAGGCTGCGGTTGTGCTTTGTAAGGTTAGCAGAGGTGATGCTCTTTTGTTTGGCCCACACTTAGAATTTAGTCCAGATTTATTGAAAGAAGATTCCGAAGTTCCTAGGTTTTCGCAAGTTATTAAATCATTGGCAGCTACAAACAAACAAAGGATTGACTTTTTGCGTTCTTCTTTAAAACTTCTAGGATTAAAAGTAAGTGACAAAGTTTACGAAAGACCTAAACTCTCACCTTTATTTCTGACATCGATTGACGGCAGTTCTGCCACAGAATTGGTCAACCTAATGGAACACGAAATAGGCTATCATATTCAAAACATAATGGATGTAGGAACGGACAAGTTTGCAATCAACAAATCCGCCGCTTCTATCAATACATTGGAAAATAGTTCTTCCCATGAAGATCCAAATCTAGCTATTAAAAAGATTTATCTCTGTGATGATAAAATTCCTGATCCATCCATGACGCCCTACTTTGATCTGCTGAGCTATAAAAATCATTTGGTTCAATTCTATCAAGAATCAGAAGAGCATACTATAAGTAGGGGTGCTGTTTCTAACACATTTATGTATGGGGAGGTCGTGACATCAACCTCAGTTTTAATGGATATTAATTATAGGTTGTTACCATTGCTACCTGATGGATTCACTATTATTGGCACTGTCCAGGTGCTAGGAAGAGGGCGCTCAGGAAATCATTGGGTAAATCCTAGAGGTGTACTCCCTGTATCCACACTATTGCGCATGCCAATGAACATAGTCAATAATGCACCGTTAGTCTTTGTCCAATATTTGTCAAGTATGGCATACACCCGTGCAATACTTGAGTACGACGTTGGTTATAACAAAATTCCGGTAAGGATCAAATGGCCAAATGATATTTATATTAGACTACCAGAGTATATCGGTAAGGAGATCGACAGCAGATCCAAGGCGGTGACACACGCAAAAATAGGAGGGGTTCTAGTTAATACCCATGCTTTTGACGATCAGTATTATCTTATTGTCGGTGCTGGATTAAATGTGAATAATGAAGCTCCAACAACATCCATTAACTCGGTTATAAAAGTAATGAATGAACACGAAAAGTCTATTGACGGTAGTGAGTTCCTCGAACCACTCCGTGAAGAAAAACTCCTGGCCAGATATAACGTCATTTTTCATGAGATGTTTGAAATGTTTAAGAAGTCGGGGTTTTCTCCGTTTTTACAGCAATACTATAAGCTTTGGTTTCACTCAAACCAAATTGTGACATTGGCAAATAATAATAATATTCAGGCTCAGATTTGTGGGATCACACCTGATTGGGGCATGTTAATGGCCAGAGATCTCAAGACGGGAACCATATATGAATTGCAACCTGACGGTAACTCATTTGATATGTTCAAAGGCTTAATTTCTTCAAAACGCTAATCTTCACCCTTGGAACTTTTTTATTGGATATTTTTGATAACTTCCTGTGATTAACAAACGGGCTTTTACATCTCTATAGACACTTTAGTATATTCTAAATTACTTATATAGAGTCACCTACTAGTTTGGAGGCTGTACGATCAAACTAGATGTTTATCCTACCCCTTTACCAAAATAGATGGTTTTCGCATTGGAACTTGTGGTTAACATAATGTTGAATTGTAACTACAGGACTGTCAACAAATTTTTAATCAGGAAAATATTTATACCCTGAATAATTGAAAGTTCATTTTTAATGTGAAGTATCAAATGCTTGTGAAACCAGTTTTTCCTTAACATGACACTTCCTCGTGTTAATACAAAGTAAATATTATTCTATGACATACGTCTTGGAAAATTGGTTTGATTGATCCTTGCTTTTGCTTTGAAAAGTTTAACCACCTTCGTAGAAGCCCAACTATTGCTAAGCTAAGTAAATAAAGAATTTTGTGGAATTTATCATATGAAATGTACCAGTGTATGAGAAAATAACTCCAGGATTAAAATTAGAATCTGGTTATTGTGTATTATTATTTTTTTTCCAAAACAGTGATTAAAAATCAAACTCCTGGGTATACTTAATGGGAATGAGTAACTTAAACACCCAAAAAATGTTATGCCAGAAAAAAAATAGCAAATCAATTGTATTGAGAAACACTTACACAAGTTGGCTTCTACAGGTATCTATATAATAGAAAGAACTAAACTCACCTTATATTCATATCTGTATTGGATGAAGCTCTTTAGTGTTCAAAAATGTAAGGCGCAGATTCTGTAACAGTATGGCTTATTTATTATTTTGTGCAACAAAATTTGTGTCATAATTTGTGTACTAACAAAGGGTCTAATAAACAAAAGCTTAACAATCTATGCCATTCAGAGGGTAAACAGGCACAAAACCGGCTTTCCTAAAACTTTTAAACGTTATTCGGCTATTAAAAAACAAAATTATACATAAAATTCCCAAGAAAAGAAGCAGTTTATACATCTGTAGTATTAGTCTCAAATTTACTTGTTAGCATCCGAATTAGAGGATGGATTATATTGAGGGGATGTTGGAGAATACTGAGGGGAAGTAGGAGAGTATTGAGGAGAAGTTGGAGAGTACTGTGGAGAAGTTGGTGAGTACTGTGGTGAGGTTGGGGAGTATTGAGGGGAAGTTGGTGAGTACTGTGGTGAGGTTGGGGAGTATTGAGGAGAAGTGGGAGAGTACTGTGGTGAAGTTGGAGAGTACTGTGGTGAGGTTGGTGAGTATTGAGGAGAAGTTGGAGAGTATTGTGGTGAAGTTGGAGAGTATTGTGGAGATGTCGGACTGTAGGAAGGGGATGTTGGGGAATATGAAGGTGAAGTAGGAGAATATGAAGGTGAAGTAGGAGAATATGATGGAGAAGTTGGGGAGTATGAAGGTGAAGTAGGACTGTAGGCAGGGGAAGTTGGACTGTAGGCAGGGGAAGTTGGACTGTAGGCAGGGGAAGTTGGACTGTAGGCAGGGGAAGTAGGACTGTAGGCAGGGGAAGTAGGACTGTAGGCAGGGGAAGTAGGACTGTAGGCAGGGGAAGTAGGAGAATATGAAGGGGAAGTCGGACTGTAGCTTGGAGAGGTAGGTCCATAGCTAGGGGAGGTAGGTCCATAGCTTGGCGAAGTTGCACCATAGCCAAAAGGAGAAGTTGGCTGATATGCAGACATGTTTCCACTACCATACTCAGTGAACCCGCCAGATCTATCATCACCTGATCCTGCAGTGATAAGAGGCGAGAAGGCCACATTATCAGCTGCCATTGGGATGTCAATAATGTCATCTTTGAAATGATCATCACCGTAAACAGTCATAGATCCCTTAGTATCCTTTGCAGTGGATATGACATCTACAGGATTCTCAGATGGTAGAGCAGCTAGCTTTTCATCATCTAAGTAGACATCAAATGATCCCGTACCAAAAGGAGCCATTTGACCCAAGATAATATTTTGAGAGACACCATCACAAGTGTCTAGTTCAGCAGATGCACCAGCGTCAAAAAGAATTTCAACAGTCTCTTCAAAAGAACATCTCATCAACGCACCAGTGTCATTTCTATTAAAACCATGTCTAGAAATAGCAATTAGATGTCCTTTGTAAGTCATTAAATCGACCAATAAGGCCAAATGTCTATAGTTAACATATGAACCATCGAATGCAATGACATTAAGAATCTCTTTGTACAATGCACTTCTCGCAGCTTCAATACCAAAAACAAACAAAATCTCAACGAAAGAGTTGGAGTATGTTCTCGTGGTATCAATGCCTTCAACGGTAATAACATCTGCAAGATTGATACCGTCAGTTTCTAGAACCCATTCTTGTTTCTTTGCAAAATCACCATCTTCGGCAATATACGTCTTATCGTACTTCATCATAAAAACTCTGGAAATTCCACTGACACCTCTCAAAGTAATTGACTCTAACATTTGAGCTTCAAGTGCCTTCAACAACCCGTCTTCAGTATCTTCTTCTTCTTCATCTAAAGCCTTTTCTTCTCTGACGATTCTGCATCTGATGACCAATTTATCAGCATTATCTTCAGACCAAATAACAAAAAGATCATCACCAAAATTTTCCATAATTTTGGCAGCCACCTGCTGCATACTTAGCTGTTTATCCAACATTTTAGCTCTATCCAGTTCCAATCTAAGTAGCCAAGGAGATTGTTTATGTAGGTTTTCTTCCACCTTTTCATCAGGAATAGCAAAATATGCTTCAACAGTATCGAAATCCTCTTCTATAACAGTGGTTCTAGGATCTGGATCATAGTAGATTTCAGTGCATGCAGTGACGTTTTTAAGAGAAGTATGCTCAATTGCAGACTGAATACTCTTCGCTTTTTCAATATCGGTGGCATACTCTTCCTCCAAGTATACGGTCAAAGCTGGGGTCTTGAAGTTCTTTGCCACATTTAAAATTTCCTTTAATCTAGGAACACCCAAAGTAACGTTTTTAGAAGAAACACCCGCATAATGGAAAGTATTTAAAGTCATTTGGGTGGCAGGTTCACCAATAGATTGCGCGGCAACAACACCAACCATCTCACCAGGATTGACAAGTGATCTAGCGAATTGTTGTGCAATAGTACCAACAACCCACTCAAACGCATCTTTGTTGAGTTTGTATTCTTCTAAAACTCGTCTAGTAGCCAATTTTGATCTAATTAAACATTGGAATAACAAAGTAGAATTTTCCCTTGCTTCAGTCAAACAACCACCGTCACCTCTGACAACAGTGAATTTTTTACATAATTCCTGAACACTTTTGACAATTTCTTCTATGGTTAGATCGCTAGCCTTGTAACGATCAACATGGAAAATTTGTTGAGCATTTTGAACAATTCTTCTAACGTTGACAGGTAATGGCCAATTATTTTCACCATCTGGGAACACTACAGTTCTTAAATATTCTCTGTCCTTTAGTAGTTGCTCATATTCTTCATCTAAAATTTTTTGCAATTTGATGTCCCCCAAAATTTCACTACCGTACTCAACAACATCAGGACGAATGGATTTCTTCTCATCCATGAGATCAACACGGTATTTCTTTTCAAAGGCAGCATTAGAACCAGGTATGGTATCGACTGTTTGTTTTTCAACAGTAGTTGCATCCAAACCATCTTCACCATAAATAAATTGAATGACATCACCCAAAGAGTTCCTGGTGGTACCATCATAATGCACCATGATATCTTCCAATGCCTTCAAAAGACGTCTTTGAATATATCCGGTTTCTGCAGTTTTAACGGCAGTATCGATCAAACCTTCTCTACCGGCCATCGCATGGAAGAAGAATTCTTGTGGAGTTAGGCCCCGCAAGTATGAATTTTCAACAAAACCCTTTGATTCAGCGGAGTAATCATCAGTTGTGAAATGCGGTAATGAACGATCTGCAAAACCAAAATTAATACGCTTACCTTCAACGATTTGCTGACCGACACAGGCAGACATCTGTGAAATATTGATATAGGAACCTTTAGAACCTGCAGTAACCATCTGTTTAACATTATTAGAGTCCTTCAAGGACGTTTCTGCAGATTTACCAGCAGCATCTCTAGCTTCATTCAAGATTTTAGAGACCTTTTGTTCAAAAGATTCTCTAAGAGTCATACCTGGTTCAGCTTCCAGTAAGTTCTTTTGTGCTTCACGAATGACTGTTTGAACTTTATCCTTAGCTTCCTTGATAGTCTCAGTAATGGTTTTCATAGTTTCTGGATCTGCGATCGCATCTCCAATACCGATCGAGAAACCATTATGAAGTAGCCAATAGTTCACAACTTTTTGGATGTTACCAAACATCTTGGCACATGTTGTAGGGCCCTTTTCTCTCATAGTGGTATGAATCAATCCTCCGGCAGAGGCACCCACAGTTGCTTTATTAACAACACCAAACATGATTTCCCCATTGACGATTAACATTCCCGAATCCTTAGGCGATGTGAGTGATCCATCTAGCCTCTGCAGAAATATACCATTTGGAATACAAAGAGAAAGAATTTGTTTTCCCGACCAAAGAGGTTTTGGTTTCAAGATAGCCGGTTGAGGAACAACACCATCCCAATCTGGAATCCAATAGCACATATTCATAACTTGATCATATTCTATAAATGTGTCTCTTAGTGTCATTTTTCTGACACCACACAATGTGTCTTGAACAATACCCATGACAGGCTTATTTGATTGCGGAGAAATGATCTGCAAAGGAACCGCACAAAGCTCGGATAGTTCAGCTCTGGTTTCGTAAGATTGAGGAACATGCAAGTTCATTTCATCACCATCGAAATCAGCATTGTAAGGTGATGTAACGGATAAATTCATTCTGAATGTGGAATATGGCATAACTTTGACCCTGTGACACATCATAGACATCTTATGTAAAGAAGGCTGACGATTGAATAACACCGGATCATTATCCATTAAATGACGTTCAACTTTCCAGCCATATTGAAGTTGAATATCACCCGCTCTTTTGTTAAATCTTAAGTCAATCCTGTCACCATTTTCTCTAATAACATACTTGGCACCTGGGTGTTCATTGGGACCATTTCTGACCATTTCAGTTAACTTTTGAATATTATAAGGTGTAACAATCTCGGGATAAGTTAGAGTCCTTGCAATAGATCTAGGAACACCAACTTGGTCTAACTCCAAGTTGGGGTCACCAGAAATGACTGTTCTGGCGGAAAAATCAACTCTCTTACCCATCAAGTTACCTCTCAAACGACCCTCTTTACCCTTAAGACGAGCTCTAATAGATTTGATCGGTCTACCTGATTTCTGTAGAGCCTGCGGCTGACCAGCAATATCATTATCCATATAAGTAGCAACATGATATTGAAGTAATGCTTCAAATTCACTTATAACATGCTGCGGTGAGCCATCCATTTCAAACTTCTGGACATTAATATTCGCCTTTAGGATATCGGCCAATTTATATGTTAAATCATCTTCGGACCTTTTAGAGTCGGTAAACGCAACTGATGGCCTAACAGGAGGAGGCGGAACTGGTAAAACAGTTAAGAGCATCCACTCAGGTCTTGCCCATTCTTCGTTAAAACCCAATCTATGACAATCCTCTGGTGATATATGCCTGAAAACATTGAGAATATCGGATGCTGTTATTTGTCTTCTTTCTAGATTTTCAGTCTCCTCATCAACGTTAGATTTTTTCCAAGTACCCCATAACTTTAGTCCGTCTTTCCTTATAGATGGCTGGACACTACCGCACCCTCCTCTTCTATGGCGATGAATGCCTTCATCATCCTCATCATCATCAGAATCTTCAGGGGGGTCGACATCACAAACCATCTTGGTCTTACATAATGTCCAAACAGCATTAAACCTTTTCTTAGGATCTCTAATTTTGATTGCGGCTCTATATTGTGGATTCGTGTTTTCATCCAGCAATATTTTACCACAGTTCATACAAATACATTCACAGACTTTCTTTATTTTTGCAAGGAAACCTATATGAAAAACAGGCTTAGCCAATTCAATATGGCCGAAATGTCCTGGACACTCTTGCATATCCTCCGAACATGTTTGACATCTAAAGTTCCTATCAATTGATCCCAGCCGAGGGTCATTTAATCCACCTTCTCTAGGTTTCATAGTCACGGGATCCATGATTTCCGGATACTCAATTTTTGCAACAGATATTGCTCTTGCTTCTTCTGGAGAAAAAAGACCAAATTGAACCTATAGACATAAATGAGAAAAAAATATAGTTAGTAAACTGTCTCTTAATTAACTGTGATGAAATGTAAAGGAATTTTACTTACTTCTTGAACTGTCCTTAATGGTGCACTGGAATATGGAAATCTGCTCATCTTTGTGTATTATACTATCTTAATATATGCAGCTGTTTTTAAGTTTTTTTTTCAGAATTTTTTTCAGATAATGTTAAATCTAGTTAGGATGTATGGTTTTTTTAGATTTTTTGATAGTAAAGTTTATTCTTGTTTTTTTCTCTTAACCAAAATGAAATATAGTACAACTTAAAATAAAACAATAAAAGCGAAATGACAACCTGCTAGTTCTTGTCAATAAATGAAATTAGCCTTTCTTTCCTTGTGTTTCTGATTTTCAGAAAGAGGAGCAAAATTAATGAGGAACTGAAATGAAATAATATAAGCTTGTAACAATCAAGTAAATGAGTACAATCTTTTATTGTAAAACCTAAACCAAGTTTCAGATTTGTTTATAACTAATATAGTACTCAATTTAAATAACTTTAAGTTTGTTGGATTTGATTTGATTTGATTTTAACAAACTCGAAAATGAATGATGTTAGTATTCCAATCAAAATAAAATTCAAATGATCCTTGAGTTATTACTGAATGACAATATTAATGCGACTTCTGCAGCAGGTAGAACAATGTATATATACGTAATATATATATATATATCAGTTGGGAGGGTATTGATCTATTGTTTTGTTTCAACTATTAAAGTGAAATTATAGATAATATATGAAAGTTATTCAGAACCTGAGTGTGTAACGTGTCGGTAATCAAACAAACAGATGGAAGAGTCTAATAAAAGTAGCTATTGCTAAGATAGAAGACAGTTCACAGATGGCAAACGAGTATGCTGGTCTTCGGATCCCGTAAATAATACAAGTAATGGATGTTGTTTCATCATTAAGATGTATCTATTTCATTTCGCCCTCGTCCAAATTCTGTGCACTGAAAATTTCCAGCTTATTGACACGCGCATTCCCACTGGCAGAGTCGATCGTCGTGCACATAAAAGAAAAAAGAGGCTCGGGTTGAGACACAGGAAATTTCCTATATCTTGTGATAACTTGAAGTTACATTCATCTTCTATACTTAGTTCTACAAAAACTGTCAGACTGATACTAGTTTGAATGGGGGTCTTTCGATAGGCTCAGGCAAAAAATTTGCTGTATGCGGCCTTCTCCTTTGCTCTTCTCTTTTTGAGAGATTCCTTGGCTTCGGCGAGTGCCCTGGAAATACCGCTGTCAGATGGTTCGAGTTTGTGTGCTTCCTCAAAGTCTGAAATAGCATCCTCCTCGTTGTGACCCAGTAAATGCCCGTGACCCCTTCTAAAGTATGCCTTAGCTTTAGATTTGTTATCGAGTTGCTCACAATCCAAAGCCTCGGTGGCATATTTAATGGTATCCTGTGCATTCTTGAGCTTCATTGCCATCAACGAGGCATTCAATGTACAGGAAATTTGTAACTTCCAATAAGTAGCAATGTCTTCTTCTGTTAAATCATCGGGATGATACTCAGACATGTAACTTTGGGCTTTCTTGTATTTCTTCAATGCTGTTTTTATATCTCCCTTCTTGAAGCATTCAGTACCAATGTCTTTTATTGCTTCAACAGCCTTGAACACAGTTTCAGGTTGGTTGATGTCAACACTTGGTTCGTCCGCCAAGACATCTTCATAGGTATCACCTGAACCATCGGCCAAGTGTAATGGATCACCCTCGGTTAAAATTCCGCAAGCAATAACTTTGCAATCCTTTACTGGTTTATCAGAAGGACCAGTTTCGGTTCTTTCAACTTGCCTGACAACTGATTTCCCTGCAATAACTTTTCCGAAAACAACGTGCTTACCATCTAAATGTGGGGTCTTTACAGTGGTAATAAAAAATTGGGAGCCATTAGTATTTGGCCCGGCGTTGGCCATAGACAGTAGGAATGGTTGATCATGCTTCAATTGAAAATTCTCATCGTCAAACTTCTCCCCATAAATCGAGCTACCGCCAGTACCATTGAAATTTTCATAATCACCACCCTGAATCATAAAGTCTTTAATTACTCGGTGAAATATTGTGTCCTTGTATCCAAATCCTTTTTCACCTGTACACAAGGCCCTGAAATTAGCTGCCGTCTTTGGTGTGATATCATCAAATAATTCAAATGCAATACGCCCAATAGTTTCATCTCCAATTGCTACATCAAAGTAGACTCTTGTACGTTGTTGTTGTTGTTGTTGCTGCTGCTTTTCTTCTTCTCTAGACATTTTCAAGTCTTGCGGTTAAGCTTACCATCCGAGAGAACAGGCTAAAGGCTCTAATGAAATTACTCAGATTCTTTGCCATTCTTGATATGTTATGGGTATCTCTTAAATATGGTAACCCTGATAATTTCTCAATCTTCGCTAAGAATTTTCTAGAACAGCCTGAACATAAACAGACTTCGGTAGGCTTCATTTTTCCTAAGCTCTAGGGAAAAGAAACCAAAGACACCAAGAGAAAACCAATATTATGGTTGCTGTTCCAGAACTCAAAAACTATCTTGGTAAAGAGATCAGAATCGAGCTCAACGGAAATAGAACTATTCAGGGAAAATTAGGAGGTTTTGATTTTTTCTTGAATTTAACAGTCAATGAATGTGTGGAAATAAAGTCACCAAAGACGAAACCAGAATACATAACCCTTGGTCAGTGCATTGTTAGAGGTAACTCTGTGATTAACATTGAATTGGTTTGATATTTACTAGATTATCTGAGACGGCATAGAAGGAACAATGAAAGTTGTTTGAGAGAGTAAATAGTGTATATAGCGTTGCGCATAACATGTATTTTTAGAGATTTTTTATAACGAGGTCCAAAAATCTATTGGTTTTACAAAACAACTATAGGATGGTTTATACTCTTATAAATTAGAATACCTTAGTAAAAAAACTCGAAATAGAGATATTATATGTACAAAAAAGTTGCTTTGAAATTCGATAAACCTATTTCTCCAATTGACTAAAGATATCATCTAGAAATGTGTCCTGCCTTTCAGTCGAAGGCTCGACCCCCATAACTTTATCCACCTTTAGCCTTTCGCCTATAACGCAGTTGACTTGATTGAAAACCTTCATCATAGTCGTTTTAAATTCTCCCCAATCTGCAAACCTCTCTTGTGCTTCTGCCTGTTCTTTTTCTACAAAAATATTTAAATCCCACAAATGTTTGGTAAAATGTTTCCAATTACCCTCATGATGTCTTAAAATTCTTGCCTGCACCTGTTTTTCCTTGATCAAGTCAAAGATAAATTGTGATATCATTAAATACTTTTCTCTTCTGATTATTGCGTTTTTGGAGCTCGAAGCTGCACTTTTATTATCCCTGTTGAAGTAAGCGTCAAACATGTTAACAGTATTTTTAATTGCAGGCTCAATTGGTGCCTGCTTCCTATTTTTGCGCTTTCTTACACAACTGGTCAGTTGCAAAGCGTCGTGTTCTCCGTGTTTATAATCATTCACAATTACTCCAGAATAGCCGTAATTAAAGAATCTTTCATTGATATCTTCAGGATTCTCTTCGTAGACAGACATTGGAAGTGGATCAGTTGCACTCAACTCAACAGAATCATCATTTGGCCTTCTACTTCCTTCGTTGTCCATTGGGAAACGTTGTAAATTATTTAGTTGTGCTGATAAAATAGGATCCATATTATCTGGGCATATGCTTCGTCCATTATAATCAGCCAAGTCATCCATATTCCCACTAGTAACTTCATCACCCTCCATCTCCTCACATGATCTCTTGTTACGATTACCTGGTGTATCACAATGGTCATCTTCGCAGGAGTCATTATCATCATCAATATCCTTCTTTCCCGGCACACCAAATGAATCAAGAACTGATGTATAGTATGTTTTGTCAATTTTTTTCCCCGAATTAGTGTTAGAGCTAAACCCGTAATCGCTCGTTGCAGACTCCATTGTCTTTTGTCGCAGACTTCTTCTAGATTTTCCATGTGACCTTATCTTCACGTTTGAGGAATCTCTTCCAGTGTTATTTTCTACTCTCAACCTTCTATTCCTTCTACTATTCGTGAGGGTGCCTACCTGATCAGACTCAGCTTTTTCCTCCGAGTTTTGGTTTCCATGAACATTAGTGATTGTCAGATTCTGGTTTTCATGCTCAACAAATTGGAATCTACAATTTTTCATTTGACCTGCAAAATCAACTTCTTCAGGTGTATCAAAATCGTTGAACAAAGGATCATAGGCAATATGTTCAGAATCTGAAGATCTCCATTTAGGTATTATATCAGCCATTGCCACTATGGTCGAGGAATGATTCCCCATTTTATGGTGTACATCTTTCAATTCATTCGCTATATTAGCTGATGGCAAAGCTGTACAAAGTTCAACGGATTGAGCAGGTTCGTTAAATGGATTCTGTAAAATCTTGTCAACATCCAGTTTGGTTTCCAGTATTGTGTAAATCAACCACAAAAATTTTCTAACTTTATCAGAAGAGTTTAATTTTGGTCTTAGCCAAATGTCGTTTAGCAACGATCCCGTGGTGGAGGACTTTGATGCGTTCTGTTGTCCATTTTCAAAAGGGAAGAATGCTTGACCTATTTCGTATTCATGGGTACAGATCATAAAAATGATAGAAATGATATTGAAGGTATGATTGGATTGGGATATTGCTTCTATAAAGGCAGGAAATTTTTTTGGAATATTACCACTTAATTCATTTATGGATTTTAGTATGGACTTTATCCTTGGCGTATCTTGGAGCTGCTTGACAGTAGAAATAGTATACCCACTCCCGTTTCTGATGTTTGAGGGGGTTGGATCATCTGCTAAATCACCGTCTTTGTTTTTCTTGCCTTTGTTTTCTGGGTCCTCAAATAGCTTCTGTGCTTCTTGAGGATAAAACTTCTCAATAATTTGGAAATGGCTTCCCACCTGTAGAGATGGAATCGAATGGTAGGTTCGAAACTGTGATCTCATTTCATAATCAAAATTGACAGTGGTGTTCAATCTACCGATATTAACAAGTAAAGAAATCACAGTAAAATTCAACGCATAATTAATATCTAGCATTAATCTAGCCTTTAGAATCTTGGAAATTTTCGATGATTTAAGTAAAGTAACCAAATACAACTCAAAGAATGTTAGGGTTTGGCCATCATTGGGGTGGGTTTTCCCATCTGAATCCTTGAAAACTTTAAAATGTTCGGGCCAATCGAATCCTTCAGGCGTCCCATAGTAGGGATTCTTGAAAACTCTAAAATGGTTGAATAGTAGCTCCATAATAAATGCAAATTGTATTTCGTTTCTCCAATATGGCTCACCATCGTTTTTCTTCAAGTGTCTAGAACGTGCATTGATCAACAACGTCTGATAAGATCGAGCATGGTCAGTTTCAGAACTCTTTGCATGTTTTAGTTCTTTCGTAGCTGCCGCTCTACCGGCATGACCACCCACTTGTGAAGTTCCACGCTGTTTCTCGGTAGAACGAGAGGCTTCTCTTTCCTCTTGTTCCTGGTTTGACCTGGATATCAACATTTCTGTAACGGACATTGGGTGGGACTGAGAAGCTGCATCCGACGTATTCGGCTCCCCCGGGGTGCTAGAAACATCACTGGGAGACTCGGTGCCGACAGATGGATTGAGTAGATCGGATAGCGCAGACATGGCTTGATCTATGAAGGTCCTATAATTCTCTTCTTCTCTTCTTGTCCTATGGTTGAATTTATATCTTCAAACTATGCACTTCTCCCAGATCCATTTTGGCTCCAGCAGCATGTTCGTGTAGGAACGAAAAACGAAAAACGAAAAAAAAAAAAAAAAGCATGTGCCACGGCCATTTATGTCCCTCGTCAAAAGCATGTGGCGCAAATGGAGCAACTACTCTATATGCTCACACGTGGGTGCATTTATTATCGAGACAACCATTATCTCACTTAAAATTGCTCCGATAGCCTTTATAAGGGGTACCACTACCGTACTTGTGAATCAACTCTGTGACTAAATCTACTACACGGATGTCTTCTTCTACGACACCTAAGAAATCGATGCTTTTCGGTGTGAAGCTACAGAATGAAATGTATGCTCCCTGGAGGGAGTATTACATTGACTACGACCGTCTAAAGAGGTTGTTGAAGGAGAACTTAATCAGCCAATTGGATTCCAATTCTACCTGGAATGAAAGAGACGAGGCTACATTTGCTGAGGCTTTGGATAAAAATTTGGAGAAGGTGTATTCTTTCCAAGTCTCCAAATACAAAGAGTTGGATTCCGAGATCACCAAACTTGAATTGAAATCCGACAAGTACCTTGAGCTTTTAGAAAAAAACAAAAAGGATCCAACATTCGATGCCAATGCATTTCAGCAGAAATTGGAAGAATTGTTATCTTTGACGAACGAGTTGGACCATTTTGCCAGATTGAATTTTACTGGGTTTGTAAAGATTGTCAAAAAGCATGACAGACTACACAAAGGTTATTCCGTGAAGGCGCTCCTAAGCGTCAGGATGAAGGATTTACCTTTGAATAATATTTCCGAAGACACTTCTCCTTATTTATTTAGAATATCCACCCTTTATTCATTTATTAGGGATCAGATTAGCTCGACATCATCAGACAGATCTATTTCAAACTCATTAAAGAGATCCATTTCCAAATTGTCCGAATCTGGAAAACTATCAACCACTCCAAGTACTTCTCTTTCCACGTCTGGTCCAGATGAATCTAAATTCAAAGTGTTGAAATTTTGGGTACATCCTGATAATTTGATGGAAATCAAAACTACAATTCTAAGACATCTCCCTGTTTTGATTTACAATAATAAAGGCACAAACATGGACGAAGATGATGAAGACGAAGAAGAGTTTAACGGATGGACATCATCTACAATCAATGATTTATACTTTGATAATCCTAATTTTGAGCTTTACAATAACAAATTGTTGAAACAGCTGAACAAAACCCCCTCTTTGAGAATCAGATGGAATGGAAAATTAAAGAATAATGCCGACTTGATAATTGAGAAGAGAACTTTTGATTATGATACTGGTAATTCTCATGATATCAAATTAACCTTAAAGGAAAAATACATGAATGATTTTATTTTCCCTACCGTTGAAACTGACCCAGCAAATGAGTTTGAAGAAGATATTGACGAGCTTAACGATGATGAGATTTTAGATTATAGGAGACAACTGGACAAGAAGAAAAAAAACTTGAAAAAGTTGACCCTTGATAAGTTTGTTAAGAGGTTGCAGAAGAAAGGCCTGTCACAGGACGCAATCAGCAACTATGCAAATAACTTTAAGGCTTTACAATCTTTCATTGTCGATAATCATTTACAACCGGTTTTAAGGACCGTTCACAACAGAACAGCCTTTCAAATGCCAGGTGATGATAAAGTGAGAATTATTATTGATTCTGATATCTTATTCATTAGAGAAGACTCCTTTGATCAGCAGAGACCAATTAGAGATCCTCATGAATGGCATAGGAAAGATATCGATTCTTCGATTGATAACCCTTACTCGTTATTGAGAAAGGGTGAATACTCCAAGTTTCCTTATTCTGTCATGGAGATCAAAATTGCTTCATCTGTTGTAAATAATCCTCAATCAAAAACACATTTATGGGTTAGTGAACTGACGAATTCACATTTGGTCAAAGAAGTTCCTAATTTTTCTAAGTTTATTCAAGGTATATCGACTTTCTTCTTAGAAGATGACAACTTGGATATTTTGCCATTCTGGTTGCCTGAATTGGAGTGGGATATTAGAAAAAACCCAGAGCAAGCATACATGGATTCCAAAAATAAAAGACTGAAGGAATTGCAGCAAGCAGAGATTTTGAAGAATTTGAAGAAGAAAATAGGCAAAACTATCAAATCATCTACTGATGGCAATGATACTAAACTAGATGCCATTAATGAACTTGATGATGTTGAAGATCTTGATGCTGATTCCTCAGATGATTACGTTGATGATAATATGGTAGCTGAGGGGAGTGGTATAGTAGAAGCCGCATCATCTCCATCGCCTGTTATTACTGGTTCTAGCAAGAGAATTCCACTAGAACCTTATTTTCCTAAGAAGAAGAAGAAGAAGAATGGTTTAACAGATGTCCTGATGCCAATATTTGCAAGTTCTAAATTAAACGGCTATGAATCTGAAGATGAAGAGGTGGAACTACCACCTGGTGTCGTTAAACCGCAACAGTTGATCAGGCAATCCGGTCCTGTGAGGGTGGAAGCAAAGGTTTGGCTTGCTAATGAACGTACTTTCATCCGCTGGTTACATGTTACAACTCTACTGACCGCATTGACATTTTCAATTTATTCCAGTATTAGAAATTCTCACTTCCCACAATTAGCTGCCGATATTGCCTATATTTATTTTGCTTTAACATTGTTTAGTGGCTTCTGGGCGTATGCGATTTATCACAAAAGACTGGAGTTGATAAGACTGCGTAGTGGAAGACACTTGGACGGCATTTTTGGCCCATTAGTGGTTGCGGCGGTGTTGCTACTTACTCTCGGACTTGAGTTCTATGTCGGGGTTGGCCAATGGAAATTAAAGACTGGTTTTTCTTCGGTTACCTTGGCAACTTTACCAGAAACATCACAGTTCAATGATTTGAGCCCCGTTACCCAATGGGTATTGTCAAAACTATTCTCATACACTGAATGATTCATTCGGGAATGTAGCTAGTTATCCTTTTTCTTTAATAAGTTGTATCAAAGAGATATTTTGTTCTGCTGATATACATATAATTTATGCTATACACTTTTACCACTCCCTTTTAAAAGGTGTCTCTTGATGTGTTTGATTCGTTCATCAGATGACTTCAAATCTTTGTATTTGCTGACAACCAAGTTAGGCCCCGATTCTAGCGATGAGGTGGACATCCCTGAAGCGCTACTTCTCTTGGAAGCTAAAGTTATGACAGACCCGTTGGATTGTTTGGAGAGATTGGAAATTCTTCTGGCCCCACCCGATTTTCTATCAGTCGTATAGATAGATGATTCGTGATAGTTAGGATCGCCTGAAAATAAATTTTTCAAGATATCATGGCCAGCAGGCTCTTCTTCAACAATAACACGCTCATTTTCATATTTTTGAGCATCTGTATAGCCTTCCACACATGTTAACCAGATTTTCAGAGAGGTGAGTAAACTTGTATCTTCTACTTTAGTGATGTTTTCAGCTTCATATAATTGCTCCAAATTTTTGCTCAGCAATAACAGTGCATATGTGAATTTCACAGCAAGCGTTATGTTTTGACATATAAATAAAGGATAAATTTTGGATTGGTTTTTACCGGAACTAGAGTTCCAACTAGTTATAGGATCAACAATGTAAGAGTTCGATCCAAGGTACTTTATGGGGTATCTTATAGGAACTTGTAAGATATCTGCTAACTTCAGTATTATAAGAGAGATATATCCAAAAAGGGCATTGATTGGATCCATTTTTGATTTGGGTAACTGTGCTACCTTTTGAATGGTTGCATCAGGGGTTGAATAAACAGGAATAATGCCCTCCTTTTTCAATTCAAGTGATAAGGTCCTGGATGGAGTTAAGGCTTGCGGGATTGATATTCCAAATAAGGAAAAATTGTATTTCCGCTTGAATGGCTCTATGGGGAAAATAAATTGTATAATTTTGCAAATATCTGATTTCCCTTTATGAATCTGGCTGTTTAATTTTTCATTGCTTTGGACAAGAAGCTGCAATTTTTCAGCATTTTCTACACAGTCCTTTTCCTGAAGTTCTCGTATTTGGTTCAACTGTTGAATTTTTGCTTTTAATACATCTCTCAGGTTTTTTAATTCTGTGATTTTTTCGCCAAGATCATTATTTATAGATTGCTTCGCAGAGATTAACTCTTTGTAATTTTCTACTCTTGATTTCTTATAGTCTATTGTTTCCAGTATTCGATTGCGAGTTTCTTCATTACTGCATTCGGCATTGATTCTTTGTATTAGTATTCGAGTGGTATTTTTCAAGTCATGCAAACAGCGGCTGTAGTTATTCAGAATCATTATTTGGTCAAAGGTACACGAATTTTGCAAGTGGTTGAAATGGATGCTTCTATCCTCCATCTTTTTTCTAAAAGTGCTTTGTAATATTGAGACTGCTTCGTTGTTCAGGCGCTTATTTTGCATGGTGTAATAACAGCCATCGGACATTCTAAGTACTAATAAATTTTCTGTATCACAGAGTTTCCTTTCGATTAGAGGATATTCATCGCCTAAATTGACTAACATCGTGAAATTGAGATGTACCTGATTATGCAATTTCCATTTATCATCTTCCAATTGTCTCAAATATAAGCTGATAGTTACTGGACCCGATTTAAAGGGCAAGCTTAGGTCTTCTTCCACATCAACATTCGGTTCAAATAATCTACTAATGAAATAGGGATTGTTATCATTCAAAAATAAACTAACAGTGAAAAAGCATTCAAAGAACGCCAGATTATAATACTCTTGAAGTTCAACCTGTTTTCTAACTTCTTCAGGTTGAGCCGCAAATACAGGCACTTTAGCCTCATCATTCCCCCCTTCTGTCTCGTTTTTTGTAATTGACAACCTAAGAGAGTGTGTGGATCTTCCCTTTCGTATTCTTACATGCTCCCAATCTCGTTCTCTAAAATCTATATCTATAGAGTTTTCCCGATTTCGATCTCTGAAATGTGTTTTAGGGAACTCTCTTTGTCTTTCTTGGACCTTGATGTTTCTGATTAGAATGGATCGTACGTGGCTGAGGTTGAGTAATCTTGGCTGTATACATGACGGAAACAAAGATATCCCGTCACTTTCTGCACAGGCGCCCTCATCATACCGAGGAGCGGATGCCATCTCAATATCCACACCACTCAGTGTAGTTTCCCTCTATTTTGGTACTCTATTGAAGGGAGGCAGGCCAAATGCGAAATTGCACATGCATATCAACATCGTACCCGAGTTTCCCACTTAGGCAACACCTAGCAGAAGGGAGAAACAAGTAATTTTTTTTATCTATATTTTTCATTTTCATTTCCACACATAAGTATAGCATATGGATTAAAAAATCACTCATTTTTAATACTCTGTCTTTGCATCGTAACAAGCCATTTTGGTACTGATCTCCAGCGGTAACGCCTCTAATATAGTCCAGGGGGCAAACAATGACTTACATCGTGTCGGTGACACATTTCTGCGAGGTACATGGGCCTTCAATGATAATGTGCACACAGGCGGTGAACAATCCAGATACACTGTCCGACTACTATTCTCCCCAGTTACCCGAGGCACAGTTCTGCCAGTCTTGTATTTTTCAGATACCCAACCCCGGCAAAAATGCTGACGACGTTTCACCTTCTTCATCGGTTACTGATCTGGGGAAAACTCCCCCATCAGAAGGTAGTGGAAGTTTAATAAATGAGCCAGAGTTTGAATCTTCTAGAACAACATTGACTTTAGAAGACCAAATTTCTAGTCTTCTCAACTCTACTAATGATTCAAAGAGACAGAAAAGACGTCCAGTGACATTGAAGACACAGTCATCCCGCAATCCTAATACTTTCTTTGTATCTACACAATTCCCTACAAATACGGATGTTTATTCATCCTTGAGACAGATCATCGTTAAACTTTTCACTGCAGAGACAAATGCAGATTCTACCAAGCCAGTTGTTTTCGGGAACTCAAAACATGGTTATTCAGTGGCACTTACTTTTTCATTGGTTGATAAAACTGCTAGAGGTTCAGAGCGTAAATATGCGATAATAGTAACTTCTAATTGGGAAATCGATCTATTTTCAAACTATACGTTTATTTTGACAAATCTCAACCAGATGGTTCGACGTATTCTAATAACCGGACAACAGATTCAAGCCAAGGCAGCTGCACCTATAGAGGCAATATCTAATAATGATTTTTATTTGAGAAGATCGGCCGGACTGCCAAAAGCTAAAAGCATGACCGAAATTTTACAAGATGATAAACTCTTTCTTAAACTGCACATGTGGGCTTCTTTGATGCTTGATGCTCTAGAAGATACTAAACATGTTTGACCACATAATACCTGTAACTACATATTATACTATTCTCTACTCCCACCTCTTCCTCCGCCCCACACTCTACTCTAATAAATCTTAATACTGTGTAAACTTTGCAACCAAAACATAATAGATAAATAAGAAAGACGACACAAAATTTACATGTACAAAAAAAATAAATTATAAAGCAAAGTATAAACACGAGAATAGCAACAAAAAATAAAAGCAACTATCCAAGAAATTGGTGAATAGTTTTTAAGCAGCTTCTTCATACTCCCTCAAATCTAAAGTTAATATTTTCGATGAATTCATGTCTTGATCTCTGTAAATACCAACTAAAGCGTCACTTCTTTCAAATAAACTATTCTTCAAACTAATAACGATGAACTGAAAATTGGGTCCTTTATGTTTAGAGAGATAGTTTGCAATCCGATTAACATTCGAGTTATCTAGTGCTGCATCAACTTCGTCTAATACAAAAAAAGGTGACGGGTGATACGAATGAACAGCAAATAGAAGAGCCAATGCACCAATGGTTTTTTCACCTCCACTCAAATTCTCCATGTCTCGGAATCTTTTGAGTGGCGGCATGATGTGGTATTTGATTCCGAAAGCATACGGCTCATCTTCATCTTCAAGTGTAAGATATGCTGAGCCACCTAAGGGAGAGGCCTTAGATTTTGTCAATTCTTTGTAGACATCATCAATCGAATTGGAGACATGTTCAAATGCCCTCATAAACATGCCCGTCCTTTCTTCCCTGACCTTCTCAAAGCGTGTAACCAACTCTTTCTCTGCCGTTCTTGCTTCTACAAATTCAGAATCAACTTCTTGAAGTTTCTCCAGGGCAGTTGCAAGATGCTCACGTGCAAAAATATCTGGGTGCATACTCCGTACCTCTTCTTGCAATTTCTCAATAAGGGAATCACATCTTTTTTCTACTGCTTCCGGTGTATTTTCTTCATAGCCTTCATCCATATCTTCACCTTCAATAAATACACGATAATCGTCTTCGAGTTTAGAGTAATCGATTTCCAAATTCGAAAGAATACTAACCCATTCTTTACTCCATTCTTCTTGGTCTTTACTGCCATCCTCTAAAGGAATATCATCTAGACTACCTGCTATTAAAGGTATAGGAACAGATTCAAGTTTGGCGGTGATAAGTTGTGTTTTCATTTCCAGTTTTAGAGACTCAATGTTTTCTTCTATGCTGACTACTTCACCTTTTGAGTGTTTCAAATCACTCTTTAAGTTGCTGATTTCTGTCTCGAGACCACAAGTTTTAGAGAGCATTTTTTTGACTTTACTCTTTAGGGCTTTGTAGTCTTCTTTTATTACTTCCAATTCGCTCTGAATATCATCAATCTTTGTTTCAAGTTCGTTACGTTCCTTGATAATATTTTGATATCCGGTATAAAACGAATCTCTGGTGGCTTTCAGTTTTTCCACTTGGTGTTTATAGTCATCTAGCCTTTCGGTTTCAAATTTGAGCTTGTTTTCTACTCTTTGAATCTCCTTTATGTATTTAGAAGATTCATTGGCTTCTTTTATTATCTTCGACGAATAATTGACTTCATACTCTTCAATATCGACAAATTTGTATTTCAAGCAAAAATCTTTGTATACTCGTGCTTGAGATTTTTTCAAGTTTTTACTTTTATCCGAAATTTCATCATTAATAAGTTTGATGTCACTCTTAATTTCTGTTATTTGAGATTCATTTTTTTTCTTCAAATCAAGCTCATGAATTAATTCCACATCCGCATCTTTTAAGTTTCTTTCCAAATTGTTAAGTTTCTTTACGTACTCTTCTATGTTGTTTTCTAACATTAAGATTTCTTCTTTTATAACTCTATCTTTCATATCGTCCGGAATTTGATGATGTATCTCACTAATTTTCAATTTTAATTCATCCTTACGTTCACTTAATAACCCTAATTCGGATTTATCCCATTTTGTGTTAAAGCTATCACTGCCGCCCCCCGTCATCAGTCCATTTTTGTGGATCAACGACCCATCTAACGTTACTATCCTTTCATTAATACCTTTACCCCATTTCAAGGATGTCGCAACATCAATATTATCACAAACTAATGAGTTTCCACACACATACTGAACAGCTCTTTCATATTCAGGTGGATAAGATATGGTGTCAATTATAGGCTGTGCATTATCAGATAAGTCACGTAAATTTGAATTAAGCGGTTGTACCTTGACAGTATCTAACGGAATAAATGATGCAACTCCTAGTCTCTGTTCCTTCATGTAATCTATGCATTCAGTTGCAGTTGAGAGAGAATCAACAATAACAGCATCAAAATCTTTGCCAAATATAGCTGCCACAGCAATGCCATATTTTCTTTGTTTTGGTTTACATATATCATTGAGAAGACCTCTAACACCAGGGAAGAGTTTTTTCAATGTAGATACTGTATCACGTAGTTTTCTTTCTTTCTTGTTTTCCTTTTCAAGAGCATTAATTTCATTTAATTTTAGCAAGACAGTTTTCAACTCATGGTTTAAAGCTTTCTCCTTTTCCTTGATGGAGTTACGTAGAGATTCTAAAGAATTGAGCTCTTTTTTATAGTTGTGGATTGATGTTTTAGAATAAGCAATAGCTTTTTCTAATTGCGATTTCTTTAATTGATGAGTCTGTTTCTTGGTTTCTAGTTCCTGAATCCTCGAATTTAACAACGAATTGGATGTTTCTATAGCTTCCACTTCATTCAAAAGATGTGCCTTGTCTTCATTCAAATCAGTCAATTTTAGCTCCAGCTCACCTGCAATCGCTAGAAATTCATCCCGTAATTGGTTATACTCAGTTAACATCTCAATATTTGAGCTATAAGAAGAAGTGGACTCATTTTTAGATAGATCTACTTTCTCAGAGTTGAATACTTCAAAAGCGGCCTTTATTTTATCTAATATTTGGATAGATTCATCTACTACAAGTTTTTGCTCTTGCTCTTCTCTCTGTAGAATTTCCATTCTTTCTTCATACTCCTTAACTTTGCCCTCCAATTGTAAAGCTTCTGACTCAATTGGAATCATACTTGTTTTTAGTGATTTTAAAGTATTTTCATCAGTTTCAATTTTGACTTCATATTCTTTGATGCTCATATGATCATCAGATTGCTTACGAATGAAATCTTTGTATTCCTGAATTTTATCCTCCAAGGTAGTACTAAGGTCACTAACTTCTTTATTTTTTACGTCTAACTCTCCTGTCAGTTTTTCATATATACGTTCCATATATTCAAGTTTGGACAGATATTTTGTGACAATAGCCCTCTCCAACTGGCTTGTTTTCTTATCAAATAAATCAGTTTCTTGACATTTCAACTTTAAATTTTTAATTTCATCCTTCAAATTTCTCTTTTGTGAGTTTTTCAATGCTGTAATATCATGGGCTCTCTCCATTTCTTCCTTTAATTCATTATATTCTTTCTCCAAGTTTGAAGATCCGCTGATATTTTCAATCATTTTAGTTAGTTCAATGGGTGATTGTGATGCAACCTTTTCAACATCACCTTGGAAAACCAAAAAGTTTTTAGCCTTAATAAGGATATTCTCTTCCTTCAAAATCTGCAGATACTGATTAATGGACACAGGCACATTATTAACCAAGAATTTGGAAGAACCATTCTTCCCGATCAATCTTTTAAGGTTCAGCACATCTCCATTGTCCTTCTCATAAACAGCAATAACGTAGGCTTCTTCAGCACCATTTCTTGCTTTTGCCTCGTTCCTCACATCTTTATCTTCATGATCATCATCATCATCGCCATTTTCGTCATTCCTAGTGTTTTCAGTTTCTTCGTCAATTTGCCCTCTATATATCAAACTCTTAATATTCTTTGATCTTAGTTGGTTCGACCTCACCCCAAGAACAAACGAAATTGCATCCATCATGTTAGACTTACCTGACCCATTTGGTCCAATGATTGATGTAAAGTATGAGGTTCCAAATCCGACATGGGTGATTCCCTTATATGACTTGAAGTTGTATAGTTCTAAACCAACTAACCGACCCATAGTTTTATCGTTTGTCTTGCTTACAGAATAAGAGAGGACGTGTTGAGTTCTTTGTAGACCTAATGAGCGTCACACTGTGATCAACGCCAAAACCTTTGGTGTCATGAAAATGCCTAATTACGCGTCTTCAGAGATTAGCTATTGCGCCACCTTTTTCTGTTTTTACCATCTTGCGCCACGCTGCACTGCTTATCCATGAGTTAAGGGCGTGACAAGGTTATTCCTATTGAAGTTTACCTACCCCCCCTCATAGGTATTACTAGAATCAACACCTATTAGAAACGCTATACAAGTAATCAACAATGTCTTCACCATCATACGCCCTATCTGCCCTTTCACTAACAGGTGCATTGGTTGCATACACGAGAAAGAATTCGGTGCCCTCTTTATTGGCGGGCTCTTTTGTTTCCTTTGTTTTCTTTTACGGTGGCCAATTGCTGAGAAGGGGCAATTCCAATGGCCTAGTCGTGTCATTTATTGGGGCAGTTATACTTCTATCTGCTGGCTTTGTTAGGGCTAGAGCGACGGAATTTGAGAAAACAGTTCCATTGGTGTTGACAGGCTTAGGTTTACTCTCAACCGGGTTCTTCGGTGCTAAATTGGCAGGGTTGTTATAGGTATATAAAGGGATCTGAACTATCCTATATGTAGACATGTCCTTCATAAAGTGTCCTTTTTTTTGTAATTTTGTTACATTAATAAGGAATTTCGAATACGGAATAGACTCCACTGTAAAAAGGGAAATTTAGAGAAAAATCATTAAATTTAAACTAAACTAGATAAGAAATATTATAAAATTAAAAACTGTGTATAAGAAGAGAAAAAACAAAGTCATAAATCAAAGAATTAGATCAAACCATTTAATCAACTTCCTCAACAGATGGACCTTCAGCTGCACCAGCACCGCCAGCACCAGGGAATCCACCAGGTGCAGCACCAGCGCCACCAGGAGCTCCACCAGCAGCATATAGCTTTTGCATAATTGGATTTGCAACTTGTTCTAATTCCTTTAATCTGTCATCGTATTCCTCAGTGGTTGCAGTTTGGTTAGCATCTAACCAGTTGATGATTTCTTCAACCTTGTCTACAATGGTCTTCTTGTCATCAGCACCAACCTTTTCTTCAAATTGAGCTTCGGAGGCAGTATTCTTCAAAGAATAAGCATATGATTCAAGACCATTCTTTGCAGCAATTCTCTTTGCCTCCTTTTCATCTTCTTCCTTAAACTTCTCCGCTTCCGAAACCATACGCTCGATATCTTCCTTTGACAATCTACCCTTGTCATTGGTAATAGTAATCTTTTGGGTCTTACCAGTACCTTTCTCAACTGCAGAGACATTCAAGATACCATTAGCATCAATATCAAAGGTGACTTCAATTTGTGGAACACCTCTTGGAGCTGGTGGAATACCAGATAACTCAAACTTACCAAGCAAGTTGTTGTCCTTGGTTTTTGCACGTTCACCTTCATAAACTTGAATTAAAACACCAGGTTGATTATCTGCATAAGTGGAGAAGATCTCAGATTTCTTACATGGGATGGTAGAGTTTCTAGGAATCAACTTGGTCATGACACCACCAGCAGTTTCAATACCCAAGGATAATGGAGTAACATCCAACAATAATAAATCTTGAGTCTTTGAGGATGTATCACCAGTCAAAATAGCAGCTTGAACAGCAGCACCATAAGCAACAGCTTCATCTGGGTTGATGGACTTATTTGGATCCTTACCATTGAAATAGTCAGAAACTAATTTTTGAACCTTTGGAATTCTTGTTGAACCTCCAACTAAAACAATTTCTTCAATCGCAGATTTATCAAGTTTTGCATCCTTTAAAACCTTTTCAACTGGGTCCAAAGTGGATCTAAACAAATCAGCGCATAATTCTTCAAATCTAGCTCTAGTGATTGAGGAGTAGAAATCGATACCTTCAAATAGAGAGTCAATTTCAATTGAAGTTTGAGCAGATGAAGATAAAGTTCTCTTTGCTCTTTCACAAGCAGTTCTTAATCTTCTTAAAGCTCTTTGGTTGGAGGTCAAATCCTTCTTATATTTTCTCTTGAATTCATTTGCAAAATGAGTAACTAATCTGTTATCAAAATCTTCACCACCCAAGTGAGTATCACCGGCAGTTGCCTTAACTTCAAAGATACCTTCATCAATGGATAACAAGGAAACATCAAAAGTACCACCACCCAAATCAAAGATAAGAATGTTGTGTTCGCCCTTACCGGAATCCTTCTTATCTAAACCATAAGCAATTGCAGCAGCAGTTGGTTCGTTAATAATTCTCAAGACATTCAAGCCTGCAATAGTACCAGCATCTTTGGTTGCTTGTCTTTGAGAGTCATTGAAGTATGCAGGAACTGTAACAACAGCATCCTTAACGGTTTTACCCAAGTAAGCTTCAGCGGTTTCCTTCATCTTTGTTAAAACCATAGATGATATTTCTTCTGGAGTAAACACCTTGGTTTCACCCTTATATTCCACTTGGATCTTTGGTTTACCAGCTTCATCAATCACCTTGAATGGGAAATGCTTGATATCATTTTGCACTTCTGCATCATTGAACTTCCTACCAATCAGTCTCTTTGCATCAAAGACAGTATTTGCAGGGTTCATAGCAGCTTGATTCTTTGCTGCTTCACCAATCAACCTCTCAGTGTCGGTGAATGCAACAAAGGATGGGGTGGTTCTATTACCTTGATCGTTGGCAATAATTTCAACTCTGTCATTTGTGAAATGTGCAACACAAGAATAAGTAGTACCTAAGTCAATACCAATAGCAGATGACATATTTATATTTTTTTTTTTGGATTCAATTGTTCGTTATTAATCGTTAATAAGATTGATTGATTGTGTAGAAAGAGGAAAGAGAAAAGAGAAAAGAGAAACAACAATTTAGACCAGATGAGAATAAGGCCCATTTGGTGGCCTTATATAGCAAACATTTCCCTCATTTCCCTCTCATCCAATGTCAACTCCGACACTCTCGGAGAAGTTTCCAGCAAAATCGAGTGTTTTTTTCCTCCCCCAATTAAATGAAACGAGTGGAAAGTTCTAGAAAAGCGATTTCCCTCTACGGTTTGTGGACCTCGCGTGAGGTATTTTAACACCATGGATGCGGCTCTTATTTCGATGTTGTGCGGACCTTCTATACCACGCCGCACGAATGTGTTCTGGTGTTAGCTGTTGTAATTGTTGTAATTGTTGTAATTGTTGTAATTGTTGTAATTGTTGCTGCTTTTGGCTTTCAGGAATCTTCTCAAACTCGGTAAGTATTTCTCTCACACGTCTCTCCTGTTGTAGACGTTGCTCCTCCTTTGCCAATGTGACAATCTCTCCAACAAAGACTTTCCCCACTCCGGCAAGGAGCTTGGCAAAGTCGTTGTTTACAGAGACACTGCACACAGCATTCACGAGTTTTTTAATTCCACCACTGTTGAGATTGGTACGACGGAAAAACTCGTATCTCGTAAGTTGTTCCTCGTCCATAGAATCAACAAGAAGTTTCCGCTGTTCATTGAGCGTCAGCTCAAGTGGAACGTCGTCTATAGTGAGACCGTGTTCTCGGAGTAATTTGTCCATTGGATCTTCGTCCTCACTTTCATCCCCTATGCTTTCATCGCTATTCACCTGCGCTTCTTTCATTCTTTTATCATTGCTATAATTACCACTATCACTTTCCTCATCATCATCATCATCATCATCATCATCTTCATCATCTTCTTCTTCTTCTTCATCATCATCATCATCATCATCATCATCATCATCATCATCATCATCATCATCATCATCATCATCATCATCATCATCATCTTCATCATCTTCGTCTCCATTTTCCAATTTTGCAAGGATTGCTTGTGAACGCCTAATTGTCTTCTGCTCTTCCTCCCTTTCATGTAAAAAACGATTGGCTGCAACAATAGGATCCTCCTTCTTAACTCCTGCTTCTTCAACAGTCCCACCTAGTCCAAAAATATGGTCTAATTCTGCATTCTGTCTCTCGGAATCCATTCTTGTGCCCTGCCTATTGAACTCTTCCCTTTATAATGTCCTACGTAGATATTATGCAATACTTGTTTGCATTTGTATGTTTGTCTTGCTGATTCCCTTCTCTGATTTTTCATGCTCGCTGAATTTTCAAAAACTCTTGGAACTGTCCCTCTTCTAAGCTTATTCCCAGATTCTCGTTTTCATACTTTTTTTTCTGCTAGTTCATATTATTAATATCAGGTATTTCGATGTACACCTTCCAGCACATATACTTACTCCTTTTTGCTATTTTCCCACATTCCACTCTTTTCTGCTTCTTATAGTACAATAATCAATCTTATAATCTTCCCAGATGGAGCGCACTTGCCGTGTTTGCCGTTGTGAGGGAACACCGTCTCAACCATTATTTCATCCTTGTAAATGTCGAGGTTCAATCAAGTATATCCATCAAGAGTGTCTACAATTTTGGCTTGATCATTCCCATAAGGACTCCTGTGATATCTGTAATTCCAAATTCCACTTCAAAACAATCTATGATGAACCGGTTCCCTCGAGAATCCCATTTAAGTTGTTGTTGCGTACAGTTTTAAAAAGTTTCATAAAGTGGCAATATATAGTGGTCAAATATTCGTTGATGCTGGCATGTGCAGCCTTTGAATTCCCACTGGTTATATCTGCAGTCGATCAAATAATAAATTGGCAGTTAGGTGTTCCCATTCCAGAAAACGCCAGAGCTTCTTTAATTTTTGGAGATTTGGCCAAGCCTTCAATCATAGGCTTTTTGGGATCATTAAAAAGTGGCACAGTTATTGCTCTTACATATGCAGTGATACTTATTGGTATGGTCATGATTCAAAATTCATTTGTTGGTGATGAGGGTTTCCAAAAAATCATCAATAAAAAAATCGGTATGGAGCCAAAAAGGTTCAAATTGGAAAAATTACTGGAGCAACATAGAAAGAGAGAGATGGAGAGATTAAAGAGACAAGAAACTATTCATAGGTTGCTGGAACTATCATATGCTCAACAGGGAATATCCGATGGTCAACCTCTGACCGCCAGTGACCTGCAAAGGATGAGAGACTATTGCATCGAGAAGGTTCATGAATTCAGTGGTTCTCATGAGTTTGACAGTGATTCATTCCTAGAATTGTTGCCTTTTTTGGAAAATTTTAACCCTGTCCAAGTTCCTCCATCAATGGATGAAGTTTCTCAGTTTAAAATGATCGACAGAAAAATCCGAATGGCAGAGATCAACAGAGAAACCGGAATAAGTGACGCAGACGAAGACTTTGATTCCATTGTTGCTGATCTGGCTGATGCTGTAAGAAGTGATACTAATGCAGGTGCTCCTGCTCCGAGATTGAGAGCTGAACGGCCTGAACATCCTTTCCGTGCAAATGAGGCGTTGATGGATGTTGGTGTGCGAGAATTTCAGGCAAACAACCAGCAGCAGGTTGATGTGGAACCTCTGGCGGAGCAAGGCATTTGGGATGGTCCAAAGAATATCACATTTATTTTTCAATTGACCATTTTGTCTAATTTGGTAGCAATTATTGTCTTGGTTGCGTTCAAGCTGATTCCTTCATACGTTGGCCTATTTTTTCTATCCTCAATCCACTATCTTTGCAAACCAGTTGTTACTGCGATTCACAATTATGTCTATCCTCATATTCACTTGAGATTGGATTACAAATTTCCACTAGTGGTTGATCTTTTTGTTGCCTTCATAACAAGAAATACTAAAAAAATGGTATTGGCTTACGAAAACTCGATAAATTTTACTCCAACATCATCCACATTGGAACGTTTGCTGGTACAATTTTCTGGGTTTGCCTTTTTTGGTATCCTGATTGCACTTGTTATGAAGAAAATGGAAAATAGTTGTACTGAAAATAATCCTTTAGATGGTCCTTACCGATTCATATATATTGTTTTACTACAAATAGTCTCCGTTGTTAAGGTTCTGGTTTTGATTGCAATTGAGTGGGCATTGTTCCCTTTGTTCTGTGGCACCCAAATCGAATTTGCACTGGCACCTATTTTTAATGCTGATATCTACAACTATAAGCTAGAACCGCCACTTTTAGGATTTAACATTTTTGGATTGCTACCAACCTGGATATTAGGCACATTCTTCATGTATTTTTTTGCGTCCTTTGTTTCGATGATTCGGGCTAAAATTCTAAGAACAGGCGTTTTATTCTTCATTAGGCCGTCTGATGACCCAAATATTCAGCTTGTCCATGATGCCTTAATGAGGCCTTTTGGTTTGCGTGTATCGAGAATTGCCTTATCTGGCGCAGTATATGCAATATATATTCACTTGGAATTCTCATTAGTGGCTTGGCTTTTGAGGGTTTGGACACCGATCTTACCATTTAGAAACAACACTTTCATTGATAGACTGACATTTGCTTCCATGTTTGTTGTTTGTGGATTTATGGAAAAGTTTTTCTTTAAGTATTGGTTGTTCACTTTTAAGTGGGCTTGCTCAAAGCTTAGAATATCATCATTCATGCTCAACGAAGATAACCCTGAGGAGCGGGGCAGAATTGTCTATAAGACATTTTTTGCAAGGTTGTCGAATCCTAAACCCGATTATTCCAAGCCTACCATGGATCCAAGGAAATATTTTGAAGAAAATCCGAATCAATTGGCCTGTTTTGTACCTGATGGTAATTACATTCGTGCACCTGATGATGATCATGTCTCAAGGAAGTTTGTTAAAACGTTGTTTGTGCCAGTTACAAAGTCTGATCAGTTATTGGAGCCAATTCCTGAAGTTGAAGATGACGAGGAAAAATTCAATCCTTACGGTGATGTAGATCCATTAGATGCAACTACTTATACTATTGTCTATCGTCCGCCACACTTCAAACAGAGAGTCTATTTATTCTTTGGTGTGCTATGGGTAAGCTCTATGATTTTCACAATGGGCTTATACATTTCAAATATCGCGATTGGCAAAACAATTGTCTCTCTAACTATCGGAAGGTTGCTAGACTTAGGACCCTGGTATACTGTGGACGCATATAGCATTTCGTTAACAATGCTTGTGTTGTCTCAATTACATCATTTACAGAGCCACGATTGGAAACAATGGAAGCAGCATATAATTGCAAGAATTAACGCACTCAGAGATAATAGAGTAGTCGTTTCTTCTTTGGAGCTTTTTAAAACCCAGTTTGTCTTGGTAATTGGTTTAGTTTTAGGTTCGTATCCTATTATTGGCCTATCGATTATCCACGATAACCTTCCATCCTTGACTTGGTTAGTGGCGTTATCAATGCTCCCGACTTTAGTCTCATATTGGAAGAATGACCGATCTAATATTAATAAATTATTCTACTCATCGCTAACGATTTTCTTTATCCGGTTGGGATTTTTACACTTGCAGATGAAATATATTGATGGTTTTGGTAATGTTATTGATCGGATATCTAATGCAGTAACCGTGCAGGAGATTATAAATATAGCAAAAAGTTCCAAGCTCATTCCCGATGGTTTCCTTACACATGCTTTATTATTAAAGCTATTCCCATCATCATCTTATACTTGGTTATTAACACCAAGAGAGTTTTTGAGTGCCGAGACGTACATTTATTTTATGATATGGACGTCAGTTTCTTTCTATATCACCTTTGGTTACATCTCAAAAATGTACAAAGATTTTGCAGAAAAGACCAAGGAAACATATTATAAAAACCAAAAGATTTTGTCTAATGCTGATGAAGATTAGATGAAGTCGTTTTCCTTTATATGTACATACACATATTTTACCCGTTCTATATAGATTCTATAAGATTGGCGTTGATGACGGCTGAGCATGTATAATTAAGTCATCCAGATTGTCTGTCTTGTCGATGCTGAGTCCTTCTTCATTGGCTATATGTAACATGCAAATAAAAAAGAAAGAAGTGGACAACTCGTTCCTTTCTTGGCCTTCATATCTCTCATATGTGTCTTTAACTATCTCTGACAGTCTTAGATCTGGGTGCAAACTTACTTGTTCTTGTGTTACATCCCATATGTTTTTCTTTAATGCACGTATGTTTATCTTTTTCGACCTCCGTTCATAATGGATTTGATCCTGATGCCACGAGCTAGATTTGCGTGCAGGAATAGTCTCTGTTTTAGCACCCGGTGTTGATTGTGATTGTGACTGTAAATTATCCTCCATTGGTGCATCAAAATCGTACCCCCCAGCATCAAATTCATTTGCAAAATCAGGAAGATTATCTTCATGTGGACTTTCCTTTTTACCACCACTGTCAGTTTTATCCATGACATCGTACAAAAAGTCAGCAACATCCTCATCAATTTCTTCCGAAGGCATAACTTCTTTGTCGTTATATTTAGCAGCCCAAAATTCTCTGTCTGCGTATAGCGCAGCTCTTGAAGAGGTGGACTTTTTTGTGAATATGTTCCTGAATCTTCTTTTAGGTTTAATAAATGCAGTAACTAATCGCTCGGAACTCCACGTCTTTTCGTCAGGTATTGTAGTTAATTCGACATTGACCCTGTTTAAGGGAACTGGCTTTGCGTTCCTTTGCACAAATAAAACGTTCGAGTTGCTGTCTGGGGTATCATTCATAAAATCAATAACATATTGCGATTTCTCAGGTTTCTGAGCTACTTTCTTGTGTTTCTGGAGTACCGTTCCGTTTCCTTTCTCTGTATTCTCAGTTTCTCCGGCAACTTTGGATGATGATATGACACCTGATTTGGAATTCAAAGTACGAATTTTCCAATAACTTTGTCTTTTTCTGGAGTTCCCTCGTTTATCCAACTCTTTCATAAGTAAGGTTTCCTTCTTTATTATATCCTCGACGTTGTAAGACTCTTCATCAATATCCATTTGACCATTGCCAAAACTAACTTCATCACCAACACCATTCAGACCCGAATTATATTCCGTATCCTCAGGTAAATCAAATGATACGGCTTCGTTATTGATACCATTATTGCCTTGATTCGGATCGTTCAGATCAAAATTATCAATGTCATAATCATATTCAACTTTAAATTCTGGAAACTCATCACTCTCTTCTTTCAAGTCTTGTGCTCTCCGTTCATTTAGCTTATTCAGGTATTCCGTACCATAATCTAAATTTTCGACACTTGACTTGATATCCTTTATTTCGTCACATATGGTGGCATTCTGAAATTCTCCGCTTTCAATAGTGGGTCTGAAGCTGTCTATCAAGTTCAATATCTGAACATCATTTTCGATCTTAAAGGTGGGATCCGCTTTGGGATCCGTCACATTCATTTTTTTTTCAGATTGATCAGAATCTTTACCTTCATCTTTTATATTCAAAAAGGATTTTTCCAATTCATCATCTTCAGTTTTTATCATTGAAGTTTCTCCAATTTTGGTCATTTCTTCGTCCTCTTCTACAGAGACAACCGTTGCTGTATTAAAAGCATCATCTAGCATCACCTTACCATTACTTTTCATTCTCGAGGTGTTTAGTAGTAGTGATTTTGCACCACCTTCATCAAACTCTGATAATAATTTACGAACAACCGGGTCAGTAGTTGTGTTTTGTTGGATTAGCCCTGTCATTCTAGTAATGCTACCCAATATTTCCTCCGTCTTCTTGGTATTTTTTTTCTTCGTAGCATCAATATAGTCATCGTCATAATCATCATCATCAGCATCATTTTCGTCGTCACTGTTATGCACATTTCTCTTCCTCTTCCCCTCCCCCTCTTTCTCGTTACTGAAAAAATCAACCAGCTCATAGGTATCTTTGGCAACTAAGTCAACTCTTTTAGATATGACTTTCATACATCCGTCTAATGTTGTAGAGGCAACATGAAAATCAATGCTAACACCATCCATCGACCTCATATGATTCATGTCATAGAAGTAGTCTATAATGGGAACTTTCCAAGTGTTGTCATTTGTGATTTTATTGTTGGTAACTAGCTTGATGTTCTCTTCAAACCCCTCCTTTGTTAATATCTGTAGCTCACCATCGTCTTCACCGTCATCGTCCAAAATAGATCTCGGTTGTTGTGTTTGTGTTTGTGTCTGTTGTGATCCTTCTTCTTGAGGGATAAACTTCGATGCAACCGTACCCATAGTACGTTTGGGGGCTATCAATGATTTCCCTGATCCATTTCTCCGCTTGTATCCTTTTGGACGTTTTATCTTTTCCATTTTTTCTATGGCTTGGAGTAAAATAGTCTATTTTTTGCAAAATGTTCAATGTTTCTGTTTTGTCGAATCAATAAACTATGGTTCCTTACAGATGCGTGTTTATAAACCGCATAAAAAAGAACAAAAAGCGAAAAACAACAAAAATAAAAACATGGGATCTTCACGCTAATTTTTTTTTGATTTCACCACCTTTGATTTGTTTTCAAATTCTCAATCTGTTCCCTTCAGGTATTGTGCTCACGACTTTGATTACCAGTAAGCCCTCTTTGCTTATACAACCCGAAGACGATGGACACAGCTGACGAATTTGCAAGTGCGGCTACTATCAAAAAGATTTTTACCAGATTACAAAAGAACGCTGCCAACAAACAATGTTTTGACTGTCAAGCAAAAAACCCGACTTGGACATCAATTCCATTTGGTATTTTTGTATGTTTACAATGTAGTGCAAACCATAGAAATATGGGTGTTCATATTTCTTTTGTGAAGTCTTCTACACTGGATACCAAATGGACAAACAAACAATTGAGGAGTATGAAATGCGGTGGTAATGATCGTTTCAAAGAATACGTTATTAAAAACGGCGGTTCGCAAATGTTGACCAATCACGATATGGTTCAGTTATATAGCTCACCAACAGGTGCCAACTATAAAGAGACGCTCGAGAAGAGGGTCATCAATGATTTTGCTAGGCATGAGGACATCTTAGAATGGGATGACGGTGTCCAAGAAGATCAGGAGGAAAGCGCAGCTTCTTCCAGTAATGATGACTTTTTCTCGAAATGGGATAAACCAACAAATACACCATCACCATTAGGATCTCGACCAATTACGCCACTCAACAATAGCTCAACCAGCTTGAACAGCAAGCCTGAAAAGAAAGCTGCGCCAGTTAGAAGAGTTATCAATAAGAGCGTTGGAGGAGGCGGCGGGGCACTTTCATTGGGTAAGAAGAATATTTTAGCTTCGAATTCCTCCAATAAAAAGAAATTGAACATTAAGAAGGTTACTTCTGATGATGTTGATTTTGATGAATTCGAAAAGGAGGCAAAGAAAGAGGAACAAGAGGTCAAGAGTTTAGGATATAATCCAAACAAGGAAGACGTAAAGACTACTGCTCCAATAAACGATACCAAAGGACCTGCATCCATTTTCAATAAGGGAAATTCCGGGGAGGAAGCTAGGAAGTCTTCCTTGTCTTTGTCTCCTAATGGTGGTGACACACAATCCAAGAAGGTTGAAATTGATAATACCAGACAGAGTTTTGCAAAGCTAGGTTTTGGTATGACTGCATCGAAGGCAGCAGCTCAGGACACAAATGCTGGGAAGAAGTACAAGGACGTTGAATATACAGGTGAGGTTGCCAAGAGGTTTGGCTCTCAAAAGGGTATTTCGTCAGACCAATTCTATGGTACTGGTAGCTACGACGAAACCAAGGCAGCTGAAGCACGCTCTAAATTACAGAACTTTTCTAATGCACAGTCTATTTCCTCCTCAGACTATTACGGCGAGGATGATGTTCAACAATTCAGAGCTAATCGTGGTGGCGATTTAGAGAGTCAAGTGATGGAATTTGCCGAGAAATATATGGGCGATGACCTCAATGTTCTAAAAGGTGCGTTGGAGGAAGGTGCTGAAAAGTTGGGAGGCTACCTACGTGATGTTCTTAGAAACTGATTGAACACGTATATCTGGATAAGTAAGCATTGTATTTCAGCGATTTTAGATCGGCTCTTAATTAAGAGAGTCAGTAATACCTGTAATATAAACATTCTCACATCTATTGTGCCCCCTAAAATAGTAATGATAGTAAACTCTCGGAAACTCTATGTCATGCGGTATTAAGAGTGAGACCGTTGAGAAAAAAAATCATGCAATTTTCCTGAAACGTTAGTGCTATGATACATTCTTTTTAAGTTCAACCTATTTATTTTGGTACATTGAGACAATGCCATCAGTAGCAGTTATAGGATCAGGATTGGTTGGATGTCTTACAGCGTTAGCGCTAGGACATCGTGGACATGAGGTTACATTGGTTGACATGAGGCCAGACCCAAGATTGGCTGATAAATCCGAGAAGAATTTAAGATCAATCAATTTAGCTGTCAGTGACCGTGGCATCCGTGCGTTGAAATTTGTGGATCCCAATATGGCGGAGAGAGTCTTAGATGGGATTATCCCAATGTATGGTCGTATGATTCACCCATTGAATGGTGAACCAGAAAGTCAGATATACGGTTTATTTGGTGAGAGTATCAATTCTATTGATAGGGCAAAATTGAATGAAAACCTGCTGGATGAGATTGAGATGTTCAACAAAGGGAGTGATAAGCCGATCAAGTTGGTTTTCAACAAGAAAACTGAAAAGATATCTTTCAAAAATGGGTTAGCACAAGTTGATGGTGAAACTTTTGATTTTGTTGTTGGATGTGATGGTTCATATTCCAATACACGTTATCAAATGCAAAAATATGTTAGAATGAACTATAGCCAAGAATACATTGATAAATGTTATTTGGAGTTGTACATTCCGCCTGGGCCAAATGGGAGCTTCTCTATTGATGCTAATCATCTACATATCTGGCCACGTAAAGAGTTTATGTTGATTGCTTTGGCAAATAGTGATGGTTCATTTACATCAACTTTTTTTGGGCCATGGGGATTAACGGAGTCACTGAATAAACGGGAGACGATTGAAGATTTCTTTACAAGGAATTTTCCTGATGCAGTGGAACTTATTGGTATAGATAATATTGTCAATGTGTTTTTAAAGAACCCAAAGGGTGCACTCATGCAAGTTACGTGCAACAAGTACAACTATGAAGATAAATGTATTATCCTTGGAGACGCATCACATTCTATGGTTCCATTCTATGGGCAAGGTATGAACTGCGGATTTGAAGATGTTCGTATACTTATGGAATTACTTGATAGTAAGCCAACACGCAGAGAGGCATTTGACGAGTATACTAGAGCCAGACATGAAGACTTGAAGTCGATTCTTAAGCTTGCCCTTGACAACTATAGAGAAATGTCTACAAAAGTCATTTCCTCTGCATACTTGTTCAGGAAAACCCTGGATGGTATTTTGGGCCGTATGATTCCATCTTTGTGGGTACCAATGTACACCATGGTTTCATTCCGTGGCGACATTCCGTACAGGGAGTGTATTAGAAGAGAGAGGAGACAAACCCGGATCTTAAAGGCCATCGAATGGAGTGTCATTGCTACTATTGGTATTTCTGCCTACTGTAAATGGAGAAAAAACTAATGCCTATTACATATAGAAAAATATATGTATATGTATGTATGTATGTATTTATATATACATGAGTATACATACAGTTTGATAAACAAAAACCTGCTCAACTAATGATCTAGTAAAATGTGAGAGAGTATAACAATACCCGACCATGAGTGTGAATGGTCCATATTTTCATCTCCGTCGGTTATATAAGGAACAGAACAGATGTCTCTGACCTACAAAAACTCTGACTACCAAGAGTATGGACTCCCACCAACTTTGGGAACACCACATCACTCGCATATGTACTCAATCTATCCCCATGAACTAATTTGCAACCAAAAGAGTCATTCCAGTAATCAGGTCAGTTATTGTCAAAGATAACAGTAGATAGATAACTGTTGAGCCACCCAACTAGAAATAGAACAAGACACGCCGGAAATTCCCCTTTTAAGCAGTCACCGGTGCCGGTCAACGCGCCCAAATTGGAAATTCCCGGTACCGGATTGGCTGATGTTCATTTTCTGAGAGAATAACAAATTCTATTTTTTGTGATTTTTTTTTCCAGACAGAAGATAAATTTCATATATAAGGCCTGTGATCCCCAGTTAGCCGTTTAAGGTGTTGGTCAATTGTCAATATCTGTATATCTGATAATCAATCAACTATATACTCATTGCTTAATCATAACAATGTCCACTCTATATGACAAGGTTTTCGCTGACCATGTGGTCCACACGGATGAATCCGGTTCCACGCTTATATATATTGACAGACATTTAGTCCACGAAGTCACTTCTCCTCAGGCTTTCGAAGGTCTAACAACCGCAGGCAGATCAGTCAGAAGACCAGATTGCACATTGGTTACTGTTGACCATAACATTCCAACGATTTCAAGAAAGAACTTCAAAAATGTCTCCACTTTCATTGAACAAGAAGACTCCAGATTACAAGTTGAAACTTTAGAACAAAACGTCAAAGATTTCAATCTTGCATATTTTGGCATGAGCGATGACAGGCAAGGTATTGTGCATGTTGTTGGTCCAGAACAAGGTTTCACCCTGCCAGGCACAACCGTAGTCTGTGGTGACTCTCATACTTCTACCCACGGTGCCTTTGGTGCTTTAGCTTTTGGTATTGGTACTTCTGAAGTTGAACATGTTCTAGCTACCCAAACCCTTATCCAAGCAAAATCGAAGAATATGTTAATCAGGATCGACGGGGATTTAAAGCCAGGTATTACGTCTAAGGATTTGGTTCTTCATGTGATTGGTGTTATTGGTACTGCTGGTGGTACCGGTTCTGTCATTGAATTTGCAGGTAAGGCAATCAGAGATTTGAGTATGGAGGCTAGAATGTCTATTTGTAATATGGCCATTGAAGCAGGTGCGCGTGCAGGTATGATTGCACCTGATCAGATTACATTTGACTATATTAAGGGAAGACCTCTAGCGCCACAAGGTGAAGAATGGGAAAAAGCCGTTAAATACTGGAAGACTCTCTATAGTGACGAAAATGCTAAATTCGATAAGGAAGTCATCATTAAGGCTGAAGATATTGTACCAACTATTACCTGGGGTAACTCACCTCAAGACGCGTTGCCAATTACTGGTAAAGTCCCAGATCCAAAAGATTTTAAGGATGATATTACCAGATCTGGTGTTGAAGCTGCCTTAGAATATATGGGCCTCACTGCAAATACTCCATTACAAGAAATTCCAATTGACAAGGTTTTTATTGGTTCTTGTACCAATTCTAGAATCGAGGATTTAAGAGAAGCGGCAAAGGTTGTTATCGGACACAAAAAGGCAGAAAATGTCAAATTAGCACTTGTTGTTCCAGGTTCAGGTTTGGTCAAGAAACAAGCTGAAAAGGAAGGTTTAGATAAGATTTTCCAAGCTGCTGGTTTTGAGTGGAGAGAAGCTGGTTGTTCTATGTGTCTTGGTATGAATCCAGATATCTTGGATCCACATGAGAGATGTGCTTCGACTTCTAACAGAAATTTCAGGGGTAGACAAGGTGCTCTAAGTAGGACACACTTAATGTCACCTGCAATGGCTGCAGCTGCAGGTATCGTTGGTCATTTCACCGATATCAGAAACTTCAAATATAATACATCTGATGCACCACAAGTTCAACTATCTTCAGGTAATGAAGAAGAAGATAAAGAATTGCAAGATGCACTTTATGAGCATGAAAAGGAACCTATTCAAACTGTAGATTCCAGTGAAGAAATCAATGATATCCCACCAAATCCGGCAAACGAACCCGAAACTGCAGCTGTTGGTGGTATTGAAAAGTTCACAATTTTAAAGTCAGTTGCTGCTCCAATGGAACGTGCAAACATCGATACTGATGCAATCATTCCAAAACAGTTTTTGAAAACTATTAAAAGAACAGGATTATCGAAAGGTCTTTTCTACGAGTCACGTTTTGTCAAGGACGCACAAGGCAATGATGTAGCAACCGATTTTGTTCTTAATGTGGCACCCTTTAACAAGGCGAATATCATTGTTTGTACAGGTGATAACTTTGGTTGTGGATCTTCAAGAGAACATGCTCCTTGGGCATTGAAAGATTTTGGTATTAAATCAATCATTGCACCTTCATTTGGTGATATTTTCTACAACAACTCTTTCAAAAATGGATTATTACCAATTAGATTGCCACAATCTATTATCCAAGAAAAAATATACCCGATCGCTAAGGCTGAAAAGGAAATTACTGTTGATCTAGTTAATCAACAAATTAGAGGACCAGATGATGAAGTTTTGGTTGAACACTTTGATGTTGAACCATTCAGGAAACATTGTTTAGTTAATGGATTAGACGATATTGGAATTACTTTAACAAAGAGCAAATTCATTGATGAATTTGAAGCACTAAGGAAGAATAAGTTTTCTTTTATTGAAATGGGTTCAAGAAAGTATATTCCTGTCAAAGGTGCGAAAAAATCACCATACGGTAATACTGCACAAGAATGGTAGTCTTCTTCTTTTGAAAAAAAAAAAGCATTTAGTATCTTCTGTATACACATATACAAACTAACACTTAAAATTATCTCCTTTACGCTCTATGTACTAGTAAATCTTTAAAGTTGTCTTTGTTTTCTAATGTCAATCCTTGTTCATTAGCTAAATGGAGTAAACAAATAAAGCAAAAACTTGTACTTAAATCCTGTTTTACTCGGGTATCATACTTTGATGAGACTTTTTCAACAATTTCCGTAAATTTCAAGGTCACTGCAGTCTTTTCATCATTTGATTTTCTCTTTCTACTGCTCTCAATTGAATCCCACAAATTATGTTTGAGTAGTCTAACATCAACTTTTTTGACACGTTTGTCATAAGGAATTGAATCATATTTGTTATTGCGTGGTTGGACAGGTTCATCAAACTCAAAGCCAACAGGGTCTTCAAAGACTGGATGGTCATTGACATCACTATTGTATTCATCCTCCAAAAATGGTTCACTTAGTATAGAATCATTTAATATCCTTTTTTGATAATTATCAGCAAAAAACTCTTCATTGGCTGGTAAGTTATCAGCGTCTCGATCTCCTAATATATCTTTGCCAATCAAATCTATATTTTTGAAATGCTGATCTTTTCTTCTCTTTAATAGTATAGTGTCTGCCAATTGTTTTGGTTTGAGAGTTAGATAAGCCAATTTTTTAGCTGAAAATGAAGAATCGTGGGGTAAAAGATGCTTATGATAATTATTTCGATCCCTTTCAGGAAGAAGAATATGTGATAGATAATCTGTGTTTTCAAAGTGGTCAAAATCACCATTGAAATCGATAATACATTTTTCTTTATCCGTTTTCTTAGTCTTTGTCTTGTGCTTCTTCTTCAACAAATGATTATAGTCTAATTGACGCCTTACGCGTGCAATTTTCCAATATAATTCCGATCGTGACCCAATATTATCATAAAGCTCAATTAATTTCAAATCCGGCTTCAAATCTTGCACCTCATTAACGATATTTTTGGGATCAAACATTCTGTTGAGCATTTGATTAACTCCGCTATCATCAACATCATCAGAATCAAACACATCCATCAAAAGTGAATAATTAGTTCGTCGAGAGGTATTAGCATCAGCATCATTATTATCATCATCTGCATCACTGATTTCATCTATGTCATTATCCTCTTTTGATTCTGGTTCAAGTAATGGTAATGAGACATCCATCACAACATAGTCCGTCGAAATGGTCTCTATTTGATAACTTCGTCGTTGCTCCTCTTCCAAAAACGATACATCAAGCTCCTCAAGTTTGGAATTTACATCATCAATCTGTTCATTTTGTACTAAGCCCCAACTTGGACAAACAGTGGAATCATGCAATGAATTCCAATCAACCAAGGAGTGCAACCTTTCCCAGTCTATATTATCACTATTATTAGCACTACCATCTTTGTCATGATTCTTTTCACCGAAATTATTACCGTCTATACCATGAGTAATAACATCATTTTGATCAGTGACTATCCTACCAAATTTATCGATATGTAATAAGTTATTCAACATCCCTTTAGCGCCACCTTCATCAAACTCTACTATCAAGTTTTTAAACATGGGATCAATGATATGCCCTTTACCATCACGTAACTTTAATGAATCGAAAGAGTTGGCTAGATCCTTTTTTATTCGTTTCTTAGCTTTATGCGGTTTTTCAACTTCATCCAATGATTCTTCTTGCTGATTGTGATTAAGGGTATACAGTAGAACACCTGTATCATGCACCGCAGATTCCACACGGTTTGAATAGATACGCATGCAACCATCTAATGTTGCACTTGCTCTCTGGAAATTGATTGAATCACCATCTCTCAAAACATTGAAATCTGCAAAATAATCAATCAATGCCACATTCCATACATCTGAGGATGTTAGTTTGTTATCTGTAGCCAACTTGAGCAAACTCTCAAAAGTCTCCTTTTGATCGAGAGGCTCTGATGTTGACATACTTAGATGGCTCTTGTTTGTGACTACTTTAGAAGGCAGTGTTAATGTAATCACTGATAAAACACCTAGGATAAACTGGGGAGAAGAAAATATCTAGCGAATGTATAGTTTAAATGTTTACCTGATTGCATAAATAAATATATATTTTTTCAGGTATTACAATAATTAAGGCAAATGCTCATCACTTTATACTTCCAATTCATTAGAAGGAGATTCATTTTTGTTTTTATTTATACCTACATATACCACAAGTACTAGGTTGTCTTATTGATCTAATGGATAGGAAAGTGGTCGAGATTGTGAAGTTTTTACTAGAGTTCACCCCTTTACTAACCTCCCCACCGGTCGATGGTAGTATACCAGAGATATATTTTATCTTTGTATCGTCCTCGTATTCAAAAGGTAAGGATAAAGTGTCCTGGTTGCAGTTCACCAGGTACTTGAAAATTATAGATGAGTTAGGTAATGGGGTGATTGAATGTGTACCTAGAAATTCATTAGGGAAAGTATATGATGATCCATTTCGATGCTTTGATCGAATTGCGTGGATCAACCAGCTAGCATTGGCACTATTATTGAGAACATCACAGAGGATGAATGACGCCAATCGCCCCAAAGAGGAGGAGAGGGTGAATAATGGGAATGAGATTGAGGTTGAGATACCAACTAGCAAGGAGGAGAAACTAAAATACGTGTTGGAGTTAATTGATGGCGAGCCACCAGTTAAATCGGAGAATGATATCTATCCAGTTAAAATCATAACCAACAAGAAACTGATCCCAAGGGATATCAATGACACGTACTCGTTAACAACACGTGGCTCTAGGCTAGAGCAGCTGGAGTATCTCTTGAACACTCCCTGTGCCTCACATGAGCTTCAAAGAGAAAGGTGTAGGTTAAGGACAACCAAGAAACCATTCTATGAATGCTGTGAAGATGTTGAGCATGCCCAAATACTAAGTGGTTTGACTACATTTGATAAGAATACGAGTTACTGTAGGTTGCACCAAGAGAAGGCGAAAAAGTTAAGAAATGATGTGGTCAAATGTCATGAGAGGAAAATGCATTTTATACCTATAATACAGAGTCAAACCGACGTCAAACTAGGTGATTGTTCATATTTGGATACTTGTCATAAAATGGCATCATGTCGGTATGTCCATTATGGGCAACTAATGCCTCGTAGTTTCCAAATGACCAATGAGAGTGACTTAGATGGAATCACGTTGAAGGAGACCCCAAAAGTAGAAGCCACAAATACCAAATGCGATTGTGATTATTCTGATGAAGATAATATCGATGTTAATGTTGATGATATTAATCATTATAATTGTTATAATAGTAATAACAATGGAGTCAACAACTATGTCGGTGTGAATTTCAAAGTTAATGTTGATGACAATGAAGTTAATGACCAGCAAGAGATTGAAATTAACGAGAATATACGTGTATGGGACTATACTAGGGGTGAACCAACATGTACATTTCTCAAGCCTGAACTTCCAGCACAATGGATCAATGTGGATCTTACCAAGATCGACCTATCCATCTTAGGGACTGACTACGGAATAGTTATAGCTGATCCCAGCTGGACAATACACATGAACCTCAACTACTCCTCTATGCGAGATGAGGAACTAGCCCGACTACGTATTGACAAGCTCCAACGGGAAGGACTTTTATTACTCTGGGTTACTGGAAGGACCCTTGAAACGGGCAAGCGATATTTGGAGAAATGGGGGTATACACTATGCAACGAGATAACATGGATTAAGACGTCACAGTTGGTGAGGACCATCTCAACGGGGAGGACTGGCCACTGGCTCAACCACAGTAAGGAGCATCTTCTTGTTGGTAATAAAGGCTCAATTGTTGCCAAATGGCTCAGCACAGGAGGAGATCCACAAATACTTGTTGCCTCAACTAGGGAAACGAGCCGCAAACCTGATGAAGTTTATGGACTCTGTGAGAGGCTTGCTGGTTCGAACGGTGTTCGGAAACTCGAGCTCTTTGGACGTTCACACAATATTAGGAAAGGATGGATAACTGTAGGGAACCAGGTGGACGGTGCACGGGTGCTGAGTGCTGAATTACGTAAACAATTAAATGGTGGAATTAGTTGCATTGCTAGTACTAATGAGGTGTAAGTGTACAATAGAGTACACTGTACTACAATATAATGTGCTCCGATACAATAGGGATTGACAATGTACGATTTCAGGTATAGTATACCATCGTAAACTGCAAGACATAAGGAAATTTATGTTATTTTTCACTTTTTACTAAATTTGCTATTGAGGGAGCCGCAGCCAATGAGAGGAGAGAAGCTTAGGACTTCCCCCCCCCCCTTGTTACTGGATTTGGAAGGGTTTTTCTTTTTATGCTAATTTTTCTCATTTTTGGTGGATGTTTGCAAAATGCGGATTGTGAGATGATTGGGGGGTTGGGGGAGGATGGAAGTAGTATTGGATGATTATTGGGATCTTCAATTCACACCATTTCACTGGATTGTAAGCTTGCATTTCTTGGTTGATACACCAATTTGAAGTTTTTTTTTATTTCCCTGCTCTGATTCCCTCTTGTACCATCTAAATACACCGCATCGTTGTCAACATGTACAGAACTACCCTTAGACAAGCTAGAACCATTGGCAGAAGATTCCAATCAACAAACCCAAACTTAGACAAGCCAGCATTTGTTGCGGATCCTGCAAAGGCTGCTGAATTCAAGAAACACCTTGAAGCTGTCGAGCACCACGCATCTGGCTCTTCTTCCAACTGGAAGAAGGTCTCCTTGTTCCTTGCTGCTCCAATCATTGCAGCAACTGCCATCAACACCTACTTTGTTGAAGCCGAACACGCTCACCACAGAGAACACAACAAGCATTTGTCCGATGAAGAATGGCCTGTCAAGCCATATCCTTACTTGAACGTTAGAAGAGTCGATTTTTTCTGGGGTGACGGTGACAAGACTCTCTTCTGGAACTCTGACTGTAACAGACACATCAAATAAACTTCCCCACTAATATAAAATAAATCAGGTATCATAGATTGAACTATTAAAATCTCATTCATTGCTAATTTTATTTCCTTTATATTCGAAAAAATATTTATATCACACTTACTTACCAATCAATTACTTAACCAACTAATTGACGCTACCAGACTCACTGACCAACCACGTCTCTAGGTTGCTGATCTACTTAGTCCAGTCTCATAAATCCTTTAGTCATTTCTTTATTAGTAAATATGTATATATTTATGGTGTTATATATTCATGCCTTACAATGCAGAGAAAATATACAAATTATTAGTGGCTGCAATGGCAACTGAATTCTCATGTGGATGCCAACTGGAATGCAAGATGCTCTTCTTGAAATCTATCAATTCACCGTCCAGTTTATTGATTCCACCGTTATTATTACTGTTGTTATTGGTATTGCTATTATTATTTCCGCTGCTTGAGCCTAGCATGCCTTTCCTCTTGGTGTTTTTCTTGTTTTTGAATGCACTCTTATCTGCCTGCAAGAGAACCTCACTCTCTGGTTCGTCCGATTCAGGACCAACAACATTCTCATAAATCATAAAATTATTGTTATATGACCCTGTCATGATTGATTTGTTATCACCACTGAATTGAACTTCAAATTTGTCAAATATCGCATCATTCTCGTACGTATCACACAATCTCTCCCTCAATTGCTCGTGGATATTGATGGTCTTAATAGGCTCTGTTTCCATATTGATATCCCAGATCTTGACTGTCATATAATCTCTACTGGCAATATATCTACCATTTGGACTGAACTTAACGTCGCTTATCGAAGACGTAATTTCAGTGAAAAAATTGTGATTTGATGGGTCGATATATTCTTCAAATATCTTTACATGGTTATCACACAATGAATTCATTCTCATATCGTTCAATTTGATCATGCCCTTACTTGAGGAGTACATAAACAAATTGCAATCAATCGGATGGAACTCACTGCTTGTAATAACTTCGGTCAACTCCTCCATATTGGTAGGCTTGATATCGACTATATTGAAGCTTTGATCCTCAATACCTAAATTCCATAAATTGATCCGCAAATCATCACTTGATATAAAGGTCTCCTCATCTGAATTAACACTAATTGAATTAATATGATAAGCATGTGCATTAGCATAGACTTTCTTCGGCTGAGCTGCTATAATAGTGTCATGATATGTTAATCTTGGCAATTTCAATGATTCCATAAATGGATTACTTATTAAGTTGGGATTTGTTTGAAATTTTTCTAACTGGTTATTGATATTGGTGGTCGATTCGTTACTCATATTCAAATTCAAATTGTTATGGTTATTTTCACTGACAATCTTAATTTGTTTGTCAAAGACTTTCCATAGTTTAATAGTTTTGTCGTTTGTACTTAACAAAAATTTACTCTCGTTTGACCTCTTCAACCATTTGATCTTATTGATTTTCTCCTCAATCTCAAGGGATTTCAAGTAATCAAACTCGGCATCATGACTCTGGAATTCAGTATAGAATTTGTACTCACATGTTTTCTTGTTCTCATTCCTCTCAAATAATACAACTCTGCCTCCCCTATCACCGGTTGCTAAGAAATCACCAGTATGATCAAATTCAACTGTCGATATAATATCAGCTTCGGTGATATTCTCAATGTCTCCCTTGTCACCAAAACATTGGCTGAACTTCCAATTTGTTTCTTGTTTGCTCATTGTCTCGCCACGGTGTACAATTAGTTCTTCTGCTGGATGGATGCTTAAAATAAAACAATCTAATCTTCAATTTTTGCCCGTAAGTTGTCTCTCCGATGATATTAAAGATACAATGATGCAATGATATATCAGATGGATGCCCCAATGTCAACTAACCTGTTAATTAAATAGTGAAACTAGCCAAAATTCACATCTATCATTCCTTCTTTTAATCAATCAACCTCGTCAATCCTCGAACTCCCCATTTCAAGATTGACTTTCCCATTTTTGCTCTTTTCCCTATTAGAAAAAAAAAAAAAAATTACGTCTTCTCTTATTAACTAAGAATGCGAAATCGCCTAAATGGGTAAGATAACTCTTGGTGCCTATATGTATATACTTATATATACATACATATAAATGTACAAGTTAACACAAACGTGTACATTTAGCAAAGATCTTAAACTAGAATGTATTGGAATAAAGTTTGATAATTTGTTGAGATTTTTAAGCATTACTTAATTATAACGAGTATACAATTCAGTTTAGATGAAAAGACTTTCGGATTTAAGCTCTCTTTGCAGCATCACCAGGAGAGACTCTTCTTGCATTTTGGTTGAATCTTTGTCTGGATGGTGGAGCTCTGATTCTTCTGTCAGTTCTAGATCTAACTCTAACAATTCTGGAGTGAATTGCACAAGAGACACAGTAGTGGACCTTGTTGTACATCTTTGGGATTGGATATTCGTCGTAAACAGAAGCTTCAGAGATATCTCTGACAGCTGCTGCTTCAACCATGTTTCTGACAGTCATTCTCTTGATTGCCTTATCCTTTGGAACACATCTGGAACAGTTAACACATCTGACTGGCTTGACGTGACCTCTACCGTTCTTGTTTCTACCGTTGGATGCTCTCTTCTTTGGCATATTGACTGTATTTAATGGAATGGAAGACAGTGATGTCAGTGAATGTTAGTATTTGCTGTACTACGGCTGACAAAGCCTGGTGGTTTGATCTGGAAATGGAGGATGCAACCAGGTTGAGAGTAAAAAAAAAAGAAGTCCTGGAAATACCATTCGTGAAACTTGGGCAATACCATACTCTGTTGTCAACAAGTAAACACTGTCCATTATGCAACATCGCATGAGCTCAGTAATGGTGCAAACTTCTCAAATCGTGTTGTAAATCAATTCAGTTGATTGAAAATTGCCCTTTTGTCTTCAACTCTTCTGTTCAAATTTTCACTCTCAAAGGTTCCGTTCCATGCAGTCAATGACTCCATCCATCTTGGTCCTTCTCCATCATCTCGTTGATCAAACAACACTTCTATATAATGACCTCTCAATACATACATTTTTATGTTGGCTGGGGGAGAAATATCCAAAAAAGGTGGAGTTAAAACAAATAGTACACCAATTTCACTCTTTTTTTTTTCCACTAGAAACCATGTATACCAAAGTTTCACATTCACTCACACTCACTCACTCACATTCTCTCTCTCTCTCTCTCTCTCTCTCTCTCTCTTCCTCACACTCTCTCGCCCACCAATGCTGGATTGCATCGCGGCACAAGCGGGCGGAGATCCCCTTCCCCTACCTGCCTCCAGTCCTTCCCCCCCCTTCTCCCCCTCCCCACGCCCGCACCCTGCTTCGTTTTTCTCCGCGACCGCAGAAACCGCAGTCACACCTGCCCCCCCCGTCTGCCCTTTCCACTCCCGCATGGCACCCTGCCCAATGCGGAAGACACGCGCACCTGCACAGCCCACCTCCCCAAAAAAGGAACTCTGATCACGTGCTAACCCTCGAAGCCCTCTGTGTGTGCACGTGATGATTGCTTTATAAACTCCCGTGCACCGCACCAAGTGGATTTTCCCCTTTTAACTTTAATTTCAACTACTCTCTCTCACCCACTCACGTTTTAATTTCCCAATGTGCCCCAACTGACCAATCAGAGACAAAAGTTCCCCGATCATTCGATTACTCTCAGTTTTTTTTTTATCCCCTGTTTTTTCCTTCCCTTTTCAACATTACCCGCTTACGTAATCCATTTTTTTGTAGTGTAGAATATTCACCAATTTTCCGCATCCCTTGTTACAAGACAACAAGTCAATTCGACACTGATGGTTACTAACTAGTAGTCACTTTATCTGGCGCACCCGACACCCATACACATACAAGCAAACACACACACCTAGAAACAATGTTCAGACAAACTCTTAGACTTGCAAGAACCAACAGATTCTTCTCCACTTCCACCCTTGTCAGAAACTCCACTCCAAAGGAATTCAAGACTGCAACCTCCCTCTCTGAAGTCCACACCAAATTCGATTTGATTGGTAAGGGTGCAAAGGAAGGTGAGGTTCCTACCGACATTGAACAAGCTACTGGTTTGGAGAGATTTGAATTGTTAGGTAAGTTGGAAGGTGTTGAGGTTTTCGAAACCGAACCTTTGGATTCCTCTAGAAAGGGTACAATGGCTGACCCAATCTTGATTGATTCCTATGACGACTACAGATACGTTGGATGTACTGGTTCTCCAGCAGGCTCCCACGTTGTCATGTGGTTAAAGCCAACCAAAGAAAAGGTTGCTAGATGTTGGGAATGTGGTTCCGTTTACAAGTTAAACTACTTGGGTACTGACAAATCTGATCACTAAATCAATTGTCATTGTTTAAACTACTATTGCTGCATCCCGCCTGCCTTTAGTTGCTTTCCCTGCCCTTACTTGCACTCGAAACTCTATTTTTTTAATATAAATTCTACATTTTCATGTTCTTCTATTCCCTTTTATTTCTATAAATTCCTAAATATTTATTATTAGTATTCTTATCTTTCAAATAGTGATACTTGTCCACTAATCCAAGCTTATTGAACAGCATTGTCAACTCAAAGTCACGTGCATTGACCTACAGTCCTAATTATATCTACACAGTGTTTATAGCTATATCGAATATCTTTACGTGTGCACACATAGTTTATAAATGCTATCGCAAACGCTTCTCAAATAGAGAAACAACAATGCTGGGGCAAACTGTGTGGAGCATTTTGCACGGCGTTTTTTTTTGTTTTTTTTGGAATTTCATTGGAAAAACGTTGAAAAATACATTGTATACATATGTATATATATTGAGTAGTATTATCTAACACCCCACGGGCCCAGTACCTTAACCTTTTATTGTCAAATCATCTGTTCAGTCGAGAATGAAACCTGTTATTATCGAACTCTACGACAAGGGGGATAATCTTCCAAACAAAGAGGAGCTGGAATCCAAGTATGAAGTGATTAGATATCATGTAACTACCAAGGAGAAATTCTTTGAGGACATTCAACACCAACCACTGAATGAGGCTGTTGCTATATTTGCAGGCTACCCTGGATTCAAAGCAGTAGGTGGTCTTCATGAGCATTCTCTTATAGATCTTTTGCCATCCACCCTCAAAGTCATTGGATTATGCTCTGCAGGTATGGATGGTCTGGACGTTGCATATTTAAATGCAAAGGGTATCCAAGTTACTAATGTGCCTGTTGATGAACATATTGCAATGGATGTAGCTGACTGCGCCTTATGGCATGTCCTCAATGGTGTTCGGAAATTCAACTATTGGGATCATTTGCTGAAAAACGCTGGTGTCGATGGTCATACACTTGAAATTCGGGAAAATGTTAGAAACCACTACACTGATAAGAAAGCATCGGGCTTTGCATTTGGCCATTTATTCCATGGCAAAGAGGTTCGCCGGAGTCATAATAGAAAATGTGTTGTTTTGGGATATGGTTTAATTGGTAAACAAGTCGTTAATAGAATGCTAGTCATTGGAATGGATATTAATGTGGTTGTTAGAAATCCTGAAAAATATCAAACTGAGTCGAATCCAAGGATCACGATTTACTCATCTAAAGATTTAGTCAATGCAACTAAGGGTGCTGATGTTATTGTTATTTGCTTGCCTGGTTGTAAGGAAACTAACGATATCATCAATGAAGAGATCTTTCACAATTTGAACGATAATGCAATCATTGTTAATGTTGGACGTGGTTCGTGTATTGATACTAAAGCATTACAAAATGCTATTGAATCGGGTAAGGTCGCACATACTGGTCTCGATGTGTTCCCTAACGAACCAATCGTTGAAAGATATTGGCTCGATGAACATTCAATCAATAATAAAAACCCGTTCTTTACAAGCTCAATTACTCCTCATTTGGGTAGTAGTACATCGGAAACTTTAGATTATGCCAACTACTCTTGCGTTGAAACCATTCTATCAATTTTGCAAGATAAATAAATTTATAAATTATAAAAGTTTACCTGTTTTTACCATGTAATCATTTGATCTCCTCAATTGCAAAGTTAACCAAGTCTCCATAGTACTGGTATATTTTTTTCCATACATTCAAACTTTCATCGCAATTTCTTAGTGCAAAATTCAATTCATTATCTAGCCTGCCTTTAATTTTTTCCCTTACGTTTTCATTTAGGTCAATCTCCAAGAAAACACTTCTTGCATTTTCTCTACATTTATTCAGCCCAACCTCAAACATCTTCTCTAACTCTTTCTCTGAATCATCTGTAAACCTCCACGGTTTGTCCAATGGCCAATCGCTCCAATGTATGTAATGTGAGTTTTCAAGGATTTTTTTACTATCCCAACCTAAATTTTGAATGTTTAATCCCAGATCAATTTTTTCATCCTCTTCACCATTACCACCTACCTTTTCATTTATCCCTAATTCTTCGATATCGGTACATTTCCCATCAATATCAAACCGCCACCCCCAATCCCAATATGGTACTTCCGGAAATATCTCTACAACTTCTTCAATATCCTTATAATGTATACCCTTCAATGCTCTTTGGAAACTTAGAGATGGTGATTCTTTTTCCAGGTACCCTATGTCTGCAGGAGATACTAAATAGGCAGAATGTTGGAAAACGGGGTGTCTAAATTCGCCAGATAATAGTGAGTATGTATTATGTGGAAGAATAAGAACTGCGGGAATAATTTCACCTTGTAGCCATGGATTGCTATTCCCTATGTCTCCATTTCTCTGACGAATATGGAAATTATTATCTCTTACTTCATTAATATTGAAGACATTATTAATAATCTCCATGTCGTACTCCTCCTGTTTACGTTTGGAAATTACTTTGGAGATCCATTCGAATACGTTCAAGTCAGGCGTTATGACCATGAGGTAACTTGCAAGTTTCATATGGGGTGATAGCTCTATTGTATTATCTAGTGTTTGCAATGCAGCATACAGTGACCAAAAATAATGGTCATTGAACTCCAATTCATTCTCTATGATTGAATGATATAGATCTTGTGTGATTAATTCGTATTCAAATGGAGTTGGTGGAATGTCATCAAGCTTATCAAGAATACCTAAATCATCCCATATAGTAGGTTTATATATTTTTCTGTAATCAATATAATTCAAAGGTGCTGCAATCAATGCAGGCGGTAAAAGGAATAATTCGTCCATATGTTTCCGAATCACCGAATCTGCATCTAAATACACAATCCTATCATATTGGACAAGCTTAAATGCGTATAGTTTGGTAAACGAATCGGACCAACTGCTAAAATCATCGGCTGTTGGTCTTATGGGTTCAATTTTTTCCAATTTTGTACTGTATCTAGTTTCAAGTAATTTCAACATTCTCTCCGTCCTAGAGTCATCCCCCACACCATGGAAGGAGTAAATCAGATGTATTTGTGCTTGTGTTTCTAGTTTTCTCAATTCTTTCACATTTATAAATACTGGTAACAGTTGATCAGGTGATGTTGCATAAAACACATAGGCAAATTTATCCCAGTTGATGATTTCTGGATGTTCAATTGTAAATGATCGATAATTCTGTAGTATGCTTTCCTGTTTTATCGTTCGTATGGTAGATATGTCAAATGGTGTACTATCAACAATTTCTCCAATTTTTGATTTGGGTATTGTTGGATTCTTTAAGTATACTATGGAGTTTTTGTGCTTGAAAAAATTCAAAACACAAGTTAACGCAAATATTGATACAAGCAAAATTAACGTGCGTTGTATACGCCTCGAAAGAGCCATGGTTATTGTTTATTCAATATATTAGTGGAGTGCATCAACAATTCAAAACTTTATTTATTTACACCTCTTTATATAAAGTTATTTCTGTCTCGGTATCTTATAGCAACTATAAAGATCGAATGGTAAAGCTTGTATAATAAATAAGGTAGCGAACTCGGAATTATTTGCCCAAACATGCTCGCGTTGATCACCCAGCTAGCCCAAACGGGAAAAAGGGAAAACAGTGGTTTCTCTTCTTTTTCGAATTAGAGCGTACAGTTAAAGTAAGAAAATCAGACTGCTCAAAGCATGGTAATAAAACATAAAAACTAAACATATATAAAAAAAGACTTCAAGAAGAAATATGTACAAAAAGCTCAAGCCGTAGAATTGGCAATCCTTATACCGAAGTAACCACCTGGTTGAGATGAAGGATCTAATAATGAAAGTTGGTAGCCATCGGCTTGTCCATCAGCTCCAGCATAAGAGACTGTATTTCCCCACCAGTTGAGATTCTTTGGATGATATTGAACCGCAAAGAAAATGATAACGGCAGAGAATGCAGTACCGGTGTTTAAGCCAGCAGATAGAATAAAGTTGTATTTCTCCCACCAAGAAACAAATCTTTTCTTGATCAGGTAATTGAAAATGTAGGAGAACACAAAACTTGGATAATAGTAAGTAAGGTTATAAGGTGCATATGCAAGCATACCTCCAATGATTAAAGTTGGACTGAAATGTTTTGTCTGTTTAGGGAAGAATTTCTTAAGTGCAATACATGGGAAAACAAGTAAGAAACCAATTAAGAAACACCATCTCAAAATTGGATACAAGTCATTGAAGACTTTCTTTGGGCCAATTGCACCCCATAAAACAGAAGCTGAATAAAACGTCACTTCACTTGGACAGGAGAATTTACTCTCTTGATGTGGAGTACAAAATCCTTTAACGTTGGACATTTCCCAATTGACGACACATAACACAACAATAATTTGAAGTATACAACCAAAAATCTGACCACGGAAGACAGCTCTTTGTGGAATTTTTGCATAATGGGCAATCTTTTGATCGGAAATGAAACTCTCAGCCTGACCATCAATATTATAACCCAACGCTTTTAAAGTCATTAAAGCATTAGGATTGTTTGGGATAGCATAACCAATAATTAATTCAACTAAAACGTTCAAACCAAACTGGAAGCCTGTAACAGAATAAATAATAGTTAAAGGAATCAAAAAGACAAAGTTAATACCAATGGAGAAGAAAATACCCCAAACAGGAGTGTCAGCAGGATATACTTTAACACAAACAATCATAAAAACAAGTGAAAGAATTAACACAATATAGAACCACCAATCCGGAGCTTCCTTGTATCTTGACATCATTCTTGAATGTGGGTCCTTGTACTTTGCAAAATTCGAATCTGTTAGAAAGCCCTTTGGATTTTTGAATAAGTCCAACAATCCATACAGTGACTTGGACACATTATTCCAATCTTCCCAAATGGTGTAAATGAATCCAAATGGATATATTGCAAAGAAAGCACCATAAACAACTAAATTAGCTGCAGTATAGTAAGGAGGACCATAGGCTTCGTATTTAGCTTGATCAAGCTTACCATTAGACATAACCTGCTGGACTTCGTAAGTGTTACCAGTGTTATCAAAAATATCGTTACTATTGATTGTTAAAAACCCAGTCCATAGATAGTTTGAGTAATAGACGCCCACAATACAGAAAAATGCAATCATGGTACCAATAAACTGATTTGCTTGTGAAAAAAATGGGATAATCAAAGGACTGTTCATACTGATGATATTCCAATCAAAAGTTGGGAGAGGGTTCAAACCTAAACCGGAGACACTACCTGTGATAACAGCCAAATTAAAGTTACTTGGTTTAATCCAAGTCATCCAGTTAAAAGTAGACAGTGCTTGGAAGACATAATTAGGAAACCAAAAGTAAAGGAAAGATCCGACACCTGTAATTAAGAGAAAGTAATATCTGCTAATTGTCCAACCATTAATGTTTTCCTTAACTTCAGGTGATAACAAAGCCCTGTTAAAGGCAATGGTTGGTAAAATTGAAGGCCAAATATTTCTAGTTGGATAAATGACCAACTTTCTTAAAATTCCAGCAAATCCAAAACCGAGAGTTTGAGTAGCCAATGCAAGTAGAATTTGATAACCAGCAGAAACCCATTTTTGACCGTAAAAGAGATCCATTTTTTGAACAATAATATTAGAGGAAACATAAACACCGTTTGCACAAACATTGAAGACAATAGTAGCAAACATTTGTTCCTTGAATCCCCAAGGTCCTGGGTTTAGGGAATGTCTGACACCAAAGAGGGTGAATCCTTTATCTGGTAAGATCCATGATAGGGCTTTACCGGTAGGGTAGACCAACATTTGAATAACCGAAGAAGTCAAAGTAATCGAAGGCATTCTATGACTGAAGAATTCGTTAACACCGGAACCAATAATGACCCAAATAAAGGCAACCAGATACGAACGGATAGTTTCCACTGGGGCATTTTCATCATCAACAGGAGAAGTCACTGCACGAACCTCGGGATATGGAGAGAAATATTCATTTAAAACGGCGTGTAATTTGATGTTGTAGATACGTTCTTGATCAACAGGGAACTTTTCATCTTCAAGATTTGTATATGATTCGGAATCTTCTGAATGGACTGGGTTGTTTTCAACGAGGTTTTGGATCATTTCATAATCTTCTGGGGGGAAATTTGGATCGTTATTATGTTCAATGACAACAGTCTTCAAGATCTCCAATGCATCAGGAATACTCATTTCTTGCATCTTATTAAATAGGAATTCCACATCTGGAATCGACTCATCACCCAAGACATCACCATGGCCGAGTTTCTCATACAGTCTGTGTCTATATGAAGCTTCCAGAGAGACAACGTCAACATCCTCCTCAACGGAGTATTGCTTCTCGTTAATAAAGCTACCTAATTTCTTCTCAACGATACCCATGTAAACAGAATAGAAAAGAAAGGAAGGTTAAGTGAATTGAAGTGTATTAGAGATAAGTAGAGCAAAGTTAAGTAAAGAAAAATGGAGTGAAGTAGGGTATAGAACAGCTGGTTGGGGGAAAGAGAGAAGTTTAAATTGAACTAGACAAAAGAAACAAAACCAAGAGGAAGTGGGATATTGATTCCGATTTATAGCTACATGTCAATTGATGATTGACTTATGGATCAATCAAACGAGTGAAAGAACATCCATGTGAATCCACACCAAATTGGAAGGGGGAGGGAGGGAAATCGGGGGGAGGAACCACAGTCATTCGTTTGTTAGTGGTTTCCTCAATCAGGGTGAAGAATACTGGAAGAAATAGGTGTATGTGCTACAAATGGAAGTGCCCGAATATGCACAGTCATATTCTCATTGCCAGTTGATAATTGATGACTGATTTGATAACATGCACCACTCTCTAACAATCTTATACTACGAACCACAACAATCTTATCTCATAGTGGACCGGTTCCCGCATTGGGGAAGTGGCATCGCACGGATATACCATTGTCTATATGGGGAAACACTCCAATAGCGGTAGCGGCGCCGTTGCACGGTGCGGCATAATAGATCCCCTCCTATAATGAAAAGAAGCAAAAGAGAAAAAAAAACATCCGTTTCATGACACGGCAGCACATCACGTGCCTCCGTCAAACCGTTCCTGTATCTGTCAATGATTTACATCAGCGTCATATTTTAGTATCTCTGTCATCCCACAGTAGCATTTAAAAGCTTATCAGTGACGTAGTAGATTGAAGCCCCATTAATTGAATGTTCTATTTAGGGGGGGGTGAAGAGGGGAGAGGGGTAGGAAAGGAATGTCTCAAAGGGGTGTTTTTGTTGTTATAGTAGTGATAGTATTGATAGTTGTAGTTTATTCACTTCACATCGGTTATTGTCCTGTTTCGGTTGTTTGTTTTTGTTCTTCTCTATCTCTCTATATTTCCCTATCTCTATCTCTCTATATCTCCCTATCTCTACACCTCCCTATCTCTCTATATCTCATTTAATTATCCTACTGTTTTACTATCTCATTATCTACTTGATTCTATTAAAGGTGAATATTGCCGTTGTCCCAATTGGGGAGAGAAGTTGCCGTTTGCCGCGTTTCTCAACTGTGCAATAGCTCTGGTTTGTATTTTTTTCATCCCCATCTTATCCCCCCTATTTTTGTTCTCCCAATGTAGAAACTGAGGTGGCGCATACGGCAGTAGTATTTGAAATGCCCCTCCCCATTAACCTGTGGCACTTCGGTCCACTTCAAACTATACATCTGCATACCTACATGGGGTATTGACTGTCTACACCAAATACAGAAAACAAGTGCAGACCATCATGCAGTCGGCCCAAAAGTCATTCAAAATCATTGATGGTGATGTTTGCCTGCTCACACATGGATCGAAATACACTATTCTCCCTCATAAACAACAATTTGGGATTCTCAAATTCAACAATCTCACCATTGTCCATAACGACAATTTTATCATAACCTAAAATGGTGTTCAATCGATGAGCAATACATAATATAGTACAATCCCTAAACTCACTAGCAATCGTTCGCTGGATTTTAGAGTCTGTAGCATAGTCAACACTCGATGTAGCCTCATCCAATATCAATATCTTGCTTTTCCTAACTAATGCCCTGGCTAAGGCAATCAACTGCCTCTCACCAAGTGAAAAATTGATGCCATCATCCTCAACCATTCGAACTAGGTGGAACTTGTGTAACTTCCCACTATCATTCCCACCTATCTTCTCTTGTCCCTTGACGACTTCTAGATCTTCCCGGTCAATCAATCCAGATATCGCAAGCGCTTCCCATAATTCATCATCAGAATGCTCTGTAAATGGATCGAGGTTCTCCCTAATGGTACCAACAAATAATACCGGGTCTTGCGGTATAATGGTCAATTTAGATCGTAGTCTATGCAACCCTAATCGGCTAATATCAACACCATCGATTGATATAAGGCCTTCGTATTCTGTTATCCTATATAGACATGTCATAAATGTAGACTTACCTGCACCTGTTCTACCACAAAATCCAATCTTTTCTTGTTCTCTAACACTCAAATTGATATTTTTCAAAACAAATGGTAGTTCCGGTCTATATCTCATACTCACATCTTTGAATTCAATTTTGCCATGTTGTGGCCAATCCTCAGCGGGATCATTCTCCGGTATTTCATATGGTGCTTCTTGTATAAGATCAAATGCATAATGGTTGACCCGTTCCACAGAGTTGAACTCATTCTCAACTTGAGTCATTGCTCTCATAATCATGGTAATAGAATCTGTCAGTGCTATGACGTAGGTCAAAAGCAAACCAGTGGATGCTGCACTTATGTTGAAAACCCTAAAGATACACAGAAACGAAATAACAAAAACCATTGAAAATGAGACAATCGCCAAATTTGCTCCTAACCATCTCTGATTGGCGATTGTTAGATAATAAGCTTCATTCTGTTCATCAATCAATTTGTTCAGCTTCAATTTCATCCGATCAATAGCATTATATGCTTTGATGGTGTCTTTCCCTGTTAGAACTTCGTGAAAATGGCCAAAAACAAACGACCTCTTTACAGCCTCTAATCTCTTGATTTCTCTTGCACTGGCCTGATAATAACTGGCTATTATAAAATAAAATCCAAGAATTATAGGGACACCAATAGCAAACCATGGTATATAAACAATGCACAATATGATAATACCAAAACAGTTGAATAGTGGGCTTAAAAATTGAATTAATTGCTCTAACAATTCATTGTCTAATACATCTGTATCTTTAGTAAACCGATTCAAGACTCTACCAATGGGTGATATGTCTATAAAAGACATTGGAACATGTAGAATCTTCCTGGATGCTTTAATATTTAGTCTCTCTGCTGCCTTTACACAAAAATATCCCAGTAAAAAGAGAAAAAAACATAGCATTATTGCATACAAAAATGCAAACATGATGTATATTCCCATATAGAAATTTTTGGATCTACTAACAAATTTATCCTCGATCCAAAATGACAACCAAGTATTGGTGAATATTTGGGTGAAGGTCTCCAAACAAGAAACAATAATGAATACCAACATCGAAATATATCCAAGCTTACCAAATGCAAGCTTACAATAGTTATAATAAACCTGGAAACTCAATGCATTAACTGCTTTTTCCTCGTCACCAATAATCTTGACTATCTCTTTATGCTCGTCTGCATGCTCAATTTGCTGACCCTCATCTGTGCTTCCTTGAATATCCAAATCATTTGAGAGATCCTCTTTATCTTGACCTGAATCCCTTTGATGTTGTAGTAACTCAATCAGCTTCTGGTTTCTCTTTCTTAGCTCAGGAATAGTACCAAAATCAATAGTTCCATCTCCATTGAGAAAAACCATACGATCAGCAGAGTCGATCAAACTTAGTTGGTGGGTAGCCATGATTCTTGTTTTACCTCCCAATAATCCTAAGATGCATGTATTCACAATATGCTTGCCAACTTTAGCGTCGACCGCACTGAGAACGTCGTCTAATAAAATAATATCCTTATCAGCATAAACACTCCGAGCTAAATTAATTCTGGCCTTTTGGCCTCCTGATAAGGTTATCCCTCTCTCGCCAACTTCCGTCATATCACCTCCTTGAAATTGATCAAAATCACTCTGCAACGAGCATGAATACACGACTTGGTCATACCTCTCCTGATTAAATGGTAATCCAAATAGTATATTCTCTCGTATTGTTGAGTTTTGTACCCACGGGTAACCACATAACAACAAATCACCATCAACATACACTTCCCCTGATGTTCTCTTCATTAGCCCAGAAATGGCCTGAAGTAGAGAGGATTTGCCGGAACCAATTGCACCAGTAACAACAATGAATTCCCCTTTTGCTATTTCAAGATTAATATTATTTAGTCCAGGAAATGCAGGTTTAACCCCTTTCGTTAAAGTACTAGAAATTGAGTCACTGTCGCTCTTATAGTCAACTGTTATTTTTCCCTTGATTGTTTCCGTAGCACAATTATGATCTTCATCTTCAATGTTGTCTTTAGTTTTAGCTTCCTCTTCATAATCTTTCTCTTCATCCTCAAACGTATCCCATTCAAATGATGCATTATCGACCTTGATTGCGAATGTACTATCACTGAACTTTTCAACGCTGAACTCGTTTGGATTGGTATCTTTATGCTGCAGAAACTGGTTTATCTTTTTAACTGAAACCATCATATCCACAGTAGAATTTAGTGAGAAAGGGGCCAAAATAAATTGTAGCGATAAAACTTCAAACAATGAGAGAGATGAAAACACAGATGCGGCACTTTTGCCGTCAGTTATCTTAAAGGCTGTACAAAATGTAGCCATTGATGCCAAAACAGGCATCGCAAAAGCTAACGAAAACACAAAATTTCTTAGCAATTGTAGCCTCAAAATATATTTCATTTCGTTGTTCCTTGCATTTTCAATTCTATCCTGATAAGAGTTTTCCCAACTGTAGAACTTAATCATTTTAAAATTTTTCAATAGTTCCTTAACCAAATTGACTCTTTTGTCGGTGAATACCATCGCCTTCTCCCTGTATAACATTAGACTTGATACAAGAAGTCCCAACACAAAAATGTTTGCAATGAATACCCCAATACCAACCAATGCCGAGACTCCAACATTCCAAATCAATAAGGCAATGCAGATAATAATAGGGAATATAGTAACAAACCCCACTGGTGCAAATCCGACAGCAAGGTCTATTCTATTCAAATCAGTAGAAATCATGCTTTGAATCTTACTTGCTGGAAAATAATGGTTGCCTCTGGCATCAACAGTCAACGATTTATCCAAGAGCAATCTTGTCAAAACAGCTTTTGCCTTTGCACCCGAAATTTGGAAATTGTGAAATGCATGAGTTAACATTAAAACTTGAAAGAAAATCATCAAGCAAACGCCAATAGCATATCCTACACCCTGACCAGTATTTCCGACATTACTGAAAGTCTTGACCTGGACAAAGTTGATTAGTTTTTTCTGTAATAGTGGGGTCGTTGCAGAAGCACAATCACCCAAGATTTTCTGGAGAATTCCTCGGCTGTATTCCCATTTCATTGTCTTAAATAAACATAAAGGGATAATATAGATCGGAAGCTTGAACTCTCTTGGATCATCTGAGCTTTCTTGAAATTTTTTCCATGCACGTGCAATTTCCTCATCCAAGTAACCACGAAATATTTCATATAATGTCTCTGTACGTTGTCTGTCTTCAAGGTAGAAAAGATCATTCTCCGTTAATGTTCGCCTATACCCCACCTTCAAAATGGGATTTAACCACCAAAACATCATCCGTGATATCGGATTCGTATGATATTCCCCGTATGCCTTCCTCTCATCTTCACTTGGAATAGGTGGAACTTTTTTTGACATCAACGGAGTTAATAATCGTCTCTGTTTCAAGTATTTGGAGTCGGGTAGGTCCTCCATTGCAATGTTATCTGACTTCATGCTTCCGCTTCAAAATAAGTCAACTCAATCTTAGGATGTATGCAGAATAAGCGAGAGCTCGAAAAATAAGTTCGTTGAAACTCTGAAGACATCAAGGAAAGGCGGACATTGCCTTCATTTATAACGCTTGAAAAATCCCCTTAGAGAAGATTTGATAATGCAACATCACAATTAGTGCCGCGCGTGAGAATCCTTTTTTATCACTCCAACAAAGTTGTACATAGTATATATTGGTGTATTTGATGATTCCATAACATACCAACAATATATTTTTTCCTACTTTGAAAACCTTTCTAGTAACAAGTTTGGTCTTTTTATAGGACATGTTTGGGTATCTTAACCAATGAAAGTTGTCTACTCCATGGGTGGTCTACATCCGATATGTAGATCCTTCGTTTCGGACTTTACTTCCTTTTAGAGTAATATAACAACAAACGGAAAATTGGCGTTTAGGCTCGACTTTTTCACGGAGATAAAATATAACCGACTTTTTTTGCGCCTCAACTAGAACGATAGGACGAAAACAAACAAAGGGCGAGAAGCGTTTTCAGAAAAGGCGAATACAACTCTAGTCGAAATAGGGTATTTGGTGCCGTTGCATTCTGTTTCCCCTTTTATCCTCCTCTGAAATGTGAATCTACTGTTTAGACCTCCAGATTTGAATGGGTAAGCCCTTTTTCTTATCCCGTTGTGACGCTAAGCTTTATATTTTACACTACCGTTTATGCATGTAGGTGCTCGCTACTATAAGATTGACCACCTCACAAGTTAAAGATGGTAGGTTGTGTATTTGGTACAAGAGGGTATCCACTAACGAATTCAAATATGCATTCAAATGGAACTAGCGCTTTTTGTTTGTTAGTTTGTTTTCGTTAAGGGTGTTTGGGTTTTTTGGACTTGTAGGGTGGCAGAAATATCGACATCTATTAGCACAACAGAGACCTTGTAGCTTTTTTAGTCTGTTCTCCTCTCTGTCGTTGGACTGTTGATCTATTCAACAGGGGAAGCTCATGAGTAAACACTAAAACTCATTGTACACAGTGGGACTCCTCGGAAGGATGAAGTTTTCCCTAGCAACGTTTATCCCGCCCTATTGAACAACAAGAAACTAATGGGCTCAAGAGTGACAGCACCAACCTCACAAGTTGAATTAGTTTCGGAAAATCTTTTATGTGGCCTCTTGCATAAAGCGCCTTGTATATACAGGTAGAAGGAGTCGATATCTTAGCTCGTATCCGTTGTACGGTAGATCATGCCAGAATGATGTCTACCTATAATCCGCATAATAACAAAACAATGGAAAGGAAGAAAGCGTATACAGCCTTCGTAGATAGGATCGGTTGCAGGTAGAAAACTAAACACTACAAAAATGCTGTGCACCCCCGTGGATCAGCCTTTTGAATTTGAACTCTCCATTGCCATACCTCTCCAGCAATCCAACTCTTTGCAAACAATACCATACATTGAAAAATTCTCATCCATTGTTTTCTTAAACCCAGAAATGAGGGTTGTGCACTACTCGTGTCGTTGCCAAAGTTTATTCTGAACAAAGCAGCCTTGGAGTGAATACCTTAAATGAGACATTGTCTCTATACTTCCCCATGAGCAAATTCTCTTGGCAAGATTGTTCTAGCAGCAACTCCAGTGTTTATTCAAATCCCAACACACAATCTGGTGTGTTACCTCTCTTCAATTCTTGAACTCAAGCAGATATGCCTAATGGGTCATTATCCCCGTGCCCACTTTGCACTATTTGCAATCAATTATCCGAGATCCTCTGGATACATTTGACATGCAATTATATGCTGTGTCCGTTAAAGTTGAAAAACAGTGCTTGCAGGAAACGACCACTCCCTCACCCATTTTTGGTTTGCGCAGATCCCTGCATCTTGCTTCTTTTACTTTTTCGGCCGAGCACGTCAAAAGACGATCTATTTTCTATGAAATACTGAATGGTGAGAGTTTAAACTCTAAATTTAATGCTAAATATTTTAGAAAGAAAAAAAACTAATTATATGGTGCACGCAGAAATATACCGTCATATTTGTAAATAGGTGGAAAAGGAAATCAAAGCAAAAGTGTAAAATTAAAGGAAATTCTTTTTTATTTTTTCAAGGTTTAAATGTGCAAGATTGCAGAAATGAGAAGAGCAATGCTTATACCGACGCCATTGGCCGTGATTTGTCCTGCCAACCCGGAATATATGGAGCCTTCCGAAACTTCTGGAGTAGAAACGCTAGGTGACGCACTACTTGGAGCAGGGAAAGGGGGTTGTTGTTGGGTGAGTGTAGTTGCAGAATGTCCTGGAACGGGTGCTTCAGAGGATCCCTTCGTAGAGCTAGGATTACCCGTATCGCTTGGATGGGTTTCAGTCGATGGTGGGTTTATTGGTGTTGATGAAGTTTGTGAAGCTGACGGTGTAGCCGTCGTTGAAGGTGGTGCTGGTAAAACAGATGTTAATGGTGGTGCTGGTGTTCCCGCGGATCCAGATGTTTCTGGCGGTGTATTTGTAGTATCTGGATTATCCGGTGTACTTGTCGGAGTTGTCTCAGTTTGAGAATGTGCTTGTGGCTCTGTTCTGGTCACTTCAGGGGCAGCGGTGCCTGAGTTAGTTGGTTTAGTTGTATCATTTAGTTGAGACGACTCCGGACAGGTTGTCTCTGTCGAGGTGTCCGTGACCGTAACCTCACTGATATGACACTTGTTATCGGAACAACTTGTAACTGTAACTACTGCCGTCTCCGTCTCACTTGTTGTAATTGATGGCGTTGACTGTGGGACTGATGAGGTAACAGAAGGAGTATAGGTTGAGGTTGGCTCACTTGAATCAGACCCTGTACTACTTGTGGTTGTTGGTAAACAAGAATAAGGTGGTGTTTCAACAACAACCAATGTACCATTAACATAGCCGCCTTCTAAGTTGGTGGTACCAATGAAAGTAGTGTAAGACACAGTAGTGTCACACCTTGAGCCTGCTTCAGTTGTAACATACACATTACATGTTGGTGGTGGAGTTGCAACAATCACTTCAACGCTGGTTACCATTCCCACACTCTGGGGAATAGTGTATGTGATTGTAGTAAATTCACAGAGACTATTTTCAGTTGTAGTGATGGTGGTGAAAGCGTTGCTTGGAGTGGTGGATATTACAGCTGAGCTTTGGGTGCACGTGTCAACTGGGGTAGAAACAATAATGTCGACTGACACAGTAGTTATGGAGTCAGTACCCACAAACGTAGTTGTGGTAGTTCCAGTGGATGCACTACAGTTCGTAGCATCAGTGGTTGTTGAAAAAGTAGTAAACGATGTCAAGCATGAAACTGGCGGAGTGAAAATACTAGTTACAACTTCGACATTGCCGGTGCCAGAGATAACAGTCGTTGAGGAAATAACAACGGTTGAGATTGAACATTCTGAGTTTTCTGTTGTTACTGCTGTAGTAGTAAATAGGGTCTGAGTTTCACTTGTTAAACTGTTTGTAGGCTCAATTGATGAAGAAAGAGCGCTTGGTATAACACTAGTAATTCCGCCTGTGGTACTGGTTAAAATACTAATGCTAGTAGTATCAGTCAGGCTAATACTGGAGCTAGATGTATCTGAAGATGAAATTCCTCCTGTTCTGTTAGGTAAAGTTGAAAGGAAGGATAAACTCGATGAACTAGCCAAAGCGCTTGGAACTATTGCAGGAGTTGTAGAAGTGGATGCAGAAGTTGATTGGCTGAATGGTTGTAGTGACGATAAAGTAGTTGTTAATTTTGTACTAGATAGTGTACTAGATGGCGTATTTGATGGTGTGCTAGATGGTACACTTGATGGTGCATTTGATGGTGTGCTGGATGGTACACTTGATGGTGCACTTGATGGTGCACTTGATGATGCACTTGATGGTGTGCTAGATGGTGCACTTGATGGTGTACTTGATGGTGCACTTGATGCTTTTGATGCACTTGATGGTGCACTTGATGCACTTGATGGTGCATTTGATGGTGTGCTAGATGGTACACTTGATGATGCATTTGATGGTGTGCTGGATGGTACACTTGATGGTGCACTTGAGGGTGCACTTGATGGTGCACTTGAGGGTGTGCTAGATGGTGCACTTGAGGGTGTGCTAGATGGTGTACTTGATGGTGTACTTGATGGTGTACTTGATGGTGTACTTGATGGTGTACTAGATGGTGTACTAGATGGTGTACTAGATGGTGTACTAGATGATGCCGAAATTAAAGTGTTGGATGTGAATCTGGAGCTTAAAGGAGTACTTGATACAATGGAAGGAGGATAAGTTGTTCCAATATATATAATTTCGTTAGTTGTGGTAATTGGACTTCCGTCTTTTCCTGTAATTGTCACCTGTTCAAATCTTGTTGTATTGAATGTAGAACCCCAAGTAGTGGTAACTGTTGGAAATGGAGGCCTGACTATGTAAACATAGGTAGATGTTGTAACTTCACCAAGGCTGTTGGTTATTACTGAACCTGTTGAAATAGTCTGATAGCTAGTGCCTGTGATAAACGAATAAGATGTGGCATAATAAGGAATATAAAGAACCACTTCGTATCCAGTAGTCTTCCCCTGTGCAACAATCGCTTGTGTCACTGTAGACGTTGTGGACCCAGTGTAGAGAGAGTAAACAGATGTTGGAGATGGATACACGTTGATCATTTCCCAATCTGAAATTTCCGAATTGTAGTAGTATGAAGTAGTTGTAGCATACGAGCTTCCCCAGAAGCTATAAGTTGTCGGAAAAGTACCAACAATTTCCAACCAAGATGAATTTCCACTCGTTGTTGTTCTAGTTGTTGGTGTTGCACCGGTAATAAAATGAGTACCTCTTCCTGGATAATAGAAGTAAATTTGTGAATAACCATAGAGATTACCATCCGAGTCCGTGGAGGTAACAATTAAAGATGGTGGAGCCTGATATGGCTGGTTTGTACCAGTGTAAAAGACAGTTGTTGATCTGCTGACAATATACTCTTGGATATATGAGCTAGTAGTTGCAACACCATTGACTGTGGTAACTGTGTACGTTGTATAGGTTGCTCCGGATGCCCTAGCCCAAGTTGACCGTTCTTTGAAGATGGAGGCAGGAGACATGAGTACCCAACTGGTACCTATTACTGTAGGGTAAGGGGACATTGTTGGGGCGTAATTGTCTGGATAAGTTATTACTGTTGATAATGGTGGTCCATAAACATATTTAACTGTTGTAGAAGCACCAGTAGAAACAGTGGTCGATAAAGTGTTATAATCACCGGCGATATAACTAGTCTGTGGAACTTGAATGAAAACTTGGACAACAGTTGAGGTACCAACAAGTCTCGTTATTGTATATCTTGTATTTTGAGTATAGTAAGGGATTAAGGTTGTTGAATATGGTGGTATGTCAATACTAACAATTTGGCCGGGAACCAGTCCACCTTGATAAGATATATAGCCCGTTGTAGTATAGGTATGGGAATCCGTATACGAACCTTGATGATAAATTGTTGTAGTTGCAATATTAGATGGATATATGATTTCTTCAACAACAATCGAAGACCCACTAGCATCAGTTGTAACATAGCTCACTGTTTTCGAAGCTGATCCAGAAGTGACCCAACTTGTAGAAGTAACAAATGTAGTACTGACAACCTGCGGTGTACAATTGTTTGGAGAAGATGATACCTGATACAGATAGTTACCAACATCACCTGAAGAACCTGAAGGGGTAGTGACCTGAAAATTCATAGACCCAGCGGAAATGGCATTGAGGTAGACAACTCTGAAAGGATATAGAGAACCTGCTTCTAAGTAAACCCATGATGAAACTTGTGTGGGATCATCGGAATTAAAGGCTTTGGATGAAAATATCAAAGGGGTGGTACTGCCAGGTGTTAGGTTGCCCGTGCAACAATCATAAGCAGAAGTACCTATGAAGGCCATAACACCATCATCAACATTTTGAATATCAAACTGATATATACCAGATTCGGGTGCTGTAATAAAAAAATTAGATCGTTTAGTTAGTATCATAGTTTAGTTGGGGGGGGCATCGTCATTAGGATGAAATAAAATTGAATAGTTTTTAGCTTGCAATGTTTCCAGTATTTATGTTAAGACATACCTTTGAAATAACCATTTGCTTCCATAAGAAAATGAGAAGTATCCATATTGACCCCAAATAGATTTGTAGTGCCACCATTGAGGCTGAAAGACAAGGCACCTTGATGATTGAATGATCCAATAACGGAGTTAGTTTGGTATCCGCCTTGGTAAAAGCCATTGCTGGATATCAAAGCAGGTTGATTAGGAGGAACAGAAAACATTCGACCTGTAGCACCCTGTGCAGTTTCAATGTCGGCCCAATTACAACCTTGTAAAGAGTCGACGATAGCACCTGATGTAGCTGCATCTGCAGTTATTAAGTGCAACAGAAAATATAAAAGTGAATAAATAAGACGATGAATTTGAAGTTTCATCTTTATGCTTAGTGGCTTCTTCTTGCTGCTTCTGGTTTAGTTTAACGATCAAAGCAAAGGTTGAATGTTTCTGGAACTTCCAAGCCAAATTATAAGAATTCAGGGTTTATTTATATGAAAAATCCAGGTTTACTCTTTACCAATGTTCCAGTGATAATTTTGGTTGGGCATGGCGTTAATTGCTTCTCATGAATTCCAATTGGACTTTGACAAAAAAATTGGCTTTTGCCAAGTAAATCAACTTTCGCCAGCTTGAAAAAGACGAATCATCAAACTATATTTGTGTCCGTGAACAAGGCGCATTCTTACATTCCATAATTCTCATGCACCTCGGCATTGTTTTTTCCAGAGTAATTTAATCTTCCTGCAGATCTCATGCATCGAATTTCATCATTATCTATACGGTGAATATATTTGTTTAAATTTACGATTGTATGCAAAATCCCTCAAGCCCCAAAACAAAATCCCATGCTTATGATTACTATACTTTCTCTAGAGTTAGAAAATAGCATGTCCCCGCCCACATAAAAATGTGTCCCTACGCAGGCCCTACTTGGATAGAGCAAATCAATAGAGCCTATAACTCTGATAAGTAAGTAGTATGTAATGCACCTAAAGTGCTTTGGACTGCAAAATCAGGAATTCTTGTTTAGCAATAACTCCGCCAAAGCGTTTAAGCAGATATCCTCGTTTGCAGAGATGTATTTCTTTCTTGATAACACAAAGTTGCTATAATTTCCCATTTGCATATCGGTGGTCTTGATCTCCACAATCGAGATGATTGTCTAGGTTATTTGGATCATCTTACCCATATGCATATAGAGTAATTCATATTATGGATAGTGCAAGAAAACGCAAATCTTTTGTCTATTATATGCACCAAGCGTTATTATGATCGTGGGAGGTGCTAGGAAACTCAAATTTTGAATCCACCTTTTGCAGCTCGCGTGCATGATTTCGTAGATCTATTCGCAATAAACCGAGGAGACGCAACATCAAAATATGTCGTGGACTCGTTAATATTTAGTTTTTTCTTTAAATTCTAGGGATGCTTTAATGTGAGCAAATGAGCAAACACTCAAAACAAAAACTAATGGACCACTATTTAGTTGTTGTTCTATCTAAGTCTACTCACGATTTCTAATTGCTCATTCAATCAATATGGAAACTTTCAAGTGTATGTAAAGCATAAAAGAAATTTTTTTGAATAATTAGAAAAACTATTATTAAAAAATCTATAGTATATATTTTTTTTTTTTTTTACCGAAGGAGAAAGAAAAGAAAAAGCATTGCAGGAGTCACGTGACCAATCTATTTCTCTCTAGAGGGATTGTTTGAGTAAGAGAAAAAATCGACAAGGGTTTATCTTAAGAATAAATAAGTGAATATATAGAGTAGATATAGGGGGTAGGATTGGATAATAAACGTTGCATTTATAAGTCGCTTCTAGTGACAGTAGAGACATCCAATGGTTCTTCAGTTAAGGTCTTTGGGCCAGAGAATGGTTCACAGGATTCTCTTCTAGAAGATCCTGGTTTAGGGATGTTACCGCTGGCAAAACCGTCCAAAATCTTGATGACTTCCTCCTTAGTCTTCAAGTCTTCATAGAAATCGTCGTTGACTTGAATCATAGGAGCATTGGAACAAGCACCCAAACATTCGACTTCTTCAAGGGAGAACAACCCATCTTTGGAAACTTCACCTGGTTGTAGCTTCAACTTCTCCATGATTGTTTCCATCACCTGGTCGGAATTACAAATTTGGCACGGAGTGGTTGTACAAACTTGAATATGGTACTTACCAACTGGCTTCCTTTGATACATGGTATAGAAAGATGCAACTTCATAGACTCTCATTGGTGGCATATCCAACAATTTGGCAACATAGTTCATAGCACTGATGGAAGTGTAGCCAATTTGTCTTTGTGCTAGATCTAATAAAGGCATGCATGCTCCCTTCTTGTATTGTGGTGGGTATTTCTTTATGATTACTTCTGCTCTTTTTTTGTTTTCTGCATCAAACTCAAATGGAACATCTGGATTGTTTTCCTTGGTGTTTCTGTGAACAGCCAAAATATGAGAAGATCTTACGAATCTCGCAGATGGAGATGCCACTAGTCTTCTGGTGTTGTTTCTAATTACAGCGGAGAACATTGACTTATAGAGCCTCTGGATGTGATGGTTTGTTCCTTGTCTGTCTCCAACAAACTTCTTAGCTTCTCCTGTCACTAAAAACCTCTTGCAAATTCATGTCGACGAATGGATAGCCGCGAAATTACAAGGACCCCAAAAACTCCGTGCACCGTACTAGAGAGATAAAATCGAAGAAAATTACCATGGGAGAAATAATGAAACCTCGAAAAAATACATAAAAAAAAAATCACCTAATACGGTAAAGAAAACGGATGCGCCACGGGTAGGTGCACGTGAGCGCCACAACTTGATTTTCCCAAGGAACTTATCAGTCAACAGGATAGATGACTGATTAGGTACCACATTTCTATAGCAACTTTGAGATTTTTCTTTGTTGGTTTGTCCTCCCCACACCTATCAACACAAACAGTTTTTTCAACATGGCTCCTAAATATGGGATTAATACTAGACTTGTTAAAGTTGTGAATGACGATCATAACAAGGCATCGATTCCACCAATTTATCAATCTACGACATTCAAGGCAGACTCGATTGATGGGTTTTCAAACTCCAAATACGATTACACAAGATCCGGCAATCCGACCAGAACTGTATTGCAGAAACATCTAGAATCGATCTTTGATTGTAAGTTTGCATGGGCTGTTAATTCTGGCATGGCATGTCTTGATGTTATTTTAAGTGCTCACGTTAAACCTGGTGAAGAGGTTATTGCTGGTCAGGACTTATATGGTGGTTCTGATAGATTACTTCATTTCTTTGAAAAGAAATCAAACTTGGTTATTAAGCATTATGATACTACTAACTTGTCATTGATGAAGAAAGTCATAACTCCTAAAACTAAGCTTGTGTTGTTGGAATCTCCAACTAACCCTTTAATCAACGTTGTCGACGTTAGAGCAATCACCGATCATGCCCATAAGGTCAATCCAGACTGTGTTGTTGTTTTTGACAATACTATGATGACTCCACTGTTGATGTCTCCATTAGAATTGGGGGTGGATATTCAATACGAATCAGCAACAAAGTATTTGAATGGACATCATGATATAATGGCCGGTGTTCTGGCCACCAACAACGAAGAGATTGCGAAGAAACTATTTTACGTTATAAATGCAACTGGTTCTGGCTTGGCACCTTTTGACTCTTGGTTGCTAATTAGAGGTTTGAAAACCTTGTCGATTAGATTAGAGAGAGAACAAGAAAATTGTAGGAAACTAGCAAACTACTTGGTCTCCAAAGGCTTTAAGGTTAGATATACCGGTTTAAAGGATCATCCTCAATATGATTTGCATAATAGCCAATGTAGAGGTCCAGGTGCTGTATTATCGTTTGAAACGGGTGATCTCAACTTCTCTTCGACAATTATTGAACATTGTGAAATTTTCTCTACAACTGTTTCATTTGGCTCGGTCTCATCTCTTATCTCCCTACCTTTGAGAATGTCACACGCATCGATTGACCCTTCTGTTCTGGAAGATAGAAATTTCCCTCAGGATCTAATTAGAATCTGTACGGGTATTGAAGATATCGAAGATTTAATCAATGATTTGGATAACGCTATTAGAATCGCAACTCGAAAGTGTAATGCTAAGTTATAGAAGAAAACCAACAAAAAAATAAATAATTCAGGGGAAGAATATTTAAACATTTTTATACTTACAATATATTTCAACATATACTTACTATTCTTTTTTTTCCTTTTTTTTATAGTTTAATTTGATAAGACCCGCTTTATATAAAACAACAACATAACCATGAGAATACAGATCTGTTCCGCCCATTATTTCCCGTATCATAATCTTCAAATCCATCTTGTGTATATCTATTAGCATAATCCCCATTTGCTAATAAACCAGACCTTTCATTAGCAGGGCCACCTGCCGAAACTGCACGTGTTTTGGCTGTCTTTTTTTGAAATTGGCCATTTGAACGCGTCCTTTTATTCTTACTATTGATATTATTATCATTGTAGTGAGTGTTATGGGATTGATGATTTGCATCTAATTGTTGTGTTTGTTGAGTGTTTGTATGTCGGACACCAGAGCCATACCCATTTAAATTTATCTTTTTATTCTTGTTCCAACTCCATCCTTGCCCATCGTTTAGTCTCATCCAATCATACTCATAATGCTCCAAGTCCAAATTCTTGAGCTCTTGTGCAGCCGAGTTAATAGTTGCAGAGTTTGATGAGAACTGGCCAGGAAATTGTTTCATCGTATTTGAAGTCAATTGAGAAATCGCCGTCGCTGTGGAATTTGCTGACTGAATACTACCTTCACTATAATTTGGGTTTTCAATCTCATCTAGTATGCTCTTGAATAGATTGATATAGGTTATATAATCAGGATCTTCATCAAACTTCAAATTTCTAACTTGCCGTACGTATTCACCAACCTGTAAAGGTAATCCACTGCATAATTCAGATATTGGAATTCTTTGTTTCTTTTCACCAATTTTTTCATACTTTAATTTATTTGTCGGTGCCTTCAACCCTTGCCATGGCAACTGCCCTTTCAAAAAATAAACAAAAACATTACCTAGACTCTCCAAATCATCCCTTCTAGACTGCTCTCTACCCAAGTGTGTATTTATAGACATATACCTCGCCGTACCACTTAGTGATTTCCTCTCTCTATATGGAATATGCACATGGGTAATTGGATCTCTATATTGTTTTACCATTCCGTAATCCACCATGTAGATTGTGTTGTCAGCAGTTGTTGCACCAATCAAAAAGTTGTCCGGTTTGATGTCTCTATAAATCATGTGATTTTCATGTAAAAATTGCAACCTCTCAATCATTTGAATAGCTAATCTCGAAACTGTTGGGACGGAAAACTTTCTGCCACACCATTCAAATAAATCCTCTAGAGAAGGCCCCAATAACTGAATGATCAACACATTATAATAACCTTCCTGTCCAAAATAATATACCTTAGGTATACCATTTATAGACAAGTATCTATGGCGTTCTCTTTCGTAGTTCTCGTAGTATTTCTTAATGGCATTGTTTAATATCTTATATGCTCTAAATTCATCCTTTAGCTGTGGTGCTTCACTCTTCCTTGACTCAAATTTGATGGCGATAGGTTGATTGGACCTTAGTAAATCATATCCCTTGAATATAATACCAAACGATCCTTCTCCAATTTTTTGTGCAATTTGGTAATGCGATGCAATTATGTTTCTATTTTTCCCGGTACCAGAAGTTTTAGTACTATTGGAGTTAGTTGTGTTCACATCCATACTATTGTTATTGTTATTATTGTTATTAATGTCAGCATGCGTGCCATTTTGATTCCTAATAGGACGCCCACTAGATGGCATATCGATAGCAGAATTTGTGCAACTCTCTGACGATTTGTGCGCTCTAGCCCGTTGATCAAGTTGTGAATTTGCTGTATGTTGTTGTGTGGACATCATATGATAAGGCTGCGAATTGGGTGGTAATGTATTCTGCTCCCTTGTACAACACAAAAACAGCTAGTCGTAATTTATTTTCCACTATGTGTCGTATTTAGTGACAATTGTTACCTTTATCTCCAAGTAATAGCTAGGAATTTGATAGCCCAATTTTGTGAAAGTTACAGACTGATGCTGGTTTTGCAGACATTCTCATCTCCAGCAGAAATTGCAAACTCGAAATGGAAAATCGCTGGAGACGCGGAGATTACAGACAATGTGCCAAACTAAAGAATCGATTCTGTTTATCTTATTTATCTAGTGGGTGGGATAACATACTTTGATTTTGCTATATACTACGTGCTGGATTGTTAACAGCCATTATTTCTTTCCCTTCTTCTTCTTATTCTTCTTCTTTTTGTTGGACGATTTTGTTGCATTTACAGGAGTCTCTGATGAAGCAGTAGTCTCTTGGGCGACAGATTCTTCGTTGTTTCCATTCTCTGCAGTACTACTATCTTCACTTCCTTCAGCAGCTTCGGTACTTTCGGTAGCAGGTTCGTCAACAGGTTCTGGTGTAGCCTCAACAGCAGGTTCGTCGACAGTTTCAGCAACAGGTTCTTCAGCAGTAGGTTCTTCAGCAGTAGGTTCTTCAGCAGTTTCAGCGACATGCTCTGGTGCAGATTCAACAACAGGTTCGTCGGCAGTTTCAGTGACAGGTTCTTCAACAGCAGGTTCGTCGACAGTTTCAGCAACATGTTCTTCAGCAGTAGGTTCTTCAGCAGTAGGTTCTTCAGCAGTAGGTTCTTCAGCAGTTTCAGCGACATGCTCTGGTGCAGATTCAACAGCAGGCTCTTCAACGGTTTCAGCGATAGCTTCAACAGCAGGTTCTTCAGCATTCTCTTCAACAGTTTCAGTGACATGCTCTGGTGCAGATTCAACAGCAGGCTCTTCAACGGTTTCAGCGATAGCTTCAACAGCAGGTTCTTCAGCATTCTCTTCAATAGAAGGAACATCATCATCTATCACAAATGAGTCATTCGTAGCAACATTTTCTTTACTTGGTAAAAATGCCTTCTTATCTTCATTAGCTGGAGATATCAATGTTTCAGCAATATGCGAGCTTTTAGTAATATTAGAGGTGTTAACAGGAGTATCTTCAGACTTGATATTTAATGATTTAGACTTTTGTACTAATAATTCAGCATCATTAACATTCTTTTCTTCATTCACAGTAAAGCTAGGGTCGAGTTTCTTTGCTCTTGAAATAGATTTAGACCTTAAAACATCAAAATAGTTATAGTTTTTACCATTACGAACGTAATTCAAATCTTCGTCATCATCAATCTCGAAATGACCAGCGCTTAATTCCTCACAAATGTCATTTAAAAATTCTCCAAAAGATTCTGCAACAACAAATTTAGTGTTATAGTCTCTACCAAATAAAATAACCTGGCCCCACTTGCCTGCTGCATTAGGGTTAAGATCAATTGCAATATTATTACCAACATTATCCTTCACAAATGGGATCCACAATGGATCGTAGTAAATTTCATTAATATACTTAGGAGGACACGAGCTTTGTGGACCAAAGGCACTACTAATCACACTAGCGTCTTTCTTTTCAAACTTTTCATAGACTTTTCTCCAAATATTGGTTTCTGCAGCAATGGATTCAAGGTCCATCAACGGGTAACTGAAAACTAAACCTCTTGTTTTACCCATGGAGACTTGTCCATCATGGATCTGGTAGCTATCTCTGAAAGCAGCTGGCAAATTGATATCTAAATCATCCTCAAATGCATTTAAATCATTTGCAGTTGCACCACCTTGGATATCATCTGCCAATTCAGGGAATTCCCTGTCCAACCAATCATCAATAGCTTCCCAGATATCGACAATGTCCTTTTGAGGTTGTCCGTTTTCATAGTTTCTAAGCTCAATCTGGGAATCATTGTGTAATTGAGAACGCATTCCTGGGCGATATGGGATCTTGGAATTTGAGTTGTCAGCATTTGAAGATGTGCTATTTTTAGAGTCAGAAACAGAAGTTGAATTAACCTTGTTATTTTTGTTGATTAGAGAGACAGATGAACCGTTCTTTGAACCTGTTGGAGTTGAACGGTTTGAAGACTTCTTTTTGCCCTTCTTATCATTACTTCCATACTGTGCATAGTGGTCGTTGGTGGTGATGTTGTGGAAAAACTCCTTGATATTTCTGAATATACTCATGATGGATCGAGAGGACCTACAGATATACCAGTGCCACTGTGTATCGAGAGAAGAAACAAAAAGGAACAGGGAGAAAGTGGGGGGAGAAATAAAAAGAGCAACGTAGCTCAATAAACGTTATATTTGGGGATACACTACCATATTCAAAAAATTTCCAGCAGTGGCCAAAAGAAAACAACGAGAACAAAGAAAATAATAAAATTGGAAAATCTGGAAACGAAAAATTAGCCTCGAATTCAACATTTTCCTCTCGACAAAAAGCGTCTCTGGTTAAACAGTCTTGCTGATGGATCCAAGTGAGGCACATGGTACATTATGGCCCATCTACTTGGGGGGATTATAACGTGCCTTACGGTTACTTTGGGTTCTCTGATAAATGCACAGTGGATACAAAGCAGTTAAAGAAAGAGAGAGAGAGAGAGAGAGAGAGAGAGAGAGAGAGAGAGAGATAAAGGCCAAGAAAGTCGTGTGTAATCAGGATTCACTTTTTCCCCATTAGAACATCCAGAAGTGAATTCTGTGTACTCTTTTGATTCCTGAAGGCATTCACACGTGTCTTTGGTCTCGCATATGTACGGGCTCTTCCCCGCTGACTTGTACTCCCCCTACTGGGATTTGGTGTAGTTGCCTTCCTCACAGACTCGGGGAGAGGAATGTCAAACAAGGCAGATCTAGTTTCATGCTCCGCTTCTTCTTCTTTTTCAGATTCAGAGTTAACAGCGTAATCGCTGGTTCTGGTTCCTTTAACCGGTATTTCTCCAGCAACCCTGCTCGACGACGCCTTTGTGCTCTGTGCATTGAACAGCACAGGCCCAGCGGTTTTGGTTGCTCTATCTGCTGATTCTCCGCTTCCTACTCTTTCTTCAACCGTAGACGATCCAGTGTTTAACTGTGTTTCAATTCTTATTCTTTTTGCGAGTTCCCTAAAACTTTTCTTCACGTCTTTGACACTGCCAGTGTCCAAGCCCTCAAAAGTATCCGAATCTTCCTCAATGGTGAGTTTCTCTAAAAGGTCAATATGCTCTTCCTCCTCCGTTTGTACAAACCTATTCAAAATACTCCTTTCTTGATCATGTTCAACAAGATTTTCAAGTGTTTCCGATACTTTTTTTTTTGTCAGCAAGATTAGGTCTTGATCATTGATCTTATCGTTGATCATTCCTAGTATGTTATTTTCTTCATCTTCATTAGCAAAACCTAACAGATCCTCATTGTCGTCATTAACTTCATCATCAATATCACTTTCGCATTCCCCCTTATCAACCAAAAGTTTTCTCCCATTGCGGCCCTGGTATTTCTTCTTTTTGTAAAACAATACAACATCATTTACGTTAGCTACTTTACCCACAAATCGATTTGAGAAATACCGAGGGTTCTCAACTTCGTATCCACCAGAATACTCGACTCGCAATCTAATTAGAGGTAGCGGAATATCTGCTTCTGTAACAATACCTTCTTCAAACAGTTCGACATTGTTCTCTTTCCATACAGAATTGGCCTTTTCAATCATCAATTCAACCTGCATCATCAAAAAGTTCAAGACTTCTTTTTTGTTTGAGCTCGTAGCACGCAATCCTGTCCTGCTTAGTATCACATCTTTCATTACAAATGGACGAACAGTTTTCAATTTTATAGGTTCTAAGGAGAAGTCCTTACCCTTTATGCTTAAGATATACACATGTTTGTCCAACGTTTCCCCTTCAGTTAGAGATGTAGCAATGGAAGAACCAGCCTGCAAAATGTATGAACCAGTAATGTCATTTCTCATGGCAACAGGCCTGCAATCATGCTCATGTCCCCATAAAATGAAGTCCAAAAACGTGGGCAATGATGTCTCCTCCACCACTTTCACACCTGGCCGATGAACGTGGTTCTGATGGATACACATCAAATTGAACCACTGGATGGTGCCGTCATCACCTGTATCTGGTTCCAAAAACTCTAAATTGCCGCTGGCCATTGTTTTCATCAACCGCTCCTCTCTGATACTATGCAATCCATACAATGCTAGATTGGTACTTCCCTTGTTAAACAAAAGTGGACAAATACTGATTTGCTCATTATCTATGACTCTTCCAAAATGGTTCAAAAGACCGCTCACACCCAAAACGTCCAAAGGTGATAACAACTCTTCACCTGTTGCATCATCATGGTTACCACTGATGGCATATAACGGCATACCCACATTTACATTCATGTCGTACTCAGCAGGATACGTGAAATGTTTTGCCGCCATCGCATCACTGGGATCCGACACCAGTTTATATTCAATAGGTTTATCACACCAGCAATGTTCTCGTAAAGATCTCATGACATGGTAGTATGACTTTTTTGTAGGTGAGTTAACATGAAATAAGTCGCCACCTTGCAAAATAAAGTCGACATCACGTTCCCTTCCAATGGATAATATTTCTGCAAATGTTTTCCAAGAATCATCGCCTCTTATTTGATCATTCTCCATATATCCAACATGATTGTCCGTAGTTAAAAGAATGCGGAAAGTGTCTGGTCCTGGTTCAATGAATGTCACTTCAGGCATCACGAGATAGCCACTCTGGTTCGTTAGTTTGTACCCGTTGATACCATGTGCAGTTGTAGATCAAATGAAGAATTTCATGTTGAGCATTCGCACAACGCGATCTACACTAATTGCTGATAGAGTAAGCCTATGTGATAGCATGGGTGCCATTGTCCATAGAGTACACAATGCATTATAAAGGGTATTTGTCCATTGTATCTACGAGTCTACTCTGGATAGTAAACAACATCTCTGCATAATATTGTAACTCGTTTGAAGAAACGTCTCCATTCTAACGGATCCCCCAATTTACGAATAAATTCAATCTTTCTGGCTACTAGGTTATCAGCAACCTTATCAACGACAATATCACCAACTAGCCGACTGTTGTAATCGTCAATGAATTCAATCTTAAACCGTATTACACCCTCGTACTTTTTGTTGTTGATCACTTCCTGCGTCATTTGCTTCAATTCATCATCTTCGTCGTCCTCAATAATATTTAATTGAACTAACGATTCAGTCAACAAGGAAATAATCGTGTCCAAAGCGGCAAAAGAGAAGAACCTTGTCATGTTATCAGCATAAAGTTCTGGATGCTTTCTTATCTGTTCTGTGTATTTCGAGATCTCTTTATCAATTGTTTTATGACGAGTGTTCACATCAATATCATCTTCTTGTCTGTAAAATTGCAAAATTGCAGGGTCCATGGCGATTAATTCCAGCTCTCTTTGGTGCTTTAAATCGCTTGTGTTTTTCAGCTTCTTTCTTTTGCTACTTTCAGTGTATGGCTGTTGTGATATAGAATAATTATCAACATGTATCTTTGAACTATCGGTTAAATCATCAACAATGTTGATATGCGTAGGTTGTGTATCCATGCGTCTCTTACTATTACTCTTCTGTGTATTCGAGTATTCAGTAACCTTTTTGAACTCATTGTCACCCATGTTAATATAAAGATTTACCAGCAACCTGGCAGTTAATTTATTAGGATCTTTGCACATACCTCTAGAGTCTAGCAGGCCTCTATCTTTAAGCATCCATTGATGTTGTTTGATTTTTTCTATACTAATCCGATCCTTCACATTTGGGACAAGGATCTTCCTCAGTAAGCTCAGTGCACCTAGATCTATCTTATTCCAAGGACTAACTAATATTTCTCCCTTGTTTCGAACAAAGTAGGCATAATCACTGTCTTGCATAACAGGCATTTCCCATGCAATTTTCCCTGTGAGTAAAACAAATAACACAATTCCACATGACCATATGTCACAAAGTGCTGGGTCATAGTTCTCAGTCACAATCTCGGGTGCTGCATATGGGGGTGATCCACAAGGCTTATTGCATTTTCTCTTAGGTCCGGTCTTTTTCTGAAAAACCACAGCCAATCCAAAATCCGTTAATTTCAGATTACCACGTAAGTCCAAGACCAAATTTTCAGGCTTAATATCTCGATGTGCAACACCTTTAGAGTGTAAAAAGGAAACGGCATGTATAAGCTGCGTGAAATAAAAATGAGCAACATCTTGATCCACACCTAAGTCGGGCTCAATCTTATCGAAGAGTTCTCCATTTTCAGCCAGTTCTAATGCTATCCATGCCCAATCACTGTTATATGCAAAATCGTACATCTTAATAATATTTTGATGCGGAACCTGTCTTTGGATATATGCCTCTCTTGCAATTTCTTTCTCTGACAGGCCCTTTTCCTTTGCAAATGGAAGATATACAAACTTGATAGCAACATGCCTTGGATTTTCACTCTTTGTTTCTGCAATTTTCACTATTGCAAAACCACCATGGCCAATGGTCTTCCCAAGTGTCACCCTTTTAATCGGAGGCAAGGGCGCCATTTGAGACAAACGGTAGTTCTGTGATAGAGACATTTAGGATTACAATTGGAATCGATTTTGGTACCTATTTCAGCCTATTGTTCAGTAAAACCAAAAAAAAAAACATACACGTAACAACATGAATATGTTGATCCGAAATGAAAACATTGGAAATTTATTCAGCCTCACCGCGTGTCTCTTTGTTTTAAAGTTGTTGGTATTTGTCTGATATTGTCATCACTTTCAATATTCCAACGGAATATTATTGCCTCTTTCATATTAGAAAGGAGATTTTAGGAATGCATAACGTTATTTAAAATTCTTGTAAACCTATATAAGAGTCGGCTTTATATTAATAATAACAAAGTTCAAATGACGACCTCTGCGAGATCTACAATCCACGAGGAATCAACAGGACGGTACACAGAGACTTCACCGCATGCAAGTCTACACAGATCAATGTCAGATACCCTAACCTTTTTCACCCCACCCATATTTTGGTGTATAATTTCAAGCCATTTTAACTTAGAATCCAGCTCGGCTTGATCACTTGGTTTCACATCGAGTACGATAGCAGTATGATCGGGTGCACCAAATGTCACAGTACGTTGCGGGTATTTGAAAACACAGGTTTTGAACTGCAGAATATCTCCACGTCTTATTTCATCGCTAACTAATGGAAGGGAGACACTTGGCATCTTTCCCTCTTGTCCCTTATATGTCGCAATTAAAGCACCATGCTTCAGACCGGTAGAAACAAAAGCATACTTCCCACAGGACTTCTCCAAGGCATCATGTGCTAAGGTCCAACATTCACCATCTCCAACAGTTTGACCTTCTTTGACCTCACACCAATTGGCAACATGCTCACCAAACTTTTCATGTCCTTCAGTCAGTTGCTTTTTAGTAGCAGTTGGAGGCGGTATAAACTTGGTTTCAGTGACCAACGTACTCTCTGGATTCGAACAATCTTTCTTCCAAACTAGCTTCAATCTTAGAGTAGCCAAATCAGACAGTCTGAAAGCATAGATTTTGAACTCTTTAGGCCCGACATATCCATGACTCAGCTGATAATTTAGGCCTCTCAACTGTTTCGGCAACTTGGATACGTCATCGGTTAAGTACCATAGAGATTCTAGTTCAAGATCAATGTTTGGTTCTCTCCATGCAGTTGCCCCCCTTGGAGGCGGAGCAATCGGTGCTTTAGCTCTCGATGGTGGCGGGGTTGGTGGACTTGGACTGGATGTGACCGAAGCTGATCTTCTGGAAGGAACGGTCGATGATGGCGATATTAGCACATCTGTCTTCTTAGCAGGTTGTGGTGGAATAGGTTTAGACTTCTTCGAAACTGATGCTTTGATTTCATGTTGGGTCTTCTCTTTATCGTTTGCCAATGCTGGTTGTAAAATCGAGTGCGGTTTTTGAGAAGCTGGTCTGGTTGGAAGAGGTGGACGATCTTCATCTATACTAATCTCATTCGTATCTAGGTCAGGAGAAGAATCTGTGTCCGAATTGAGATCGGTTCTTTTCTCCCTAAGTGCATTTTGGATTGGGTATGAACGGAGATCGGAGTTTCTACGTCTCAAACTAGTGTATCTGGAGTCATCATCGCTATCTGACTCCAAGTATTTTTTAGAAGAGGTTTTCAGTTTATCCTTCATTTTATTGATTCCACCAAGTGCCTGTTTAGCCAGTGGAGCAGATTTTTCTTTGGCTGAATGGAGCAATTGGCTGGACGATGAAGTTTTTCTTTCATATCTAGGTTGGACGCTTTCACCTGGAGCCGATCTATCACCAGTACGGTCATATCTCGAAGATGAAGAGTTCCTGGACTTTCTATAGTTATCAGTGACATGAATAGACCTTTCGTCTTGCTGTTCATCTTCGTATTCATGATCGACATCACTATCGGGGAATAGAGATGTGGGAATTTCCCTAGAACCAGAGGGCTTACTGGAAACATCCCTTCTTCTTGTGGGTAATGGTGGTGGTACTCCATGATCAAGAGAATGCTCACTTTCGGTTTCTTTCTCTAATGATGCTTGTCTCAAAATCGGTTTTCTGGCTGGAAGGGTTGGTGGTGCTAACTCGTCGTTGTGTGTGTCCTCTTCATGTTTTCTTGATGATACACGTGGAGGGAGGTTCCTCTTCGGTGGTGGTGGGAATATGTTCTTTTTAAGAGGAGAACGCATACCCTCGGCAAAATCCATAGTATCATTGGCATTACTTGGATTGGAACTTTTCAGTGGTGAGGCCGTAGTGGGGGGAATTGATGCTAACCTGAAAGGTGCCACTTTACCCCTAGCTTCATTTGACAGAATAGCAGCTTGATCTCTCTTTGGTGGCAAAGGATAGTTTTTAGTTATCCCTTTCTTGAAAGGACTTGCAAAGTTTTGCCTCAGTTGGTTTCCTGAACTATTTTCTCCAGTTTGCTCAACACTGTCCTGGGTGTCCCTTTCTTCATCAGAACTGAAAGCGTCAGCGGCAACACTCATTGTAATTGCACGAGAAGGCTCCTTTCTAATTGAGGTTTCCGCTTCACCCAAATTAACACTTTTCAAACCACCCTTTAAAGATGCAACGTTAGATTCGTTGGCATTGGTATCATGTGCAGAGTCAGGTGTTAACACTTGGTGGTTTACTGATGCATTAGAGGCTAAGTTGTAACCATTAACGTTTGGTTTTTTCGCAGGTACAGGAGGTAAATTCCTCGGTTTGGGCTTGATAGGTGGAGGTGGTCCCTTTGACATTGGGGTCTGTGCTGGTCTTGGAGGGGAAATTAAAAGAAGCTCTATGGAGATAATATAACAATCTCTTCCCATCTGTCAAGTTGCATGCATTTATGCTGGTGTGCGAATTTCTCAAATTTGTATTAGGAAGGGCGCCGTTAATGAATTTCACAGACAAGCGTATTTTGGGAAGCTTCTTACTACTTGATGTTTAACTTTTCTATTATTGAAAAGATCCTCTAGTTTTTTAACTACTTGAGCAAAGTGAGTTATAAATTAGATCGACGAAGAGATGTATCTGAAAAGGAAAATGTGGAATAGCTTAATCCTAATGATTTTTTCAGTCAACTCATTTTTCAATTTAGCAAATGCCCATGGAGATCACCATATAAACTACAATTCCAAGGAAGAGTACAACGAACAGATACCTCCAGAGTTTGAAGGATCATGGGAACGCTGGCACATGTTCCATGAACACCAGCTTGATGAGTTTACTCCTGATGTTTTCTTTCGGATTCATGCCGTTTCAGAAGGACAGAACGTTCTCACGTCCAACGATATTTTGAGGATGTACGGTTTACAGAGGGATGAGATTGTTGGCCAAGGTGACGGTATGGGAGGCCACGACGACAGTGAATTGGTGTCCCCACAACTGAAGGACAAGGTGGTGTCTACGGTGATGAATCTGATGGATAAAGACGGAGATGGCACTATCAGTTTGGACGAGTACTTGAATTTTGCGACAGATGGGGGTGAGTTTCCCGATTTTGGGATTGGTCCTGGTCATGAATATGATTTTGAAGAGGAATACGAAAAACACCATTGGCTAGAATTTCATGCAAACGAAGATCCTGATATCAATATTGTCCATAAAGAAGATGTGGAGCACGAGCTTCTTCATCATTTCCATGAAATCGAACACGACGATGAAGATATGCATGAGAATCCTAATGGAAAGAAACACAATGTACGTAAACCAATATTAGTCAAAAATATCCCTCCAATGTTTCAATATTAGCTGATGATGAGCAGCCTAGTTGTATAAAATACATAGTTATTAGAAAGAGCTCTCAATTGCAAGATATTTCCTTCTACTTTCCTTTGGATAACTTTTAGCCACAGTTGACTTTTGTGTTGTTTGGATAGATGACATTAATATTCTGAAAAACAGAAATGTCTTGGTTCTGCTTGGCTTTAAGCACTTCCAGAAATATTTGTTTTCTTATAGCTAGAAACTTTGTTTCATGGGTGATAGAGAGTCCGCTGTGGGACTTTAATCCAAACACTGCAACCACTTGAGGGAAACAAGTAGAGACAAAAATATAATCATTGGTTCTATGTGAATTAACAGGGGATTACCAATCCATTCTTGAGTTCAAAGAATAGTCATAGATTTCTAAATTTGAGGCAGCAACAGTTTTATGAACACATTTAGAATCGTAATGTATATGTAACGAAAGTGCTTGGTGCAAGAAAATAGGTTGGGTTTTTCAACGGTGAGTAGAAACTATTTCTTTCCTGTCAGCAATAATATCTATTCTTCACGACTTTGAGAAAGTTTAGCCTCTACCTAAATCTCTCGTGGATTACAGATAAACTGGAAGGTTTATTGTATGAATATTGAAAACACATAGAAGAAACAAAAAAAACTTTTCCCTGTTGGACCTGTGACATGTCAGATATAAGATTTCAACACATCATGGTTAGTTACGCATAGAGGAGTTTCGAAGAGTAAAAGATCTATCTTTTGTATAGATCAAAAATTCCTTTATATCACATCAAATAAAACAATCACCACGGATGATATTTTCATTATTTTGCAAGAGCTGCGTTATTTATACAAAATACTTCCGCATTTCTAAGGAAAGTGTGAAAACAAGTGGTGGGGTGTTCTTTTTTCTCATTTCACACTCCAAGAAGCTGTATCTTTGCTAAAACCTAGATATACGTCACTTGCTTGAGTTTTAATTGTGTAAACCAGGTTAACTTGCAAGACATAAAATCAATGGTTACGATGGGCTAAAATAAACCTACTTAAAATATTTGTAAGTAGTAATTTGACGATACAAAATTCCTGTCAAATCATAATTTGAGTGACTAAAGTTTAATGAATAACCCACCATGCGGTCACAGCTTTAAAAAAAAAAAAGCAATATTGTTAGGTTAGTGAACCAAAGTCTCATCCAACAACTTTTTTGTACCTGAAAATGAAAGGATGTTTTATTAAACACACTTATATAATGAACACATAAAAAAGACATACAATAAAAAAAATAAGAAATGTTGATAATGAAAAATAGATATTACTGAATAGAAAAACAAATTATAAAGATGATTAAAAGTATGTAATCAAAGAACTTAGAATTCGTCATCGGAAGAAACGTAAGCATCACCTAATTCCTTCTTCTTCTTCATTCTTTCCTTCTTTTTCTTTCTTAATTCAGCAGAAGATAACTTAGCCTTCTTCTTAGTAGCAGCGATCTTGTTACCCATAGCATCGAACTTGTCTTCTTCATCTTCCTTCTTGGATAATCTTGGACCGGAACCTTGACCTTGGACCCAGTTGTGACCAGATGGAATCATTTTACCGTTGTTAACAGCCCAGACTTCTTCAGTCAAGTTCTTGGTGAATTCAGCAGAGTGAGTAATGATAATAACACCACCTTCGAATGCCTTCAATGCCTTAGATAATGCACCTAAAGAATCTCTGTCAAGATAGTTAGTTGGTTCATCTAAAACAATCAAGTGAGGTCTTTGCCATGTACATGCTGCTAAGACCAACTTAACCTTTTGACCACCAGACAAACCTCTGATTCTAGAGTGGGAAACTAATTCTGCATCTAAACCTAACATAGCACAGTGATCTTCAATTTCCTTTCTAGTCAATGGTCTGAATTGACCAGAAGCTAAAGCTTCCTTCATATCAACTTCAGCAACCATCTTAGAGTGAGATTCAACTAATTCACCTCTTGGTAACCAAGCGTTATCAACAGATAACATTGGAACCCATCTTTCAGACTTCATACCAATGTTTTCACCTAATAAGAAAGAACATTCATATTCGTAAGTGTTCTTGAACTTTCTTCTGGAGTGAATACCTGCAATTCTTCTTGGAGTACCTTCAATCTTGAAAATCTTGTTCATAGCTTGTTCATCGTTTTCGTTGATTTGTCTGGAAGCTCTATCCATAGTTTCTCTATCTTCACCAGTTTGGAATCTCCATTGGATATATTCAGATGGAGTCTTGTCCAAGTGGGAGTCAATATGTGCGAAAGCGTGTTGCTTGATGTAAGCAATTCTACAGTTTTCATGGACGTAAACTTCACCAGTTGTTGGTAATAATTCACCAGTCAAGACGTTAATCAAGGTGGACTTACCAGCACCATTTGGACCAATGACGGCAATTCTAGAAGATAAGGAACATTGGAAGTTAATGTCGGAAATTTGTGGCTTTGCAGTACCTGGGTATTGGAAGGACATGTTAGAGACCTTGACAATAGCCTTTTGCTTGGTCTTAACACCTTCTAAGAAACCTGGTTCTGGGAACTTGAATTCAAGGTCAGAAGCACCAATTTCTTCATAAGCCTTAGCTGCTGGGACTCTCTTGATGAATTCAGAAAGGTTACCCTTGTACTTTCTTAACTTGTAACCTTCATAGTGGATAATGTATTGGGTGGTTCTGTCTAAGAAACCAGAGTCGTGAGAGACAGTAATAGAGGTAATACCACAAGTGTTTAAGTAGTTGACTAACCAGTCAACGTTAACAACATCTAAATGGTTAGTTGGTTCATCCAATAATAGAATATCAGCATTCTTTAAGACAGCCTTTGCTAAAGCTAACTTCATCTTCCAACCACCAGATAATGCAGAGATTGGTCTGTCCAACATTTCTTCGGAGAAGCCGAATTCTAACAACTTAGCTCTAACGGTTTCTCTGTCACCACAATCACCTTCAGCGACAACGTAATCGGTGGTTGGGGTGTCTGCGTGGGTACCATCGATATCGTGTTCAACGTAAATGGTTCTACATTCATCTTGGGATGGGAAACCTTCAACTTGACCGTTAGCAATAGCTCTCATTAAGGTGGACTTACCAGCACCATTTGGACCACATAAACCATATCTTCTACCTCTCTTTAGTCTTAATTGAGTCTTGTTTAACAAAATCTTAGCACCATAAGCAAGGGAGAATTCACAGTTACATAAGTCTTCACCTTCATCATCTTCATCTTCCCAAACTGGTGGTTGAGGAATGTTGTCGACAGAGGTCTTTCTGAATTCTTCAATGATATCCTTGGATTCCTTTTCGTGTAAGAAGATGGTCAAGAAAGGAGATAAAGAAGAGCTCCATGCTTGTGGATCAATCTTTCTTTCATCAATCAAATCACCTGCAATAGCAGCAACATAAGATTTAACAACATTGAATCTTTCTGGAGTGTTTGCAGTTAATTTTTCCAAAATATCCAAGTTGACCTTGACATCACCGGCGTGGGAGATTTCTGGAATGGAATCATCTTCTGGAATAGCACCAACTCTTCTTAAAGTGTTTAATGCTCTATCAGTAACAGATCTAGCTTCTGGATCTGCAATAACGTCCAAGTTAGCCTTCAAAGCTGGGAACAACTTAGACATGAATGGGGTGATGACTTGAGGATCATCGACTAACTTACACATGTTGTCGATAATAACAGCAGACTTTCTCTTAATAGAGGTATCTCTCTCAGCCAAACCTCTAGATAATAATGGGGACATGATGGATAAAGCAGCAGTTGTAACTTCAGAGACAAAGGTAGTTGCACCTAAAGCGTGGACGGTTTCTGGAACTTCCTTAGGGTTACCAATAGAAGAAATCAACTTTGGAATAAATGGTTCAATATCCTTGTTTTCAACAGTTGCAGTACATTTGGTCATACATTCAGTTGCAGCCTTCTTGACATCAACCTTAGTATCCCACATAGCTTCGGATAAGACTGGAATCAATTCAATCATTCTCAAAGCCAATTGGTCCTTTGCAGTTTCAACAAAGATTGCGATTGCAGATAAAACTGCAACCTTTTCTTGCCATTTAGAAGTGGTTGATAATCTTTCAACTAATCTTGGCAAGATATCCTTGATAGCGACAGGAGTGACAGCTCTAACTAAAGCGTTCAAAGCCTTAGAAGCGACATCTCTAACAACAGCATCCTTGTCACCGGTTTTTTCAGCAACATCTTGAGTTAAAGCAATGACATAAGGTTCAACAGATGGTGCCAAGTCGTTAGCCGAAGCAATGTGTGCGACTGCTTCTAAAGCGTTAGCAGCGGTCTTCTTGTCCTTGATAGCCTTCTTTAATTCAGCAAAGAATTCGACTGGGACATCGTGTTCAATGATTTCACCATTCAAGAATGAGGAAACATTGGATGCAGCAGCATCAACATTTTCAGGGGTAGCAACAGCTAACTTATTGAAAAGTTCAGCTAAAACTTCAACAGATTGCTTTGATTCAGCAGCAGACATGGAGATGCTTTATGACAAACGAAGGAAAGAAAAAGAGAAGTAGAGGAGAAAAGAAAAAACAAAAGGGAGGAGTAGAAAAAGTACAATCAAGCAAACAAGAAGAAACAAGGTTAAATTGAGAGAATCGTTGGTTTTTACCAACAGTGGCGAACCGAAAAGTAAAAATTTTTCACTTGAGAGAAAAAGAAAATTTTTTTTTTTCCAATTTGCAAAAAAGAAATAAAAAAATAAAAAAATCAAAAATAAAAAAAAATCAAAAATAAAAAATAAAAAATAAAAAATAAAAAATAAAAAATAAAAAAAAAAAAAAAAAAAAAAAAAAAAAAAAAAAAAAAAAAAAAAAAAAAAAAAATAAAAAATAAAAAATCAAAAATAAAAAATCAAAAATAAAAAATCAAAAATAAAAAATAAAAAATAAAAAATAAAAAATAAAAAATAAAAAAAATACAACCGCGGCGATCGACGCAGCGGGCTGAAAAATGCTGCCTTTTCTGTTTTCGTTTTCCTCCTCCCTCTTTGGGATCCCACTTTGCCATGGTACACTTATCTGCATTTTCGCTGATACTGAATGAAGGTGCCATATTAAGACAAGAGAGAACCAGAGATGCATCTATCCATAAAAACAAAATGGGTTATAATGTTAAATACGTACATTTAGACATTCTTAAATATTGAAACTACTCCCCCCTTCCCTCTTCCCTCCTTCCCCATCTTACCACCTGCTCTTTCTTCCTTTATCATTCTTCCGTTTGCACTCCCACCATACAAACGATGCTCGATCTACTCAACTCCCCCGTGTTTCCCCTGGAGGAGTTGTCTACACAGACGTATGTGAAATTACCCAAACACCCGCATGCAGAGTCGAAATCGGTGAAACTATACATCATTTTGGCAGAGCCACACCTATTCTTGGAGGGATTCGAGAAGGCAGAGTACCAGTCGAGACCGCCAGCCATTCTACGTGGATGCTTGTTTCTCCGGATCTTGCATCCAGTGAAAATTAAAGACATCACACTCAAATTTAAGGGTACGTCGAGAACAGAGTGGCCAGAAGGTATACCTCCAAGGAAAGTTGAAAACATTGAAGAAAAAGGACTAATCAACCATACATGGCCATTCTATAACCATTTGAATCACTATCCTACTTTGCCAAACTCAAGGAACAACGCCGATATTTACATCCCCAAACCAAATTCAGACGTTTCCAATTTCTCGCTCGATGCTTCACTATCCCCTGTAACGTCCTTCACAGATATAAAGCCAATCAAATCTCCAACGTCCATCTTGAAATCTTTCAGAAGTCCCACTTCTTCTTTGAGTTTGACCGATATCAAATCTTCAAAATCCAATTCTGCACTCGACGAAAAAGTGTTCCACCCAGGAGATTACGTCTATTCCTTTGAATTGCCAATTCAATCGTCTCTGCCGGAAACTGTTAATGCCACCTTTGGATCCATCTCTTATTTTCTAGAGGCACACGTGGAGAGACGCGGAGCTTTTAAGACTAGTTTAACTGCTAGACGGCCCGTTAGCATAATAAGGATCCCATTTGAAAGTTCAAGTGAAGAAAATGAACCAATAATTATTGACAGAGACTGGGAAAATAAGTTGCAGTATGACATTGCTATCTATTCCAAACAGGTCATTTTGAACTCTTATTTACCCATATCTTTTAGAATGATACCACTTGACAAACTTAAGGTTCATCGTATTAGGGTATATATAACCGAACATCTGGAATATTATTGTCATAACAAAAAAGTTCATCGCACAGAGCCGCCAAAGAAAATCTTACTCTTGGAACATAAACCTGTCAAACCAAACGATAACTTACTGTCATTAGGTGATGATGAAATCGGAGGCGTGGAATTAGATTTCCAGGTTTTCATACCTGAATATTATACTGATAGATTGAAGTTACACCATGATACATCTAGCGAAGATATTCAAGCCCATCATTGGATCAAAATTTGTATCAGGATTTCCAAATCTGAACCAACCCCAGAAGACCCTGACAAACGCAAACAGTATGAACTATCAATAGATTCTCCATTGCACATTTTGAGCCCCCATTGTGTCCATGCAAATACCTTACTTCCCTCCTATGACGAGCAAATAAGACTTGATTGCACAAACTCGGATAATACTTCAAATAAAACGTTGACACCTAGGGCAGCAGCAACAACAACACCAATCCATCCACCCCAAACAAGGCAATCAATTGATAAAATGATGACACCAAGGGAGGACACCATTCTGGACTCTAACTTGTTTAAACCAGACGATTCAACACCAATAGAACTGTTGTCAACACAGGCAAAACCATTTTCACCGATTGCATCCCCCCAGTTGAACGCAATTAACCCAGAACTAAGAGATTCTCCCATCATCAGACCATTGGATTTGTCTCCGGTTTCATCACCAGTCCCAAGACAATCGAGATCGAAAACAAGCTCGTCAGCTCGAAGCAGGACAATGTCTCCAATGAGTAGATCGAATTCTGCCCTGCCGCATCTGATGATGGCAAGGATGTCCTCACAGTCTTCCCTGCACGATGAACCTCCACCACCTCCGTTTGTTGAAAACCCACCCTCTTATGAGGAGGCAGTGAAGAAATCATCCCAAACAGCAACAGCAACAACGACAACGACATCGACGTCACTTTCAGTAGCGACGTCTGTTTCCACAACATCGAAGCCTAGGACCGATAGGACAAACTCAACATCTTCGCATTCCTTAAATTCGAACAATTCGGGAAGTTCAGGAATTTCCTTCAAAGTTAAGCGTGTTTCACACTCCAAGTCGTCAACTTCTTCTTCACAGATACCTGAAGGCAGACAAGGCTCTAATTCTACAACCAACTCTACATCTGTTTCCAATCCTTCTGTTAATCAACACAAAAATATAAATACCGATATGGGTACTACAAGGATCTCACTCAACTTGAGCTCTACCAAATTACCACAAACATTGTCTAGGCTAGGGTCTACGATGAATATGAACAATTCAAGTTCCTCAATGACACCAACCGAGACGGAGACTCCATCTATTTCATCACAGCTTCAATCACCACAAGATGAAGCGGATGTTAGAGGCGGCACTACTCAGGAGAGAAATAAACAAATCCGAGGTCGAATCATGAGAAATACACCATCGTTTGATCTGGCACAAGATACGGATCTGAAGTTCAAAATCACACCAATCAGAAGCCCAAGTGTCTCGCCAGCTCCATATAACAGATCATCATCATCATCATCATCATCATCATCATCCCCGTCGCATGTACGCTCTGCATCCCCCGCACCAATGGTTGCAAACGACCGCAACTTGAACAAACTAGTGAAATGTTCCTTCACTCCGGGATTTTCCATCCAACCTAGCACTAGCAGTCCCTTGATCAATTCAATCAGTACTAGTGCACCAGACTCTCAACTCCCCAATATTAGCATCACCAATTCCAATTCGGATGGTACCGATGAGACCAACCATATAATAGACCCCCTATTAGAAGGAAATGCCTCAGATGTCTCATCCACGGAGGACATCACCGAAAATGCGCATCCTCATAGCATTTTGAGTGATTCGTATCATCTACACTCCAATACACTGGGATCGTTGAATACACTAGACATTATTCCTACATCGGGCGACGAGCGGTTGTTGAAAAACAGCCTCAGCGGTCCTTCCTCTTCAACAGCAGACGTCAGCCGTCCCTTCTTTAACGAGACAGCCCTAAACTACCTTGGGAATAACACGGGAACCACTTTTCTCACCAACTTTGAGGATACAGACATCACCAGCATGGACAAACGTTGAAAATGACACCATCATATGGGACCATTCCTACAGAGTCCCTGTTGTTCCATGAGCAAAATAGAGATGGAATATGGAAATGAAGAAAAAAAAAAGGGAAAAAAGGAAAAAATAACAATATAGACCGACATGATATATGCAGTATACACACCACGTAAACGCAAACTTTAAAAATGTTTCCAACGGCTTCTAAATCTCACGACTAAAAGTCTCGGCACTAAGTTCCCGCGAGCCTATTAGGCCCAAAGCCAAAAAAAATAGTCTTCCCCGGATCCTCGGATAGTGCAAGTGTTAGACCAGCACCGTTTCTATTGTTATAAAAATGGGGCCATTCCCTTTTATGGCCTTATTATTGCATTGGAAGTGAAAGGGGATGGGAATGGTGCCTAACAGATCTAGCCGTTTTGCATTGTGAAGGAGGTATATAATGTAGGGAGTGTGCTCCATGTGTAATGCGTTAAAAGTAAGTAAGTCTGTTAGTTAATCAGTTAGTCAGTGAGATTTGTATACGATTTGTGTTTGTAACTGTGAAGCAGAAGACACAGTAGGGATAACAGAGAAGAATCAAAACAACAAAGGCATGTACAAGACAGAGAAGAATCCACTAGTGTTTTGCATTGACCGAGGAATAACCATTGAGGAGGTTGCTGATGTGGAGGAGAGCTATGGTCTGCTGAATTTCCCGTATGATTGTCGATACATGTCGCACAGCGATGGTTCTCTAAGCTTCAATGAGGTTAACCGAAACAGAATGTTTCAGGTATCCCACGCACAAAGAGAACGAATGAAACATTACAAGTCTTCTATTATATCTTGCAAGCGAGACAACTACGAGCTGGTGAAGCTTCTCGAGTCCATTGCCGCCTCTCATTACACCAGCGTACCAATGGTGGTAAAGTCCTGGAAGGCCAAGAGACATCACGTTTGGTACTATTTTGATGACGATTACAACAGCGTACACTTGAGTGACGCAGAGCTCGATTCCTTGGACGAACTCCTACTTTGATTCACCCTCTACATTGACATAATATTCCAGCTTTCCCACATTTTATTCAGCTTTATTTATATACGTATAGCAACTCCATAGACAAATAGTTGTATATAACGCAATAGATTCTAAAGAAATTCAAGTATATCCGATTCACACTTGCTTATATATAATCCAAAAGATGTTAAAAAGAATCCACCGGATTAAATTTACACATGCCTATTTGCATCCCGATAGCTTTCAAAAATAATCCACCGAATCGCAACTACAATTAGAGTTTGGGCTTGTTCTCATTGTGGAACTTAATTTCCGACAAATCTGGATAACCGCCATTCAACCTCCATCCACATCTCGCTGGATCAAATCCCTCACTTTCCTTCCATTTCCAAAGTTGAGTCATTTTATCATTGAGTTTACCCTGTAATTTGTCGGCAATGTATCTCCCAATATTAGGTAGAAACTTGAAGGCATGACCAGAGTCGCCGGAAGCAACAAAGAGGTCCTCACAATCGGGGACACTGTCAATGATAAAATTGGAATCTTGTGTGTCACCGATCCAACAGATTTTGGAATCAAGGAGCCGATGGTAAGCTAACTCGGGGACATATTTAGATAGCAGAAGTTTAGCTTCACGCACCCCATGTTGCGGAATGGTGTCCGTGGGATTCTCATTCTTGAACCTAGGCAGAGATACCTTGGAGGAGGAATACGACGTATCTTGCATATTTCTTGCTCCAATCCCCGGTAAGGCAATTTTCAGCAACCTGGTCTCCGGATCTGGGGGGAAGAAATAGCCCATTTCACAGTCAAATAGTACCGGCATATTCTTAAATCTCTCATACTCACCTTGGGTGAGTTTGATGAATGTGACAAACAACCCAGACGCACTCTGCTGATTTTTCAGATCCAGCAGACGTGCTGTATTGGCACCTAGGGCAATGAGAACCTTATCTGCAGTTAAATGGGAACCATCTTTGGTTTCAATTCTAGTCTTCCCATTTCTCCTCAACAGGTGGATGGCCTTACCCCTATCACCGAAGAGAAACCGGACACCTAAACTCCGTGCCTCTTTATATACAGCTCTCAATGCGTTTCCCGAATGCGCCAACCCACCATATGGATTGAACTTGGAGGTCTCCCCCTCCCGAAGAGAGTTGTAACGTAAGAACTCGAACCGATGCGATAGTTCTTCTCCGCCATTGAAGTATTCAATATCTAAGCTCTTGCCGAACCTTTGTAGATTTGCAATACCAGCATTCTCATAATCGATTCGTGCTTTGAACGAACTTGGTGTGATCATAACTCGACCACAATTGTTGTAGATGCCCTTGAACTTTGGATCCGATTTCCATGCCTCAATTGCTTCGATTGATAGCTTTGTGTAAACTTCGTCGTCATATTCACCACGCACAATTTTGTTGTAATCAGTAGCAGCAGACCATGGACTTGGCGGTTCAAATGCGTCAATTGCAGTGACGGCATATCCTCTCTTAGCTAGCTCCACTGCAGTAGCTAACCCAAATACTCCACATCCTACAATAAGATACGTTTCTGTCATTGTTTTTGTTTTTTCGGATTCACCCAACACAAGTTCCTAATTAATAGATGTTTTTTTATAGAAATGTAAACAGAAAAAAAAAAGGTAAGACAAATGCAAACTTCGCTGAGTTGTTCCTTCTTTCCACATCAAGAGATATCCTACCCACTCTTATATGGAGATATGTTAATAAGACAACACACATACAACGCTCTCTGATCCGATAGAGCCCAACATCCATGGCAGTTGAATCCGCGCGCATTGACTTGCCGTAATAATGTACAGACATTACTTCATTTACATGGTCTGTTATCAGATGGAGAACGTTTCCTTCGGTGACGCTTTTTTTCATGTACATTGGGCGCATCCACTGTCTTTTTTTAGCGGGAGGAGGTTCTATTTTGATGCAGTTGGAATTTTTTTTTTCTTTCTTTTCCAGCTTTGACCATGTTTTCTGAAAGGTTGCTCTCTTAACGTTAAGTTGTTCAGGACAGCCAGAAGGAGGAATGTCGTTGAGGAAGATCAGAAGCGTACGGAAGTCAAGGAATGGGTGTTTCACGTGCAAGCAGAGAAAGAAAAAGTGTGATGAGGTAAAGCCCGTATGTGGGCATTGTAAAAGGCTGGGGTTCAAATGTAATTACGGGTTTAAGCTCTCATGGGTTTCGAAGAATCAAAAACTCGGCAAAGATGGTGTAGAACTCCCGCCCAATTTCAGGGTCATTGAGATTATCAACTTCACAAGGAACGATATGATGGAAAGTATGCCCACACATCACGATTACGATTTTGAGTTTCCAAGGCAAGATGTACCACAGTATCTCTTTGAAGAGCTGAAGAAAGATCCAATAATTGGTCCACGGATCAGTGAACAGTATCTTTTCAGCCTTTACAAGAACGTATTGAGTAAAACAAAGAGTTTTGCCGGTAGCAACGAAGCTTGTAATGACTTTGTCCAGATTGTAATCCCCAAATGCGACAAATTTCCTGCTCTATACCATTCAGTACTTGCATTATCAGCATTGGACCTTATAAAGACCAATTTGAAGAGACATCTGGAGACACGGAGTGTGCTGCTGCTGAACATTTACAATACTCTATTCATTCAATATAAAAATGATGCAATAAACTGTTTACATGATATACTTGATGGATTTGATGTTAACAAGGTGGATATGTTGGAGGAATTGGTACTTACCATTGTTTTACTATGCAACTTGGAGATCACAAATAAGGGGAATAAAGACTGGATCCAGTATCTATCCGAGGCATGTCTTGTTCTAAACTCTCTCAGTAGTTCAAGGATAACAAGCAGTGGTGTCTTTACGTTTGCATACAAGTACTTCTCTCTTAGATATGTTCTCCTATTGACAACTCTAGATACAGAATCTTTCCTTCAATTTATTAGCAACAATCCCTGGCCAATATTAAGAGAGGTTTTCCTAAGTGACCTCATTGAGCCAATGTATGGGTGTAGTCCCAAATTGATAGGAATGATCTACCAGCTAACCTTGTTTAACTACCAATATGAAACCAACGAGATGGAGTTGTCTACTTTTGTTGGGAAAGTGACGAAAATTTGGTATTCTCTAAATTCAGCCACTTATTATGACTACAATTTGTCCGAAGAATTACTATGGAGTGCTCAATGTTACGAACTATCAATAAAGCTCTATATTTTCTCAATTTTGGGAAAACAAAACCTGCTATTGTTTCTAGATGATGACGTTGATTATTGTATACCCGAATTATGGAGAAAACTCAATGATTTATCCCATAAAAGAAAATCACTATTTTTCCCCAATTGGTGTTTTTGGATCCTGGTTACTGTGAATATAGATTCGAATGACGTGGAAAGAGTTAAAGTTCTCAAACTTTTAGCCTTACTACAACAGAATTGGCCATATAGCAGTGTCATGGAAATCAAACACGCTATTATTACAATGTGGAAGGTGTATGACCTTGGACTTCCCAACAGGGATGAGAATTCCCCTCCTTTTGATACCCGAAGAGTTGTCACACAGCACAAGTTCATGCTGGCATTGACCTAGTTCCTAATACATTGTATTCTTATTCATTGTGTTATACTACGCTAGTACTAAACTTGCAGAAGTAAGCAATTTGGAGTAGGGCGCATCGACTTGCCTGAGTTAGCGCTGCTCCTAGCTTGACAGCATAGAGAGGTATCCTTTCGCGGATCCAGTTGCCAGGTACAGTATTTTATTTCCATCTTCAAAGTTGGAGACAATGTTCATCAGACAAAGCTATAGTGTATTGTTGATACTGGATAATTCATTATAAAAAGAGACACTTCTTCATCCATGGGACTGTTTACAAAATAATAATAGATTTATGAAGATGATATTATATTTATTATCATAATAATAATAATATTATTATACTATTATTACCACCACCACTGTTACTACCCCCCCACTATTACTACCAACAGTAACATTGCCATCACTCTATCAGTCAGGTCTGCCATGTTTTCGGATCGTGATACATTAGAAAAGGAATCGAAAACAAACGTTGTTGTTGAAAATGTCGAGCTTGATAATCAATTGTCAGCAATATTGTCCCTAAATGATGAGGTTAACCATATGGATGCCAAATATATGGATGAGGCATTCAAGTATCTTGATAATGATACGGGCGACTTCCAAATGGATCCACTAGAGGAGAAGAAATTTATTAGAAAAGTCGATTGGTGTGTTATGCCGGTTATTTGCGGGTTAATGGCAGTCCAGATGATGGATAAGACCACAAACTCTTATGCTGCCTTGATGGGTCTTAGGAAAGACCTTACAATGTCGCCCGAGGAGTATAGTTGGGTCGGCTCTTCATTTTATCTTGGTTATCTGGCGTTTGAATGGCCAGCTAACTTGGCACTTCAGAAGCTGCCACTATCTAAAACATTAGGTTCTGCAATCATAATTTGGGGTATTGTGCTAATGTGTCATGCTGCTTGTAAGAGTGCACCAACTTTTTTGTTATGTAGAACGTTATTGGGTATTTTTGAAGGATTTATGAACCCGGCATATATCATTTTAACTTCTCAGTGGTACAGGCAAGAAGAGCAATTTTTAAGAACATGTCTGTGGTACGGGTTCCAAGGGTTTGGTACGATTATAGGTGCCTCCATCGCTTATGGATTACAAGAAAATCGGGGTGGATACCATGCATTTGCAACATGGAAAGTTTTCTACATCATTACAGGGTGTATAACGGTTTTTCTTGGTATTGTTTCCCTTCTGCACATTCCTGATGTTCCAGTTAAGGCGTGGTTTTTGAACAAACGAGACAAGATGTATGCCATTGAAAGATCAAAGTCGAACCTACAAGGTTTTGGTAACAAGAAGTTCAAGGTAAATCAGCTTATTGAAGCGTTCAGAGACCCAGTGACTTATTGTATTTTCATTTATGCTTTTTCATATGGTATTCCAAACGGTGGATTGAATAACTTTGGCTCTATTTTGTTAAATAAAGATTTTGGATTTTCTTCCTCTCATGCATCCTTAATGAATATGCCTGGAGGTGGTATCGATATTGTTATCCCACCCTTGATTGCTTATCTTTGCCATTATAAACTTAAAAACTTCAAGTTAATCTCAATGGTAATTGTCAATTTGTTATGTGTTGTGGGTGCTGCGCTCTTGGCATTTACACATCCCAAGGGCTCGAGATTAACAGGCTACTATCTCGTTTATATTTCAACCACTAATATGGCGGGCACTGCTTCCCTAGTTTCTTCAAACGTTGCTGGTCACACGAAGAAACTCACAGTCAGCACTGTATTATTAGTTGGTTACTGTGTGGGCAACATTGTTGGTCCTCAAACTTATAGAGAGAGTCAAGCTCCAGGTTATGCCGGCGCCAAGACTGCCATGTTGGTGGCTTATGTGGTTGGCGCAGTTGCACTATTTATTATTTATGTTGTCTACGTTGCTAGAAATAGAAGGAGAGCCACGGAAAGAGAGAAGGCTGAACAAATTATCGACAAGGAGAAATTGGCTTTCTCTGATTTAACAGATTTAAAAAATCCAGAGTTCGTGTATGACCTATAGCTCCGTTTATATTTCGTTCGTTCTTTTTTCTTTAATCAGGTTACTTTGTTTTTATATTCTCATATACTTATATATGTGATCTAAATATTATTTTAAAATTAGAAAAAAGGTTCTCAGTGTTTTTTCAATGTTGGAAGTTTGGTCCATGGTTTAAATCTTTTGACTCTGAAGATCCAATACAATACAATCATACCAAAGAAATTCACTATGATGTAAACACAGTAGAACCCAATATTTCTCCATCTTTGATGAAACGTAATACCAACACTAGCAAGATATTGATCGGCAATCGAATATCTGCAAACTGCACAGTCGCTAAAAGATTCAGGATTTGAAACATAACCAGTGGCAACCTTGAAATAAGGTTCCAAATAATCTCCGCACGTCATTCCACTAGGCGGCTGTAAAACGTTCATCTCTTCAGGTGCACATTCGACACGTCTGTTATGCAATGAGATACTCAACAAGTCACTGACAAAGTAAGTTAATGGTGATACTCTCCACATGAACTTCCAAAAACCAGGCATCAATGAAGGAGGTTGGAAAACACCACAGAAAGCCATAGTGAAACTGAAAATTAATCCCATGATGACATTTGCTGAAGGTAGATCTGGTGACGGATATAAGATAGCCAAAGCTAGAGATGGATAATACAACTGGTAGAAGAAGCAATAGACAAACCACCACAACCCACATCTTGAAGGTGAGTTGTCTAATTGAATAGGAAAATACCAAGTTACAAAATAGATCGTAGACATGATAATGCAATAAGGAAGCTCATTCAAGTACTGTGCAATCAAGAGACATGACCAATGGAATGTGTTTGACTTGGACTCACGAACCTCAAATAATTCTCTAGAAGCAATCGCATATGTTTGGATTTGATTCATGATTGGAGCACTGACAACGAGTGTTAAGAAGCTGGCAAACATAACATTCTGCATACCGACAATTGTGTATTTGGCATTCCAGAAGGAGAATCCGGTAACCAACCCACCAACAACATTAAGGAATAATTTAGGCAACACATATGGTAAAGATCTGTATAGCTGGGTATACGTTCTCTTGTTAACCTGGTAGAATTGGTATGAATATGGAGTAGCATATGTTTTTGTCAATTCGGGATCTACTTTAATTTCCTTGTGTCTACCTGTTTCGACCAGCTCGTCAATTTTCTTGGTCACATTGGCGCATTCTTCACTTTCAAGCCATAACTGGTGCCAATCGGTCATCACCCCTGAAGTAGCACCTGCACCAATAATTGTCAAAATATACTCTGCTGGATTTTCATCAGGTTCGCATTTCCTAGTACCATGTCTCTCAAAGTAAGATAATAAAACTTCCGAGTTTGCGCCAATGTCACCAAAATAAACTGTTTGACCACCTTTTCTTAAAAGTAGTAGTCTATCAAATTGCTCAAACAAAACAGCAGAAGGCTGATGAATGGTACAAAGAATTGCCTGCCCAGCGTTTGCCAGTTTCCTCATGACCTGGATAATAGCCAACGAAGATTGCGAATCCAAACCAGAGGTGGGTTCATCAAGAAACAACAACAAAGAAGGCTTGGCAACCAATTCCGTAGCAATTGATAGTTTCTTTCTCTGTTCAACATTCAAACCGTAACCAGGGACACCAGCAATGGAATCTGCATAGTCTTCCATGTTCAAGATTTTCATGACTTTATCCACATACTCAATTTTCTCCTCATCTGGGACACTACGAGGTCTTCTCAATCTGGCACTGAACAAAAGGGATTCCTTGACTGTTAACTCAGCAACATGTAAATCTTGCTGTTGGACATACCCGGTTCTCCTTTCAAAGGAAGAATCTACAGGGGCTCCATTGACAAACATATCACCCGTAATAACACCAACCTCGGTACGCCTGGATAAAACATTCAACAATGTCGTTTTACCAGCACCAGATTCCCCAATTAGGGCTGTCATTGTACCTGGCAGAACATATCCCTGAATATTATCCAACAACTTTTTTTCAGTGTTTGCATATGGGACAGTATAGTTCACATCTCTCCAGCAAAAGATATCACTCGATCCTAAACCTTCAAAGGAATCATTAGTATCAGGAGGCTGAGATTCCATATCTTTTTCAAACGATAGTGGTGTACCATTTGCTCCTCCAGTTTCTTCCTGATCACCTTCTGCAATCTTTTCACCATCAGCAGGTGCTATTTGTTTGAAATGTTCCACCAATGCGCCAGAGACCCTTGCATTCCTAATAAAGAGCAACTTATCAGCAGAAGATGGAATTGGATTGTACAATTCCACAGCAATTGCATTTATAACCAAATAACCAAAGATGAAAATAAACATAAAACCGAAATTTCTCCAAACATGGCCAAAGGTGTAGGTATATGCCAACTTGATATAAATGTCGCCATCCACGTCATTCGAGCCACCATACTTGATCTTGGATAGAGAGGCACCAACAAAACCACAGACTTGGTTCAATCTAGGATTGACGTTCTCATAACCGGGACCATAGGGAATTAAGCTCATTGGGAAGCATTCCATTCGGCGATTGTGGAATTGCATAGTAATCATTGCCTCGAAAGCATACAAAATTGGGTTTGTGTATGCAAACCACTTGAACCACCAATACATTGAGTTCAGTTGGATCATATAAGAGGAATAGAGAGCCAACCCTAGTGTGACCACACCACATATTGCCATTGCTGCGGCCAAGGTGGGCATAAACGAAGAAATCAATGTAAACAAGGAACTGACAGCTAACACAACCAGATTAATCATTAGAAGGAATTGGAAAAAAGGGCCTGGTTCACGCTTCATATTAGATAAGAAATACATGATGATGGAGAATAGAACAATGGCAATCAACCGGATTGGAATTTGTATAATCTGTTTGGCAATTAATTCAGCTGAAGGGTGGTAGAAATGGTAAGCATACTGTTTGTTTAATACGGGTTTATCGTCAAACAACACAGGGGTTTGTGCCAAAGACATGATGGAGAAATAAAGACAGGCAAAGAAAATCACACCTCCCTTTGTGAAGGCTCCCAATGTCGAGTTAGGCGAGTTATAACCCAAGGAACCAATAATCAAGGACTGGATAACAGCTGCAGAGATGAAGGTAACAGTGTAAGCCTTGTCGTTGATTGTACTTTGAAAACGCCTAATGCAGCATAGTTTGAGTTGTGTAAGGTAATTGACAGTATAGAAGGAGTGTTTAGATGTCCCTTTCTCCTTGAGTATGTGGTTGGAATTTTCAATTGCCTGGAATGATTCATCAGCAGAATATTGTGCTGATTTTTCGCCGATTTCGTTCATCAGCTCCTTGTATTCTAAAGAGTTACGCCAATAAGTTTCAAATTCCTCTGGTGTCTGTGGTAATTTCTCCTCAAGTCCCGGGCGGCATTTTCTAGCGTTTGCGTCTGTAATAGAAGTCAAGAATTCCGAACTTGTCTGTCGATCTTCCTTGACAAACCCCATCTTGGTGAAGAATTCCACAGCTTTGTCGATTGGACCAAAGTATATCTGCCTACTTAGATAGAGGACAGTGACGTAGTCAAAGAGCCTATATATTTTTTCACTGGCCTGATAGATGGTTACGACTGATGTTGTCTTGGTGATGTTGGTGACAGTCCTCAAGTTTTCGATAAATTCCAAGGCAGTCGATGCATCCAAGCCCCTAGTTGCATTATCATAGCAGGTAAGCATTCCATCTGCAACCATTGCCTCTGCTATGGACACTCTCTTACGTTCACCACCAGAGACACCTCTGATAAAGTCGTTACCCACTTTAGTCTTTTCAACGTGCTTCAATCCGAAAATAATCTCGTAGATGTTCTTCATGTTGCTGATATATTCACCTCGGGTCTCATTGTCGACCCTCACGTTGGGGGTCTTACAACTGATGGCAAATGCTAGCGTTTCACCGACAGTCAAATGGGGTAAATGGACATCCAGCTCTGGGTTGTACACACAGAGGTTTTTGAAGAACTTAAACAGCTGGTTTGATGGAATGCCATTAAAGGCAAGCTCCCCCTTTATGCCAATATAAGTCTTTGCCTCTCCTGCAAGCGACTTGAGTAACGTCGAACATCCTGCTCCAGGTCGGCCCAAGACCAATGTCATTGTACCTGGTGAACAATAGCCGCTGACATCTTTAATTACTTTCCTCTTTTTGGGGAGTTTAGAGAAATCAAACGTCTCCTTACGGTGTCGATTGAAACACCTATCATAGAGAACCTGGATTGGTTTGAAGAAGACATCCGAGACATCTAGCAGTACCGAAGCCGAAGTGTTTCTACCAAGAACCGTCAAGTCTTTAAAGACAACCTCTAGCTGTGGTTTAGAAGTGTTGTTTTCTTGCGCGAAGTTGACTATATGTTTGAGGATCTTGTCCAAGTTGAAATCAGCAGGGTCCATTTGGAAAGTCTCCATATCGTTGGCGGTCATATGAGATAGTCTCCTTGACAATTTAGAGAGCCGTTCCATAACATCGCTGTCTGATGAGATGGTATTATTGAGATCCCTATAGTAGGCTTCAGTGCCGGGCAATGCCTCAGTGTCTGTGTTGGGATCCATAGATACGTTTTTTTTTCTTTTTCTTTTCCCCTTTTTTTTTAATAATCTGGGGAGTGGCAGATATGCGTAATAGAAATTATTGCAATTGTTAGTGTAATTTCAATTGTATATACTTTAGTGGCGTTAAATGTGATACTACTGGTGTATACTATGAATGTCTCAAATCCCAACCAACTGCTTTGCACCACGTGATTGCAAACCACCGTGCACTACTGTATAGAAGTATCCAAGTAAGTATGTCGAATGACCACAACACTACAAGAGCAGCAACGGAACAACTGGCCAGAACCAACACGGAACATAACAAGTGCCACTACGACGCCATGCCGTTGAATCTCATAAACAGGTGATATGCACCAATATATAACCCTACTAAGGGCTTCTCTAACATACTGTATTAGACTATATTGGACTTCACCATATTAGACTATCCCAAATTAAACTACACTAGGTTAAACTTCACTATACTATGCATACGGTCTATTATGGACACCTACGGTGATGTACAGATAAGCAATCGATACATTGTGCCGAGATTGCCCGAGTGCCAAATAGGGGTTCCTCTCCAGATTGAACGGGGCACAAAGGCATCCCCATTGGGACAGCAGGGGCGGCGGCTGTCCCAATGAGGCAAGTCGTCTCTGCGTCGTGCATACACACAATGGGCACGGGGATTTTTTTATTACAATAATACCCACCCAATGGGGAAACACCGTGGTTGCTGGCATGTTTTGTCCCTGTGTGTGGCTCGAGGAGTTCTCCCGAGAAGTCCCGGGCGAGCAGCGGGTCTTCCGGAAGAGCCGGCTCTTTGAACAACTGGGGGGAGGGCATTTTACAGCATGTGTGCGGGTTGGTAAATACACTGATCCAAGGTCTGTGGGAGCGCTTCTATGTGACAATGTCCCTATGTGACAATGTCTGTATCTGCCATTTTAGATATGTCCACAGGTCCATGTAAATAGATGTCTTTGACGGGAAGCCTCTCATGACACCAATAACAATAGTGTCCCCCCCCCGAAACGGGTGTTGCTTGTCGGGAGAGGGCAACGTTTGTGGAGAATGGCGGTACATTGGGGAGACCATTTCTAGAAATGTTTCCCCACCCTCCTTGGATGAAAGTCACTAGAGAAGTTGTATATACACGGTCCAAGAGGACCCATTTTGGCATTGCTTTGCAGTGTTGTGTGTGTATGCATGTATATTCGTTTACATATCGTTGTATATCTCTGTACAACCACAATGACGGTGCTGGGGTTACATCTTGGAAAGCTCGTCCGCCAGTTGGGATGGAGTCAGTGTGAGATGTTTTGCCACCGAACGGCCACCAGTCTGTCCAGCATAGGCATGGAAGATCTTGTAACTCGGAACGAGCGTTTTGGTGATGTCTTGCACTAGTTGTTTCCGGAAATAGGGTGGAATGTCCATCCTCTGGAAAGTTGTTTGTAACTCTTGGAAGGTGATGTTAAACTCTTCGATAAATTTGACAAGGTCCTTCTGCGACATGGATAAGTTGGATCCTGAAAGAGTACTTGCTTGCATAATTCGGGCAGTTAATGTAGACCACTGCATCACGGCCCTATCCATGGCCTTCTTCTTGAGCTTCTCATACCGGTCCATGCCCCGTTGCCCCAATATCTGCTTCAACAACGATTTACCCTCAAGGAGCGTTTGTAGACCATCGAGGTTGAAGAGGAGTATCACTCCAACTTCCTCGTCGGCTTTCTTGCCCCTGTACTTGTCCGCCAACAGGTAGAATGAATATTCAATCGCATCACTGTAAAATGTTCCCAACAGAAACAAAGGATCAGATGATCGCTCCTTCTCCGCTACAAACCCATTTGGTAAATTCACTGGTAGCCACTCATTAATGGTAATTTGTGATATATATTGGAGTTGGTAATCTCTCAGGCGTGAAAAATTGTTGATTCTAGTGGATATCAACATAAAGGTGTTGTTCAATGTCTCATGTGAATTGACATTCACTACCATCTCTTCATATTTACTCCTAATATATTGGAAAAATTCCCCAAACGTATTAAGGGCATCCCTCTCACATTTGGCAGCAAGCTGTTGTAATGTCTGGTCCACAACAAGATGTTGTTCAAACAGCCATCCAACAAACCGATTTGCTCCATCACAGAGCTCGTAGTACATGGTATTATATGAGGTACGCCTCTTCTCCACAAAGTTGATAATCCCATTCAAGATCCCAATGATTTCGAAAGATACCACAGAGACATACTTGTTAACATACGACCCTAGTAATTCGGCACTAATAAACCCACGGAAAAGATTATGAACAATATATAATTCATTGCTCAACATACCCTTGATTTTGTCAATATACACGGGGAAAGACTCACTGTTCCCACCATCGTATATGTAGTTCTGGTCATTGTTAACCTTGGGCGTGCTAATGGCACAAGATCCCATTTTCCTCTTTAACAACCCTATTCTCTCCCTCATTATTTGCTCATCGATATCTATGTCACGCTCCCTGGTAAGATACTCATATTCTACTCTGATTTCCTCGATGTTCTTTGTGTCTTTGCCATTCAATTGGGATACCCTTTTCAGTACATCGCTTTTCAATAGCGTGTCACCACTCAACATACCTTCCACTAATTGTCGATTCAACGCCTTGTATCCGCCAAGCCCTTGTTGCTTCATATCCGAACCAATGGCTCTAAGCTTCCTCAGTGTCTCAATAAACTGCTTGACCCCAGTGATACCAGCATCCAACAGATCGGCATCAAGAAGCTCATCTAGTTGACGTATATTTTTCGCATACTCCTTGATCTCAGCAACCTTGCTTTCAACAGCATGCAAATTCCCCTGTTTGATCTTTAACTCTCTTAACGTGTTCATCAATGGACCTATATGTCGAATTGCGGCCTTGTTGGTGGTGGATAATTTACTCATACCCGTTGTCACCTCCTCTGAAATGGTGCTCATGCTTCGCAGATTCTCAGTTAAAATTGCAATTTCCACATTGGAAGCATCCATCCCCAACATGGTATCCAATCCAGGACCCTTGATATCCATGGCGTCTTGCTTATTGCCCAGATTACGGTAGTTGTATAATTCTATTCCATAAATAACCCTCGACAGACTCCAATTATACACACTTTATTTCATCTTGATGAATTGCCGCGTAGCCCATCAAATTTATTTTCCTCATTCTCTCCCTCTCGAGCTACTAACATTTCTTCTTTTCTCTTGGTTTCCTTAAAACCAAGGGTGACTATCTCAGATCGGTGCTGGTGCCATGTTTAGCTAGCTTGCTTTTCTTCCCATGGACGTTCTGTCTATTGAGAATCAAAGAATTGTGAGTGTATCCAGACAATGTCACAATAGCTCCCGGTTAAATATTTATTGCCCTAGAGCAGACTCTCTGGCCTTATTCGCTAACACTAGACTGACCCATAGACTAGAGTTTGATAGTAGAAAGGCTTACATCTTTATTTTATACTACTCCTTACATGTGTGCACGACCCCTTATACATCTTTGTAGTAGAAACACCTCTTGTTTGCTTTACGCAATCTTTGGGTACTTGCGATCGCTCAATGGTTGTGGGAAGAGTCCAATCTCCAAAAGGTCTTTCATACTCCACTCAATGGCACTCTCGGTCTTGTACGTCCAGAAGAAAAACCCATCGACTTTACTGTATAGATCTAGCTGGCCTTCTATAAACCTTCTCGTATTGTCACGGTCTTGATCTGTCAGCTTGCTCGGATCATCACTGTATTTACATTCACCAATCACGCCTGTTCCAGCATAGGTATTATCGTATCTTGCACCCCTTCCAACTCCATTGAGCCATTTTCCACAATCAGTAAGAGCTGCCGACCATTCTCCAATCACCTGTAGTTTATCAACAGCCATGTATCTTGATACATGCTTCTTCAACGCTTCAAGATGTTCATCAACCGTATACTTTAGCAAATGCGTTTCAAAGACTTGGTATCTATGATGGTCAAGAACAGTGTGGATAAATTCCGGTTCTAATAGATAGGCTTCCCAAAATTCAACATCTAAAAATGAATCGTGGTACACAAAATAGTTGTTGGTTATTTGACGTAACAGTTTATAAGCTTCCTTGTCGAATTTAATTATGTTTTCTGGTTGATATACATTATGTAAGGGTTCATTCAAATTTTGGTATCCAATGACAACATCTGAATATTGGTCATCTCCATATTTTTCAAAGATATATCGAATAACCTCCAAACCGAGGTTGTAATTTGTAATGGGATTCATCCATTGAAGATGATCTCTCCTTCCAGAATTATCAAATCCATTTTGCGAACCAGGAATACCATGCAAATCAATCCAAAGTTTCAATCCATGGTTTCTACACCACTCAATCGATTTTTCTAAGTATTCTTCTTGTCCAAAAACATAAGGATCATCTATCAGATGTGCAAATGCCCAATATCCAATAGGCAACCTCACAGAGTTGAAGCCGTAACTCTTTATCTTAATAAAATCATCCTCAGTTATCCATGTCTCCCAATGGTGTTTCAATCTCTGAAATGAAATATCTGGGCCTAGCTGTAGACAATAATTGTACTCATCTATCGGTGTCCCGGCCTCTGTACCATCTTTGGATGCAGCTTCATATAAAGATGGGGTTATAAATGGTTCTGTGACTAACCAACCACCCAAGTTGACACCAATAACTTTATCTCTCTTGTAGTTGTATTTTGGTCCAGTCTTTTCAATATTATAGTAGCTCCTTTGCTTATTGGAGTGTTCATTAAAAAACCTATTGTTGCTCTGGAGTGCCTCTTTTTTATTTTCCTTGCTAACAATAATAAGCTGATTTTCTTGATCGCTTGTTCTTGAAATGGAACTACAGTGGAAGCATTCACGGTTGAAATAGTTTACACACTTCACTCCAGGAATACCCATTATACAACTATTATTTCTCCTTTCGGAAAGTTCTTGCTCTCTGTAGAAAGCATCTACGTTGGGGGAGAAATGAAACAGCGTTTGGTTCTGTTTTGCAGAAACCGGCAGTAGCCAAATCAGACAGAGATAAAAGAGAACGGCATTTCTCATTGAAGATTCGGAAACAATCATTTTGAGTACAGTCCTCAAACAAAAGTGGCTGTGGAACTCAGAACAAGAAGAAGAAAGGGAAAAAAAACAACAAAAACAAAACACTGACCAACCCAATCACTGAAACGTGCCTCTGTATCCATGTAAAAGGGTATCTCAACAACTACCTTTGCCCATATACATGTTTATCAATATCAGGGAGATATCAAAAAGTTTCCGAAAAGGGAAATCAATTGCCTCGTAATATTTCCTCGAGGGAAATGCTGAGCCCCCTTGATCAATGCTGTGTTTTCATGTTGATTTTTCAGCGGTTTTGCCTTCTCGTATAGAGGACACCATTTCTTTTATAGTTTTAGGGCACCAGCAAACATGGTTCCATCTAACATCCTCAACATTTTTAATCAAGGTGAAAGCTCAACAGCTGTTGCAGATCAGGAGATTTGTCTACCCTGTCAAATAATGGGAGCATTTACATGTTTTGCAGGAAGTGCATATTTCTTATCCGACTTGCCATTTAAAGATGCAAATCCTAAGCAGAATCCATTATGGTTCAGGTACGCTTTAAGGACCTCTGGTGTTGCACTTTTCGGCCTTGGTGTGTATCGGGGCACAGAAGGCTGGTTATGGAACACTGACGCTAAATACAAGGATTCATTCTTAAAATAGATAACAATTTTCTTTTCTAGCCAAACAAGCCAATAGTTTATGATTACGATTGAATAGAATGTACTTATAGAGTAGCTACTATAATTTCCCACCCCCTCATCAGGTTAGCAAAAACGTTTTACCTGAGGAGTTACCGCCAACAACCCAATTCTCCGTAGGATGAAACGTACACACGGCTGGAACCGATGTCATGTTTTCATCACCAATATGTGCTAACATTGTACCATCTCGGCTATAAATGTCAAAGTATTTCTTCATGTTGGCTATTACAAACTTTTCAACGCCATCCATAGGGTCCTCTTGCCATCTGGACTTCAAAATCGACACCCATCGACCAGACTGGCAGTTGTGTTTGATTGTAACGTCCGGGTTTAGATTTTCAGCGACATCACCCTCCTCCGGTTTCACTAGCGTTTTGGAGTAGCTTAAAATACCCTCTCCTTTGTCCATCTGGAAGATACGAATGCTATCGTCGTATCCATTACATACAATATCTCCGCTTTTATTCCAATCTGTGCAGCTCACACTTAGCCGACTTCTGTAAGCGGCAATACACTGTGGCCCTTTGGCATCTTCATAATCAGACCAAACCTGCCTTCTGATCATCCTCAAATCCCATATCCTCATCGTCCGGTCCAAGCTAGCTGATGCAACCAAGTTTGAATCTGTTGGACATGCGGAAAAGTAACCAATTTTCTTGTCGTGTAGCCTGTAAACATCACACGACTCTCTTCTGATGGTATCCTCTCTCAAATCAAACTTTGCAAATTCACCATTTAACGTTGTCAAATAGCCAACATTTTTATCTATAAATTTAAAGTCCGATATTCCAGACGCATCTCCCCATTGATCGTCAAATTCAACAATAACTTTTGAAATATTTTTGGTCAAATCCATCGTTCTAATGGAGCCGTCATAGGAACAGCTCACCACTTCCTCTAATGCCTCGGGTCTAACTGCAATTCTTGCAATATTCTTTCTGTGTGGATTGAATCTTGTTATAGCCGGTTCATCGTCCCCGTCGTCGTCTACCGCCCAGATACCCAACATACCATTAGTATCACCTCCAAAGACGACTTTTCTTTTGTTTGATGGGTGAAACTCAATTGTCGTCATACGCGATGTAGTTAACAGGATATGATTGGGGTGGAAGCTTTCATAAAGGGATAATTTTTCCATGTCTTCTCTTGCTTGCTGGATTGTCTTATTAGCCAATGGTTTGGTCTTAATTTCATCAAAAAAGTCGCCCATAGAGAATGACTTCCCTAGCTTGTCAAGGACAGAGACATCACTGATCACTTCCGTTAGTTTCAAATCATCACTTAGTCGAACTGATTCCAAGGCCTTCAGCCTTTCTTTTTCAAGTTTTTCCTCGTCCAATTTATCCAGTTCTTTATTTGCCTCCGTGTCTTCAGCTTTGACACCTGCTATTCTTCTTGAACGGCGTAGGGGGATTGGTGCTTCTTTCTCAATCTTAACCTTAGGTTTCGGCTTATTTTTTGGTTTAGGCTTTGGCTTTATGTTGTTATCTGATTTCCCAAACTCGTTGGCTAATTCCGTCAAGTTGAGCTTCCTTAAAAGCTCCTTGTTTCGGGCAATATTCGCCTGTCTTTGCTTTTCAAACTCCGAAATGGACATGTTTACTGATGATGTCTGTAATTCCTTAAGAATTTAGGACAGGACTTGTCCTAATAGAATGCCAAACTACTACCATTGCATTTGATGACGAAGGAAAGAAAAAAAAAACTAACGCGTTACGATTTTGAATTTCTAATTTCCCCAAAGAAAAATGTGTAAATATTATCAACAATAAAGTATTGTTTGCTGAGTCAATTCAAAAGAAAGGCACATGCTCCCCTCTAAAGACATCAGCGGAATGAGACCCAAGAGGAAAACAAAAAGAAGACCAACGGCAAAAACAAAAGTTAAGAAGGTGGATTTGGATGTTCTCTCCTCACAATTTTCGCAATCGCAGCAGAGCTACAGTCAACACATCAAGACTCCAGTAAGGAAAAATAGGGCACCTAACTCTTTGGTACTGCCGAATTCCACTATTTTCTCACCAAGGAAGGACGAAGAGTATTCTCAGGAAAATGCATACGATTCAGGAAGTGGGAGAGAGACAGAGGAGAAACAAGAGAAAGTCGATGGAACTGATGAAGAAGTAATCGAAGTCGAATCGGGTTCCTCTAGCGAAGAATCATCCGATGGACTACCTCATAAAAGGCATACAGAATCTAGTAAGGATGGTTTTAAAAAGCCAAAAGGATTGACAAGTTATACTGCTCCCTTGAATACTAAGAACTGGCAACCATTACCACCACAGGTACATAGTGAACTATCGACGCTATTGAACTTACTGATACCAACATCCGTTGATGATAAGGAAGAGTACTACGCTAAGGCATTAGAGTCAGAAATAATACGGCCATTGATAGCCAAATTTGCTTCTGTTTATCTCCCGCCTATTCAAAATAAGTCATATCGGCAGCTAAGTAATCAACGGTCAAACGAATTTAATTTGAATATGCTAGATCAAGAACAAGCAAGACTGACCTCCAGTTATGATATAAACTCGAAACAGCTGGATATGCTTGCACTGCAACTTGTGAAGGAAAAGGAAATGATTGCGATAGAGCGTGGATATTTAAAAAAGTTGAAAGAGAATATCAATACTTGGAAAACTAGCAAGAACAGGCGTCTTGATAGATTGAAGTCGGAGTTAGGGGAAAAATTTACCAATATCTGTAATTCTTTGAATGCTGCGGACTCTGGCTTTGTTGGTGCCGATGATATAGATATGGTTCAAGATACAAAAGCAGATACAAATCTCGATGATCCTGACTTGAACAAGAGATTATTAAAACTGAATAAATATTTGACAAATTTGGAAACACATGTATCGCCAACTAAGGATTTTCAAGAATCCTTAAAGCAACTATCAAATAAACTACAAAAAAAGAACACTAATTCATAAAGACATACAGGGGAAGACCCTTCATCACTTTTTTCTCATTTAACTCAACGACATTGATATTGTCAGCTTCTTTTCCTGTGTGGTATTTCCTTAGCATAACACCTGCTAACATTGGAGGGAACTGCTTGTCAATCGTTCCAATAGTAACGTGCGCATGATCATTGGCATATGATAATCCTACGCTCTCACCATTGTGATGGAATCCAAGTATCTCAACCTCCACACACATGACTTTAGAATCCCATATGATTCTTTGTAATTCTATATCCATTGTATAATTATCAGGCAAAATACATTTATTATTCGCTGGGATTTCAACTGATGCATCGGCAAATTTGGTGACTCCAGTCTTGAACGTATTGAGATACAATTCCCAGCATTGTCTTTTCAAATCACCTTCTCTTCTCATAGCTGAGTGAACAAGAGTGACATGAAAGTCAGACTGCACTCTATTCAATTGAAGTAGTCTTTCATAAAAATCAATGTTTCGTGATTTGACAGTCTCTAATAGGACGTTTGCATCAACAAATGCGCCAAAATATGATGGCTTACGTTTTGTTGGCTTTACTTTTTTGACAAAAGTTGGTTTATATGTTTTCGCCTTCTCAAATGCTTTGATTATGTCCTCTTCAGCAGGTACTTCCAATTCAACATCAGTGATTATTTCTTTTAATTCTTTCACAATTTTTTTCAGATTAGTTAAGCTAGAGTCACGTTGAGTGACATCAAGATCAATAATATAATCAAACCTTGAGTCAGGGAGTCTATTTGGAGTAATTGGCTGGAATCTACTAATAAATCCTCTCATGATTTTCTCCGCATTTCCAATACCATCGGTTTCCACCTTGATCGACTGATGGTTGTCCCCTCTTCCAACAACTCTTTCCCTTGTAATTTCCCATAGCTGTTTATCACCCTTTGGGGCGTGATCTAAGAAGTTAAGGCAAATAAACTTCAGTTTTGACTTTGGAATCGTATCATTGCATTTATCAAAGGAATCAAAAATCTGTTTCCTTTCCTGGACTTTATGGTTGTTCTTATCTATTATTACAATTGGCTTGGATGCAAGCACATCCAATGCAGCTTCAACAAGCTTGTCCTTTCCTGGTGTTTGGATATTATCATTTTGAACATGTGAAATAAGTTCCGGATATAGCTGTTGTAATCCAACAGCTGTGGTTGTTTTCCCGCACCCAATGGTTGCAACGGTTATCAATACATACCTATTTGACTTGGTTTCACCAAACTTGAGCTTCTTCATCTCATCCTCCAGGTCAAACATGGTCAGTTCATCCTTAACCATTTGAATACCGGTTGTTTTCTTTGACTCAAAGTATTTCTTTCTCAATTCAATGATTCCTTTGTTGTCCATAAAGTTCACTTTCAACTTCTCATCGGTCACAAGGTATGGCATGACATATTTGATGTAGTCCATACAAATCAACTTATGCTTACCAAATTTAAGTGTTCCATCGCTGATGAATTGTTTGGTCACCTCCCTCATTTCTCTATATAAATGGTACGGCTCCTCAAACTTATATTTAAAAAAGTAATCTTGATTGTTTCGATAACATCGTATCACAAAACCTTCAATTTCTTCCCCTTGGAAGGTACCCGTTTTACTGCATTCGTTCATAAAACTTAGTGTTTCATCGAATGTATTGAATTTCAGATATTTTGTTGGCTTGAAGCCAAACATTAGGGCAAATTGTTCCACTTTCTCAATGGGGTATGTGTGGAAATCAACGGTGTTCAAATTTAACCCGTGCAAATACAATCCCGCCTTCTCTTCTTTGTATTCTAGAACATGCTCCTCAAAATCATCATCACAAAATTCACATACTGCAGTCATGTTAGATCTATATAGTAGCTCTCCTAGGGTGCTCTGTTCAATATCATTCTCAGCCAATTGCTTCAACAATCTCTCTTGGGCCACCATTGCATGGTTCTTGGTCAGGCCTTCATGCTTTCCCGTTGAATGTTTGGAGCAAACCATCAACGTACCATCCTCCAAACCGGAAATGAAAACAATGCATCCATTACTCTTAACAGTGACACTATATGGACCAGTAGTTTCTGATCTCAAAATATCCTCCTTGACACTCGTCATTTCATTCATATTGAAGAATTTGTCGTACCCTCTACACATAATGACACCATCTTCGCTGGTGAAAAGACCACGTGCATATGAGGGCAACCTCTTCCTCTTACTGTAATAATCCCATTCGTTGAACTTCCAGCTGATCACAGGGATACTGGTCCCATAGATCACATTGTCTATCCTCTTGACACTTTTTTTGTCCTCTTCAGATAACTTCAACAAGGTTTCAACAAGCGTCCGGGACTTCCCAATTTCCTCTCTTGCTCTTTCCTTGGAAAAGATAAGGGGTTCAAATGATACTGCTGTCATTGCCGGCTTTGCTAAAGTCACTTTAAGGGAGAAACACTATTGCCTCTTTGAAGGCCAAAGTTTTACCCGTACAGAAAAAAAATTCAGGGCTCATGGCACAACGTGGTGTGAAATATACTTCGCACTCAGGGGAATGTCATTTACGGATATAAAGTGACGCATTCAACAAGAGGATTTGTCAGGCAATAACACAATATACGTTAGGATGTAATGGCTAGAAATGAGGAGTGAAGGAAAAACTTTTGATTCTATGGACACCTATAATCAACTTCCTAAGTTGGTGGTATGCCCCATAGAAAGGGGAGGGGGAGGGGGGGGGGGGGGGGGGGGGAATTTCACGGGGAAGAGCACGTAATAAAGTCAGGTAAAGCCATGCCATAATGATTGAGCGTAAATCTATAGTCTCTAATTAATATCTATATCCGAATAGCCAAACATGTACAATACATCTTTCAAACTCTTGGAGTTCAAACAAGCAGGAGCTTTCAACTGGACAGTTGGCTTTGCGTTCCAGGCAACACCAAAACCCGACTTCTCCATCATCAAGAGATCGTTTGCACCATCTCCAACCGCCACGGTATTACGTAAATCAACGCCATTTTCAGCTGCAAGTCTCACAAGCAAATCTCTTTTACGTTCACCATCGACGATATCACCAATGGTTTCACCACTTAGGATTTCTACATCACCAACAATCTCTGTTTTCAACAAATTAGCAAAAGCGTAATCCAATCCGAGCTCTTCCTTGACATATTCGGCTAGCGGTAAGAATCCGCCAGAACACACGGCCAATTTACAGCCCTTTGATTTCATAAACTTGCATAACTCACGAACACCGGGGGTGAAGGACAGTTGCGGCTTCAAATCATCCCACAAGGTTTGTGAGTGGATGCCTTTTAATAGTGCAACGCGTTCACTCAAAGACTGTTTGAAATCCAACTCACCGTTCATTGCCCTGGTGGTGATCTCGGCAACCTTGTCCTCGACATTGGCCTGTGCTGCAATCATTTCAATCACCTCCTGCTGGATCAAGGTGGAATCCATATCGAAGACAATCAGCCCCTTCTCCTTTCTAAAGTCGGTGTTTTCTTGTAAAATGAGATCAACATTGGGTACGGCAGTCTTCAGTTTGTTTCGCAGCTCCACAATGTCGGTGTTGGCATGGATGTCGACAAAGAAATCGGTAGCTTTATCTCTCGATAAGAGCTTAAATGACGACACAACCACAGGACTGGACTTGAGAACTTCTGAGATGGCGCCGTTTTCAGTGGCACCTAGAACCGAGTGGCCTATGGCAGTGATGACGTGAGACATGTTCTCGATGGTTAGCTAGGATAACACATATACCAAGACCCGACATTGCATTTAATCAAACAGCTAAAATAACGTGAAGTGAAATTTGACCAAAGAAAAAAAATCCAGCTAGGGGAAGAAGTCCAATTTTGTCGCTCCAAAAGAGGAAAAGAAACAAACAGAGTCGAGTCAAATCGAACCAAACATCCCAATGGAGAAGAACAACTTTTCAGCGGAGAGCAACGTGGTATATCCACTCAGAAGTATTTCAGGCTATACGTGGAAGCCATATGAACATATATACATCTCACAGCCATAAGGTATGTGCTCTTTTTATTGAGCAAGTGGGAAGAGAACAAGTCCGTAGCGAGTGCTATTCCTTTGTGTACGTGTGTTTTGGGGTATTTCTTTGAGAGATTACAAGAGGTATTGGTATTGATAAACAGTTTTTTATGATAGACAAGTATCCTAAGAACATTGACCTTTTATCACCTTCGGGGGAGTTTTAAAGTTTAACTTTTGTGCTTAAAGACAAAAAATAGATGTTATTCTATAGCTGTGCTTCCATATGCAAACCAGCCGGAAAGGAACTCCAGATCTCGTGCGCAAACTCCAATAGTGTCTTTGAAGCCAATGTCCCAAGAGACGTATCTGAGGAGGGTAACCTATAGTCTCTCTTTTCGATCTTATGGTGTGTGGGTTTATTGGATTACGTGTAGGGGCCATTTTGCAGTGTGCATTGTAAATAAAAAGGCGTTTAGCTGTGTCGGTATTCTTCAGTTATCGATGGGGCACTTTAGGCGGCCTCACTGCCAAAAGGTGCCCGGAAATAGGCCAAGTAGAAACCTTTATTACTTGATTGACTCCCAATTTGCTATGGAAAGCGGTGAAGCGGGTTTATGCTGAGGTAGAAAAAATCTAATACAAGCTGAAAGAGAATACATTTTGCTGGAGGACAAGTCATGATGTAAAATGGTGGGACAACGTCATCTTGTCTTAATGGTTCAGTACTTACACAAATACTCAAAAGAATACATCAATCACCATGGTTCCAGCAGCTGGTGTCAAGACATGTGTCCCTTGTACATCAGAAGCAGTCGTTTAATTCTTCATCTCAAAATGATTACTAGTGATATAAATCTCTGTTATGTTGCTCGTCATTAGATTTCCGTTGCCAGCGCACTAAATTGATAATGTCACAATCCTCCGCCTGCACATTGTTAGATGATGCATTGGACAAGCCATAACTCAAAAAAAAAAAAAAAAAAGATAGCAAAGGAAATCACATTTTTCGGTACAGCAAGGTTCCTTTCTTTCTGCTCCCAAACACCTTGTAGCGGCGTCTGTTGTGTGCCTGCTACGTCCAATTACATCTATTCTAGAAAGAACAAACAATCATAGCTCCTTTTCTCTGTTATATTAGAATGACTTACTAATTATATAGACCCCTCATGTTTAAGCTCAATTTGAGTAAACAACTTGCTTTGTTTTCTGCATCTGTCCTGGTAATTACCAACAGATAAGCTGACACTCTCCATTTGCTTTGATTGCGGTTCCTTCCTATCAATTTCTAATAATTTCTCTCCTCAAACCCGACTTTCTCGGTTCAAGCCATCACTAACTATCGAAGACTCTTTGCTGTTTCAGTAGTAGCAATGTTCATGCCTTGGTGGAGTACATGCAAGATGCCACACTTCTAACGTGGGTGATTCCTCACTCCATTTCTTCTGCTTTGCCCAAAGGTATATCCTTCAGTAAAGAAAATAGTGTTTTGGGGTGGTACCAATTTCAGTCACATGGCATGCTAGTCTTTCAAAGCATAATATAGGACGCCTTGGTCTTTAGTTTGCGTTTCAGGTTCTCCCAAAATCCCAAGTTTCATCTTACGTTCACAATGACAGAACATGGATAATTCCAACCTCAATATACCACCGATGCACACTTTATACAAGGTCAGTTTTGAGGGAACACAATTGATTTACATCTATGCAGGCAAACACCTTCGTTCCTAAATTTACTTGAAACGTTAGAGTATGCCAAAAGCAGGCAGTTGGCATTAGGACTATTTTACAAATCCACTTCATATATGGAAAAAACTAGAACATCGCTGTTCCGTATGGAACTTGTTTCTCGTGTCAAGTTCAGCTTTTCCTCTTTGGGAATACCCCCAAACCATCTCATGGTAGCCGTCAAGGACATGCTTCAGTCTCAGAATCTAACCATGAACTGGTTCGTTTCGGAGAAACCAATGGGCAACGAGGCTGGTGAACAAACGGTGATTCTTCCTTCACCGTCATATCACTACTGGTGTATAGACAGTAGCTGGAACTTCGAACCTTCATGGAAAAACTGCATCGCTGTTACCATATCAATTGAAAGTTTTTTTCTGTACTTTTTCTTCCCCTTCCCACCTTCACTAGCTGTAAATCATAGCACTGAAGTGAACATGTATTGACGTGTAAAGAGTGGCAAAAAAATGTAGATTGTCATTCCCTCAACAGAGTCCCATTGTTCTCAAATCTCATCGCTGTAGCAATATTCCAACAGTGAATACATAAAAAGCAGAGTAGCAGAAACAAGACCAGTAAGAAACCAACAAAATGTGCATCTCTCATGGCTACCTTCCCCTTACCAAATGGTTAAGATCGATATTTTCTTACTTATACACTGATTTTCCCCATCAAACACCATTGACTCAATACACCGTCGGGGTATTGCGTTAACGTACCACTCCATACAAAACAAATCAAATAAAAATACAATTTTCATGTGCTGCGCAATGCAGTTTCTGGCTATGAAAATATATTCTCTTTTTATTATTTCTACTTCAAGTTTATAATTTGAGAACATTTTACAGTGCATCATTAAACACCTCCCGTCCATTCCCTTTAATAAACACCTACTGCAAGATGGATCCATTACCAGTGGCAAACGACCCGACGCCATTGTCGACGGCGATATTTGGTGCTTCCATAGCGGGAGTTGTCCAAACGGTGAGTACATATCCCTTGGAATATTTTAAAACCATCAAACAAATTGAGAACAAATCGGTCTTAATACGTGAGGGTATTGTTCCACATGACTCCATCCGTCCGTTGTTTAAAGGGTGTCTGCCCTTGAGTATTGGAATGGCAACTAAGGGAGCCACGAGGATGTTTCTATTTAATTCGTTCAACCGGTTCATGTCTGAAAACAAGGGTGTCAATAGTGCACCGCAGGTTGTTGTTGCTGCACTAATGACGGGTATGATTGAAAGTATTGTGTCGATACCGTTTGAGAACATCAAGGTGCGTATGATTGAGAACAGCATGGTTGCCAATGGATATAAAACCATCCTGGATGAGGAGGAGAAGGTCATGAAGACAGAGGGTACGGACAAAGGTGTCAAGGGCCCCCAGACTGTCAAGGGCGTCAGGTTGCAGGCACGGCCAAAAGTGGAGGCAGAGCTACATCCTAGGATCAAGGCGGCAATGTACTACCACCAGCATCCAAGTTATAATTTCAAAGGCATCATCAAGGAGATGTATGAGACTGGTGGACTGTTGGCCTTCACGCAAGGTTCAAGCATGACCATTGCAAGGCAGTGCATGAACAGCATGGTATGGTACAGCACGTATTCATCGTTGCAGCAGTTGATCGATCCTAACAGGGACTCTATTACGGAGTTGGAATTACTGGGGATGGGATTTGTGTCGTCATTGGCATTGGTGGGGGTCACGCAGCCGATGGACGTATTAAAGACCAGAATGCAAACCAAGGATTATAGAGTACTGTATAAAGACATGATGACATGTGTTGCGTTGATATTCTTCAAAGAAGGTCCTGCAAAGCTATGGGCAGGTGGTATACCGAGGTTCATCAAGGTGAGCTGTTCTTCGACTGTGACGCTCATGACGTACCAGTGGGTAACCAAGATGGTGAACAAGTTGTCTGAGAGCAAGCCATTCTCTGCATGATTGGCTGTTTCCGCTACCAGTTGGACTTGCCATGAAATAGAACCTACTGAAACATGTCCACCTCTGTTGGCCTCTTCCAACGTCATTTCACCTCTTCCCACTTTCTAGTATCTCTCTTCGTGGCTCCGCTCATTGTAACCTTACAATGGCCGGCTGGACTCCCATGAGAGCGTTCATGAGGAGAATGATCTCGCCGTCCATTAGGGAACCGACTTCAATATCGCCTTGTATAATTTCTCTCGTGTCTATAAACTTCCTTCTCATTATTCCGTCCATGCATCCCCTCCCCAAATGCGGCGTCACCCACGCATATTGTGAGTCCTTCTCCCGCCAACAGGCAATGCTAGTGATGGAGCCCTCCAAGAGGTATCCACTGCCATCATAGAGAATGACCTCCCGCCTATCGCCAACTGTTATTGACCGTCTGCGCCTTGCGGCATTGTACGTGTCTCTAATGTTGGTCTTAAAGGACGTGTATGGAGACACCGAAGAAGGCTGTGAGTCCAAATGGGCGTACCAGCCACTCCACGGGTGCAGGTACTTTGGTATGGACAATGTCGATTCCTGGAAGGAGGCATATTGCGGAATCTCCGTATTGAGTCTGTGCGTCTCCGGCAGCGGCGCCATTTCCACATGCATGGATCCGTCTAGGGCAATAGAGACCTTCACCCTATGTGGTATCGAGTTGTCCATGCCATTGTGGAAGAATGCCGCAGATATACCATCCAAGATCGTCTCTTTGGAGACGTGTGCATCGATTTGAAAATAGCGTGCCGAACGGTTCAGCTTGGCAATGTGGTCATTCAGAGAATAGATACATGATTCGTCGAGTCCCACGTTTCCAGCACACTGTTTAGAGAGAGACGGGTCGTATCGTAACGTTGTGAAGATCTGCAGAGACTCTGGTACGGCAAATTCTCTATTTATCATGTCGACAATGTTAGTATTTGACATGGTGTAGTGCACGCTCTAGACAATATGTAATATGTCCAATGGCTGAGAAAAGGTTCACTAATGAAGGAAGTTATCGGCACAGCTAAACGTGTGGATCCTTGTTATAGAACCTCTCTCTGTTTAGAGTCAATAGACTAACAACTCAAATTACAATATTTTCAAGTCTCTCTAGGGTATTTGGAGAGACTTTTAAAGCCTTCTTCTCCACAATACCCTCAACATACATTCATCTCCCAGTATATCTTTTTTTTTCTTTTTTTTTTCTTTTTCCCGCATCTGGCGCGCATTTCTAATTTTCGCGTCTCTATAGAGAAAAACAAACCCAGACAAGGCAGCAAGGCGTATCGACAATTTCCATAGTCAAAACAACCCGTAAATATACGTGTCCAAAGATCAACCTCTTGGTCAATAACTAATTTCCCCTACTTCTACTCCACGCACATGAAGGTCGTCGTCATCAGTGGCGGAAGTGCCACCAATCATCTTGTCGAGGCCTTCCAAGAACACGAGGTGACCTATATCCTTCCAGTGTCTGACAATGGAGGGTCTAGTGGTGAATTGAGCAGAGTTTTTGGGCAATGTCCCATTGGCGACATACGCTCGCGGCTTGTGCGGCTTATGAGGAACGGCTCTGTGCGGCGTCTGATGGAGATGCGGCTCTCGAGGAAGGAAGAAGTTGCACAATTACAGTGGAGAGAGCTACTCAGTGGAGAAGAATGTATGTGGAGTGGTGTATGTCTCCCAATTAGGGAGGAGATTTCAGGTGTCCTTAAGAGGGCCAATGGCAAAATCAGGGGGACTGATTACCGGTTCAGTATGGCGAGTGTGGGGAATCTCTGCATTCTTGGAGCTCCAAAGGTATCTGAGGGACTCCTGTTGCTGCGGCGATGGGGGGATGTCCCCCCAAACGTACATGTTGAAGGAGTACTAGACGTGGACAAGTGCCAAGGTGGGTACGAATTGGGGGCCTTACTTGCTGACGGGACGCATATTTACGGTCAGTCCCAGATCTCGCATCCGAGCTCCAATGGTGAGGAGTTACATTTCGACAAGCATGTCTCCTCGCAGCAGTGGTTAACTAGTCCAATCAAGGACGTCTACTACATGGGGCTAAAGGACATACGCCCCTATGTCAACAATAAGGTGGTGGAGAGTGTCCGGGAATGTCACGTTCTTGTGGTGAGTGTAGGATCTCTATGGACAAGTTTGGTTCCTGTACTTAAGGTATTACGTTTACATAGACAAGACTATCTTTGCAAGAGTGTGCTAATTCTCGTCAATGCCAGACTAGACGCAGATCGCGAAACGCACTCTCTCACGGGAGAAGAGTATGTCCACATTATAGAAGAAGAGCTCGGGATGATCGACACTGCTGCTAGTAATCAGCCTAATAGTAACACTAGCTCCAATGGAAGCATATACTCTAGTCGGAAAATCGTGCTATACCCGCACACCGACAACGGCCACACAGTGCACGAGGTGCGCAAAACCCTCAACGCGCTCGCCCCGCGCGAAAGGGAGGGCTAGCAACTAGTGCCAATTCCCCCCTATTAGCGCGTATGAGCTCTTATTAATGGTCTCTATAAAAAGACCCAGTTGCGCCCGTGCCCCTCGCCTCTTCTCCGCAGGTTCCCCTTTGGGACTCTCTTTTGGACAACGCAAATTCACAGCGGAGAGTCTGGGGCATCCAGCGTGGACATCAGGTGTGATTGAGTTTGCCCCATGAAGTGTCTCATTCGTCTCAGACGACTTTATATTGTACATTGTACAATGTAAAGTTAGTTGGTCTTCCCTCTCTGACTGGAGAAGAACGTGCCCGTCTTGGGTGCAGTGTTGTATCGGATAGCTCTTCGTAGCCCCGCATTATCTTCACTGCAAGGACGAGCTCTACATTTTGTATTTTTTCGCTAGGTGTATTTTTTTTTCTTTTTTTTTTTTTTCGGTGCATGTATTCCATTGTACGCATTGCCTATATGTATGTATACATATTATACACATATATATTACACACACATTCACATCTTGGAAGTAGTTTGCATCTCCAAGTAATTCTTGATTTGGTTGCCATTGCTACTGTTACAGATACTGTCAGTTGCTCCTTGGATCTCCTGTTGGTATTGATCCCCCCCTCTCCTCCCATTTACACTGCCATAACGCTGCCTTGGGTCCTCTAGAATTTTCTTCACCTCATGTTCAAACTCAACCCCGTTGCAGGCCTGGGCGCAAGGCTGTTCCCGAAATACACTGGCCATCAAAACTCCATAGTCAAGAGGATTGTGTGGCCAAGTACCCCTCGAAACGTCCTCATTGTAAAGAAACCGTGGCATGACAAGGTCCTCAACGCTACAATCACCTTCATCAAACACATCCACAAAAATTATCCTTCGGTCAACGTCATTGTCGTCCCGGAAGTGGCCGAAGAACTAAACTCTCTTAACCAAACCACTCTGAGGACAAAATACCCTTCTCTCGTCCCTTCAACATTGTCTGGTAATGCTTCCCCATCTGCAAATGAACCTATCCCCATCCACACTGGTCCAATCTCGGAAATCGTCAGCAAAACTGACCTTATTGTCTCTCTTGGTGGTGACGGCACCATTCTACGCGGTGTATCCCTCTTCTCCAACACCATAGCTCCGCCGATCCTCTCCTTTGCCTTGGGAACCCTAGGATTTCTCCTCCCCTTTGATTTCAGGAACCATGAAATGGCGTTTGCAGAATTGTACAACTCAAAATCAATCATGCTTCGAAGAGAACGGATCGAATGTCACATTGTCAAGGCACATGCAGACTCGATGGAATTGAACAAACAAAGACAGCTTCTTAATGACTCGCTCATTGACTCAAACTCTAATGACTCTCTCTCCACCACAGAACAAGTGGAGAGGCTAAAACGTCTTTCCGCAGAAATGGACGCCCCTTTTGACAGAGTATCAATTACTTCTGAGATTAAAGACCAAATAAAAAACCTGAAAATTCATGCCATGAATGATATAGTGTTGCATCGTGGTTCATTACCAGGCTTACTCAATTTAGACGTTTACATCAATGGGAACTTTTTGACAAGAACAACAGCAGATGGGTTGATCTTTGCCACCCCAACAGGCTCAACGGCGTATTCCCTATCCGCCGGTGGCTCCATTGTCCATCCAACCGTAAAGTGTATTCTCTTGACACCAATCTGCCCCCGTTCTCTATCCTTCCGCCCCTTGATTCTACCTTTGAATTCCCACATTCTAATCAAAGTCATTGGCAAAGACTCGATCCAGTGTGACTATTCAAAATTCAACGCAAAGATGAGTATAGACGGTATACCACAACTTAGGTTGATCCCCGGGGATGAAATCCATATTATCAGTGAATCCAGGAGTAGAATAGACCCGCCAGGAATAGATATGGACCACAAAACCGGGGTCTGGTGTGTGGTACAGTCAAAGGGCGATTGGGTGAACGGTATAAATAGCATGTTGGGCTTTAATTTGGGATTCAAATCAAACTCAAATTCAAATACAAGTACAAATACAAATACAAATACATAGTAATATTACTTGGCTGCGTGCCTACCGATCTATCTATCTATCTATCTAACGTTTTGTCGTTAACTACTTAAAATCTTCTCTCAAGATCGTATTCTTCACCTTCCGGGCGTCTTCATCGTCATCGTAAAACTCATTGTCAGGAATGATTCTCTCGTCACGCTCCTTCAGACTGCCACCACGTGTATCAATGGCTTCTTTTGTGTCTTGGTCAACATCATCCTCAAAATCAGCCATGTCTCTTGGTACATCGTGCATCTGCACTGAGGGCGTATGTTTTGCATTGTCCAAGTTGGTGAAAATCTCAGTCATTATCCTATTCAAGTATTCGGGAGTGTTAGCATTGTGCATGTTACTTGGGCGGACTTCCATCTTGTAGTCCGGACCATAATATTCAAAGTAATCATTGAATGGTATCTCAGGTCCCAAAATCTTCTCATTCAACAACCCGGTCTCAAAGGACCAGGTACGTGCTACGTTTCTCATGGTGTATCCTCCCCCACCAACAATCATCAAGGGCAAGCCAAAGGACTTGAGATAGTTTACACAATTGGCATGCCCCTTCATCGATAGATTGAAACACCCCAATCGATCTCCTGATAATGAGTCTCCTCCACATTGCAACACAACTGCACTTGGTTGATACCAATCAATGACTCTCTTGATTATAGGCTCAAACAAATTCTTGTAAGTTTGGTCATCAATTCCGTCCCTTAGTGGAACATTGACAGCATGGTATTTACCTTTACCAACACCAATATCCCTCAACTCCCCGGTACCTGGGAAAAACTCTCCATATTTATGGAACGATACTGTCATCACCCTGTCGGTTGTATAAAACGCTTCCTCAACACCATCACCATGGTGAACATCAATATCAATGTAGAGAACTCTTGGATGATACCTTAGCAACTCTAATATACCCAATACGATATCATTCACATAGCAAAATCCACTGGCTTCACTCTTCTTCGCATGATGTAACCCACCGGCATAGTTGATTGCAACATCACATTTCCCCCTATTCAATCTGGCTGCCCCCTCCATCGAGCCACCTCCAGATATAGAACAGTATTCAAATAGTCCATCGAAAACTGGACAATCATCCCCAACATTGAACTTAAGTTGCTCCTTGTTGAACATATCCAAATTGTCGGGCGTGACCCGAGCAAGGAAATCAACATATTCGTCAGTATGGAATTGTGTCATTTCTTGCCTCGTTGCTGGCTTTGCCCTGTATATCTCCATCGACTTGTACAATCCATAATTCATAATCAACGAATGTGCCATTCTAATACGATGTGGTTTCATTGGGTGCGCTGACCCATAGGAATAGTTACCAACGTCGCTGTCGTAGAAATACGCAATCCTCTTCTTGTTATTTGGATTCACAGTTAACTCTCCAAATGGCTTGTCTTCATATAACATAGTTGTCTCGGTTCTTCTATAGCTTCAACTTGTCGGCGAAATATACAGTACTTTTCTCAAATAAACAATTCTATAACGTGTAAGCGTATAAACACATATAACGACGCTTATGCAATGATCTTAACTGTGACAGTGCTCTTACTGATCAAGAAGAAAAGACGGGAACAAAGGAGGGGGGTGGGAGAAAAAAGGAGAGAATAATATAACCAACAACAAAGTTTTTTTTTTGGTTCTCATGTTTGATCAAACTGACCTCTCTAGTTCTGAGCTCAACCTCGCCACGAGATTTCTCGAATTAACAAATTCCTCTCCGGCTAAGTTTGTCTCAAAAGAAACCCCTCCACCATTGTCACCCTCAACATTACCAACTGGCATGACAATGTTGTACCACTTCGTCCCCATTATGGATAGTACATTCCTTGTGACGCCCAGATCGAAGACGTTCAAGTGCCGTCTAGCCGTGTGTCTGTACCGCTGCCTCTCATACGATTCGATTGTAGTTCTATTGCGACACATTTGGTATATGGTAAACCCGGTAAAGACCCCGATACACAACGTAAACACGACACCCAAACAGAAAACAAGTAGCACATGGACGCTAAACAACTCTGTGTCCCACTTGCCATCAACAAAGAACCCATAGAGGACGTTAAACGTCATACTTGTGACCACAAGCAAGTAAACCAAAGACCAACACAAAAACTGTACAAAGAATCGGTAATTCTTATATCCAATGCAAATGCCAAACCATGGACAATGGTGATCCATCTTCAATATACATTTGTCACATGCACTACAGTGATGTGTTCTATCGGGCTTCCAACATCGGCATTTCGTGCAATATCTATATCTTCCGTCTCTTTTCATTGTTATCGAATCGCTCATACACAGAGGAACATTCTCCCCCCGTAGTTCTGGATAATCAACGGGCGATCCACTCCCAGTATAGAGTACCTTATAATATGTCCATAGCGACAGCACAAATGCAAATGTCGTAATGCAAATGCAAAATTTAGATCCATTGTACAATATGAGGTACACCTTGAAAATCATCGTCCAATACGACCACACAAAGAGCAACGTTACGCTCAAAGGTGGGAAGGTACATGTTAGTACAACACAGAACGTGTTGGCAATATTGTATATACCCATGCCACTGTGGTGAGAGAAAGAGAAAAGTTTCTATTTTCCCCTTCGTTATCTACACGTTATACATAAACTTGAGTTGTACATTATATTACATAATGCTGTACATAAAATATATTTTTCATGCCAACCTCAATTCGCTTCTCATTTTCCAGTATAGAAGGTGTCAATGATAAGCTGCAAGAATTTACTGCTTGAGACAAACAATCCATCGAAAAGCTCCAATTCCCCCCTTTGCTCATACTCGTTTCTAATGAGCTCCTCTATACTGACACGACGAATCGAAACACCAACATTTAGGTGTACAACAAAATGTCCCGGTTTTTCGCACTCAACCACTAAACTTGGCCTTCGTATATGAAACCCGGACCTTGCAAACTCGTCGTTCACCTTAGTCACAACCTTTCTCTCCTGTAACTCCTTCAACGGCCTCTTCATTATACCAAATGACGAAGCTTTCGATGCCTTCCTAGGTCCACTGCTTCGAAAAAACTTAAATATCGATTCGTTTTTGGTGATTTCAACAACTTTGAACTTGCTATTTAGAACATCATCAATCTTCCTTTCAAATTCGTTGTATTGTTTGCTATAAAGTCTTGATCTTCTCTTCAACTCAGTTAAGGTGTCAACAACATTCTTTGCCTCTAATTTTCTCATCTTTTCCTGCTGTCTCTTATGGCGTATATCATCGGCTAACAAATTGATGATTTTTTGGAAACCATCCGCTGAGGTTGTGACACCATTTTCCTGTAAATCGTATAACATTTTAATCGTTTCAACTTTCAATTGCGGATAGCTATACTTGTGGGATTCATTGTTAATATTCATCTTCTTCTCGTGCCTGACGATTTCTAAATACCTTAGTTCGTCATTTGGTTCAATCTCGGCAACCAGCAGATCAACTAGATCTTCGAAATCACCATGCTGTACTTGCAAAATATAAGCGAGGAAGCGTTTCACCCTCATTATGACTCTCTCCATAACTAGTTGCTTTATATTGCCCTCTATCTCGACACCCTCCTCTAATCGTATGATGGTGTATCCATACTTGTCTACGGGTAGCTTTACGTCTTCTTTGATTTTCTCCAAATCGATATATGTTTTCAGCTCATCGATAGTCATCTTCAGTACATCATCTTCTTTGTGTATAATTTCATTGGTAAACTGATTCCATATACCTACTACTTCTCTGATGTCTTCATATTTTATTTTCACAAATCCTTCTATATTGTCATCAAGGATCTTTTTGTATGAATTAAGACCAGTATTACCAATGATATCCTTAATAAAACCAATAATGAAATTCCTCATCTCTTCCACGTAACCATTAAGACTCGAGAGATACGCCAATGATCCGTGAAACTTCCTGGAGCTTGCTATTTGATTTAATACAATTCTCACAATTTGCAAGTTTCTGCTTATATTTGTAACTGTCTCAACATCATCGCTAATAGCATTGATATTAATGGAAAAATTTTCCGGGGTCTCAAAAATTGGTAAAATATAGCATTGCATGAAGATACTGCCAAGTAGACTCATTATGTATAGCCCACTCAATCCGGTGTTCTCTTTAAGAGTCAGATACATGTCATGAAGTAAACATCTAATATATTGTGGAAGCTTATTCACTTTCCTCTTTAGTATTTTCATGATCTCCGTGGTGGTCGTACGTAAATGCTGCATGTTCTGAATGTATGCCCTTTCAATAACTTTAACTTGAAATGGATTATCTCCATTCTCAAGAATCCTGCGCTCATTGTCATTCAAAGTCAAACTTTGTATAATTAACGATGGATCATACTCAAAGGAAACTTCTTCGTCTGATGTTACAATAAAAATGATATCTTCGAGTATAGTCTTTGATAACCTTCTTTGCTGAATTAAGTTTGTGTACGCATGAATTAGAATTTCCCAATATGAATATTCAAATTCCAAATCCACACGATTCTTTATAATTTTTTTCAAACTTTCATCACCAAACCCTCTTAAATACTCTTTAAACGTGGAAACAACTAATTTCATGTAATAGTATTCCTCCCGATTTGGTTCCACACTGGTGTCTTTTTCCACTTCTCCGTAGTTAAAACACAGTAATATCCAATCCTCCAAATTCCCGTGCTTCAATTCCACCAAGTCTCCACTATTTTCAAAATAATTCAATATAGTCGACCAGTAACTAGAATCCGTTTGTAGTATACTAAAAAACTTCCCTAATAGTAAACTTAAGTCGTTTGAAGACTTTTCAATAACTGGAGGTGTTTTGATAAAATTCGCCTCATCGACATTATCCAAAGCATCGTTTCCCAAATCAACGTTTTTTTGGACTTTATTCATCATATTGCCTATATTGATGCCGTGTTTTTTCAATATTTCCATCTTAATTTTCAAATTATTGAACTTCTCAATTTCTTTTCTCACATTTGCCTTTTCGATTTGAATTTGCTCTTGTAATTTGATCAATTCGGCATTTTCGTCAAGTTCATGGTTGGATAACAGTGAGATATGTCTTTGCACGACCCTTAATGGTGGTACTTCGTTTTCCACTAATGAACGATACTGTAAATGGCCATGGACACCTTTGATTATTGCTTGTAAACGACAAATACAAGGTTCTGCTAGGTGTAATCTCGCTTTGATTTCTCTAATTTCACGTCTCACAATGACACCTCGAACTATGTTTTGTAGTAGGATGACGTTATTTCTTTCAGCATGGATGTCTTCGACAAGACAGTCGTAATCAACTTTACTCTCAATTCCCCTCAGCATACTCTGAATTCCAATTATTTCGTTTTGATAAACCATTAAAGATTTTCTTAGCTCGGTAACATGTTTTCTAACCAGCACACCTTTGATTCTTGCCACAAAGTGGGAAATATGATCCCTCTCCATCCATAATTCATCAATCAGTTTGTTTAACCTTATACGTGTTAGCATTCCTCGAATAGAACTCTGTAACTCGAGAACATTTATGTGATCAATACTAGGCCTTTCAACGGGTAATGTTGCAATTTTCTTTTTTGTTGGAGAATGCATCAATTTTGAAGCCTTCCGCTCAGAAGACTGTAAAATCGGTAGTTCGGCATGGTATTGTGCGTTTCGCTGTCGTTCGGCGCTCCTAATTCTAACATTACCTGGTTGAGGAAGTTGTGGAACAGTAGGAAGGTTGTACTTTTCAAATAAATCATCCTCAAAGGGAGCATCGAACGAAGTAGTGGATATAATTGAAGATGATAGCAGTTGCTTGGTTTTAGGAGATTTTGAAATGGATGTTTTGGTCATGCCTGATGTTGGCTGTGGGGGTGGTTTCCTTTGTTTGCTCTTCCTTGGAGGCTTGAAACCGCTTTTGATCATCAATCTCATTGTACTACCACGAATAACCGATTGAAGTTTAATGATCTTGTTCAGTTCGAGTAATAAATCTTTACGAAATTTCCACATCTTTTCTCTCACTAACGAGCCTCTGATTGCATTCTGCAGTTGCGATACTTCATCTGTATACTCCTTGATCATTGGAAGTTTTTCGACAAGTCTAGCATGAGCAACCCTATTTTTCAAAATAAGTCTCATGTTTGCTGATGACCCAAATGCCTTCATTTCCTTGTTATAATATGCCTCTCTCGCAATCAAACCTCTAATCATCGATTGAAATTGAACAACTTCATTCACATACAACCTCAAAGTCTCTTTAGTAACAAAAATATCAAACCTTAGTAGGAATCCACGTGCCAAAGATTGAAGGTTGATGACGTGCCTCCCATGCTCGATTTCAGGCTCACCATCTGTTGTAGAAAATTGCGAGCTCCTCAAGAATTCAAAATCGTCATTGTCTATCATATACCGGTACTTAGCCTGAATTTCAGATATTGAATCAAGAGATACACTTAAAGGTATTGAATTAAACAAGTTTCTAGCTTCACGGGTAAGTTGTTGCTCTTCCTCTGACGGCGGGAGGAAAGCGTTATTATCTTCCTCGTCTTGTTCAGTTGTTTCATCAGTTGTTTTTTCAAATGTACTATCAAATGTGTGCTCAGATGAAGCATCGGCACTAACAAGGTGAACACTTAAAAGTTCATTATTTATTCCTATTTCTTCCTCTGGACCTTCCGTCATTTCTTCCACTGGTGTTTCGCCTTTGGGTTCGTCGATTGGTGCTTCGGTTGGTGCTTCGGTTGGTGCTTCAACCGGCTTTTTAATCGGGTCTTCGACTTGAATAAGCTTTAGGTTTTTAATATCATCACCAACATTAACTCTAACAGCTTCTTCAAATCCTTCAATATATTTTCTCCCCAGAGGATATCTGCCAAATTTTTGTTTGATTTGATTCAAAAGGGAAACATCGAAATCATGTTCTTCCAGAACGCCGGCCTTTTCTTCAATCTTATCAACTGCAGGAGACCTACCCATCATCGCCATATAACAACACAGCGCATGTAAGCAGGCTATTACTTTAGGAATATTTTTCTTCTCGTATAGATCGTTCGTTTCAAATATAAACAAAGATGGAAGCTTCTCACGTCTGGTGAATTCTAAAAATGTGACTATGTTTTGAGTAAATTTAAACTGTGCAGTTCTCATTCTGTATCCATCATTATTCTCATAGATTCGTTTGGCATGATCAGGATCAAAATGCTGTGCCAATTTAGCAATAAGTACACCATTCGTCAAATAATCGGGAAATTCATGAATTTGATTATCTTGCAATCCTATATCCAGATTAAGCACACCTTCAATCCATTTTTTAATTTCGATCATTCTGCAAACAAATGCCAATAGCTTAGAATTGTTTCTATCTTCGTCAATCCATGATTGTAGCGTGCCACATGAGGTGTTAGTAACAGTACCATTTGCGCTGAATTTCCTTGATACCTTCCGATTATTAGATATAGCTCTTTTAGATGATGTACATCTCTTTTTAGGTAGTATGATAGGAGCAGAAGTACTATTCTCTTCATTCTTCTTTGGAGTAAGTTTGGCTTGAATTGTACTTAGTTTGTCTAAATTTTTTCGTGATGGTGAAGCCGACATTGCAGTATTGATCTTACCCATTCTGCCCATTTCACTGGTGGACATTTTATCTTCTGAAGTTTCCTTGTCCTGCTGTATTTTGTTATCTTGTTTGACAAAGATATTTCTACGTCCAAGCAATGGAGGTTTCATATCTGGTCTAGCAGGAAGACTGGCATTGTTCTCCTTTGCCTCCTGTTCCTTACGTAAAATCATCTTTTGGACATTGTTCAATGGCCGCTCAGACTTCTTAATTGGAGAACCAGGCGTTGCTGGTCGTGATGAAACTTCATTTTGTTTTGGTCTCAACCGTGGGTTAGGTAGAAACGCATCATCTTCTTCTGAATTGGCCATCTTTAACATCTCTGCAGCCCTTTTGATACGCGGGCTTGCGGATGCAGGTGGTGTGAATGACATGGCAACTGACGTTCAAACGATACACCACTTCAAACGCAATTTAACTTCCTGATCCGGTATGCAACTATCACAATAATAATTGCAGTGTTTACATTTTCATGAAGAAGAAAATAGAAAATCTGAGATAAAAATTCCAGAAAAATGCAGAAATTCCAGATTCGGCAAGTCCATGTTAAAAACTTCTCGAATGTTCTAATTACACAAATTGGATCGACTGAGCCTCCAAACTCTCGCCACTGACGTTCAAAGCTGAGCTTTGGAAGAAGACTTTATAAGGAGCAATTTTCCACCTTCCCAAGATCAAGGTCGCCACGTAGGTTCTTGACGTAAAATATAAATTCATTTTCACAAGCATTCAAACATAAACCAAAGCGCAAAAATGTCTAAGTCTGAATCCTATGAGTTCCAAGCTGAGATTTCTCAGTTGATGTCTCTTTTCATTAACACTGTTTACTCAAACAAGGAAATCTTCTTGAGAGAATTAATCTCCAACGCATCTGATTCTCTTGACAAGATCAGATACCAATCTCTTTCAGATGAAAAGGTTTTGGAATCCGAGCCAGAACTATTTATCAGAATCACTCCAAAGCCAGAAGAAAAGGTTTTAGAAATCAGAGATTCCGGTATTGGTATGACCAAGGCAGAACTGGTCAAGAACTTAGGTACTATTGCAAAGTCTGGTACTAAATCTTTTATGGAAGCTTTAACTGCAGGTGCTGATGTTTCTATGATCGGTCAATTCGGTGTTGGTTTCTACTCTGTTTTCTTAGTTGCAGACAAGGTTCAAGTTATCTCTAAATCTAATGACGATGAACAATACGTTTGGGAATCTAATGCTGGTGGTAAATTCACTGTTACTCTTGATGAAACCAACGAAAGAATTGGTAGAGGTACCATTGTCAGAATCTTCTTGAAGGAAGACCAATTAGAATATTTGGAAGAAAAGAGAATTAAGGAAGTTGTCAAGAAGCACTCCGAATTCGTTGCTTACCCAATCCAATTGGTTGTTACCAAGGAAGTCGAAAAGAAGGTTGAAGAAGAAAAGAAAGAAGAAGAGACTTCTGACGATAAAGAAGCAAAGTTGGAGGAAGTTAAAGATGAAGATGACAAGGCTGAAGAAAAGACTGTCAAGGAATTAGTCACTGAAACCGAAGAATTGAACAAGACTAAGCCATTGTGGACTAGAAACCCATCTGAAATCACCCAAGATGAATACAATGCATTCTACAAATCCATCTCTAACGATTGGGAAGATCCATTAGCAGTTAAGCACTTCTCTGTTGAAGGTCAATTAGAATTTAAGGCTATTCTTTTTGTTCCAAAGAGAGCGCCATTTGATTTATTCGAATCAAAGAAGAAGAAGTCCAACATCAAGTTGTACGTTAGAAGAGTTTTCATTACTGACGATGCTGAAGAGTTAATTCCAGAATGGTTATCTTTCGTTAGGGGTGTTGTTGACTCTGAAGACTTACCATTAAACTTATCCAGAGAAATGTTACAACAAAACAAGATCTTGAAGGTCATCAGAAAGAACATTGTTAAGAAGTGTATTGAAACTTTCAATGAAATTTCTGAAGACAAGGAACAATTTGATAAGTTCTACCAAGCTTTCTCTAAGAATATCAAGTTAGGTATTCACGAAGATGCTCAGAACAGGGGTGCTCTTGCTAAATTATTAAGATTCTACTCCACCAACTCCACTGAAGAAATGACTTCTTTGTCCGATTATGTCACAAGAATGCCAGAACAACAGAAGAACATCTACTTCATTACCGGTGAGTCCTTAAAGGCTGTTGAAAAGTCTCCATTCTTAGACGCACTAAAGGCTAAGGGCTTTGAAGTCTTGTTCTTAGTTGATCCAATCGACGAATATGCAATGACTCAATTAAAGGAATTTGAAGATAAGAAGTTAGTTGATATCACCAAGGACTTCGAATTAGAAGAAACCGAAGAAGAAAAGAAGAAGAGAGAAGAAGAAATCAAGGAATTCGAACCATTAACCAAGGCATTGAAGGATATCTTGGGTGATCAAGTTGAAAAGGTTGTTGTTTCTCACAAGTTGGTTGATTCTCCAGCTGCTATCAGAACTGCACAATTCGGTTGGTCTGCTAACATGGAAAGAATTATGAAGGCACAAGCTCTAAGAGACACTTCTATGTCTTCTTACATGTCTTCTAAGAAGATCTTTGAAATCTCCCCATCTTCTCCAATCATTAAGGCATTAAAGAACAAGGTTGAAGAAAACGGTCCAGATGACAGAGTTGTCAAGAACTTGACCACATTATTGTACGATACTGCATTACTAACCTCTGGTTTCTCCTTGGAAGAGCCAACTGCATTCTCCAAGAGAGTTAACTCCTTAATTGCATTAGGTTTGAACATCGAAGAGGAAGAAGAAGCAGCACCTGAAGCAGCAACCGAGACAAAGCCTGTGGCTGAAGAAGAAGCTGAATCTGCTATGGAAGAAGTTGATTAAGCGATTTAATGAATAGTTTATAAAATAATATTAATAATCTGCACAACGTCTTAATTTTTTTTGTATACAAAGCTTTTAATAATTACCCAATACATATGCGTATATAATAGGTAAATATAAATGAATCATAAATTTAGTAAGCTAAAGGGTATTATCAACCTCTTGTTCGTAAACTAGGATATATGCAGCTTTGCCATCATTTAACACCGAGTCACTTGTGCATTCACTGACATGAGAATCGCTGATTCTCCAATACGGTTTGTTTGAAGCACTGGATAATTTCTTTGAACCTTTAAATTTCCCTATTCTGTATTCTCCATTGACCTTGCAGAATGCAGGTTTATGTCTGTAGCACTCGTAGTGACCCGCAGAATGGGACCCTTGATGTCGAATCATGCTTTTCAATGTATATTTGACGTGTTCGACCTCGATTGCCTCTGGATATATAATGGAAGCGCCATTTCTCCACATTTGGGAATCCAGATAAACGGATCTTGATAGATGGATGGGTATTATGTATGGTTTTTTCGAGTACTTGATTTCTTTGACAACTTTACTACTGGATTTCAGAAACGGATAGGAGGTTATTATTGAGGTGTACACCGGATCCTCAATCAGATCGTCGTTAATCGATAGCGATCCTGAAGTCAGCTTTTCCTTTAGAAGCTGGTAGCATTTCTCTTGTTGACCATTTAAATTTAATCTATCCCTATTTAGAATAATTCGTTTGACTACACAGCCAAGACAAGAATAATCCTCGATGATATCGTTCCAACTTCCCCTCCACATCTTATTAAGGTCATTCTGATTGCCAACATTCAGTTCAACCATCAGCATTGGGTACTTTACTAAGTTTCCTCTACCACCACAATCTATGCACCTCAACGAGCTAGTAACGACACCAAAGAAGGGGAAGGTAGGAATACTGGACGTGAGTTGTGACCGTTTCAGGTCCTGGAAATATCGATCATATTCATCTTCGAGAGTTTGAATGATAAAGACGTACAATTCATGTGCATCATGCTGGTTTCTTCCAATCTTCCCCCTATGTATGGTTTCCAAGATTCTAAGCACTTCCCAAACATCCAGAGTTTTCTTGAAATATATGGGTTCTCGCAGCAGCGTCAGCATATGATATAGAGACGTATGTAATGGTAATGGGTAGATGGTGTATCCTGGTGGCATTTGGAAACTCAGCATCTCGGCTAGATACAAATAAAGTGTATCTAGCGAAGACAGTGACTGTAGTGTAGAATTGGCAAAACAGTCATTCCCGCTGTTTTTGAACCCACATGTGTACTTATCTGGCCTTTTAGAAGGTTTGTGAGAGACTGCAAGTAACGATGACGGGAAAAAAATATATGATGTCAATAACACACCAAAAGTTGTGATTATGAATCTCGGAGATTTGTAATTTCGGAGAACGTATTGGAACCATATGTCAGTCAGCGTTTTGTTTGAGTTGAGACCTAATGTACTATGGAGGATATGCATGGTTTCAAATAAGAAATGCACTAACTAGGTGGGGATTTCGACAGATCTGTCTAGTAATGCACAGAGAACGACAAAATACAGAAGGAAACAGGAGTGAAAAAAAAAATAATACAAGGGAAAAAAATTGACAATCTGACATTCAGTAACCGCTTCAATTTGTACCACCCACGTTTATACGCTTTTGGAGTCATACTGTCAGCTCGCATTCAAAGTGGGATAACTTGGAAGCAAAGCATATTGGTACATTTATGTGTAAGACCAAACAAAGATATAGATCTTAGCATAAGTATAACTGTATAAAATCAAAAACATAAACAAAAACGAAAACAAAGATCAAGATAAAGATAAAGATAAACGTTACAAAACATCAAACATAAATTACAACAGGTTGGGGCTCCTATCCTTCAAGTGCAAATGTCTGACACCTAAATTAAGCGATAACGACAACCAAGTCGCCCGCATCAACCATATCACCGTTACCATGGACGATTTTCAAAACTTTACCATCTTTGGTAGCATTCACTACCATTTCGGTCTTCATAGCCTCAATGACTACCAGCCCTTGGCCTTTCTTCACCTCGTCTCCAACATTAACCAAAGATTTCCAAAACCTACCTGAATATTCGGAATAGATCAGTTCTGCATTCTCAGGGAATTTTTCCTCAGTTTCCACTATCTTGGTTCCCGACTTGGCTAGATCTTCGTTCGCAACCTGAATGAGACGTTTAAACTCTTGTAATTTTTCACCATCTTGTTGCCTCTGGAATTCTTCAATAGAATCAGAATTCTCAGTAATCCAAGATAAATATTTAGTATGGTCAAAAACAGATTCAATGATATCCACTTCGAATCTACCGTGTTTAGAATCTTCGACCATAACCTCTAATTCTTCCTCGGTGACGGGATAGAAGGATACTTGATCAAACGGTGTCAACAACCATGGCTTACCGTTATTGTACTTTTTGGTATATTCACCTAAAGATAGCTTATCCCAAATTGGAATGGTTCTACCAACCAATTGATAACCACCTGGGGATTCCATTGTATAGATACACATATACATACCACCAATACCGACTGTACCATTTGGTGTGAAAGTTCTAGATGGATTGTATTTAGTACCAAGGAACCTTTGTCTCGGATCAAGTGGCACCGCACAAGGAGCACCTAGGAAGACATCACCTAAACCCAAAACTAAAAATCTTGCAGAATATAGCATATCTTTAACCTCTGATCTTTCAATTCCATTAATGTTGGCAATAAAATCAACGTTATTTGGTAACCATGGAGCGTCCGATCTGATAGTTTCTTGGTATCTTTTAACTGCATCTAGAGTTTGCCTGTCTTCAAAAGCCATTGGTAACCTAATGACTCTCGAGGGAACACTCCATTTGTTTGTAAATGCAACTTCTGCTTCATATGATAGTAAAGTTTTAACTAGCACCTTCTGGTGGATTTCGAAACCATCATATTCAATCAAAACAGACCTAACACCTTGTGACATTTCAATTATACCTATAGTTTTGTGAGATTCAACCATCTCTATCAATTTGTGGACACGATAAGAATAATTAAGATCCATAATATTCTCACCATATTCAACAAGTACGTATCTATCACCAGCTTGTCTATAGGTAATCTTTGGAGAATGGTCATTTGCCTGGTAAACTGCCAAAACAGGGTCTTCAGGTTCACTTAATGGTTTAGCAATCGCAATCGAATTATATTCACCACTTAGTGATTCAATGAGGGAGTTCTGTTGTTGCTTCAATTCTATTGCTTGATCAAAACTGATTGGAACAAAATTGATGGAATCTCCTGGTTTGACTTGACCGATTTTCCACATTTCAGCATCCGCTACAACAGCTTGGCAAACAAAACCACCAAGCGAAGGACCATCACATGTCAAAATAACTGGCTCATCACCAGTGAAATTGATGGCGCCTAATGAATAGACATAATCATGAGCATTGGATGGATGTAATCCACCTTCCCCACCATCATTTCTAGCCCATTTTGGTTTTGGGCCAATCAATCTGACACCAAATCTGTTTGAATTATAATGAACTTTCCAGGGATTGGAGAAGAAGTCTTTGATTGATTCGGCAGTGAAAAAATCAGGTGACCCATGAGGACCACATGTGACACCAACTGTCCATTCTTTAGTAGTAGATATTTGGGGGATAACTGAAGTTGGTGCAATTTGAGGCTTACTGATTGGCTCAGGTAATTTATTCGAAGATAAACCAGGTTGACTCAAAAATAGAACATCGCCCATCTTCAAGACTCTACCATTATAACCACCCAAATTGCCTAGTGCAAACGTGGATCTTGAACCCAAGTATTCGGTAACGTCAATTCCACCTCTAATAGACAAATAGGACCTACAGCCAATTGTTAATTTGCCAATGACTAATTTGTCGCCGCGTTTAATATTGATAGGTTCGTACATGTTAACTCTTTCATCATTCAGTGTAACTGGAACTTCACCACCCGTAATTGCAATAACAGTTTCATGATGGAATAGAATCGAAGGGCCATTCAAGGTGATTTCAATTGCAGGCGATTTGTAGTGGTTACCAACGATTCTATTAGCTAAACGGAATGAATAAGAATCCATTGGACCTGAAGGTGGAACACCAATTCTCCAATATCCAACTCTACCAGGATAATCTTGAACAGTGGTGTAAGCACCTGGTGATAAGATTTCGAACGCATTTGGTTTATAGTCAAATGTATCTAGAATTTTGGTATGCATCTTTGCATCTTCAAACATTTTCGAGTTTGCAATACTTCTCAAATAATCGATATTCGTAATACAACCATAAATGACGGTTTCATTTAAAGCTTTCCTCAATTTATTCAATGCATCAATTCTGTCTTTACCGTGAACGATGATCTTAGCCAAAGTTGGATCATATTCTGAAGATATAATGGTACCTGTTTTAACCCATGTATCAACTCTCGCAAATTCAGGGAACTTGACCTCAATCAATTGGCCTGGCGAAGGTTTGAAGTCTTTAACTGGATTCTCAGCATACAATCTAGCCTCCATTGAAGCACCTTCAACTGGAATTACTTGATTGAAATCAGGTGGCATATCAGCAGCAATAAATAACATCCATTCGACCAAATCTAAACCTGTGACCATTTCAGTAATCGGATGTTCAACTTGTAATCTTGTATTAACTTCCAAGAAATAGAATTCATCCCTTTTTTCATCATAAATAAATTCAACAGTACCTGCACATTTATAGTTCATTGAAGAAGCCAATTGTTCGGCTGCTTTTCTCATTTTCTTCCTTGTGATCTCAGGTAGATTAGGTGCTGGAGTTTCTTCAATAACCTTTTGATTTCTCCTTTGTAATGAACAATCTCTTTCACCAATTGCTATTGCATTACCATTACCATCACCAAATATTTGGATTTCAACATGTCTAGAATTCTCAACAAATCTTTCCAAGAAAACACCAGAATCTCCAAAATAAGATTTACCCTGATGTTGAACAGTTTCAAAGACCCTTTCAATGTCATCCTCGGAATCAACCTTCTGTAGACCAATACCACCACCACCGGCTGTTGATTTAATCATAATTGGATATTCCAATTTTTGGGCAATTTCCTTCGCTTCCAGTGAGTCATTTATCAAATTAGAGCCAGGAACTAATGGAACACCGGCATTCTTTGCAATTTCTCTAGCAGAATGTTTCAATCCTAATTTTCTAATAGTATCACCGGATGGCCCAACCCAAACTATACCTTCTTCTATTAATTTATCAGCAAAATCTGCATTCTCAGATAAGAAGCCATAACCTGGTATAACAGCTTCAGCTTTTGAAAGTTTGATAACTTTCAACATCTTCTCAATATTGATATAAGTTTCCGAAGCTGAAATACCATTCAATGGATAAGCTTCATCGGCAAGTAAAACATGATCCGAATATTTATCAGGATCAGAATAAACTGCAACAGAAATTATATTTAACTTCTTTAAAGTTTTAATAATACGGACTGCAATCTCACCTCTATTGGCAACCAAAACTTTTTTAAAAGGTTTCTTTGATTTCTCTAATCTCGAATTCAAATTCAAATGCTTTAAATAGTTTCTCCAACCACCAAAATGTGTGATTTCAATACTACCATTTTCTTTATAACCACATTCTTCACAGATAAAAGATTTGACCCATTCTCCAGATTCTAATTCCACTGATCCAATACCTAAAGGTTGCGGGACCATGGAAATAAAATCACCAAAATTTTCCAATGGAATGGAATAAACTTCAACTTCAATTTGAGAACCACCAACTTCATTAGAAGATGAGATTCTCCTTAAACCAGGTTTCATAATAGAATTTTTATTTGAATTTGGTAATGCATATAATTTATAATTTGAAGAGGTTTTAGTTGTTTCTAATTTGTATGCTTGAACCTTCTCCAATTGCCAATATAATGGTAAACCTTCCAAATGAGCACCAACGACTGCCAATTTAATACTAGAATTTAAATTTGGTTGAGGTAATGAATTATCAAGTAAATCTTCAACACCAGAAGTTTTATCTTTAATATTACCAATTGAACGATCATGTTTTGGATATTTAGCATTAAAATAATCTTTAGCAAGAGATAATAAGGCATAATCTTCAAAGGCTCTACCTAAAAGAGTAAATCCATTTGGTAGACCATCATTTCTAAATCCATTTGGTAAGGCCAAAGCTGCAAAATCAGCCAAATTACAAAAATTAGTCCAAGTACCTTGAATAGAATTCACTTTAATTGGTTCTTTAAGAACTTGTTCAATAGTTGGATTAAGAGGACAAGTTGGTATTAATAATGCATCTATATCTTTGATTAACAATTTGACCTTATTTAAGATCCCCCTTCTCTTATATTCATATTCAAAAGCTGTTGAAGCATCATAATTTGCACCATTTTCAATGATTTTTGTAACAATTGGATCTAAATCTTCCTTCTTTGGATTACTTTTATAGAAAGATTTAACAGCAGAATATCTTTCAGATACCCAAGGACCTTCATATAAACATTTAGCCAATTCTAATAAAGGGTTGAAATCAATTGGAACAATTTCAACATTCAATTTTTTAAAATTTTCAATTGCATCATTGAAAATTTTAGGATTTTCCTCATCATTAAACCAAAGACCATTGAAATCAATTGGTATAGCAATTTTGACTTTACCAGTAAATTTTCTCTTATAATTTTGAGGACCTTCTCTGGAATATTCACAATTTGTTAAATCTGGTTTTGCACAAATATTAAAAACCAATTGGGCGTCATTTAAATTCAAAGAAAAAATTGAAGGACAATCAAGTGATTTACAAGCTGGAACAACACCATTTGTTGAGAAAGCTCCAACAGTTGGTTTCAAACCAATGATATTATTCAATGCAGCAGGAACTCTACCAGAACCAGCAGTATCAGTACCCAATGCAATTGGAACTAAACCTCTAGCAACAACTGATGCTGAACCTGCTGAAGAACCTCCAGATACATGTTTATCAGAGAAAACACAAGGTGTTATACCATAGGGGGATCTAGTACCAACTAAACCAGTAGCAAATTGATCCAAGTTTGTCTTACCAATAATTATTGCACCTTGATCTCTCAATAAAGATACAATTGTAGAATCAGAAGTTGGCATATAAGAAAAAGATGGACAAGCTGCTGTTGTTGGGAACCCCAATGCATCAATATTATCTTTAACGGCAATTGGAACACCATATAATTTTAAGGATGGTTTATTCGATTTTGATTGTAAGATATTCCATTGATGATTTAAATTTTCTTCTGATATAATAGAAATCCAAGCAGGATCATTTGGAGTTGATTTGATATAATCAACCAAAGCCTTGAGGGTATTAAAGGATTCGTCTGGGGTTGTTTCTCTGTTGAACGAAACCCAGTCGGAGACAGACCAGCCAATAGTGTTCATCTGTATGGGGGGGAATAGGCAGGATGTTTTTGCAAGTATGTTAGTAGACAAGCACTTCTCAAAAAAAAAAAAAAAAAAAGAAAGAATCTGGAAACCAAGAAAAACAAAAAAAAAAACACTCGGGTTAGCTGTAGATACGTACTTTTGATTAATTGAAATTTATGTGTATATCAATGTGTTTTCAATGTGTGTTTCAATGTGTGTTTCAATGTGTGTTTCAATGTGTGTTTCAATGTGTGTTTCAATGTGTGTTTCAATTTGTATCTGTTTGTATGTTTATAGATGTGTGTGGGGATGTTTATATTTTCTCTTCAATTAAGCTGGAAAGCGCAAGGATGCGGCCAAACAAAAAACTACTTGATGTTGAAGAAGAAACACTAGAGGTAGTGTACAGACAAGAGAGAGGATATGTAATTAGAAAACAAAAGAAAACAACACAACAGCAAAGAGAAGAGTGGGAGAGGGAGGGAGGGAGAACATTGTCTTTATATAAAACACTTTGGTTGAAATATTGCCCCCTTTTTTTTGTCCCTCTCTTTCACCTACCTTACAAGAAACAAAGTGCCGTGTCCCAAATAGGAAGGCATGAAGCTGATAAGAGGATAAGACAAGGCAGTCGATTGTTGAGAAACTTGATAGGAAAGGCCCGAATGAGGAACTCAGACACTGAGAAGGCAATAAACGGTAATAATTTCTCCAAGTAGTTCGCGGGCCGAACTCTCACGAGGGATTGTCCGCATTGGCAATTATCACATAACATTTTCCTATTCTTAGATATGGATATTCTACATTAGTCTGCAACCCCCCCCCCCCTTCGTCCTCACCCACTGTAGACTTGCCCCCATTGAGAAGGGTTCGCCATTTCTCTATTACTCTTTTAGTAGATTCAAGGACTTCTACAGTATATAGACAAATGGATGGATGGCCAATGTAGACATTCTTGCACCATTTTGCATTGGCTACTTACGGCGCGACGGTCTGTACGGCAACGTCGATGAACTAGGAGACAATGACGGAAGGAAACGTGCATGGGACCGAAGAGAGTCAAATTGAAGGAAACGGCAGCGGGGAGAACCTTCAATGAGAGAGAGTATGTGTGTATTTGTACATGTCTACATGGAAACAATGGAGAGGGGAAGAGTATGCAAATCTCGGAGACGGGCCGCACTTTAGAGATGGTGAAATGGACAAAATAGACAAAATAGACAAAATAGAACCTCTTAGTTTGCAGATGCGGGATTTACCGTGAGACGTTGAAAATGGAAGGTGCAGTATCAGACAGAGTATTGCATAGTAGCAGCTGTGGAGAAGTGGATCAAAAACGAGGCCGAGCAAAACTTCCAATTCAAAGCATGGTCACGTGGCTATCTTTTGCCTGTGCACCCGTGCACCACTGCGTTCGCGTACCATGTGTCACGTGACACGTGACACTGTTTGTTGAGGTAATGTGTGCCGGCGGAAATTTGAGAGAAAACAGTGGAAAAAAGACAAAGACAAAAATAGAAATCACAAGTTTGAAATGGAAAGCCGAAAACTTCCAAGAGTTTCTAGAATGTGAAAAATTTCACCATTGGAATCCCATAGAATGCAATCGAAAAAAAAAAATTAAAAATTAAAAAGCTGAGATAATCCAAAAAAGCCAAAAAGTGCCGAAATGCAGATCGAGCCACCAAGGAGAAAAAAAAGGTTCTGGGGGGGGGATCGATCGGATGCAATATAGTGTAGTATAGTGGGGTTTGTCTATTTGGTATACTGTAGGAACACCTTTATGCCAGTACATTTCTACGGAATGGCACTGTGTATATAGTGGATAGTAGGCGGTGTATGGAAACATGTGTGTGTGTGTTTGTGTGTCTGTTTGTGTGTGTGTGTTTTTGTGTGTGTAGAAAATACGACAGTGTCTCTATGCGGGAATGAAAGTAAACAATTAATTCTAGAATAGACCACCCTTGTTGAACTGTATTCAACATGTTTCCGGCTATATAGTTGCACCCTTTCACACACTGATCGTCTTGTGACTTTTCTTTCTTGATTGCTTCTTCTTGTCTTTCTATTTGCGTCTTGTTTGTCTCGTTCTTCTTCTTCTTCTGTCTCTCGATATCGATTCGCCCCTGACTCTCTCTCTCTCTCTCTTTCCTCTGTTCCCTTGTTGTTCTCCAACAACTCACTTACTACAGGATCCACCATCCAAGGCTAACAAACAGAATTTGGTTTCCCCCATCTGAGACTCTCTTCTCTGAATCATAGCTGACTCTCCAATTAAAGCACTCACCTTTTTTTTTTCCTCCTCAACACATACTATTCTCGTCACAGACCCTCTCATTTCCCATCGTTTTCCAAATCATCAATCTTGTCGTCTACCATTAGTATCGCATCCCCTCTGTCAGGTATACTGTTACTTTTCTAATACTAAAAAAAAAAAACTATATCCGCCCTCTTTCCTACACACATCCTTTAAGTACGAATATAAGACTATTCTAAAAAGAAAGTCTCAAAGGATATCTCATCAAAAGACCCAACGCATCAGATCTTCTTCTTATTAAAGCATCAAGGCATTAGAGATTGACCACCCCAATACATTACATTACATTACCATCTCTCTTTATTTTACTACGAAAATCACGCTAATTGTTATTCCTTTTCTACTGAGACTAATATATCTAAGAAAAAAAAAACTTCATTTAAAAAAGATAAAGATAGGCACTTATAAAAAGACACAAACCTTATTGACTTATTGACAACAATGCTGAAAAGAAGCTTTATTGACACTCTTCCAATTCAACTAAAATCCATCATATTTGCAGACCAACAAGAAGATCATTCCCTACCATCTTCTTCTTCTTCTTCAGCTTCAACCTCCTTTTCTTCGATTCTGCCAGCTTCGGCACCTTCTTCATCGGCTACTTCCTCGGACCCGCCGTCTCCCTCCGTCTCCTCGGTCCCCCCTTCTCCCTCCATTTACTCATTCGACTCGTCTCTTATCAAGTCCACCCCGCTGGATGAAAAGGCATCGACGTTTCTAATTGCAAAGTTGCTTGAACAGAAGGGGATCATTTTCACTGAATTCAATAACATCCAGTTGAAGCTGTTTGACGTGGATTCCACTCTAAGCCATGAAGAATTCGATAGGCTGATGACAAAATTGGATGACAATGGTAGGCATCTACTATGTGAGAAAATCAAATTGATTTACGGCTTCAATAGCTTGACATCGTTTATCTTGAGGTTGATTAATATACTCAACTTCTCAACCTTCTTTTCGATATTCGACATTACCTCTAATATAAAACTATACGGATTCTACTCTCTAAGTTACAAAAATCCTGTTGAAATCCTTGTGAAACAGATAAGGAATGATCTGTTTATTGTCAAATCTTTCAAGGAATTCACTCTCCAGGAAATGAAGAGAGAGCATGATTTCCACTTGCCGTATAAGGAATTCAAGAGATTAAATCTAAACGACGGAAATTTGGTTGTTGTGAAAATCTTGTTTAAGAATGAACAAAAACCAATTGATTTATCCTTGATTAGACCATTGCTGCCAAAGATTCAAATGTTGCATTTATCGTTGGAGAATGAATCAAAATTGAAACCATTCAATGACTTGATTGACCAATTTGGTTCAAATTTGAAATACCTCAAGTTTGGAGTTAATAGGGGTACTTTCCAAAAAATACCGAACAAGAATAACATTGACATTCTGAAATTGGTCAATATCGACAACCTGGACTTTATCAATGGGTTGAAGGACTGTTCCTCACTTGATGTTTTCTTTGATAATTGGGAATTGAGGAAAAACTGTGACATTAAATTCCAGTCGAGTTTTATCATTGATTTCGAAATCAAACAAAAGATTGAAAATTTGAAAACTTTGAACATCTTCCACACCTATATCGACTCGAAAGATTTGAGCAAATTGAAATACTTCCCCAATTTAACCCATTCAAAAATCTCATACGTGATACTTGATAACAACGGTTTTGACATGAGTGAATGTTTGAATTTACAAGAACTGAAGATCCACTTTACGTATCAGAAAACACATGACGATTTGGTTGACTATAATGACAATTTCAAACCAGATAATATCCAATGGCCAACTAACTTGAAGAAGTTATCAATCACAATCCATAACATCAAGAATTTAATTCAAAACTTTTCCATTAGGTTGAATATTTTGAGAAAAATCTCGAAACCTTTACCTCCTTCAATTGTCGATCTATGTATTGACATTAGTTATGACACGGGTGGTTCGGGACCTGAACTTTATTCGATCTCGAGAGATGATATACTTAAAATTTCTTCTTTAATCAACCAGATTCTAACCAACAATTTGGAGAATCTGAAACTAAAGGGTATTTCCAGGTATAATTATAAGATCGGTAAGCCTTTAATTTTTTCTGCAATCAATTTCCCAACCTCATTGAAACTGCTTTCCTTGAATGACTTTATACTTGACTATAACTTTATCAATTTACCAAATTTGAAAAAGCTTTATTTTGAGCATTCACTTTTTGATTCAGATTTTAAGCTACCTTCAAGTGAAGAAATCCTAATTGAAAAGTGTACTTTCAAGGACTTGTCATTTATTCCATTGGACTCAACGAAAATCGAATTTAAAATGTGTACATTCAGAAAAGTACCTTCTTACAATGGGGATATTTCCAATGTTATCATCAATAACTGCCGGGTCATGGAACAACCAACCAATAATGTCTTTCAGTTTCAACAACACCTCCAGAGACAACGCAAGAAAGATAGGCCTCAGCAGCAGCAGCACCAACAACAACAACAGCACCAACAACAACAACAACAGCACCAACAACAACAACAACAACAGCACCAACAACAACAACAGCACCAACAACAACAACAACAACAACAACAACAACAACAACAACAACAACAACAACAACAACAACAACAACGCTCACATAATGCTTCACTTTCTGCTGCCTCCGCTCGTGAGTTTGACCAACCATTCTTAAACGGATTCATCAATGAATTCTCAAATCTCCCAAACTCTCAACCACATTCTCCCTTCCCGATGGCATTTGGTACTTCGAACTCGAATTCATTGCCATTCATGCAGAACGATATGATCAACCCATTAAACAAAGATTTGGAGTTTCAATTGGGAAATCTATCTTTAAACTCGACTCAGCAGCATCAACACGCAAATTCAATACCAATGACATCCCCTCCATTATCAGCATCCGAATCAATCTACAGTAACCATCATCCACTAGCCAACCCTCTGGATTCTCTCTACGATCCGCAGTTCTTTTTCAACAACCTACCAAATATTGGCTCCACATTGATGAATCCAATTCCTTCTAGCTTGGATGATGCTTTCCTCATGTCCCAATCCTCAAGTCTTTCTGGATCAACATCCTCGATACTTCCACAGGCACGCCCTTCAGGTAAATTCAACTATCCTGCAGTACCTAATGGTGCCATTCCTTTTAACTCGCAGTTTATGGATGAGGATGATATACATCAATACAGATGATCCAGGGTTATTTCCTATAAAGTACACACTATTTAGATATATATATATATATATATATTTTAAAATAAGTAAACAAGTAAATATGTTATCTATACAAAAAGGAGGTGGGAAAAGTAAGGTTTATTTTTCTGTCTTCTCCGCTCTCTCCCTTGTCACTCATAAGTGAATGTTCAATACATCATACCTTGAAAACTGTGAGTTGCAACTTGGGCATTTCCTCATCCGAGCTGCCAACCGGTCCTCCACACAATCCTTGCAAAAACAATGCCCGCAAGTCTTGAGTGCAACAGACTTGAAATTCTTGTTACATAGACTACACTTTGTCATTGATAACAAACCTTCTTGGATCTCGTTATCTGCTTCTGGAACAACACCTGCTTTGTAAGATTCAATCTGGGATTTGTAATGTAAAGACTTCTTTATCTCTCCGGACAACTGGGCGGTTGCTGACTGTAGTGATTTCTCCGAGTTTTGTAATTGTGCTTGTAATTTACTAATTTGCGAACGTAACAAGTTCTCGTTCTCCATATTCTTTTTGATTGTACTTTGAGAGCTAGCTAGAGTCGACTGCAGTTTGACAAGTTGTGAATTGTACATTTCCTCAATTTTCAGGAGTTTACTGAAAAGCTCCTTTTCGATGGATAATTTTTTGTTCAACTCTGCTTCGTTGTTCTTTAACATCTCAATCAATTCCTGTTGTTTATTGACATTTGCAGTAAGAACCTTGTTTTGCGATTGAAGCGAATCTTTCAGTCTCATTGCTTGGAAATACTTTTCATCTGCTTTAGTTTTTTCAATCGTTAACTTGTTGATGATTGAATCAAATTCGGAACCCTTCATCAATTTAGATATGCATATCTCTCTGGTCGACTTGAAGGCATCCTCTAATTGTTTCAATTCCTTCAATAGAAGTTTTGAATGTTCATCATTGCTCAATTCTTGGAGTTTTGTATTATTGAGTTCCTCCAGTTCGGTGATACGTTTCTGTAAGGTATCGGCTAGTCTTTGAAAGTTATCAATAAGTTCGTCCTTACCCTTTTCATTCTTCAGTATCTGTAGTTTGGCATTAAAAGAATCACGATCACTCCTTATTCTAATCAAGTCACTCTCCAATTTCGATATATATTGACTATTTGAACTTAGTTCTGCCTTGTACTTTTGTTCAATTTTATTTTTATTCTCGGTGAATTTGGACTCAAGTTCAAACAATTGCGTCTCGAGTTTCCTCTTAGTAATTGTCAGCTCCTCCAATCTACGAGATTCATTGGTGTGTTCTGTAAGTTTCTCGTTCGCATTGGATGTACTACTACTATCGTTGTTATTATGATTCTTGTCATCGACCTTGTATTCAACGCTGCTCCTCCTTTCAATCTCCAGAAGCTGATCTCCAAGCTTGGTAATTTCATCAATCTTAACATCCAGCTGTTTCTGTAGTTCTTCGTTGATCCCCCGAAGTTTCTCCAATTCAGCTACCGTCTCCACATCAACACTAGGGGCCGGCTGCTTGGCCTCGGCCTTCACCTCCAGGCTCTCAACTTTCACAGCAGGCTCCTCCTTCACCTCTCGGATACGCTCGACACTCTGCGCATGTTTCCTTTGGATAGAGCTGTCCAATTCTTCCAAGTTGCTGCTCAACACCTGTATCTCTCTACGCAACTCGTCATTTTCAGTAATAACGGCGCTCTTCTCCCTCTGTAACTGTGAGATGTCGTAATTATAGCCAGTATCCACAGTGGCACCAGAAGTGTTTGACGAAGAGATCGACGACAAAAGGCAAACGAGCTCGTTCCTTAAAGTGTCGAGTTTCTCCTTGTGTTCGACATTGAATGAGAGTAACCATTTATCATCGGACACAGATTCTTGCACTCGGACAAGCTGTTTCAAGTTCCCCAGGATCTGAAACCACCACTGTGTGAGGGTATCATTAATGGCAACAACGTCATGGATCTCCCCCCTAGTCTTGGCCAAGATTTCCTTAAGAATCTTCACCTTTAGTGACTGTACATGGTAAAGTCTATAAATGGCCTGTTTCTGGAAATATATGACATCATGCTGCGATAGAGGCCCGTCACTGGAAATGTCATCCAGAGGGTCCTGTGAGTGTGTTCCTAGTATATCTTTGATTGTGTGTTCTAGTTTTTGAAGTTTGCGTGATGCATGGTGGACGTTTGAGGGACGTTTCATTGTTTGTGGCTACAGAGTCGTCGTGGTAGAAAGGAAAGATCTTGCAGGAACCTTAATAAACAAAAAAAAAAAAGAGAGGGGCACGTGGAGTTTAGAATATCCAGCACTTCCAAGTTAACGAAAAAAAAACTACAAAAACCACATCAACACATTCAACAACATCATCATCATAGAATAACACTGTCAATGTATTTTATTGAGCCAGTCAATTTCCATGTTGAAATATTGATGATTCTCGAAACGGCCAAAAAAAAAAACGACGAAAATGAGAAAAAAAAAAGGAAAAACCTCTTTTTTTTTTTTTTTTTTTTTTTTTTTTTTTTTTTTTTTTTTTTTTTTTTTTTTTTTTTTTTTTTTTTTTCTCTTTTTTTTTCTTTTTCTTTTTCTTTTTTTTTTTCTTTTTTTAAAAAAATCGTAGTCAGAATATATCGACGCGTCGCTGGTCTGGAAATTGGAAAAAAAAAATTTGTCTACTCTTTATATTGAACCTTTTCTTTGTTTTCCCTTCTACTCCACTCTGTTGTAATGGCTTCAACGAGCGAATGAGAAATTGCTCACTAAGGGGGGAGGCGCGTTTCTTAGTACGTCCAATATCTCTACAAGAGATAGACAGCGCTCCAACAAAAAGCTCATCCTTTGTAAGAGTTTTGATGGAATTACTGTACCTTCTACTCTCTCTCTCTCTCTCTCTCTCTCTCTCTCTCTCTCTCTCTCTATCGACATAGTCCAAATAAGAGAAGAGAAAGTATTTTAACACAATGTTCAGATCCGTCTTTAGAAGTGTTGTTATTTCCAGACCAGTCAGAGTTGTCCCATTTTCTTTAAGAGCATACTCTCAACTCACCCCAGAGTCCATTCTAGCTAGATCGACCAGTGTCCTCAAGACGTTTGAACTAAAGACCCCTGAGGCGCCAATCACCATGGACACCCAGTTTGGTAAGGACCTCGGTATGGACTCGCTCGACTACAACGATGCACTAGTTGCTCTCGAGGAAGAATTTGACGTTGTCTTTGATGACAAGGTTGCCAACGAAATCAAGACTGTTGGAGAGGCTGTTGAGTACATCCAGAAGAACAGCATGCCAGAGGAAGACATCCTTGATAAGGAAATCCGTTGAGAAGATTGCATGTATTGCTTTTATGGCATCTATGTACTGAACTGCAGTGAACTGCAATGAACTGTATCTTCTCTTCCCCCCTCCTCCCATGTTTAACTGTTTATACGATTATTTATTAATTATTCTTCTACAATTATTACCATCACAAACGTGCTATATACGGGAATCCACTGCTACTCTCTTGCAAGGTGTGCACATTCCCATAAGGGTGTTGTCTAATAAAATTTGCCCTCGCTCCCTATTTGACATGTCACTGTAAGAGACCTTATAATACCCTTCTGACTCTCTGATTGTTAATCAACCGGCAAAGAACAAACCCCCTGTTCCATTTGGAGAACTAATGACTACTCCAGATATATCAGAATTGCATATCTGCTCCGAGAGTGATCCGGAGCATCCCAGTGAGGACCAAATCCTTAGCGACGACGAGGATGCCAAGGCGACCAGACGGTCGCATGAAGCTCGAGAGGCCCAACTAGCCGCTATAGAGAAACAATATGGCTTGACTGAGATTCCCGACAGCAACGTGGACGTTTTGCCTGCTGACGACGAGCTCACGGGCGATATCCCCGTGGACACTACATGGATTGAATTGATCCATTTGAAGATCCATTCTCTCGAAGATTTGCATTTGGAGAAGTTTGCCAATTTGGAGAGCTTGAATTTACGTTGCAATCTCATCACGTCCATCCATGGGTTAAAAGACATCCCCAATAAAGACTCGATGGAGGAGCTCGACTTCTACGATAACCGAATCAAACACATAAGTAAGTACATGAACGAGTTCTCTCATTTGCAGAATCTCGATTTGAGTTTCAACAATATACGGCACATGAGAAATCTAGATAAACTCACCAAATTGGAGAATTTATACTTGGTACAAAACAAAATCACCAAAATTGACGGAATCGCAAACTTGACATCCTTGACGAATTTGGAACTTGGTGGGAATCGAATCGAGCAAATCGAAGGGTTGGATACTCTGGTGAATTTACGACAACTATGGTTGGGCCAAAACAGAATCAAACGATTGCAAGGCTTATCGAAACTACAACAGTTACGTGTCTTGTCCATCCAAAGCAACTCAATTGACGCCGACTCTCTTGGAGAACTCCAAGAATGTCAGGCATTGGAAGAAGTTTACCTTGCCGATAACAACCTCTGCCATATAGACGCCATGCCTTATCTCCCCAATCTGACTACACTCGATGTCAGCGGTAACAAATTAGAGTCTCTCCCACAACATCTAGAGAAACTCTTCCCCCTTCTCACAGACCTATGGATGTCGAGGAACTCACTTGGCCCAACAGTGAACGCCCTCTCTCCGGCATTGAGTGGCCTCTCCCGACTCGAATGTATCTACTTGGAATCCAACCCTTGTGCACAAGATCCTCTTTATAGAAGAAAAGTTCAGTTGATTCTCCCGAAAATTGAGAAAATTGATGCCCTCTACACGAAAAGCGGGGTATGATGATTTCTAATTGTTATGAGAGTTGAAAGAGTTGCACTATATAAGTAGGACAGTTTCCTTTCGGGATTTTTGGATGTGTATAATGGTATGTATATGTGTGTTTATTGATATACTAGTATACGTTTGTGACAGTGGTCTCCCTTTTTGTTTTATACTATCTCTAAGCAACTGAAAAGACAGAAGAGGGGAAAAAAAAAAAAAAAAAACTCAAGGAGAAACACCATCAAAAGAAAACCTTACATAGAGAAAACAAACAGGTTGAAGAAAAAGAGCTCCACAGTACCATCCTAATATGTTATCCATTTACAAATCGATCCGTTTGGCAAAACCAGACCCTATTCTTGGTCTATCTGCGGCGTTTCTCAGAGACCCTTCTCCGTCGAAAATCAACCTCGGAGTTGGAGCATACAGAGATAACAACGGCAACCCTTGGACTCTACCATCGGTGGCCCTTGCCGAGGGAGCCTTGGCACGTTCACATGGCAACCACGAGTACGTGCCCATCTTGGGGTCACAGAAGTACATTGACAGTGTACAGGAGTTTCTCTTTAAAGAAGACAAACTCGGCCAACTACTCAGGGAGGGGAAGATTTTAACTGGACAAGGACTCTCAGGTACTGGTTCCCTGAGGGTCTTGGGAGAATTTATGCATTCCCATTTGAAAATTAAGACCATCCATGTATCAACTCCCACTTGGCCTAACCATGTCAATGTGTTCACCAATTCCTCTTTAAAAGTTGCAAAATATCCCTATTATGATCCGCAAACAAAAGGTCTTGCATTTCATGAAATGCTTGATTCATTATCCAAAGTACCTTATGGTGACGCAATTCTCTTACATTCTTGCTGTCATAATCCAACAGGAGTTGATCCAACTCAAGATCAATGGAGGGAAATTTTGGCAATTATTAAAAAACGGCAATTATTCCCCGTCATTGATATGGCATACCAAGGATTTGCCGAGTCTCTTCAAAAGGATATGTTTGTCCCGCAATTAACGGCCAAATTGGGAATACCTTTTATACTATCGCAGTCATTTGCCAAAAACATGGGATTATATGGAGAACGTATTGGATCATTTTCCATCATCTTGAACGATGAATCCGAATTTGAGCCTGTTAAATCTCAAATCTCCATTGTTGCCCGTGCAATGTATTCTTCGCCTCCAAAACATGGTGCAGAGATAGTGTCCTATATCTTGACAAACGATAAGCTATTAGCACAATGGGAAACCGAAGTCTCCATCATGAGAGATAGATTGGCCAATATGAGACACTCATTATATGAAGAGCTAACTAGAAGAACCGACAATGACTGGTCTCATTTGATCAAACAGAAGGGTATGTTTGCATTCACTGGGCTGAATGTTAACCAAGTCCACAAGCTTAGAGAAAAGAATGTTTATTTGACTGACAATGGCAGAATCAGTATTGCTGGCATTAATAATCATAATGTGAACCATTTGGCCGACGCAATTGCACAAGTATGCAAGTGAATCAACTAATACGTAATAGCATCTACATATATATATGTATATATATATATGCTTTTGTGTATGCGTCTGTGTTTGCGGTTTGCTTACTGATACGATTGAAAAGTATTATTCTACAGGAACTCAAGTTATTTACTCTTTTACAGAATGTATAAGTATATACATGTATTATTCCTCCTTTGAAAATACTGTAATTAGCAACCTATCTCTGTGTTGGCACTGGAACCCAGTCATTGGCAGCTATGTGCCCTTCAAACAAACAGTCTTTTCTTTAGTGAATAGACAAGACTCCACTAGATATCAAGTACAAGACATAACACTACAACAACCTTAATACGGCCACTGGGAAGCTCATTCTCTTGATGGGACAACACAAATTACAGGCCTTGTGGTTAAGTCCCATCGTATATTTAATGCTTACCATTGCAAGTAACATGTAGTTGACTTTTCAAAAGCAACCTATTGGAAGTCGGTCCAACTGCAAACACTCTTGTTCATGTACACAGTGGTCCGTCCATTGTGGATAAGCATCGACTCCTTTCAATAATGCAAACGACATTATCGGCAACTATATTATGGTACATGTTTCTGCTTTACAAGACAGACGGGGTTGCCCACAAGTATACACAATGATCTTGCAGCACTCTTTTTGGCCAGTAAACGACCAGAAGGTTTAGCACATTACAAGCATTAACACACCATTTTATCATATTAAAAGCCAATTGCAGTCGATGAGATACATCAAAATGTGGAATACGCTGTCACCAACAAAGCAAACAAAGATAATAATAAGTACCCTTCCCGACATTGCCATCACGCATATAGCGCCTTCTCGATTTTTCCAGCTTCTCCCTGGTGTGCCCACAATAAATAGTCTGGGGATCCACCCCCTCCCCTTGACAACTGGAAACGCTCAGCTATTTCTACAACGTGTCCCCCATCCAACTCCTACATCAATCCAATCACATTCCTCTTTAAGCTCTTTGTCTTTCAAGCAGAACAATGTCAGTCAGAGAAGTACACACCACCCCATTCACTGACCAAAAGCCAGGTACATCTGGGCTCCGTAAAAAAACGACCCGTTTCCAAATTGAAAACTACACGGAAAACTTCATCCAGGCTGTCCTGTATGCCATTCCACAGGGTGCCAAGGGCGCAACTTTAGTAGTTGGTGGTGATGGCCGTTACTATAACGACGTCTTTATCAATATAATTGCACAGATTTCTGCAGCCAATGGTGTTTTGAAGCTCATTATTGGTGAAAATGGTATTCTATCGACTCCAGCCGCATCAAATGTCATTAGAAAGTACGGCGCCACCGGCGGTATCATTCTAACTGCCTCCCATAATCCGGGTGGCCCGGAAAATGACTGTGGTATCAAGTATAACCTATCTAATGGAGGTCCAGCGCCTGAATCGGTGACCAATGATATTTACGAGGAGTCTATGAAGCTAACCAAATATAAAATCATGGATCTACCGAAAATTGACTTGAAACATATTGGCACTAAGAAGTACGGCCCGTTAGAAGTTGAAATCATTGATTCAACTAAAGATTACGTTGAAATGATGGAAGAAATCTTTGATTTCCCATTAATTAAAGAGTTCATTGATGAGCACAAAGACTTCACTTTTCTATTTGATGCCCTCAACGGTGTTACTGGCCCTTATGGTAGGGCCATTTTCGTTGAAAAATTGGGACTCCCCGAATCAACAATTCAAAATGCTACCCCATTACCTGATTTTGGCGGACTACATCCAGATCCTAATTTAACCTATGCTCGTACATTGGTTGAAAAGGTGGATTCCCAGAAAATCACCCTTGGTGCCGCATCCGATGGTGATGGTGATAGAAATATGATTTATGGTTACAAGACCTTCGTCTCACCAGGTGACTCAGTTGCCATTATTTCGGAATACGCAGATTCCATTCCTTACTTCAAGAAGAACGGTGTTTATGGATTAGCTAGATCAATGCCAACATCTTGTGCAATTGATCTAGTTGCTAAGGATAAGAAACTGAACGTTTACGAGGTTCCTACAGGTTGGAAGTTCTTCTGTGCCTTGTTTGATTCTAACAAATTAAGTATTTGTGGTGAAGAATCGTTTGGTACCGGTTCTAACCACATCAGAGAGAAAGATGGTCTGTGGGCAATTGTTGCTTGGTTGAACCTCATTGCTGCGTTTGCCAAGGAGAATCCATCGGCTCCAGTTTCAGTGGACTATATTCAAACTAAATTTTGGGAAAAATACGGCCGTACTTTCTTCACTAGATACGATTTTGAGAATGTCTCAACTGTAGATGCCAACAAGGTTATTGGTAACTTAGAGCAACACATGGCCTCTGAGAAGTTTATTGGATCAACTATTGGCACCGGTAAGGTTATCGAAGCTGATAATTTCTCCTATAAAGACTTAGATGGCTCAGTGTCCACCAAACAAGGCCTTTTCGTTAAGCTTGATAATGGTTTGAGGTTTGTTGTAAGATTGTCAGGCACAGGCTCCTCCGGTGCAACTATTAGATTGTACTTGGAAAAGCATTCCACCGACAAATCAAAGGAAACGTTGGCCTTGCCTGTAGATGAATATTTGAAAGATGATATTTCCGCAGTTTTAAAATTCTTAAAGTTTAAGGAATTCATTGGAACTGAAACACCAACAGTTAAAACTTAAATAGAGACACATATAGATAACTTTTAATATATGTACTATGAAGCTTTATACGTATAGGAGTAATAACACTAACAACAATAAATTATAGTAGTAATAATAGTAATAATAAATCATACCATTTTCATGTAAATTGTTTTTGAATTGTCCTTATTCATTATCAACGCCAAATAGGGTAATTTCCAATGTTTTACAAACAAGTAAAACTCTATGCAAAAATAGGTAGGAGAAAGCCAGAATGAAGTATAAAAGTACCCCTGTATCATGAAAGCCAGCTAGAAAAATGTCTAATGCTGTCAATGTATAATCTGCTGTTAAAAGCACCAAAGTTCTGGAAAATAATAATTTAGGCATGAATATTTTTTGCATTGTTACTGCCTTTATTATCCCAGTATTGGCCATTACTGTTCCCCCAGGATGTGTGCAATTTGTTCCAACTACCATATACCAGGTCGGTCCATCACCAACCACAATCAACGGTGAACTCACATATATAACAACGTCTTTTGGATTTGTTGGTAGAACTCTAAGTATTTGCTCCCCATATGGTGAACTCTTCACAGAGGAATTTGGAGCAGAGACAACAGTCACTACTTTGACACTCCCAACTTCCACTACTACATCTACTACTACTCACTGTGGATTGAAAAGAGATTGTACTGCAAATTAGTTTAGTTATATAATGATTACCTTTTTAATTGATCAAACCCCCCATATACAAACAGTCCCATCGTCACTGGCACTTGCCCATTCCAAAGTACCTGGCCTAAAACTTACACAGTTGACCAACTGTGAATGTTGTTGGAGGCATCTTAGTATATTCCCCTGATTTCCCCAAATCCAGATCTCACCACTTCTGCCACCACTTATTATCCATGCCAAATGGCCATTGTGAACTCCACCAGTTCCACGAACAACAAAATTCGAAGTGCTTGCAATCGGTAATGCATAGAAGGATTCAATAAAAGGTATATCTTCAACATTTAAAAGGATCATCCCACCCGGCCTCAAGTTTATTAAGATTTTCTCCCCAACCGATGTTATCGACGTTGGTCTCTTCTCTAAGTCCATCTTATGGATAAGTGTTAGATCAAGTGAAAATACTAAAAACTCCTGGTTTAATGTAATTGCATAAACCTTCGAATTTAGTATAACAAAGTCTTGAATTTGAGGTGGTATATTAGATTTGAACTCCTTTACCACTTTCAGTCGTTTTGTAGAAACAATGAACAACTTTCCATCGTTAGAGGCAACCAATAGTTCATCATCCCCCAAAAAAGAAGCGCAACTTAGTCTAGAGTTTGTAATACCTGATTTCCTATCAATTTCAACTAAACATCTACTTTCTTCAATAGACCATATCCTTAGGCTTTGATCAAAGGATAGCGACAACAATGCGGTTGAGGTATCGTTCCACGTGATATAGGTGATTGATTCTGTATGTAGTTGGAAGACGCACTCAAGTTTGTAGTCATTTGATGCATCATATACAATAATCTTGGTGTCTTTTGAGCCAGTGGCTAAATATTTTCCATTTGGGGAATACTTGATGAACCATACCTCATTTGTATGGTACTTTAACGTATTCTTTAGTTGATCAGGGATAGTCGAGGGAAACCTCAACTCTTTGAAGCTATGTGCATCATTCAACAAATCTTCCAATGTTTCTCTTGGCCCATCGACCAACTTGAACAAATTTTCCACAAGATAATATCGACTCTCTTGAACGTCTTTCACGGCCCACTTTTTCTCATTTATTAATAGTGACGTTAGATTCTCACGAACATTAAGATCGACTTCCTCTAATATTGCCAAACTACCCCTTTGGTCTCGTTCAAAATAGAGTAACTCATGAAATCTTGTGGTTATGATACAATTCTTCACCTTCTCCTCGTTAGCCCCTAACTGGACCATCTTCCTAATGATTTCCGAGCAGTTCAAGTTTAAGTCACCATTGGCAAGATCTTTGACCTCCTCTTTAGTAATTAAGTACTCACGATCACCCGCATCAAATTCAGGTAACTCAGTAATCTCTCGAGCAATATCTGGATGCTCCTTGTACAAGTACTTCGATATCAGGGTTAGCGTGTTGGTCATTCTTGGATAATTCGGGGTATTAGAGGAAAGGAACAATATCAACTCCTTTATCTACATGATTTTTATTAGCCTCTGTATATTCTCGCCAAAGAGGCTCAGCTTTTTTTATGTGAACCTATTTTAGGAAGACTAGCTTGCTCAAGTATTTGCAATCACTATTTTACACAATCACTTTACGTGTAAGTGTGACTACTATAGAATTCGACCAATTTACGACTTGAAATCAAGGGACTGACAAAATTTGTTAAAGGAAAAACATTTAGAGGAACAAATAGAAAAAGAGCATGAAACGTCCTTTAAAATGGAATTTGTGTTTGAATTGCCAAACCACTTTAAACTAATTCAAGAACAAATCACCTGTTCATGAAGTTTACATTGTGAATTACTTACGAAAAGTACTACGCATACATTTCCAAACAGATACTTACCAAAGATACTCCTGGTGAACGGTTCCAGTGAAGTCAGACGTATCTTTTTTTATAAAAACAGCTAGCATCGTGCGACAAAAAGAGCTGTTGTGCCAAGACATTTTATGTTGTTGGGAACAGCATGCTGTACAGTTGACAAGTTCGAAGTAGAAACTAGACACAATAAGGAAACCAGAATATGTTTGGTAAAAAAACACTGCCAGAGTGAAATCAAAAGTTAATTACTGGTAAGTTGCTATAATGAACTAGACGCATACTGCCAATCCAAAGATCTTATACAAATAGGTGAAATGAAGCCGCAAAGCGAATCACAACGATATAGGAATTCGTCGTTGTAGATTATAAAGCGGTCCGCCCAGATCAAGTCTGGTACTGTTTTTCTCCTGCCGGCCATTTTTGCGATTCCCCGATGGAGTACCCAAGGATCACTGGTATCCAGCAGTAGGTAATATGTATGTTAAAGGAAGGGAAGAAAGAAAGTAGTGTTTCCCACAGAGAGAAAAAGTTGAAAACAAGTTTTTTCACCTAGTCGAGGACCCAAATCGAGAATTTCTAATAACCTAGGGTTAGGTATTAGGGGTTTTTTCCTTTATAGGTCTTGATATTCAAGGACCAAATGACCACAATTACCTTTGTCACAGGTAATGCCAACAAACTAAGAGAAGTCACCCAGATTTTATGTGGTGATTCTTTATCCTCCACTGTTGGCGATTTCAGTATTACTAATATGAAACTCGATCTTGATGAAATTCAAGGTTCTGTTGATGAAGTCACTATTCACAAGACCAAACAGGCGGCAGAAATCGTCAAAGGACCGGTTTTGGTTGAAGACACGTGCCTTGGTTATAATGCATACAACAATCTACCTGGTCCATACATCAAATGGTTTTTGAAAAGCGTTGGATTAGACGGGTTGGTAAAGATGTTGGATGGATTTGAAGATAAATCAGCCAACGCAATTACTACTTTTGGTTATTGCGAAGGACCAGGTAAGGATGTCTTGCTCTTCCAAGGCATCACTACCGGTAAGATAGTACCATCCAGAGGTCCTACTGATTTTGGGTGGGATTCGGTGTTCTGTCCCGATGGTTTCGATACTACATATGCTGAGATGAGAGGTGAGGAAAAGAACAAAATTAGCCACAGATCAAAGGCTTTAGCCAAACTCAAAGAGTATTTAGAGGGTATATAAACAAAAAAGTAGTATAAATACAACAACCAGTTGTAGAAAACAGAAGAAAAGAAAACAAGAGGAATAGTCAATATCCCTTTCTAGTGTCTAGATAAACGAGTAAACAATCCTCTTGAGAATCATACATAAAAGTAATGCAGTTATGAAAATGGCAAAGTAGTACCCTTGTAGAGCAACTTGATATCCAATAGAGCCTTTAATGGCTTCTAAGTTATGGGTTTCGATTTCTTTGATACCTTCAGCAACTTGAGTGAAAATAAACTTGGACTCATTGATAACTTCCTCCTTTTCTTCCTCACTTAAGAAATTACGAGTCTGTAGCTCGTAGTCTCTCTTGTAGATAATTCTCAAAGTTTCCATATCTTCGACATCAAATTTATAGAAATTGGTACCTTCATTGATGATTTCATCGTAGGATTTGCCCTCAACTTGCGGGAACAACCTTAGACTTTTCGAAACCTGAGAACTCATAATTCTACCACCGGCAAACAACGCCAAATAGAGAACATGCATGTAAGCCAACAGTAAGTAAGGGTGATCTGCTGTTGATTTTCTGATATAGTCAGTAAACTCAATTTGTTTTGGCATGATTGGTTTGGCGAATTTCGATTCATCACCATAGAAGAACATCAAGTCACGATATAATTTCTCACGTCTTAACATTACAGGTTTGTAGATTCCTACAAACATCTCATGGTACTTGCTCCCCGTGTTTGCCAGCTCACGTGCGAGACAGTCTTCAATGGCACTAAAGACATGGTAGAAAAACTGAATGCCCTGTCTGTAAATCTTTGGATTACGAACTGCAATTGCAAACTTTAGAGTCATCATCTTATCTATTTGGTTGTGTAAAGAACGTGTCTCACTATTGATCCGGTTTGCTAGGGCACCTAGGTCATTCTTTGCAGGAATGATTTCGTGTTGATTGATATAAGTGTTTGAATGTGTTGGGATGGCCATTGTACTTTAGCGTTTGGGAAAAGATAATGGGTACCAACTATCCTAATAGATAATTGTTTGAAAAGCCTCCTCTAGGTCAATTATAGGCGACTGCTAAGGTATTTAAAGGATTGTATATGTTATCTGTCGTCAATAATGGTAACTTGCAAATATTTGACTAATTCCGTCTACTGAGCCCCCCTCAAGCGTGCAATGTTGCTTTTTTTCTGCGATGTTGATTCCCGAAAATTCCATTTGCAGTTTCTCCCGATACCTCCGCAACTGCCCAATTGGGCATTTTTTCATTTGGGGATTTTTATTTTTTATTTTTTATTTTTTATGTTTTATTTTTTATTTTTTATTTTTTATTTTTACTTGTTTTCCCTTTTTTTACCATTTTTTCTCGCCCAAATGAAAATGAGGAAACTGTGAAATTCATGAAATATTCAAAACTTGGAAGATGCATCCAGCATCTCTAACAGCGGTGCAACGTATGGGCCTCTCTCATACCTGTAGACCGAGATCACCATAGACCAGCGAAGATGCTATCATATTCTAGATCCTTTTCTACCACTCGCTCTGCATCGGCTATTAAGGCGTCTCTTATTTTATCAAGAACGCCGATTGTTACGCCAGATGTTCCTGAGTTTGAAAATGCATTTTACAACTACCAACAAGAGTTGGAAAAGAGGCTGATGTGGACATTTCCGAAATGGTTTTATTTCAAGAAAGGTACTGTTGCTGAGAGGGAATTCACTGAAGCCCAAAAGTATCCAGTTCCAAACCACAGAGGTGTTTGGTTCCCCAAGGGAACACCAGATTTGAAGCATGGTAGAGACAGGAGATTCAAACAGGAGGTGATATTACCTAAGAGAGGCGGAGTTGAAGCGGAGGAAGAAGATCTGGATGATGTCGGTAGATCCATTAGACCAAATCCAAGA